>NC_053397.1:191245972-191845972 GCF_905171765.1 Bufo bufo
CCCAATTTTTTTTCTTTGTAGTATGTATTGGAGGCGTGGCGATCTCCTTTGAGTCATGCACACCTGACCAGTTAATCTGTCCTGGAGGCTGGTTTTAAAGTCAGTATAAAACTGAGTCTGCTTATATAGAACCTACCAGTGGCCATTTGGCTCCAGGAGAAGTATATGGTGGGCTCAGCGTGCATGTTGGTACTTGCATCCCTGGATCCGATGAAAGCTGTAATGGCACCGGACGGGGTTAAAAGCAGAGTGTGCTTGGCGTGCACGCTGACCTGCATTCCCTGGATTTTGTGTGGCTGTCATGGCCCATGAACAGGTAGGAACTAGTGATAGGGACCACTCAAATGGAGGCAACCTTGACGAGGTGAGTGGCTTATTACGCTTTGGCCAAAATGTACATCAATGTCTCATCCAGCATGGAGGCAGGGCAGAATGCTGGATATAGAGTGTGATCACATTTGTATTCTCTATTATTCAGATAATGCAGCATGTCCCCCCAAAGGTGATCCTGCCTATGACCGCCTGTACAAAATCAGGCTGGTCATCGATCACTTTGGGGCCAAATTTGTACAGGCCTATGTACCTGGAAGGGAGGTCGCGGTTGATGAGTCTCTCATTGCTTTCAAGGGGAGACTCCTTTTCCGCCAGTATGTTCCCTCTAAGCGGGCGAGGTATGGCGTGAAGCTGTACAAACTTTGTGAGAGTACCTCAGGGTACACTTACAATTTTCGTGTATACGAGGGGCGAGATTCCCGTATTCAACCCCCAGAATGTCCCCCCACTCTGGGTGTTAGCGGGAAACTTGTGTGGGACCTTATGCACCCACTGCTAGATAAGGGTTACCACTAGAGTTGAGCGGACACCTGGATGTTCGGGTTCGGCAGGTTCGGCCGAACTTGAAAAAAAAGTTCGGGTTCGGGACCCGAACTTGACCCCGAACCCCATTGAAGTCAATGGGGACCCAAACTTTTGGCCACTAAAATGGCTCTAAAATAGTCCTGGAAAGGGCTAGAGGGCTGCAAAAGACATCAAAATGTGCTTAAGAGCATGGCAATTGTTCTGCAAACAAATGTGGATAGGGAAATGACTTAAAATAACATAAAATACAGAAAAATTAAAAATAAAAATCTGGATCTAGGAGTAGGAGGTTGAGGAGGCGGTGGATGTGGCGGTGTAGGTTGACGTGGCGGTGTAGGTGGAAGCGGCGGTGAAGGAGGAATAGGTAGTCAACACTGATTTGTGTTATTTTTTATTTTTAAATTGGGGTATCCCCCAAAATATTGGGACATATAACAAAATAAAACAAAGAATAAGTGCACTGGATGTTAAATCCACCGGATGGTTGAGGCTGGTATAAATATCTATTCTGCACAAGGTTCGGACAAGTCCTGTTGGATCCATGCCTGGTTCATTTTAATAAATGTAAGCTTGTCCACATTGGCTGCGGCCTGTGATAATGCTCTCCCCCGTGCTAAACACACGTTCACACTATACACTGGCTGCAGGGCAGGTCAGCACCTCCAAGGCTGACAAAGCTTTTCCACATTTTGGCCATGCTAACCCTGCCTTCTCAGGTGCTGGCTGTGCCCCAGCTGCGTTGGCGACCTCTTCCTCCTCCTCTGCCTTCGCCTTGTGCTTCCACTGTGCCCCCGCTGTCAGGTGGGAATGCCATCAGCAGCGTGCGCTTGTAGTCGCGCATCTTCCGATCAGTAACAGATGTTTTCACTAAATTTAGTTCCCTGTCAGCAATGCAGAGCAGGGGTTCATTCACGGCAAAAGGGGTTCATGTCACCCAGCAATAGAACAGAGGATTTTGAGAGATTTATGCCCCTGTCACCCAGGCACAGCAGGGGTTCATTCATGGCAAAAGGGGGTTCATGTCACCCAGCAATAGAACAGAGGATTTTGAGAGATTTAGGCCCATGTCAACCAGGCACAGCAGGGGTTCATTCACGGCAAAACGGGGTTCATGTCACCCAGCAATAGAACAGAGGATTTTGAGAGACTTAGGCCCCTGTCACCCAGGCACAGCAGGGGTTCATTCACGGCAAAGGGGGTTCATGTCACCCAGCAATAGAACATAGGATTTTGAGAGATTTAGGCCCCTGTCACCCAGGCACAGCAGGGGTTTGTATACGCCAAAAATGGTAAAATGTCACCCTACAATTGAAAATAAGATTTTTTTTTAATTTAGGGCACTAAAATTGGCACTTTTTTTGCATTAAAATGGCTCTAAAATAGTCCTTGAAAAGGCTAGAGGGATGTAAAAGGCAGTAAAATGTGCTTAAGAGCATGGCAACTGCTCTGCAAACAAATGTGGATAGGGGAATAACTTAAAATAAAATAAAATAGCTAAAAATTACAAATTATTAACCTGCAACTCAGAGAAGGAGGTGGATATGGAGTCGGAGGTTGAGGAGGCGGTGAATGTGGTGTTGTAGGTGGAGGCAGCAATAAAGGAGGAGGAGGTAGCCAACAATGTTTTATTTTTATTTTTTATTGGGGTAGGTAGCCCCCAAAATATTGGGACAAATAAAAAAAAAGAAAACAAAGAATCATTGCACTTGACTTGAGTACAAGAATGTATGTTTGATAGAGGTATAAATGTCTATTCTGCACAAGGTACAGACAAGTCCTGAGGGATCCATGCCTGGTTCATTTTAATGAATGTGAGCTTGTCCACGTTGGCTGTGGACAGGCGGCTGCATCTGTCTGTAATGACGCCTCCTGCCGTGTTAAATACACGTTCAGAGAGTACACTGGCTGCAGGGCAGGCCAGCACCTCCAAGGCATACAGGGCAAGCTCTGGCCATGTGGACAATTTGGAGACCCAGAAGTTGAATGGGGCAGAACCATCAGTCAGTACGTGTAGGCGTGTGCACAGGTACTGTTCCACCATGTTGTTCAAATGCTGCCTCCTGCTAACACGCTCCATATCAGCAGTTGGGGCCCGTTGTTGCGGCGAGGTGACAAAGCTTTTCCACATGTCGGCCATGCTAACCCTGCCTTCTGAGGTGCTGGCGCTGACACAGCTGCGTTGGCGACCTCTTCCTCCTCCCCTGCCTTCGCCTTGTGCTTCCACTTTTCCCGCAGCATCAGTCGAGAATGCTCTTAGGAGCGCGTCTACCAGCGTGCGCCTGTAGTCGAGCATCTTCCGATCACGCTCCAGTGAGGGAATTAAGGACGGCACATTGTCTTTGTAACGGGGATCCAGCAAGGTGGCCACCCAGTAGTCAGCACATGTTAAAATGTGGGCAACTCTGCTGTCGTTGCGCAGGCACTGCAGCATGTAGTTGCTCATGTGTGCCAGGCTGCCCAGAGGTAAGGACAAGCTGTCCTCTGTGGGAGGCGTATCGTCTGCGTCCTACATATCCCCCCAGCCACGCACCAGTGATGGGCCCGAGCTGCGTTGGGTGCCACCCCGCTGTGAACATGCTTCATCCCCATCCTCCTCCTCATCCTCCTCCTCCTCATCCTCCAGTAGTGGTCCCTGGCTGGCCAAATTTGTACCTGGCCTCTGCTGTTGCAAAAAACCTCCTTCTGAGACACTTCTTAAAGACTGGCCTGAAAGTGTTAGAGATGACCCCTCTTCCTCCTCCTGGGCCACATCCTCTTCCATCATCGCCCTAAGTGTTTTCTCAAGGAGACATAGAAGTGGTATTGTAACGCTGATAACGGCGTCATCGCCACTGGCCATGTTGGTGGAGTACTCGAAACAGAGCAACAGGGCACACATGTCTTGCATGGAGGCACAGTCATTGGTGGTGAAGTGGTGCTGTTCCGCAGTGCGACTCACCCGTGCATGCTGCAGCTGAACCACTATGGCCTGCTGCTGCTCGCACAGTCTCTCCAGCATGTGCAAGGTGGAGTTCCACATGGTGGGCACGTTGCATATGAGGCGGTGAGCAGGAAGGCCGAAGTTACGCTGTAGAGCAGACAGCCGAGCGGCGGCATGATGAGAATGCCGGAAGCGCGCGCAGACGGCCCGCACTTTACGCAGCAGCGCTGATATGTCGGGGTAGTTGTGAATGAATTTCTGCACCACCAAATTCACCACATGTGCCAGGCAAGGGATGAGCTGCAACGAGATTTCGCCCATTATCGCACACCACCAGGCCGGGCTTGAGGCTCACTGGCAGCAACCACTCGTTGGTCTGTTGTTCTATACCCCGCCACAACTCCTGCTCGGTGTGGGGCCTGTCCCCCAAACACATCAGTTTCAGAACGGCCTGCTGACATTTACCCCGGCTGTGCTGAAGTTTGTGGTGAAGGTGTGTCGCTGACCGGATGTGGTAGAAGAGGTTGTAGAAGAGGAGGCAACAGGAGGCAAAGAATGATGCCCTGCGATCCTTGGCGGCGGAAGGACGTGCGCCAAAGAGCTCTCCGCCTGGGGCCCAGCCGCCACTACATTTACCCAGTGTGCAGTTAGGGAGATATAGCGTCCCTGGCCGTGCTTGCTGGTCCACGTATCTGTGGTTAGGTGGACCTTGCCACAGATGGCGTTGCCCGGTGCACACTTGATTTTATCCAATACTTGGTCGTGCAGGGAGGGTACGGCTCTCCTGGAGAAGTAGTGGCGGCTGGGAACGACGTACTGTGGGACAGCAAGCAACATTAGCTGTTTGAAGCTGTCCTTCTCCACCAGCCTGAATGACAGCATTTCAAAGGCCAGTAGTTTAGAAATGCTGGCATTCAGGGCCAGGGATCGAGGGTGGCTAGGTGGGAATTTATGCTTTCTCTCTAAGGTTTGTGAGATGGAGAGCTGAACGCTTCCGTGTGACATGGTGGAGATGCTTGGTGACGGAGGTGGTGTTGTTGGTGGCACATCCTCTGTTTGCTGGGCGGCAGGTGCCAACGTTCCTACAGAGGCGGAGGAAGAGGCCGAGGCAGCAGCAGAAGACGGGCCTGAGCCCTTTCTTGGTTTTGAAGGTGCTTACTCCACTGCAGCCCGTGTCTCGCATGTAGATGCCTGGTCATTCAGGTTGTGCTAAGGTTCAGAACGTTAATGCCTCACTTCAGGCTCTGATGGCACAGCGTGCAAACCACTCGGGTCTTGTCGTCAGCACATTGTGTGAAGAAGTGCCATGCCAGGGAACTCCTTGAAGCTGCCTTTGGTGTGCTCGGTCCCTGGTGATGGTGGCCAGTAGCAGGCGAACTGTTTTGGCGACGGCTGCTCTGCTTTTTCACCCTGCTTCCGCTTTTGCTACGCTGTTGGCTCGGTCTAACCACTGCCTCTTCCTCCGACCTCTGAAAGTCAGTGGCACGACGTTCATTCCATGTGTCTTCCACCCAGTCTTCCTCCCTGACCTGCTTTTCGGTCTGCACACTGCAGAAAGACGCAGCAGTTGGCACCTGTGTTTCGTCATCATCAGAGACGTGCTGAGGTATTCCCAGGTTCCCCGATATGCACGGGGGTGATGTGACAGACTGATGGGCATGGGTTTCAGGCGCCACCTGTGCGCTTTCTGCAGAAGACTGGATGGGAGATAATGTGAACGTGCTGGATCCACTGTCGGCCACCCAATTGACTAGCGCCTGTACTTGCTCAGGCCTTACCATCCTTAGAACGGCATTAGGCCCGACCAAATATCGCTGTAAATTCTGGCGACTACTGGGACCTGAGGTAGTAGGTTCAGTAGGACGTGTAGCTGTGGCAGAACGGCCACGTCCTCTCCCTGCACCAGAGGCTCCACCAACACCACCACCACGACCATGACCGCGTCCCTTATTAGATATTTGCCTCATAGTTAGCGTTCACAAAGCAAAGTAAAAAGTGGTTATAAAACCCTGATGTAGGGTATTGCACTCTATTTTTTTTTTAACTCTATATGACAGCGGTATTTGTGGCCTAAATGTGACAGTCACCTATGCAAGTGTAATCACAGATGTGCAGTATATGAAAAAAAAGGTTTTTTTTAACAACAGCAACCTAATAGCCGTATTTGTGGCCTAAATGTGACAGTCACCTATGCACGTGTAATCACATATGTGCAGTATATGAAAAAAAGTTGTTTTTTTTAACAACAGTAACCTAATAGCCGTTTTTGTGGCCTAAATGTGACAGTCACCTTTGCAAGTGTAATCACAGATGCTCAATATTATTGAAAAAAAGTTTTTTTTTCTCCACAGTATCCTAAAAGCCTTATTTGTGGCCTAAATGTGACAGTCACCTATGCAAGTGTAATCACAGATGTGCAGTATATTAAAAAAAGGTTTCTTTTAACAACAGTAACCTAATAGCCGTATTTGTGGCCTAAATGTGACACTCACCTATGCAAGTGTAATCACAGATGTGCAATATATGAAAAAAAATATTTTTTTACCACAGTATCCTAAAAGCCTTTTTTGTGGCCTAAATGTGACAGTCACCTATTCATGTGTAATCACAGATGTGCAGTATATGAAAAAAAGATTTTTTTAAACAACAATAACTTAATAGCAGTATTTGTGGCCTAAATGTGAAAGTCACCTATGCACGTGTAATCACAGATGTGCAGTATATGAAAAAAAGTTTTTTTTCACCACAGCATTTTAATAGAAACATAGAAACATAGAATGTGTCGGCAGATAAGAACTATTTGGCCCATCTAGTCTGCCCAATATACTGAGTACTATGGATAGCCCCTGGCCCTATCTTATATGAAGGATAGCCTTATGCCTATCCCATGCATGCTTAAACCCCTTCACTGTATTTGCAGCTACCACTTCTGCAGGAAGGCTATTCCATGCATCCACTACTCTCTCAGTAAAGTAATACTTCCTTATATTACTTTTAAACCTTTGCCCCTCTAATTTAAAACTGTGTCCTCTTGTGGTAGTTTTTCTTCTTTTAAATATGCTCTCCTCCTTTACCGAGTTGATTCCCTTTATGTATTTAAAAGTTTCTATCATATCCCCTCTGTCTCTTCTTTCTTCCAAGCTATACATATTAAGGTCCTTTAACCTTTCCTGGTAAGATTTATCCTGCAATCCATGTACTAGTTTAGTAGCTCTTCTCTGAACTCTCTCTAGAGTATCTATATCCTTCTGGAGATATGGCCTCCAGTACTGCGCACAATACTCCAAGTGAGGTCTCACCAGTGTTCTGTACAGCGGCATAAGCACTTCACTCTTTCTACTGCTTATACCTCTCCCTATACATCCAAGCATTCTGCTGGCATTTCGTGCTGCTCTATTACATTGTCTTCCCACCTTTAAGTCTTCTGAAATATCTACTCCTAAATCCCTTTCCTCAGATACTGAGGTCAGGACTGTGTCAAATATTCTATATTCTGCCCTTGGGTTTTTACGCTCCAGGTGCATTATCTTGCACTTATCCACATTAAATTTCAGTTTCCAGAGGTCTTACCATTCTTCTAGTTTTCCTAAATCCTTTTCCATTTGGCGTTTCCCTCCAGGAACATCAATCCTGTTACATATCTTTGTGTCATCAGCAAAAAGACAAACCTTACCATCGAGGCCTTTTGCAATATCACTTATTAAGATATTAAACAAAATCGGTCCCAGTACAGATCCCTGTGGAACCCCACTGGTAACATGACCTTGTTTTGAATGTTCTCCATTGACTACAACCCTCTGTTGTCTGTCACTCAGCCACTGCCTAATCCACTCAACAATATGGGAGTCCATGCTCAATGACTGCAGTTTATTGATAAGTCTTCTATGTGGGACAGTGTCAAAAGCCTTACTAAAATCTAGATATGCGATGTCTACTGCACCTCCACCGTCTATTATTTTATTCACCCAGTCAAAAAAATCTATAAGATTTGTTTGACATGATCTCCCTGAAGTAAACCCATGTTGTTTTTCATCTTGCAATCCATGGGATTTTAGATGTTCCACAATCCTATCCTTTAATAGGGTTTCCATTAATTTGCCTACTATTGATGTCAGACTCACTGGTCTATAGTTGCTCGATTCCTCCCTACTACCTTTCTTGTGAATGGGCACGACATTTGCCAATTTCCAATCTTCCGGGACGACTCCTGTTACTAATGATTGGTTAAATAAATCTGTTAACGGTTTTTGCCAGCTCACCACTAAGCTCTTTTAATAATTTTGGGTGTATCTTATCAGGCCCCTGTGACTTATTTGTCTTCACCTTAGACAGCAAACTTAGAACATCTTCCTCTGTAAAGATACATGCATCAAATGATTTATTAGTCATTCTTTCTAGTGGAGGTCCTTCTCCTTTTTCTTTTGTAAAAACTGAACAGAAGTATTCATTAAGGCAGTCGGCTGGCCCTTTATTCTCTTCTACATACCTTCCGTCCTTTGTTTTTAATTTAGTTATTCCTTGTTTTAATTTCCTTTTTTCATTTATATATCTGAAGAATGTCTTATCCCCTTTTTTCATAGACTGAGCTAGTTTTTCTTCTGCCTGCGCTTTAGAAGTTCTTATAACTTGCTTGGCCTCTCTCTGCCTAATCTTGTAGATTTCCTTATCTTCATTGCTCTGTTTTTTTTTATAATTACAAGATGCTAGCTTTTTATTTTTAATGATTTGGGCCACTTCTGCTGAGTACCACAGTGGTCTCCTCCTTTTTTTGCTTTTACTGACAAGTCTAATGCAATTTTCTGTTGCCTTCAATAATGCACCTTTTAAGTAGTCCCATTTCTCCTGGACTCCATGTAATCCGTTCCAGTCTGATAAGGACTCATTTATGACTAATTTCATTTTTGAAAAGTCTGTTTTTCTAAAATCTAAAACTTTTGTTTTTGTGTGGTGGGACTCTTTCACAGTTCTTATATTAAACCACACTGACTGGTGATCACTAGATCCCAAGGTTTCGCCTACAATGACATCATATACCGAATCCCCATTTGTGAATACCAAATCCAAAATGGCCTCCCTCCGGGTTGGCTCCTCAACCACTTGTTGTAGAGATAACCCCAGTAGGGAATTTAGAATATCTGTACTCCTGGTAGAACTTGCTATTTTGGTTTTCCAGTTTATATCTGGAAGATTGAAATCTCCCATAATGATAACTTCTCCTTTCATTGTCATTTTAGCTATTTCTTCAACTAGTAGATCATCTAGTTCTTTAACTTGACCAGGTGGTCTATATATCACACCTACATGAGTTACTGCATGGTTAGCAAACTGCTACGTAACCCAAACTGACTCTATGTTGGCCTCACCAACTTGTATTAGGTTAGATTTAATGCTATCTTTCACATACAGGGCCACTCCTCCTCCTTTCTTGCCTTCTCTGTCTCTTCTTTATAAAGAGTACCCTGGTATGGTTATGTCCCAGTCATTTCTTTCATTAAACCATGTCTCCGTAACAGCCACTAAATCTACATTCTCAGATGCCATTATTGACCCAAGTTCATAGATTTTTTTACCTAAACTGCGAGCATTTGTAGACAGGACTCTGAGTTTATCATTTCTTAACCTCTGTGCTTCTGACCTGTTCTGGCATTGTTTCGGGGGGCAATTGGACTCTTTTATTTTTTTTTTTAAACTCGTTTTATTGAAGTTTAACAACAGCATGGTGCATCACATTCTGGAGCAGTGACAACCCACGCAGGGGAGTCGCCAGCTCCACAGCAGACAAAATAAAATAAAATACACTGTGCATTGGGTCATATTCACATTATTCCACAGCCCTTCAGCAAGAGGCATCATAAACCTTCATACTAGCCCTCAGACACTCATCGCAGTGGGATCTTATGACACAGAGTGCAAATGCGTAGTTTGCAAGGAGTGAGTAGAAGAGCACCACTCCCCCCACACTTTCTGAAATCTCCCTGGGCATTTTCTATGAATGTACACCACTCTTTCCATTGACATAGCATGATTCATCAAGGTCTTCCACTGGCCCACTGTAGGGGGTCTTTCCGCCATCCACCTCAACGCTACCGCTTTCCTAGCCAGGAATAGAGCCTCCCCCAGAAATACTCTCTGATGATGTGACCACTGCTCCTCCTCTATTATCCCTAGGATGCATATCTTTGGGCAAACCCCTATCGATACAGGTACCATTGTGGAGAGTATTTCCACAACTTTACCCCAGAAAACCTGTAGATGTCTACATCCCCACATCAAATGCCAGAAATCAGCACCCTCTTCTTGACATCTATGACACCCGCTGCTGGGCGATCTCCCCATCTTATACAGTCGAAGAGGGGACAAATAGCTTCTATGCAATATGAACAATTGTGTTAATCTGTTATTTACCGATGGGGAAACCTTATTGGGTACCAACATAGCTTCCTCCCAGTCCTCAGATTCAAGATTTGGAATGTTAACTTTCCATTTCGCTTCTACCTCCAATGGTTGTAGAGTCATGCGGTCACCCAGCAGATGTGTGTACAGTATAGAGATGATGCCCTTAGGTCCCTGCGATCTCAACACTCCTATTAATGGATACTTAGAAATGCTGCGACTCGTCCCTCTAAACTGAGCATTCAGGGCATGCCTTAATTGAAGGTACCTATAAAATAAAGAATGGGAAATCTCAAACTTCTCCTGTAGTTGCTGCATAGTCCGCAATGCGCCTCCATCATACAGCTCAGACAGTGTCAGCACCCCACACCCTTTCCATATCATCGAACCTTCCAACGTCATCAAGTGTAAAAACATAGGATTGTCCCATAATGGAACTGCATCCGGCAAATCTTCATATGAGTTGAATTTTGCTGCCTTCCATACTTGATTAGCCAGTCTATGGGCAAGAAGTAACCTCCTGGAAACAGTGCCTGGAGACTCCAGCACCGGCCATAGAGTAGACAGACCAAGATGTTCCCTCAACCAATACTCCGGCCCGGGTAAATCTCCCTGTCTAACCCAAGCCGCTATATACTTCAGCTGACTGGCCAAATAATATAGGAAAAAATCGGGTAGAGCCGCCCCACCCCTTGTCTTGGACCTCTGTAGCACTTTCTGTGAAAGCTTCCTCCTAGCCTTGCCCCATACAAAAGCTGTAACCAAGGAGTGTAACCTGTCAAAAAAGGCCTTGGGTACCGGGGCACATGCGTGCGACAGAAGATACAGGCCTTTAGGGAGCAGAATCATTTTAACTAGGTTCAATCTCCCCATCACAGAGATCGCCAATACCTTCCATGTCTTAAATTTATCAATAAATAGGGACTCTATCGGGTCTATATTCTTTGCTACAGACATACATGGGTCCCTTGTGATCACAATGCCAAGATACTTAAACCGGTCTACTACTGGTAAATTATTTATACATTCTGGCCATCCATGATCCCAAAGAGGCATAATAGCTGATTTCGTCCAATTTATGAACAAGCCTAAGAATTTGCCGAACTTCTCTATTACCTCAATTGCCCTGGGAAGGGTCCGCTCAGGCTCATCCATAAACAGGAGGAGATCATCCGCGTACAGGCCAACCTTCTCCTCTCTATCTCCTTTAGATATTCCTTTGAAGGAGCCATCCTGCCTGATACGCAAGGCTAAATGCTCGATCACTACCGCAAACAAGAGGGGGGAAAGAGGGCAGCCCTGTCTTGTGCCTCTATGTAAAGTAAATGTATCTGACTGGGATCCATTCACCAATATATTTGCTTTAGGTCTCTGGTACAAAATCTCAACCCACCTCGTGAACCCCGATCCAAAACCAAACTCTTTCAGGATCCGCAAAAGGAAAGGCCACTCCACAGAATCAAAGGCCTTAGCCGTATCAAGTGATGCTAGGGCCCATTCCCTACCCTCCGCTACTCCTATCTGAGCAATGACCTGGGCTCTCCTGATATTGTCAGAGGTGGCTCTCCCCGGCATGAACCCTGCCTGATCCTGATGTACTATAGACGTGATCACTTTATTTAAACGGGAGGCTAGTAACCTAGTCAAGATTTTGTAGTCTAAATTTAGCAAAGATATTGGCCTGTAGGAGCCGCAAGCAGTTGGGTCTTTATCCGGCTTCAATATGACCACAATAGTGGCGTCATACATGGTCTCAGGTAGCTGATGTCGCCGTGATGAAGCTGAGTACATTCTAAGGAGTTGAGGGCTAAGGATCTCGCTATATCTTGAGTATACTTCTATCGGGATCCCATCCGGGCCCGGTGCCTTCCCAGCTGGTAAATCACGGATAGCTAACTGGATTTCTTCCAGGGTTATGTCCTTATCTAGAAGGGCTCTATCCGCCTCATTTAATTTAGGATGTTCCACCTCTGAGATGTAGTTATTCAGATCACTCTCCGTGTATTGAGCCGCTGAACTGTACAGTGATTGGTAGAACCGTTTGAAACCGTCAAGAATTCCTTCACCGGACTCCACCAACTGTCCCCCCGGGTGCAAAATTCGTAGCACCGGGGGAGACAATTGATTGGCTCTAGCCATTTGGGCCAAAAGCTTACCCGCTCTGTCTCCCGATTCAAATGACTGTTGCTTCATGAAGAACATCTTACGTTCACTTTTCTCCTTAAGATATAGCATATATGATCTACCCTTAGTCATCCATTCTATCCTATTCTCCTCTGTGGGATCAGCACAAAAAGAGGCCTCAGCCTCCCTACATTTGGTGTGCAGGTCTAATTCCTGGCGAGACGCATCCTTTTTTACATAAGATATTAAAGACTTCAAACATCCTCTCAGGTAGGCCTTCAGGGTGTCCCATAATAATAAACCCTCCGTCTCCTCTCCCTGCACCTCTAAAAAGACTCTCAACTGATCAGGAATCCTATCATTTTGTGTCAATAGGGAAAGCCAGAATGGATGGATTCTCATCTTCCCCCCTCTAGATGCAGCCCCAGGAATATCAAAGCGCGCTACAATCGCAGCATGGTCTGATGGGCCCTTTGGCTCATAAGTAATTGCTATCAAATCTGTGTAAATAGCAGCATTGCCCAGGACATAGTCGATTTTCGAAAGTGCCCCTCTAGCGGGAGTGAAACAGGAGTATTCCCTCTGCTGCGGGTTCCTGAGTCTCCATAAATCTACCCATCCCATTTCTGCAGCTATTCTAAACAGTGTAGTCGTCGAATAAGCCCCAGTCCCCCTCCCTTCGGGCGGTCTATATCTATCCATCTCCTCCTGCATAACCATATTGAAGTCTCCCATACAGATCAGCCGGGCCGAGGGATATTGCGCCGCGAACCCCAGAATAACATGAAGAATTGAAAGACTAGCCGGAGGGGGGTTATATATGTTGATTATAAACATAAGGGATATGGTTAATAAAGCCATATACTAGTAAGTATTGTCCTTCTGGATCAGCAACAGACTGCTGCGGCTCCCACAGGAGTCCTCTGCGCACTAATATGGCCGTACCTCTAGAATTTGATGTACCATATGACTGAAATGACCACTGAACCCATTGTTTAACAATTCTGTGCCCAGTATCAGGCGTCAGATGAGTCTCTTGAAGTCCCAGAACATGAGGGCAATAGCGTCTTACTTGTGAAAATACCGCTATCCTTTTATTTGGATTTCCCAAGCCTCTCACGTTCCAGGACAGCACCACTAAAGAACCCATAATTCAGGCATAGGGTTATCCCTCCAGTAATGCAGGAAACTATCCAGCGAATGAATAGAAGCCTCACACAGTATAATAATTCGCCTCCCAACTGCACTCCCCTTACTAAATTGATGCGACCATGCCTTCAATAACCTCGTAAACATATAACATAACAGTTGAACATATAACACCTCAATACAGACATTTAATGTATGCATTATAGTGTTAGTAACATGGCAGTATGATCGGTGACCAATGCGGGGAAAAGATGTTATGCCCGCATCGGTAGCCGGTCTCTCCCTGTATAATGAAAATAATAATGCAGCTGCAGGTGCAATTAAGCCTCACTAGATGCAAGTATGCATTTCAGACCTCCATGAATCACTATCTACATCAAGGTTAGAACAATAAACCAAATGATCTGTAGTGGCAGACTATATCACATTTCATGCAGGTAAGGCTAGAGTTTACATCGTAGAACAAAGATAAAGGTGATGAACTCAGTGGCAAGGCACCCATAAAATGCCGGTCCAGGGGCCCAGCAATACTTGCAGCTTAGTCCCGATTCCTCAGGTCAGCGCGGCCTTGGACGTCTAGCGACCCAGTCCTCAGCCTCCTTTGGGTCAGTGAAAAATATAGGCCGATCACCATCCACTACACAAAGTCGCGCAGGATAAGCCATCGAATACTGCAAATTTAGCTCCCTAAGGCGCCTCTTGACCAAAATAAAGGTGGCCCTTTTCTTCTGTAGATCCGCAGAAAAGTCCGGAAAAAGCGACACTTTGGCATTATCATGCATCAGTGCCCCCTTGCTTCTCGCTTGGCTGAGTATTAGGTCCCGGTCCTTCCAATTTAATAGGCGGGCTAGCAGAGGCCTCGGTGGTGCGCCTGGAGGCTGTGGTCTGGCCGGGACTCTGTGCGCTCTTTCCACTGCATAGGCCATGGAGAACGCGGCATCCGGAAACTGGGCCTTAAACCACAACTCCACGAAACCGGCAGGATCTCTCCCCTCCGCCCTCTCTGGCATCCCCAGGATCCTCACATTGTTGCGCCGGGCCCGATTCTCCAGGTCGTCGCACTTCTGCCGCCATAGTCCGACAGCTCTCTCCACCTCCGTGAGTCTCGAGTCCAGCGGCCTGGTGTAATCCTCCAGCTCCGACACCCTGACTTCTGTCTGCTTGACTCTCTTCCTTAGCTGTTGCACGTCTTGTCTCAGGAGGCCCAGGTCGACTCGCACCTCCTCAATCTTACAGGTAAGAGAGGATTGACATGAGGATATTGCTGTGAGGAGCTGCTCAGAGACCGCTTTCAGCGTGATCTCAGGTTCCACAACATCGTCGGCCTCCATCTGATGTGCGGCCTGCCCACGCGTCACCGCTGCACGTGGAGTGGCGGGAGCCGCGGCGCCATGTTGGTTTTCCTGGCGGGCATATTCTTTGAGCTTTTCAGCCGCGGTCTGTGCCTTGCTGGGGCCCATATCTTGGTGCCTGGGCTTCCTCCTTCTCCTCTGCACTTGCCACTCTCTATTTGAGGAATGCAGCTTGTCAGGATTATTCAGGATCAATTCCAGGGACCGGAGCCGCTCTTAAGTGCGTGCGCTCATGCCGGCAGTTAGCCACGCCCCCCGGACTCTTTTATTTTCACTCTTTTGCCCCCTCTTCCTAGTTTAAATACTCTTTCGCAAATTCTTGGAGTTGTTCACTAAGTACATTTGTTCCTTTGAGAGAAAGATGCAAACCATCTTTTTTGTACAGTTCCTTTCTATTCCAAGTAGAGCTATCATGAGAAACAAAGCCAAATCCTTGCTCTTGACACCATTTACCAAGCCATATGTTGAACTCCTTTATGCGCCTCTGCCTATCATTCTGAACATTATGCACAGGCAGAACTTCAGAAAATGAAATGGTGGATGCAAAATCCTGTACGTCATTACCAAGTGTGATAAAAGATTTTTTCACCTCTGACACTTCATTGCAAGCCAGGTCATTTGTCCCTAGATGGACAAGAACATCCACGTCCCCTTCCTGCTTTGCTTGCTTAACAATATTAATAATACGTCTTCTATCTCTTCTAGCAGTAGCCCCAGGGAGACATCTCACAAAACCATTTTCTTTAAGCTCCACACTTCTTATGATTGAATCACCCAGCAACAGCTGCTTCCTTTGAGACTTCACTTTATCTTTAGTCGTATTTGTGACCAAAATGTGACAGTCACCTATGCAAGTGTAATCACATATGTGCAGTATATTAAAAAAAGGTTTCTTTTAACAACAGTAACCTAATAGCCGTATTTGTGGCCTAAATGTGACACTCACCTATGCAAGTGTAATCACAGATGTGCAATATATGAAAAAAAGTTTTTTTTTACCACAGTATCCTAAAAGCCTTTTTTGTGGCCTAAATGTGACAGACACCTATTCACGTGTAATCACAGATGTGCAGTATATGAAAAAAAGATATTTTTTTAACAACAGTAACCTAATAGCCATATTTGTGGCCTAAATGTGACAGTCACCTATGCATGTGTAATCACAGATGTGCAGTATATGAAAAAAAGATTTTTTTTTAACAACAGTAACCTAATAGCCATTTTTGTGGCCTAAATGTGACAGTCACCTATGCAAGTGTAATCCCAGATGTGCAGTATATCAGAGGGATTTTTCACCACAGTGTCCTAAAAGCCTTTTTTGTGGCCTAAATGTGACAGTCACCTATGCAAGTGAAATCACAGATGTGCAATATATGAAAAAAAGGTTGTTGTTTTCACCACAGTATCCTAAAAGCCTTATTTGTGGCCTAAATGTGACAGTCACCTATGCACGTGTAATCACAGATGTGCAGTATATGAAAAAAAGTTTTTTTTTTAACAACAGTAACCTAATAGACGTATTTGTGGCCTAAATGTGACAGTCACCTATGCACCTGTAATCACAGATGTGCAGTATATGAAAACAAGTTTTCTTTTGACAACAGTAACCTAATAGCCGTATTTGTGGCCTAAATGTGACAGTCACCTATTGTTGACTTAACATCTATGCACATGTGAGATTGTGATTAAGCTCTACCTGTATAAGGTTTATGTTTAAAGTGTACTTAAACTGTCATTTGTCATTCCGGGCACTAGAGGCCACTGTTTTGCAGCTACAACCAGCACACTCTGGGATTTGCATATGTAAAGTAGGTGATGACTTAATGTGCAATTAATGAAAAAAAGTTTTTTTTAAGCACAGTAAGCAAAATGCTGTATTTCTGGACTAGCAGACATGCAGATAGATAGTGCTGGTGAACTATCGTTGCATAAAATGGCTGCCGATTATGTATTGATATTGACAAACTGAAGTTAAAAAAAGTTCGTTTTCAGCAGTAGTTTGCTCAGTGCAGGCTTAAAAAAATTGTGCACTGCACCCACAAAACACATTTGATGTAAATCGCTGAGTAAAAAGGCAGTTCTTGATAATATTTCTTCCTGATCTCTCCCTGACAGCAGCTGCAACCTCTCCCTACACTAATCCGAACAGAGTGACGGGCAGCGCTACGTGACTCCAGCTTAAATAGAGGTTGGGTCACATGCTGCAGTTGGCCAATCACATCTGTGATGGGGCAAGTAGTATGACGCTTGTTGATTGGCTGCTGTGCAGCCTTTCAAAAAGCGCCAAAAAAGCGCCAAGAAAGCACCGAACACCGAACCCGAACTTTTACGGAAATGTTCGGATTCGGGTGCCGAAAAACCAAAAGTTCGGTACGAACCCGAACTTTACAATTCGGGTTCGCTCAACTCTAGTTACCACCTGTACGTGGATAACTTTTATACTAGTATCCCCTTGTTCCAGTCCCTCACCGCCAGATCCACGTCCGCTTGTGGGACCGTGCGGAAAAATCAACGCGGCCTCCCTACCCACCCCCTCCAGGTACCTATCCCCAGGGGTGAGACCCGTACCCTTACCAGTGGAAACCTGTTGTTGGTCAGATATAAGGACAAGAGAGATGTCCTTGTACTGTCCACAATTCATGGTAACGGCATCACCCCTGTCCCTGTGCGAGGTACCGCGGCAACGTTCCCCAAGCCCGATTGTATCGTCGACTACAATCGGTATATGGGAGGAATTGATCTATCTGATCAAGTCCTCAAGCCATATAACGGCATACGCAAAACCTGGGCATGGTACAAAAAAGTTGCGATCTACTTGGTGCAGGTTGCCTTGTACGACTCTTTAGTGCTGTCCCGGAGCGCTGGCAACACAGGGACATTCCTTCAGTTCTATGAGGCAGTCCTTAAGGACCTGATCTTTTCTGACCGGGAAAGAGCAGGCCAGAGTACCTCGGGAACTAAAGGCGCCCGTATCCTTCCTGGCCAACACTTTCCAGGTGTGGTCCCCCATACTGGAAAGAAGAGACAGACCCAAAAAAGGTGCAGAGTGTGTCACAGGAGGGGGATACGGAAGGACACCACTACTCAGTGTGACACGTGCCCTGATCATCCGGGCCTCTGCATTATTGGTTGCTTCAGGGAGTACCACAATTCCATGGAGTACAAAATTTATATCCCAATTTAGCCACTGACAATCGGATAAAAAACTATGGTTCTCAGACTTGAGACACTAAAACAAAAAAACATTTTTTTCTAAAATATTATTTAGTAAAACTAAAATAAATAAATAAAGTAGACATATTAGGTATCGCCGTGTCCGTAACAATATGCTCTATAAAAAAAAAAATAACCCCTCAGATGAACACGGTCAAAGAAATAAAATAAAAAAGTTTTTTTTTGTCACCTTACATCACAAAAATTGTAATAGCAAGCGATCAAAAAGTCATATGCCCCCCAAAATAGTGCCAATAAAACCATCCTCTCATCCCGCAAAAAATGAGCCCCTACCTAAGATAATCGGCTAAAAACTAAAAAAAATATAACTCTTAGACTATGGAGATACAAAAAATTTTTTGGGGGTTTATAAAAAGATAATATAGTGTAAAAAAAAATATAAAAAAATAAAAAGTAGACATATTAGGTATCGCCGCGTCTATAAGAATCTGTTCTATAAAAATACCCCATGACCTAACCCCTCAGATGAACATGGTCAAAAAAATATATATATAAACGGTGCCAAAACAGCAATTTTTTGGAAAATTTTCCATTTTTATCTGTTTTTTTTCCAATAACAAAGCAAGGGTTAACAGCCAAACAAAACTTAATATTTATTACCCTGATTCTGCAGTTTACAGAAACACCCGATATGTGGTCGTAAACTGCTGTATGACCAAATGGCTGGGCGCAGAAGGAAAGGAACGCCGTATGTTTTCTGGAAGGCAGATTTTGATGGCCTTTTTTTTTTGGTACCATGTACCATTTGAAGCCCCCCTGATGCACCCCTAGAGTAGAAACTCCATAAAAGCGACCTCATTTAAGATACTACACCCCTCAAGGTATTCAAAACTGATTTTACAAACTTTATTAACCCTTTAGGTGATCCTCAACAGTTTATGGCAAATGGAGATGAAATTTCAGAATTTCTATTTTTGGTAACCTTGCCTCACAAAAATGTAATATAGATAAACCAAAAATCATATGTACCCTAAAAATAGTCCCAACAAAACTGCCACCTAATCCCGTAGTTTCCAAAATGGGGTCACTTTTATGGAGTTTCTACTCTAGGGGTGCATCAGGGGGACTTCAAATGGGACATGGTGTAAATAAACCAGTCCAGCAAAATCTGCCTTCCAAAAACCACACGGCGCACCTTTCCCTCTATGCCCTACTGTATGCCGGTACAGTAGTTTACGGCCACATATGGGGCGTTTCTGAAAACTACAGAATCGGGGCAATAAATATAGCTTTTTTTTGGGCTGTTAACCCTTGCTTTGTTACTGTAAAAAATGGATTAAAATTTGGCCAAAAATTTAAATTCTCAAATTTCATCTACATTTGCCAATAACTATTGTGCAACACCTAAAAGGTTAACAAAGTTTGTAAAATAAGTTTTGAATACCTTGAGGGGTGTAGTTTCTTAGATGGGGTCACTTTTATGGAGTTTCTACTCTAGGGGTGCATCAGGGGGGCTTCAAATGGGACATGGTGTAAATAAACCAGTCCAGCAAAATCTGCCTTCCAAAAACCACACGGCGCACCTTTCCCTCTATGCCCTACCGTGTGCCCGTACAGTATTTTCTGGCCACATATGGAGTGTTTCTGAAAACTATAGAATCAGGGTAATAAATATAGCATTTTTTTGGGCTGTTAAGCCTTGCTTTGTTACTGGAAAAAATGGATTAAAATGGAAAATTTGCCAAAAAATCTAAATTCTGTAATGTTATCTCCATTTGCCATTAACTCTTGCGGAACACCTAAAGGGTTAACGGCGTTTGTAAAATCAGTTTTGAATACCTTGAGGGGTGTAGTTTCTAGAATGGGGTAATTTTTGGGTGGTTTCTATTATGTAAGCCTCACAAAGTGACTTCAGACCTGAACTTGTCCCTAAAAATAGTTTTTTTTAAAATTTCTGAAAAAAAAAATATTTGCTTCTAAACTTCTAAGCCTTGTAACATCCCCAAAAACTAAAATGTCATTCCCAAAATGATTCAAACATGAAGTAGACATATGGGGAATGTAAAGTAATAACTATTTTTGGAGGTATTAGTATGTATTATAGAAGTAGAGAAATTTTAACTTTGAAATTTAAATTTTTTCCTAAATTTTGGTAAATTTGGTATTTTTTATAAATAAAAATGTATTTTTTTTTACTTCATTTTACCAGTGTCATGAAGTACAATATGTGACGAAAAAACGATCTCAGAATGGCCTGGATAAGTCAAAACGTTTTAAAGTTACCACCACTTAAAGTGACACTGGTCAGATTTGCAAAAAATGGCCTGGTCCTTAAGGTGAAATATGTGTCCTTAAGGAGTTAAGTTCCTCCTGGTCACTGGTGCTTGTGAAATCCCTTGGCTAGACTCAGCTCTAATCTTTACTAGACTTTCTCTATATTCGTACATAAACTCACTTGTCTGTGCTGGGCTGCTGTGACTACTTGGTCTGTCCTCTCCAGGCTTGATCAGGGCCCAGAGGAAAGAAAAGCAGCTACATCTTGGACTGAGCCTGTTCTGCTCCTCCATACGCTTGCTTTTCCTCTCTGCTTCCTACATTCTTCCTCTTGAACTAACTTTATTAGCACACCCCAAGCTATATATAATATGTGGCACCAGCACCACCTAGGGACGAATAGATGTAATGACAATGCCAACCTGAACTTAGGAATTACAATACATTAAATACATATGCAGAAATTTAAGGGGACCACTTATACACACATAAGTGGGACACTGCAAATCCCCCTCCTAACTCCTAAAGAGTACTGTAGCTAGGTAGACGCCTTTAAAGGTACTGAGAAGACTGGATTAAAACCATTTAGAACTGTAATAGACCGCAGAGTACTAATTCTACCAAGATAAATCTCCCTCCACACTCCTAAATAGTTTCATGGCTAGGCAGATTTACCTTTCAAGGTCTTTGGAATGCTGGTTTACCACCACGTGGAACTGTAATAGACTATAGAATACTAAAACTACCAAAATAAATCCCTTTCTTCAATCCTAAATATTGCCATGGCTAGGCAGATTTACCTTTCAGGGTCTTGGGAAAGCTGGTTTACCACCATGTGGAGCTGTAATAGACTGTAGAATACTAAATCTACCAAAATAAATCCCTCTCCTCAATCCTAAATAGTGCCATAGCTAGGAAGATTTGTCAGCATTTCTGTATTTCCAAACATGCTGATTATACAGTAACAAAGCTGAACTTGCATTGACATAGGTGCGCACATAAATTCACAGGACACTAGTAGAAAAAAAAATCCCTAAAAAAACTGGCTGTCACAACTACAAGATTCATGCAAATCATGCCTCTCGAATATAACAACTACAGTGTACCTCCTTAATGGACTGAACTGACGAGTCTAAAAAAATTCTCAAAAAAAAACAGGTTATCACATGACTGTCAGGACTAAAAGCTTCATATCGTAGACACGTACGTCCAAATCCTACCCCTCAGATACTACAACTACAGTGTTCCATTATTAGCCAGAGCAGAGCAGCCAAAATGTCCAGAGAGATAAGCTGCACACATGCAGTATATTAGAAGAAACGAAAATGCTGATTATACAAATATAAACCAAACTATTACTGCAGTGTGCAAGACTGTGTTCCCATCACGTTTTTGTCCTAGGTTCAATGTATACACATGACATATACATTAAACTTATACCTGAGACGGATGTCGTAAAGGAATATCTGTCATAGGGTTCCATTAAAAAAAAAAAAATTGTTAATGTATATGTTTTTTGCTGGACAAAAATGTGATGTGAACAGGGTATCGCTAAAGAAGTTCTTCGCTAAAGATCCAGTATGGAGAGTAGGACAGTGTAATATGAAGACTTTACTGATATCTGTGGCACTAATCTCACGCTGTGATCTGGATGCTGATAAATGTCTGGAACGTGGCGTCAATAAAACAGACTAATTAGTAGCAGAGGGGGACAGATGGTGAGTGATCGTATTCTCAATCCTTTTCTGGAAAAAAAGACCCCACATGGGACAATCAGAGAGCAAACATGCTCTGACAGATGGGGGGGGGGGGATTGATTACATGCACAAAAGTTCATGTTAGGGTTCACCCACATCAGTGTTGGAGCATCTTCTAGTCTGGTAAAATGCCAGGTTTTCTAATGGAAACCGGACCCCATTATAATCAGTACGGTCTATCAGGTGGCATCCATTTCCATCATTTGATGGAGGCGACACTTTCATTATTTTAATGGTAAATATCAATGATAGAACCGTGCTGCTCTCTCTTTCTTAGAACAGACAAAGAAGTCAGATGTTTCTTGTGAATAGCCCTCAATTTTCTTCAGGTATATTATATCAATTATTGCTTCATGGGTTCATTACATCTTCCAAAAAATACTTGCTCCCACTTTCCCTGTGATATTCAGAAATAGGGGAGCAAAGATAGTGAAGTACCGTCAACACCAATAAAAGTCTATATATTTATTATATTCACAAGGATAGTAAAATTACAAGCGTATCATGTATTAAAAGCCCGGTTTCCAGTAATACGTCCAACCCAGGTTTCACCACCGCTTCATCAGGGGCGTATATGATATATGCCTCTGATGAAGCAGTGGTGAAACTTAGGTTGGGAGGCTGGCTAATTATATGCAAAGATGGAAAAGCTAATCATTTTAAATATGTGCTAAAACTTCTTGTAGGTATCTAGTAGAGAGATATTATGACCAGCAAGGTTTACTGTGTATTTTCTACCAACTGAACACAATTATGAAATCCTGTATAAATCATTTCAACTGATATTTAATTCAGCAGGTTTCCTAAGACCGACAATCCCCGAGCTGCCCTCCATGATTCCATATTCATGTAGGCAGAATATTTAAAAGAAAAATGAATTCTGAAATTGGTGGCTTTGATGCATTATATTTACTTTGTCCCATATAGCCACCTCTAAGAAATTTTTTAGCCTAGGTACTAGGTATGATAATTGCCCTGAATAAAGGTGACACCGATCACCCAATGGTCAGGCAAGTGCACATTCATTGGGTGAAACCATAGTTGATGTGGACACCAAAATGATTGTTAGAGATGGCCCGAACTATCCGACGGCGAACAGTTCCCGGCGAACATAGCTTGTTCGCGTTCGCCTCTGCCGGGCGAACACATGCGATGTTCGGTCCGCCCCCTATACATCATCATTGAGCAAACTTTGACCCTGTACCTCACAGTCAGCAGACACATTCCAGCCAATCAGCAGCATACCCTCCCTCCCAGACCCTCCCACCTCCTGCACAGCATCCATTTTAGATTCATTCTGAAGCTGCAGTCTTAGTGAGAGGAGGGAGACTGTAACTGCTGCTGATTTAATTGGGAAATCGATAGCTAGGCTAGTGAATTCAGTGTCCACTCCAGTCCTGAAAGACTCATCTGATCTCTGCTGTAAGGACAGCGTCCTGACAGCACCCCAAAAAGCCCTTTTTAGGGCTGCAACATTAGTCTGCTTTTTTTTTTTCCTTTATATACATATTGCAGTTGCCTGGCCTGCCTGTGTGTGAGGAGCTGCAGGCCCACAGACTGTAGTGTGCCCACTGCCAGTGCTCACCCCTGTCATTCCGTGTGGCACAGGACTTTGCTTAAAAAAAGGCACTTAATTTTTACACTTTAATCTAAGGTTAGTTGCCTGCCAGTGTGTGTCAGGCTGACTTCCACTGACTGTAGTGTGCCCACTGCCAGTGCCCACCACTCATACCGGCTGGCACAGGACTTTGCATAAAAAAGGCATTTAATTTTTACACTTTAGTGTAATTTCAGCTGCTTGCCTGCTGCTAGTGTGTGTCAGGCCGACTTCAACTGACTGTAGTGTGCCCACTGCCAGTGCCCACCCCTGTCATCCCGTGTGGCACAGGACTTTGCTTAAAAAAAAGGCACTTCATTTTTACACTTTAATCTAAGGTTAGTTGCCTGCCAGTGTGTGTCAGGCCGACTTCAACTGACTGTAGTGTGCCCACTGCCAGTGCCCACCCCTGTCATCCCGAGTGGCACAGGACTTTGCTTAAAAAATAGGCACTTAATTTTTACACTTTAATCTAAGGTTAGTTGCCTGCCAGTGTGTGTCAGGCTGACTTCCACTGACTGTAGTGTGCCCACTGCCAGTGCCCACCACTCATACCGGCTGGCACAGGACTTTGCTTAAAAAAGGCATTTAATTTTTACACTTTAATGTAATTTCAGCTGCTTGCCTGCTGCTAGTGTGTGTCAGGCCGACTTCAACTGACTGTAGTGTGCCCACTGCCAGTGCCCACCCCTGTCATACCGAGTGGCACAGGACTTTGCTTAAAAAATAGGCACTTAATTTTTACACTTTAATCTAAGGTTAGTTGCCTGCCAGTGTGTGTCAGGCTGACTTCCACTGACTGTAGTGTGCCCACTGCCAGTGCCCACCACTCATACCGGCTGGCACAGGACTTTGCATAAAAAAGGCATTTAATTTTTACACTTTAGTGTAATTTCAGCTGCTTGCCTGCTGCTAGTGTGTGTCAGGCCGACTTCAACTGACTGTAGTGTGCCCACTGCCAGTGCCAACCACTGATACCGGGTGGCACAGTAGCTTGCCGATAAATAAGGCATTTAATTTTTAGACAGTAGTCTAAATTCAGTTGCTTGCCTGCTGCCAGTGTGTGTCAGGCCCGCTTCCACTGACTGTAGTGTGCCCACTGCCAGTGCCAACCACTGATACCGGGTGGCACAGTAGCTTGCCGATAAATAAGGCATTTAATTTTTAGACAGTAGTCTAAATTCAGTTGCTTGCCTGCTGCCAGTGTGTGTCAGGCCCTCTTCCACTGACTGTAGTGTGCCCACTGCCAGTGCCAACCACTCATACCGGGTGGCACAGTAGCTTGCCGATAAATAAGGCATTTAATTTTTACACTTTAGTGTAATTTCAGTTGCTTGCCTGCTGCCAGTGTGTGTCAGGCCCGCTTCTACTGACTGTAGTGTGCCCACTGCCAGTGCCAACCACTGATACCATCTCCCCGTTCGAAAAATCTATTCAATAAATGGCACCCAGATTGGGGACGTTAGAGGGATTAAACTGATGAGAATAGTACTACAGAAAATACCACTCATATCGGGTGTGACAGTAAATTGCACGGCGCAGACGCAGTCACCGTGGATAAAAACAAAGGGGAGGGAGCCAGCGTTTTTTTAACCATCTCCCCGTTCGAAAAATCAATTCAATTGACCTTTCGGGGACCCTTGGTGTTGTACGTGGCTGGGTGGAGGAAGAAACCTTCAATGACATCACCGGGACGTGGCTAGCTTGGTATCCAACCTTGTGCAAATGGGGAGTTTGCGGTTGTGCAAATGAACTGTTTGCGGTGCATTAAAAGGGGAGTTTGGTCTGTCAATGTCTGTGATGCGGGCGTAACCCTTACACTACCTGATCGATACAACATCATACCTGATCGTATACACACACTGGATGTTTTAAAGCACGTTATTCCAAACAATTTAGGAATGTTAGTTGATTTATGCCCTTTATGGATTAAAACCCGACTCTGCGTCCACTACGTAATTTTCCATGGGAGTTTTGCCATAGATCCCCCTCCGGCATGCCACAGTCCAGGTGTTAGACCCCTTGAAACAACTTTCTCATCACTATTGTGGCCAGAAAGAGTCCCTGTGGGTTTTAAAATTCGCCTGTCTATTGAAGTCTATGGCGGTTCGCCCGGTTCGCCAGTTCGCGAACATTTGCGGAAGTTCTCGTTCGCTGTTCGCGAACTAAAAATTTTATGTTCGCGACATCACTAATGATTGTTTCTGGGTAGCAGATGATTCTATGTAGACTAAGATCTGCTGCCTAGAAACAATGATTCTGTATGAGGATGAACCATTGCTCGTACCCATACAGCAGAGGTGATTGCTGCATGTAAATGTAGCTTTCACTGCCTGTAATGAGCAGTTAGTTAGTGGGAAGGAACGGTTTGTTCCCGATAATTGCCTGCTTGGTTTGCTTCTGTAAAGGCGCCTTCAGTGTTTACTTGTACAGCGTCCCACTACGTGTGTGTGGGCACTGCTTAAAAGCACTTTTTATCTTAACAATTGTATTGTGCGGTATTGTATGACTTTGTATTAATGTATCTGCAAAATCCCTGTTACCAGGCAGATTAGGTGTAATTTATACATCCCACCACTAGATGGGGATAAAACTTAGGTCATATATATACCTAGGTCAGGCCTAGTAAGGACAGTGGAGACAGGACAGTGTTGAGTTCAGTTGAGATCAGTGTGGAGATCAGTGAGTAGTCGACTGATGCTGAGAGTGAGAGAGTGCAGATCTAGCACTTCTGCTCTGATGAAAGTTTAGTCCTGAAAGGGACCAAAGAACAGACTTATACATCCAAAGGATAAAAGCCACAAATCAGGCATCAAGGACCTTTGGGATATTCAGGTGAAGGATACCATAGCCTCCAGCCACCTCACCAAATTACACTGATATAGAAAACATCCGGCTAAGCTCCAAGTCAAAGCTAAAAAGCCTAGAAACAGTGGATTTGCAGAATCAACTCTGTTAACATCAAGAGACTGTATTTTTGTAATGCTGCAACCAAAGTCATCAACAGTAAAAGTTGTGAGTTGCATCTTACCACTGTCTACCTCATTATTACCACTATTGGTTGTACCACCATTAACGGTACTGGCGTCATGACAAAAACCATCAAGGGATTCAGCCGCAACAAGCACCCTAAGCACCCCTAACATCAAGGGCACCTCAACCACCATCTTGGCTGATGCTTCCCTACCACAGAGCGTGCCCCGGAGGATTTCGTGCTGTCCACCTCAACACTGTGCTGCCAGCCCAGGGAGGCTTTCTGCTAACCGTGAGTAAACTGATGAACTGTGTGTTTTGCAGTCAGCAAAAAAAACTGATGACTTTCCGTATGCCATCCGTTTTCTTTTTGCGGATCCAGTGTAACAATGCCTAAAACTGACAAGAATAGGACATGTTCTATTTTTCAGAGTATAAACCAACAGTAAATATAACACTGTCTAACAATAACCCAGTAAATGTGATGTTTTCCCCAAAGTCCATTAAGCAGCCTAGCTGCACTTGTATGTAGTGATGGATGAACATCGGCACCAGCGTTCGCAGCGGGCCCCATTTACTTTAATGGCAGACGAACCTGAAAAACCTTCAGGTCACATTTGCAGCCACCAAATACTTACTAGACGTGCACAAATAGTCCCACAACATGGACAGTGACATAACAGATGGGGATCATTGGCAAAAATTCCCACAAAAAATAAGTATTTTAATCAGGGGCCATTTTTATGCATCTTAAAGGAAAACTCTCAAAAATGTGCCCTGCTGGAGCCAAGAAAAATGTTATTTTAGTCCACGGGAGTACAGGCCGCAAAAATTAGGCATTCACCTGACAGAAAAGAACTTGTGATAATGTGGCTGGAGGCACATTTGGCGGCCACTGGATAAAAATTTTACTGTAGGCCAATACAGGCCCCAAAAATTAGGCATTCACTTGACAGAAAAGGTATTTTATGCCTCTGGATATACATAAAACAAGGACCATTCTTTGTTCTGGGTGATGGTGGATATGTGTGGGCTGGCATGAGGAAATTCAATTACACGTGGTCATCACAGTTGTTGAATTCCTGAGAGATCCATGCCTCATTCATTTTTAGAAATGTGAGGTAGTCCACACTGTCGTGAGCTAGGCGAGTGCGCTTATCGGTCACAATCCACCCTGCTGCTCTGAACGTCCTTTCGGACAGGACACTCGACTAGGGGGAAGCCAAGAGTTCCATGGCAAATTGTGCCAACTCTGGCCGTAGGTCAAGCCTGCACACCCATTAGTGCAGGGGTTCCTCGCTTCTCAGAGCGTCCACATCGGCCGTTAACCCGATGTAGTCGCACACCTGTCGGTCTCGGCGTTCCCTGAGGCTGGATCCGGAGGGCCGCTGTCGATGGGTTGGCTGAAAGAATTATCTCATATCCGAAGTGACCAACACATCTTCAAACAGCCCTCTTCTTGCAGGCGCGGTAGAATTTGTAGCCGCACCTGTTTCTCTGTGGGTGGAAATTCCTCTGCTAGTGCCCGCAACATGCAGCATCTCTCGCAGAAAGGCCTGGAAATTCTGCATTCTGACAGCCCTCTGTGATGCTGGTAACATGTCCGCCATTTTGTGTTTGTACCGGGGGTCTAAGTACGTTGCCACCCAGTACTGGTCCTTGCCCTTTATGCTTTTTATACGGGGGTCCCTCTTCAAACACTGGAGCATGAAGGCCCCCATTTGCACTAAATTGGAAGCGGTGGAGTGCCCTTGCTCCTCCTCATCGCCCAGGAGAATGTCATCCTCAGTCTTTTCCCCCCAGCCACGGACAACACCAGGGATCCCAGAAAAGTTTCAAGTCCCCCTCAAAGCCTGCTCTTCTTGCTATTCCTCCTCCTCCTCCCCCAGCCACCATCCTCCTCTGACTCCTCTTCAGACTTCTGCTGACTTGTCTCAGATGGAGTAGCCTCCCCTGGGAATTCATTCAGCATTGCAACTTCCTCATCTTCCTGCTCCTCAACGGCTTGATCAATGACACAACGCAATGCATGCTCCAGATAGAAGGCGTAAGGTACGATGTCATTGATGGTGCCCTGGCTGCGGTTGACCAGTTTGGTGATCTCATCAAATGGCCACAGAGGTCTGCATGCGTTGCGCATGAGCAGCCACTGGCGCAGTGAAAAGAAACCAAGCTCCCCAGAACCTGTCCTGTTGCCGACTTCGTACAGGTAGTCGTTAACTGCACGTTGCTGCTGGAGCAGCCTATCAAGCACAAGGTGGAGTTCCAGCGAGTCGTGCTGTCACAAATCAGACGTCTGATGGGCAGGTGGTGTCGCCGCTGAATGTCAGCAAGGCGAGCCATGGCTGTGTAAGACATTTTAAAATGGACAGAGATTTTCCTGGCCTGCCGCAAGACGTCCTGGACCCCGGGGTATTTGGCAACGAATCGCTGCATGACTAAGTTCAGGACGTGTGCCATGCACGTGTCATTGTGCCCTGTTTCAGCGCGCTTAGCAGATTGACACCGTTGTCGCACACCACTTTACCAACTGTGAAATTTAGCGGGGTTAGCCACTGATCGGCCTGTGATCGTAGAGCTGAAAGCAGTGCAGGACCGGTCTGGTTCTTGGCTTCCAGGCACAATAGCCGCAGCACAGCATGGCAACGTCTCACCTGGCACATCGAATAGGTTCTGGGGAGCTTGGGGGTGTAGCGGAAGAGGCGGTAGCAGTGGAAAATGAGGAGTCAGCTGAGGAAAGACGGAGGATGGAGTAAGAGGAGGAGAAGAAGAGGCAGGCCTGCATGCAATCTGTGGCGGTAACACCAAATCCACATGGGAGACACAGGTTACATGCTTGACGGCTGTCAGAAGGTTCACCCAGTGGGCAGTAAAAGTTATGTACCTTACCTGCCCGTGTTTGCTAGACCACATGTCTGTAGTCAGATGTATCTTGGCACCGACAATGTGTGCCAGAGACATATTCACTTGCCGTCGAACGTGGCCATAAAACTCTGGGATGCCCTTCTGGGAGAAATATTGCCCTCCAGGTTCAGTCCATTGCGGTGTGCCAATGGCCACAAATTTTCTAAAGGCCTCCGAGTCCACCAGTTTATATGGCAGTAGTTGGCGGGCTAGCAGTTCCGACAAGCCAGCGGTCAGCCATTGGGCAAGAGGGTTATCCGGCGTCATCAACTTTTTACGCTCAAAAATTTGGGCTACGGAAGCTTGTCTTCTGCCAGATGAACGAGACGATGGCACGGTGGAAGGTGGAGTGGAGGACAAACTTGGTCAGGACTCTACCCTCTAAAGGAACAACTTTTAGCAAATGAGGCAGTGGAAAAATGGGCCACGGGTCATTGAAAGGGGTTTAGGCAGAAACCTTCTGTCCTGTGTGGGGGGCCGGGTTTTATCCTTGCTATGGGGCCCTTACTTCTCTATGTACGCCACTGCCCAAAGGTGTGTGTGCTAAAGCAAAGGGAAGCATGCAGCGGTGGCCTATGTGTACAGTACACAGAATATACTCTGATAATGCAACAAAATACTTCTAATTTTTAGGACACCATGCCAACTCTACCTAATGCTCTAAGTCACCATTTCTGAGTTTGCATTTTTGGTCTCTTTAAAGCTGTTCACTCAGATAAGGGTAAGTACTTCAGTAGTTTATATCAAAGTAATAAATTGTGACCAATTAAAAAGATTCACTTACACGGATATCATTATTAGGTACATTATATGGAAAGCGGCCAAATTGTATATTGATGAATTCAAAGTCGCATCAATATTTGTTACAGCGACACTATCTTTGAAAAACAGCTGTGCGTTTGGGCACTTTTCCAGCTCCGTTCTCTGCAGAGAGAGACATGTTAAATATTGCTTGATGCATACAAAGAAGCATTGATCTTGTTGCTACATTATGCAGAATATTTAAAAAAAATGGCTTTGGATGAAAAAGAGATTCCAAGTTTTACTGCAAATTGTCCTTAAAATATAACTTGTATATCTAATAAACTTAGAGGTTATGTTAATGAAGTCTAAAGAATTTGAAAGTTTGCCAAAATTATTTTCATAATGGTTTAATATTGGCCACATAAAAAATTAGTAACAAATGTCATCAGACTGATAACATTCTAAAGGATGTCCTTAAAGGCGTTATCTAAGACTAAGACAGAACTTCCAGAGTGGCCGACCTGTGGTGGAGATCATACTTACCTGGTCCCGACTGCTGGGTTTGGTGTCTAACGCTCCGGGGCCGGCTCTTCCTCTACCTGCAATGCAAAGATCAACATCCATTGATAAGAGCTCAAGTCACTGCTGAAGCCGTGAATCGCAGGCTGCAGCTGTGACTGGCTGCAGCATGACCAGTTGTCCTGACGCAAGGGGAGCAGGTCACCGTTGCAGCCTGATTGGTGATGGATGTGGATCTTAGAGTGGCAGGGAAAATAAATGCTGGCCTGGGAGTTTTAGACACAGAACCCAACGACAGGGGACAGGTAAGTATAATCTCTACTGCAGGTCATGCAGTACTTCAGACCTCAAGGTATCCATAATTGTTCTATGTAATTAAATGTTATTTATATTATATATATTGTAATGTCATGTACATCAGCAATGATAAGGTATGGTTAGGAATAGGACTTACCATCCTATTACTCCTCTCTTGGTGGGAGTAGGGTGGCCTGATTTCCTTCCAGGAGGGGGAGTCCTAGAGAGAGCTAACTAGACTTTTCCAAGGCTGCTATTTCAAGTGCTGCTGTTAGAAGTGCATTGGAGATATTCAGGAGACTAACAGTGTAACTCAGAGTTTTTCCACTGTAGCAGATCTTCAGTGGTGTTTCTGGTGAATACACAGACACTGTGTTTCAAAAGAGCAGATCTTCAGTGGTGTTTCTGGTGAATACACAGACACTGTGTTTCAAAAGAGGTGAGGAATTTGCTAGACACAGTATCTCTATTGTCTGATTGCAAATGAGCATAGGCAAGTAAGGTGTTAATTTGCTGTTGGGGGAGGAGCCTTTGTGGGAGTGTGTGTATATATATCCACACAGTATTAGCTTGCTAATCATAGCTTGCTGCTTTTCCAAGGCTGCTATTTCAAGTGCTGCTGTTAGAAGTGCATTGGAGATATTCAGGAGATACTCAGGAGGTAATCTGGAGGTGGATACAATCTAAACAAGTAAGATTTGTTTGTTTAAAATCTTTCCCCTTTTTACAATGGCAGATCTGGTTCTGTGCAGGAATTGTTGTGCTTTTATTTCAGGTTCCACTCTTCAGAGGTTTGGATACTGTCTGATCTGTAGACAGCTCTCCATAATGCAGCAGGAAATTACCTTTTTGAAATATGAGATTTTTAAATTAACCACTAAACAAACTCAGGCTGAGAACATTGCAATGCCACTGCCACAGAGGCCCCCTAGAAATGGAAGATGGGTTACTGTAGGTTCAGGTAGACTGAGAGTTGTGGATAGAAGGAAAGGGAAGTGGATGTCATTCTCCATCTTAGGACAAACGATCTGGCTTGCAATGAGGTTTCAAAGGTGAAAGAAGCTTTTCATACACTTGGAAAGGATATACGGGAGGTTGCATCAACTGTTTCATTCTCTGCAGTTTTGCCTGTGCATAACCTTCAGCATGACAGGAAGATGCGCATTAAGGAATTCAATGTATGGCTTGGTGAATGGTGTCTGAGCCAAGGGTTTGGCTTTGTGTGTCATGATAGCTCTTGTTGGAATAGAAAAGAACTGTACAAGAAAGATGGTTTGCATCTTTCTCTCAAGGGAACGAATGTCCTCGGTGAACAGTTCCAAGTATTTGCTAAGAAGCATTTAAACTAGGAAAGGGGGGCAAAAGAGTGATAATCCAGCAGTCCGACTGCCCCCCGGAACAATGCCAGAAGAGGCCAGTAGCACAAAGGTTAAGAAATGACAAGCTCAGAGTCTTGTCTACAAATGCTCGCAGTCTAGGGAATAAGATCAATGAGCTTGAGGCTATAATGGCATCTGAGAATATAGATGTAGTGGCTGTTACTGAGACGTGGTTCAAGGGGAGTAATGACTGGGATATATCAATACCAGGGTTCTCTCTATACAGGAAAGACAGAGAAGGCAAGAAGGGGGAGGGGTGGCCCTGTATGTGAAAGATAGCATAAAATCTAATTTGATACAAGTTAGCGAGAACAATTTAGAGTCAGTTTGGGTTACCTTGCAGCTTGATAATCATAAGGTAACTCGTGTAGGTGTTATATATAGACCACCTACCCAAGTCAAAGAATTAGATGATCTACTAGTTGAGGAAATAGCTAAAATGACATTGAAGGGGGAAGTTATCATTATGGGAGACTTCAATCTTCCAGATGTAAACTGGAAAACAAAAATAGCTAGTTCTGCCAAGAGTACAGATATTCTAAATTCCCTACTGGGATTATCTCTACAGCAAGTAGTGGAGGAGCCAACCCGGAAGGAGGCCATTTTAGATTTAGTATTCACAAATGGGAATTTGGTATCTGATATTACTGTAGGGGAAAGCTTGGGATCTAGTGATCACCAGTCAGTGTGGTTTACTATAAGTACAGTGACTGAGTCACACCACACAAAAACAAAAGTTTTAGATTTTAGAAAACTGACTTTTCTAAAATTAGATTAGTGGTATACGAGTCCCTATCAGACTGGAACAGTTCAATTGGAGTCCAGGAGAAATGGGACTACTTAAAAGTGGCACTATTGAAGGCAACAGAAGATTGCATTAGGCTTGTCAGTAAAAGCAAAAAAAGGAAGAGACCACTGTGGTACTCAGCAGAAGTGGCCAAAATCATTAAAAACAAAAAGATAGCATTTAAGAATTATAAAAATAAAAAAAAACGAGGATGACAGACTGTCACGGAACCATGAACCAGACGTACAACAAGGGATAAGTGAAAATAAGAAGGCTTTATTGAAAATAAAGCTGTAAAGCAAAAGTCCAAACGGATGGCGAAACCGAAGCAGAGTCTTTGCGAAGCCAGAGGTCAGGAACCAGAAGGGTAGTCAGACGAAGCCAGGATCAGGAACCAGCAGGGTAGTCAGACGAAGCCAGGATCAGGAACCAGCAGGGTAGTCGGACGAAACCAGGATCAGGAACCAGCAGGGTAGTCGGACGAAACCAGGATCAGGAACCAGAAGCAGCAGCAGTCTAGAAGCATGTGAACACAGGAGGACCAAGCAAGGAACTGAAGCCACAGACCTCCTATATATATGAGCTAGGCATCCAGCTCCTCCCAGTGGGAAGGAGGAGCCGCAGGGTGGGAGGCTACAAGAAACCCAGAAACCAAGATGGCCGCCAGCACATGTCAAACGAAGGAGAACAGCAAGAAGGTAAGACCATGACAGTACCTCCCCCTCAAGGGCCCCTCCTCCGCGGAGTAAAGAACGGTTTCTGAGGGAAGCGTGCGTGGAAGGCTCGGAACAAGGCAGGAGCATGGACATCTGCGGAGGGAACCCAGGAACGCTCCTCTGGACCATAACCACGCCAATGGACCAAAAACTGCACCCGACCGCGGACCAGGCGTGAGTCCAGGATATTGCTCACCTCATACTCCTCACGATTACCCACTTGGACCGGACGAGGCCGAGGAACCGAGGAAGTGAAACGATTACACACCAGTGGCTTCAACAGGGAGACATGAAACACGTTGGAGATCCGCATGCCAGGAGGAAGCGCAAGGGCATAGGCTACCGGGTTTACCCTGCGAAGCACTCGGAAGGGACCAACAAAGCGAGGCGCCAGCTTGGGAGTGGGCACTCGAAGGTTGAGGTTGCGGGTGGACAACCATACACGGTCTCCGACCTGGTAGGAAGGAGCAGGCGCTCGTCTGCGATCAGCCTGGAGTCTCTGGCGCTGCGCAGAGACCTCAAGGGACTTCTGGATCAGTACCCAAGAAGCACGTAGGACGGAAAGGTGATCCTCCACAGCCGGAATATCCTGGGGAGAGAATACCTCCGGTAACACGGCAGGTTGGAACCCATAATTGGCCATGAAGGGAGACGTCCCAGAGGAAGAGTTCACCGCCGTGTTCCTGGCAAACTCAGCCCAAGGCAGGAGGTCAACCCAATTGTCTTGGTGATCGGAGACATAGCAACGAAGGAATTGCTCCAAGGCCTGATTGGATCGTTCTGCTGCCCCATTGGACTGAGGGTGGTAGGCCGAGGAGAAGGAGAGATGAATCCCCAACTGGGAGCAAAAGGCGCGCCAGAACCTGGACACAAACTGACTCCCCCGATCCGACACAATCTCCTTGGGCAAACCGTGCAACCGGAAGACCTCCCTGGCAAAAATCGTGGCCAACTCTTGTGCAGAGGGTAACTTCTTGAGAGGAACACAGTGGCACATTTTGGAAAACCGATCCACAATCATGAGAATGACCGTATGGCCTCGGGATGCAGGGAGGTCCACAATGAAATCCATCCCCAGGTGTGACCATGGGCGCTCCCCGGTGGCTATGGGTTGCAGAAGGCCCAACGGAAGGTGCCGAGGGGACTTACTCTGGGCACAAACGGAGCATGCCGCTACATATGCGGCGATGTCGGAACGTAGGGAAGGCCACCAGAACAGACGTGAAACAGCCCAGGACAGCTGATTCTTTCCAGGATGCCCCGCGGTCTTGGAGTTATGGTAGGTTCGCAACAACCGAGTGCGCAACTCCTCAGGCACAAAACATCTGCTGTTGGGTCTCCCAGAGGGAGCACCAGATTGAGCCGCCAAAATCTGTGCACCCAGGGGAGAGGTCAGGCTGGTGCGAATGGCGGCCAAGATCTGATTCGGAGGTATGACCGAAGTCGGAATCGACTCCTCCCTGGACAGCTCGGAGTACTGCCGTGATAAGGCATCCGCCCTGATGTTCTTGGAACCGGGTAGGTAGGAGACCACGTAATTAAAACGTGACAAGAACAGAGCCCATCTGGCCTGACGTGGTGTCAATCTCTTGGCCTCAGAAAGGTAGGTCAGATTCTTGTGGTCCGTCAGGATGAGGACCGGAACCACCGAACCCTCGAGCAAGTGCCTCCATTCTTTAAGGGCCTGCACGATGGCCAATAACTCCCTGTCACCAATCTGATAGTTGCACTCCGCGGAAGACAGTTTCCGGGAGTAAAACCCACAAGGAAGCAGAGGACCCTCTGGTGTTCTACGCTGAGACAGAAGGGCGCCTACTCCCGTCTCAGACGCGTCCACCTCGAGGACAAAGGGCAACCCAGGGTTGGGATGCGACAGAATCGGAGCCGACACAAAGGCGGACTTTAGAGCCTCAAAAGCTCGGATGGCCTCGAGCGGCCAGACCTGGGAATTACTGCCCTTCCTGGTCAGATCCGTGAGAGGCTTGGCTAGCATGGAAAAGTCCCTGATGAACTTCCGATAATAATTGGCGAAGCCCAAAAAGCGCTGCAGGGAACGAAGACCACTGGGCTGGGGCCACTGTAAGACAGCCGAAACCTTCTCAGGATCCATGGAGAACCCCTCAGCGGAAATGATGTAACCTAAGAAGGTTACCTGGGATCGGTGAAATTCGCATTTCTCAAGCTTACCGAACAGCTTGTTCTCTCGTAACCGTTGCAACACTCGTCTGACATCCAGAATGTGGGCCTCCATGGATTCAGAATATACCAAGATGTCATCCAAATAGACCACCACACACTGCTGCAACAGGTCACGGAAAACATCGTTGATGAATTCCTGAAGGACTGCGGGCGCATTGCACAACCCAAAGGGCATAACCAAGGATTCATAATGACCGGTCCTGGTGTTAAACGCGGTCTTCCACTCATCGCCCGCCTTGATCCTTACCAGGTTATATGCCGCCCTCAGGTCGAGTTTGGTAAAGACTGTGGCCCCTTTAAGGCGATCGAACAGCTCGGAAATCAAGGGTATCGGGTAAGCGTTCTTGATCGTGATGCGATTGAGACCCCTGTAATCGATGCAAGGCCTCAACTCACCGCCCTTCTTTTTCACAAAGAAAAATCCAGCCCCTGCCGGGGACGAGGATTTGCGAATGTGTCCGCGTGAAATCGCCTCCCTCACGTACTCCTCCATGGCCTCATTCTCCGCTACCGACAGTGGATAGACTTTGCCACGAGGAGGAACGGCACCAGATTGTAACTCTATGGCACAATCGTATGGGCGGTGCGGAGGTAGGGCAACCGCGCGCACCTTATCGAATACATCCCGGTACTCCTCGTATTCAGGAGGCAACAGAGAGTCTGAGGAAGTACACAGCAACTTGACAGACCCATGGATGCAACTAGCCCCACACTGCGGTGACCACGAGAGGATCTCGGCCGATCTCCAATCGAAAGTCGGATTATGCTTCCGGAGCCAGGGGTACCCCAAGACCACCGAGTAGTGTGGAGACGAAATAACCTGGAGGCAGACCGACTCTCTGTGAACGGCACCAATGGCTATCCCCACTGGAAGGGTCTCATGAGTCACGTGTGGCGGCAGAAGGGGTCTGCCGTCTATCGCCTCAAGAGCCAGTGGGGAACCTCGAGCCTGCAGAGGAATGGAATTGGCGGCAGCGAACACATTATCAATGAACAAACCACCAGCACCAGAGTCCACCAACGCCTGGGTCGTCACCGAGCCCCCGACCCAGGAGAGGACAACAGTGATCAGTGGTTTGTCAACACGGGAAACCGGGGACGAGGAGACTCCACCCAAGATCTGCCCCCGACAGGATCTCAGGTGCGAGCGTTTCCCAGACGGTTCGGACATGCCAACCGAAAATGCCCACCGAGACCACAGTACATGCATCGGCCCTCGCGTCTCCGGAGTACCCTCTCCCCCTCGGACAGGCGAGCAAACCCCAGCTGCATGGGTTCACCCCCAGACAAGTCATCCCCAGGAGGCGTGGGAGGAGAGGGAGGCACGGGTGGGACAACAAACGTAGGCGCCAATCTGTTAGAAAACCTCCGCAGGCTCTCCTTAAAGGAAGGTCTCTCCCTGAGTCTGGTGTCAATCAAAATCAGGAAAGAAATAAGAGACTCGAGCTCCACTGGTAGGTCCTTAGCTGCAACCTCATCCTTCAAGGCATCCGAGAGACCATGAGAGAAAGCAGCGACCAGAGCCTCATTATTCCAGCCCACCTCTGCTGCCAGGGTACGAAACTCAATGGCGTATTCAGCTACGGATCGTGAACCCTGTCTGATGGACATAAGGAGCTTCGCAGCAGAGGCAGCACGAGCCGGCACATCGAATACCTTCCGAAGAGAAGCAACAAAACCGGAAAACTCGGCAACCACCGGATTGTTGTTCTCCCATAAAGGGCTAGCCCAGGCCAAGGCCTTGTCCGAGAGCAGCGAGATCAAGAAGCCCACCTTTGATCTCTCAGTGGAAAAGGCATGTGGCAGCAACTCGAAATAAATGCCCACCTGGTTAAGGAAACCTCGGCACTGAGTTGGCTCTCCCCCAAAGCGCTGTGGAAGAGGGGCAGAACCGGTCATACCCCGAAACACCGCAGGTGCAACAACAGGTGTCGGGGTAGACTCTGGCGCAACAACCGGAGCGGCAGTAGGAGCGGGCCCAGGAGCGACAACCGACCCATCGGCAACGGGAGCGAAATGAACCGTGCGTTCAAGCAGGGTTTGCAACGCCACAGCGAACCGACCCAACAGGTGATCCTGCTGATCAAGTCTGGCAACCAGCGTGGGTAGCGAGGATGGCCCTGTACCGTCAGAATTCATGGCTTGGTCCTAATGTCACGGAACCATGAACCAGACGTACAACAAGGGATAAGTGAAAATAAGAAGGCTTTATTGAAAATAAAGCTGTAAAGCAAAAGTCCAAACGGATGGCGAAACCGAAGCAGAGTCTTTGCGAAGCCAGAGGTCAGGAACCAGAAGGGTAGTCAGACGAAGCCAGGATCAGGAACCAGCAGGGTAGTCAGACGAAGCCAGGATCAGGAACCAGCAGGGTAGTCGGATGAAACCAGGATCAGGAACCAGCAGGGTAGTCGGACGAAACCAGGATCAGGAACCAGAAGCAGCAGCAGTCTAGAAGCATGTGAACACAGGAGGACCAAGCAAGGAACTGAAGCCACAGACCTCCTATATATATGAGCTAGGCATCCAGCTCCTCCCAGTGGGAAGGAGGAGCCGCAGGGTGGGAGGCTACAAGAAACCCAGAAACCAAGATGGCCGCCAGCACATGTCAAACGAAGGAGAACAGCAAGAAGGTAAGACCATGACACAGACAAATTTATAAGATTAGGCAGAGAGAGGCCAAACAAGTTATAAGAGCTTCTAAAGCACAGGCAGAAGAGAAATTAGCTCAGTCAGGGAAAAAAGGCGATAAGGCATTCTTCAGATACATAAATGAAAAAAGGAAACTAAAACAAGGAATTACCAAATAAAAAACTAAAGAAGGAAGGTATATGGAAGATGATAAAGAACTAGCTGACTGCCTCAATGAATACTTCTGTTCCGTTTTTACAAAGCAAAATGAAGGAGAAGGACCTCAGTTGGGAAAGAAGACTAATGAATCTTTTGACGCATGTGTCTTTACAGAGGAAGAGGTTCTAAGTCAACTGTCTAAAATTAATACAAATAAGTCACAGGGGCCTGATGGGATACACCCAAAGCTATTAAAAGAGCTCAGCGGTGAACTAGCAAAACCATTAACATATTTATTTAACCAATCACTGGCAACAGGAGTCGTCCCAGAAGATTGGAAATTAGCAAATGTTGTGCCCATTCACAAGAAAGGTAGTAGGGAGGAATCGGGCAACTATAGGCCAGTAAGCCTGACATCAATAGTGGGGAAATTAATGGAAACCATACTTAAGGAGAGGATTGTGGAACATCTAAAATCCCATGGATTGAAAGATGAAAAACAGCATGGGTTTACTTCAGGGAGATCATGTCAAACTAATCTTATTGATTTTTTTGATTGGGTGACTAAAATAATAGATGGAGGAGGTGCAGTAGACATCGCTTATCTAGACTTTAGTAAGGCTTTTGATACTGTCCCACATAGAAGGCTTATCAATAAAGTGCAGTCATTGGGCTTGGACTCCTATATTGTTGAATGGATTAGGCAGTGGCTGAGGGACAGGCAACAGAGGGTTGTAGTCAATGGAGTATATTCAGACCAAGGTCTTGTTACCAGTGGGGTACCTCAGGGATCGGTTCTGGGACCCATATTGTTTAATATCTTTATCAGCGAAAATTGCAGAAGGCCTCAATGGTAAGGTGTGTCTTTTTGCTGATGACACAAAGATTTGTAACAGGGTTGATGTTCCTGGAGGAATACACCAAATGGAAAAGGACTTAGGAAAACTAGAGGAATGGTCAAAAATCTGGCAACTAAAATTTAATGTTGATAAGTGCAAGATAATGCACCTGGGACGTAAAAACCCAAGAGCAGAATATAAAATCAGTGATACAGTCCTAACCTCAGTATCTGAGGAAAGGGATTTAGGGATCATTATTTCAGAAGACTTAAAGGTAGGCAGACAATGTCACAGAGCAGCAGGAAATGCTAGCAGAATGCTTGGGTGTATAGCAAGAGGAATTACCAGTAGAAAGAGGGAGGTGCTCATGCCGCTCTACAGAGCACTAGTGAGACCTCATTTGGAGTATTGTGCTCAGTACTGGAGACCATATCTCCAGAAGGATATTGATACTTTGGAGAGAGTTCAGAGAAGAGCTACTAAACTGGTACATGGATTGCAGGATAAAACTTACCAGGAAAGATTAAAGGACCTTAACATGTATAGCTTGGAAGAAAGATGAGACAGAGGGGATATGATAGAAACTTTCAAATACATAAAGGGAATCAACAAGGTAAAAGAGGAAAGAATATTTAAAAGAAGAAAAACTGCTACAAGAGGACATAGTTTTGAATTGGAGGGGCAAAGGTTTAAAAGTAATATCAGGAAGTATTACTTTACTGAGAGAGTAGTGGATGCATGGAATAGCCTTCCTGCAGAAGTGGCAGCTGCAAATACAGTGGAGGAGTTTAAGCATGCATGGGATAGGCATAAGGCCATCCTTCATATAAGATAGGGCCAGGGGCTATCCATAGTATTTAGTATATTGGGCAGACTAGATGAGCCAAATGGTTCTTATCTGCCGACACATTCTATGTTTCTATGTTTCTAAGTGAGGAAGCATGAACATCTGCATGAACATCTGCTCCCACTCCAAGGGTCTTTTGGGGCCAAAGAATCATCTGAACTGTGAGGAACACTGTTCCAGGGAGACTGAAGGTCCAAGATATTCTTCACAGCAATGGCGCTACAGTCATTAGGGTGACCAGAACTGAAGCTTCACAGATCCTGCTGCAGGTGAGGAGAGAGCACGTTAGGATACCTATCACTATGGCATAGCTCAGGCAAACCCAAATGCCTGTATTTAGCAAGTGAACATCTACAGCTACAGGTGCCAGTTTATAGCCATAATAAAGGGAAATCGGGAGAGAGAGAGTAGGATTACTACTGCCATCTACTGATGTCTGTCAACTACTGATGTCTGCCATCATGCCTGCCACCATACCTCATCATCTCAGGATAGAGACATTACAGAAGATAGCTGGATGTACTGTAATTTATCCTTTGCACTGAGTAAAAAAAAATGTTTGTGTTTTTATATGTCTTTCATGTCACCTTTTCACTCCATCAAACCCCAGGGACCGACGGTGTAAGGGAGACACATCTCATCAGGGTCACTACCACTCCCATCCTCTGCACTGGCTCCTCAGGGGCTCGCTGCAGCCAGCCACTCTGGGAGGTCTGTCTTACTCTTGGATAACCCCTTTAAAGGGATTTTCTTGTGGAATAAGTTTATATAAAAAAAAAAGGGTGTAAAACTATTAACAATAATGATTACTGACCTTCGCAATCCCCCACCACTCCCATTACAATGCCGCTCTATTCTATGCTGCTCTTCACTTCCTGGTGTGGGCATACAGGAAATGATTCAGACTGCCTATTTAGCCAATCATTGGTTAAGATGGGTCACCAGTATGGCCAGTGGTTGGCAGGGAAAACAGTCAGTGTAAAGGTTGCATTTTTGGTTTTCCTTTTCATGAAAAAAACACAGAAATTATCATACAGTGTAGTTAGTTTCCTCATGAAAAATTGAGAAAAAAAAGTTTGAAATAATAATATCTATTTCTATAGCGCCAACATATTCAGCAGCGCTTTAAAATCAGATAGTTAATGTACAAACAAAATAATACATTCTTAGCAACAAACAATTCAACAATTAAAACAAGAGTGAGGGTTCTGCTTGCAAGAGCTCACAACCTATGAGGAGATAGGGCTGACACATAAGGTAAAAAGTGCTTGTATTAGACAATGGTCTGGCCATCTTGACAAAATAGGGGAGTAGATATAAAGCTGCATGAGCCGTTACCAGCCGATATCTGTAGTGTCTGAGGTATATTTTGAGTGGTGGATAGCATTGGTTGATGGATCAGGTTCTGAAGGTTGAGGTTAAAAGGGGGAAGGGGGTGAATGGAGAAGAATTGTATTAGGGGATGTACTAACTACTAAGCCACCCTAGAAAGATGTGATTTTAGAGAGCCTAAAACTGTAAATGTTGGGAATTAACCTAATTGCTTGGGGTAGGGCATTCCAGAGATCTGGTACAGCTTGAGAGAAGTCTTGAAGAGGGGTGTGAGAGGTTCGGATTATGTTAGTCTTAGACTCTTAGATCATTTGCAGAGTGTATTGCATGGGTAGGGTAAAATGCAACAACATCTACAATAACATTTCACAGATAGAGAAGGGGTGTTTCAATAGCGCTTCTTTCCTTGTTGCCTCCAATCTGGCAGCGGTATCACAGTAGGACCGCACGTAACTACTGTATAAAACAATTCACTTAAAAAATATATCTCGGATACCGTGCACTTATCTACCTACTTTGCCCTATTCAGAATCATCCACAGTGATGCTATATTTTTGCAAGTAAATATATACCTTATTTCTGAGATGTATCTTTGCTTGAATCTTCTTCTGCCAATGGATACAAAACTCCCGCTCTCACGGGGTCCAGTGTCTTGCGCTGACAGCTCCTGCCCCGGCCGGTGGCGTGGAGCTGTACAGAACAGTATCCTAGATATATTTTTCAATTACAATAAATGACATCTAAACCCAATAAATAACCACTGTAGGGATTTGCTCTGGTAGGCAGGGTAAGCGGATGCAATACAGAGGCAAGACCACGGTTGAAAAGCAAAAGTTCAGTGTTTATTCACACAAAAAGGCAGAAAAGAAAAGCAATACTTTGCAGTATCCTGGTGTTAATTCACACAGCAAGAGTCCTGGTGTTAATTCACATATCAAGAGTCCACAGAACAAAACATGTCACCTGGCAGTTTACAGCAGGCTTTAGGGCGCCTGACTCCCAGCAGGCGGCTCTCATGCGGCTCTCAGCCTTGCAGCATGGCGGAACTCCTCAGCTCCCAAACACAGAGCTTCCACAGCTCCACTATCACCTGGAGGATCATTCCACACCCAGCTGAGCTGCTGGCTGGGTTTTTAAATCCCAGCCCAAAACCTGGCCTGGAACGTGGGGAACAGCCACCCACCCTGCTCTTTGGCTGCTCTCAATAAGAACCGGCCCAGATCGGCTTTACAGCCACACTAAGTAAAAACAGTGTCAGCGAGCACTAGCCGCCGCTGACACACAAAATTACCGTTTCCTATCTCACCGAGGCTAGGAACCTCGGTGACACGTACCTTCCGTCAATGATGGACCCTTGTGCCTTCCTACACCACAAAACAAGGAAAAAAAACGAACAGTGAAAAAAATATAAAGTAAACAAAAATAACTGAAAGATACAGATAAAAAAACCTCCTACACGATATGATAAATGAATATGTGGATGTGCATGGCTACATTTATGAAAAAATCACAGAAAATAATGCACTAACAAAATAGATGGAAACATTGTATATAGACTAAGCCGTCATTCTGATATGATAAAATCTGGGACTCTCAGCCATTAGATTTTAATCAAAACACATCTGTGCCCGCCTACCAGTGCCAAGGTGGTCTTAGTAAGGCAGGTTCTACTCTAAACCTGTGCCTGACTGAGACCACCTTGGCGCTGGTATGCAGGCACAGATGTGTTTTGATCAAAATATATTGGTTGAGAGTCTCAGATTTTATCATGTCAGAGTGAGGGCTTAGTATATATATAATGTTTGCATCTATTGCGTTAGTGCATTATTTTCTGTGATTTTTTTTCCATAAATGTAACCATGCACATCCGCATATTCATTTATCATATTGTGCAGGATGTTTTTTTATCTTTCTCTCTCTCTGCGATTTTCATTTAGTTTGTAGTATACTCTTGAAGGAGTAGCACCTTCAAGTGTGGATGCCTTTCTATTTTATCTGGGAGCAGCATTTTTGTGCACTTTTGCCACGCTTATCCCACAGACGGCCTTGATTAGGTGGTACATATAGCTGTGCGTGCTCCTCCTCTCATTGGATGCTTGACTGCACATATAGGTAACAAGAAGCAGCACACTATACAGTATGTGCAGGGTCTGCTCTCCTGTACGTAGATGCCCAACAGTATAGGTAGGTTTAGAGTAGGACTTGCCTGAGACCACCTTTGTGCTGGTAGGTGGGCACAGATGTGTTTTGATCAAAATATATTGGCTGAGAGTCTCAGATTTTATCATACCAGAATGAGGGCTTAGTCCATATATAATGCTTGCATCTATTGTGTTAGAGTATTATTTTCAGGGATTTTTTTGAAAAAAAAAATACAGCTCACTGGTATTAAGTGATATAAACCGTTTGATAGTTTGCTATCTACATTGTAAATGGGGTGAATGGTACTGCAGTGACTTCCAGTGTCCGGTTGCCTCCTGGTTCTTTCTGCTCTGAGCAATGAGTACTGGAAGAACGTAAAAGCAAAAAGTTGCAGCTCTTCTTAACAATACCCATAGCCATTAATTGTGATAAGTTGCTCGTGTCATTTCTACTTTAGAAAAAAAAACATGAATATATAATATTACACACATTATTACTTGATTATCTTGATAAAAGTAAACCTATTTTGATTGTATTTGTCATTCTCTAACTGGCATCTGAGTTTGGGAAGCTAATGATATAGATATACCGGTAAAGTATATTTTTTTACTTGGTTGGCCCACTTGAGAATCTACAGTATGCTTCATCTTTTTCGCTCTGGTCATGAAATGCTCCATGGACATTTCTCCAGGTAGGGCTCGGTCCAGCTGAAGACATTCACTTTTGAAGATGACTTTGTAGTAGTTCATTCAATTTTGGTGTTAACAGGGGTTCTGGGAGTCATTATTTTCTATAAAATGGCATAGAATTGCTCTAACCCCCCCCCCTCCAAATTAAAGGGGTTGTCTATCTCCTTCTTTTACCTCTTCAGGAGTGTCAGATGGCCCAGCTTCTTGTCTGCTGAGAGATCAGTAACCTTTTGTTTGATTGACAGGTAAGCAGCACTGTGGTGATGTCATAGTGCCGCTTGCCTGCATGTGTGCACTTCTGGTGCCTTAACGTAAGTGTACTGCAGCTCCAGGGCTACTCCTCCATTGAAATCGGAGGCATGGCAGAGCAGCAAGTGGACTGGAAGCTACAGTGCATGCGTGCGCGCTTATAAGCACTCCTGCTTTCCGCTAGACTGAGGAGAGATAATACCTCGCAAGTACCGCCACCACTGCTGGATTGACCCCTCTTGACTAGTCAACCTGGAGTTAGTCAGTATGGCGGCTCAATGGTTAGCACTGTGGCCTTGCAGCATTAGAAAACCTGGGTTTAAATCTAACCAAAGGCAATATCTGCATAGAGTTTGTATGTGTTTGGTGGGTTTTCTCCCACATTCAAAGACTTACTGATAGATCATTTAGATTGTGAGCTCCAATGGGGACAGTAAGGGATGGTAATGTCTGTGAAAGTACAGTGGAATATGTTGGTGCTATATATAAACAAGAGGGATAATCTGGATGTGGGTTGGGGGAATGGGGGACCATTCAACCACCTTCACTCATATATTAGCGCTTCTTGTCCTAATTAAATAATGACAGAAGCTCTTTTGGCAGATGGACAGTTGTTCGGGGATTTATAGCACAATGTCGATATCCAGCACGCCGCTGTTCTATTGGGCTTATGAGTGCTATACCAAAATGATTATCCTCATATTGGTTAATATTCTTCTACAAAGAAAATCTTTACGGAGATTTGTAGTGTCTAATTTATAGGAGTGCTTTTCATTTCTAGATGTTCCTGTCTCTTTAATCACCTGTTAATCATTAGAGGTTAATGAGTGTAACTAATGGGGACTGCACAGAATTTCAAGCACCAGGACCATGACATAAATGTTGCAATTGACTCTGGCTTGTAGCCCAGTTTTAATAAATGTAATGAGTTTCTCATGACCAAGATCAACTACTAGAAAATCTTACAAGGCAAACTGGAAGACATCCAAAGCATTAGAGCCTAAAAGATTGTAAAAAAAAAAAAAAAAAAAAAAAAAAGAAACTGGATAGATTAGATATATAATGGAGATAGATTGATAGATAGAATGATAGATAGATAGATAGATAGATAGATAGATAGATAGATAACGTGCAAAAACTGTACATTGGAAGCCTCAAGGCCTGGGCTTCCATGGTCGAGCGGCAGAATTAAAGCCTTACATCACCAAGAACAAGGCCAAATGTTGGATGGAGTGGTGTAAAGCAGGCCACCACTGGACTCTGGAGCAGTGGAATCATGTTCTGTGGAGTGATGACTCAGGCTCCTCTATCTGGCAGTCTGGTGGAGGAGTCTGGGTTTGGTGACTGCCAGGAGAACCTTATCTGCATGACTGAATTGTCAACCTGTAATGTATGGCAGATAATGCTATATGGTTGTTTTCAGGGGTAGGCCTAGGATCCTTGGTTCTGGTAAAGGGGAATCTTAATGCTTCAGCATACCAAGTCATTTTGGACCAGTGGACAACCACAAGTTCAGTTCCTCTGGCTTATTACTAGTGTTATACTGTGACCTGAGTGAATGAGAAGCTTCACAGACATTTTGGAAAATTGTATGTTTCCAACTTTGTGGGAACAGTTTGGGGAAAGGTCCTTTTCTGTTCCAGCATGACTGTGCCCCAGTGCACAAAGAAAGCCCTATAAAGGCATAGGTGAGGTGGGGTGAGTTTGATGTGGAAGAACTTAAAAGATCCACACTGAGCCCTGAACTCAACCCCATCCAACACCTTTGGGATGAACTACTGAAGCTCAGAGATTGCAAGCCAGACCCTATCATCCAACAAATGTTCTTCTGGATCAATTTTCAAAAATCTCCACAGACACACTTCAAAAACTTTAGAAATGATATTAGCGGATGTACTAGGCCACCCCAAAAAGATGTGCTTTTAAGGACCCTAAAACTCTGAATGTTGGAAATTAATCTAATTGCTTGGGGTTAGACCCCTATAATGCAACAAATGTTCTGGATCAATGGGCAAAAATTCCCACAGACACACATTAAAACCTTGTAGAAAGCCTTCTCAGAAGAATGGAAGCTGTTTTAGCTGTAAAGGGGACACCTAAGCAATATTAATGCCTATGGATTTAGAATGGCATGTCATAAAAGCTCCTGTAAGTGTAATGTGTAGGTGCTTGAATACTTTTGTTCATATACTGTAGTACATTTAAAGTACATCTAAAACTGTACTGGGTACCCTTTACTGGGTAAATGCAAGGGTGTGTCCCGTGACCCCCCTGTGTCGGCAATCGCCGCAAACCCCAGGTCAATTCAGACCTGCGGTTTGCGGCTTTTACCTTATGCGGCGGCGGCGATCGGCGGTGCCATTGGGTCCCCGTGCGGCTGTAGGGGGGACCCCATGGCATGGAAGACAGAGCAGTGATTTCCTAAGGCATCTGCGCTGCCTTCCGGTGATGAGCCTGTGAGATGCAGCCCCCTGGATCTCACAGGCCGGAAGCAGTATGAGTAATACACACAGTATTACTCACACAGCCAATGCATTCCAATACAGAAGTATTGGAATGCATTGTAAAAGGGATTAGACCCCCAAAAGTTGAAGTCCCAAAGTGGGACAAAAAATAAAGTAAAAGAAAAAGTTGAAAAAATAAAGTTTTCCCCACAAAAAAATCAAAAGTTTCAAGTAAAAATAAACAAAAACGTCATTTTCCCCATATAAAGTAAAAAAAAATTGGGAAAAAATAGGGGAAAAAAAAAAGTTTACATATTAGGTATCTCCGCGTCCATATCGACCGGCTCTATAAACATATCACATGAACTAACCCCCTCAGATGAACACCATAAAAATAAAAAAAAATAATAATTTTGTCACCTTACATCACAAAAAGAACAGTAAGCGATCAAAAAGGCATATGCCCACCAAAATAGTACCAATCTAACTGTCACCTTATCCCGCAAAAAATGAGCCCCTACATAGGACAATCATTTAAAAAAAAATAAAAAACTATGGCTCAGAATATGGAGACACTAAAACATCTTTTTTTTTTTTTTTGAAAAGCTGTTATTGTGTAAAACTTAAGTAAATTAAAAAAAGTATACATATTAGGTATCGCCGCATCCGTATCGACCAGCTCTATAAAAATATCACATGACCTAACCCCTCAGGTGAACATTAAACATTAAAAAAAACGGTGCAAAAAAAGCCATTTTTTGTCACCTTACATCACAAAAAGTGTAATAGCAAGCGATCAAAAAGTCATACGCACCCCAAAATCGTGCCAATCAAACAATCATCTCATCCCGCAAAAATCATACCATATCCAAGATGATCGCCCAAAAACTAAAAAAACTATGGCTCTCAGACTATGGAGACACTAAAACATCATTTTTTTGTTTCAAAAATGAAATCATTGTGTAAAACTTACATAAATAAAAAAATTGCATATATATTAGGTATCCGCGTCCATGACAACCTGCTCTATAAAAATACCACATGATCTAACCTGTCAGATGAATGATGTAAATAACAAAAAAAAAAACGGTGCCAAAACAGCTATTTCTTGTTACCTTGCCTCACAAAAAGTGTAATATAAAGCAACCAAAAATCATATGTACCCTAAACTAGTACCAACAAAACTTCCACCCTATCCCATAGTTTCTAAAATGGGGTCACTTTTTTGGAGTTTCTACTCTAGGGATGCATCAGGAGGGCTTCAAATGGGACATGGTGTAAAAAAAAACAGTCCAGCAAAATCTGCCTTCCAAAAACCGTATGGCATTTCTTTCCTTCTGCGCCCTGCAGTGTGCCCGTACAGCAGTTTACGACCACATATGGGGTGTTTCTGTAAACTACAGAATCGGGGCTATAAATATTGAGTTTTGTTTGGCTGTTACCTCTTTCTTTGTAACTAGAAAAAAATATTAAAATGGAAAATCTGCCAAAAAAGTGAATTTTTGAAATTGTATCTCTATTTTCCATTAATTCTTGTGGAACACCTAAAGGGTTAACAACGTTTGTAAAATCAGTTTTTAATACCTTGAGGGGTGTAGTTTCTAGAATAGGGTTATTTTTGGGTGGTTTCTATTATGTACGCCTCACAAAATGACTTCAAACCTGAACTGGTCCTTAAAAAGTTGGTTTTTGAAAATTTCGGAGAAATTTCAAGATTTACTTCTAAACTTCTAAGCCTTGTAACGTCCCCCAAAAATAAAATGTCATTCCCAAAATGATCCTAACATGAAGTAGAAATATGGGGAATGTAAAGTAATAACTATTTTTGGATGTATTACTATGTATTATAGAAGTAGAGAAATTGAAACTTAGAAATTTTCCATTTTTTGGAAAAAGCGGTCTAAAACGGATCAGTTTTGCCTTAATGCATTCTGAATGGAAAAGGATCCGCTTATAATGCATCAGTTTGCCTCCGATCAGTCACCATTCCACTCTGGAGGCGAACACCAAAACGTTGCCTGCAGCCTTTTGCTGTCCGCCTGACGAAGCGGAGCCAAACGGTTTTCTCTGACACAATCTGGCACAATAGAAAACGGATCCTTCCCCCATTGACTTTGAATAGTGTTCAAGACTGATCCGTCATGGCTATAGAAGACATAATACAACCGGATCCATTCATGACGGATGCATGAGGTTGTATTATTAGTGATAAACGGCAGGGGCAATATTCGAATTCGCGATATTTCACAAATATTTTGTAGAATATTCATCATAAATTCGTGAATTCGAGATTATATTCTTGATCGCGAAAATCGGCAATGTAATATTCGTGTAATGCGCGCAAAATACCGGCGTGGGTCACTTATGCTACATTTTTCAAGCTGGTATAGGTTTCCTGAGACTGGAGAAAATGGTTGGCACAGCAGAACATTAGAATAGCTTTATATGCAGATAGAGTGCTCCAATATTTTTTGCGCTTGCAAATTTTCGGCAATTAATGATGCGCATATTTTATGACATCACAGCACTATGTCTGTAGCATGTATGCATGGACAGCAGAACCTATTACACTGCCTATCACCCTGCACTGGAACCTATCAGCTACACTTTAGATCAATCTAACCTACACTGACTATCCCCCCTAACTATCTGAATTATATATTAAATGTTAACTGTCCCTGATTGCAGATAGAACTGTATATATAAAGTGCTAATACAAATGTATCATGGTCAGTAAATATGTTGCTCCGTGTAAGGCATAAGATAATATTGTAGAGTGTAATAGCTACAGCTAGGCAGAATACCCAATTACTGCCCACACTTTATACATCCAATGTGATAAAAGAGTGGCAGTGAGTGTGAGTCATATCCTTGCCAAATCAGCTAAATTGCAGAAATAAGCAGCGTTTTGAACAGATTGCACCACAATGGGTATAGCAGTGATTATGACTCACTCCACTACACATTATTTTGCTTTGTTCCTCTGCTCTTATTATCGTTCCTGGAAGCAATCCTCCTTCCTCTGGACAGAATCAGGATCTTGGACACGATAAGCTTCACTTAGCTGCAGCTCTGGTCACTGAGGTATGCTCTCACACCTGGATGCCGTCAGATTCTCTGCTCACACAGTTCCTTAATTTCACCTCCCTCTAAGATGGCTGCTCTCTCCTCTTCTCTCCAGACTCTGTGTAAACCCCACCTCTCTCATGAATATGGAAATATATGTGCAGTCTGTAGCTGTGTTTAGGAAACAGCGGCATCTTGTGGCCAAACAACAGAATGTCAGTCCAGAACATTTAATCTGATCACACAAACAGTGTTCAGACAAGGAGAGCTGTTTTCCCATCTCACATGCCACCCCACTAGAGGTTGTTGTTCTCGACAACCCTCCCCATACAAACTCATCCTGGGCATAACGCTGTGGGGGCACACCAGCATTTGGCCTTGTTGACCTTCGTAGAGTGATAGGCTCAAAAGCACTTTGGGGTCAGGCACATTTAATGGGAGAGGAGCTGCTAACCGCTCAACCCTTTTCCTGGGTGGCAAACTTGCCACGGCTGGAGCTTTTGTGGGGACCAGGCGAGGGAAAACCCACCATTCCTCCTCCTACTGTAAGGGGATTTCCTCTGTACTCTGAGCAGGAGTAGGCATCTCCTCCACGCACATTCTAACAGAGTTTTTGAAAGAGGAGGGAAAGATACCAGAAGAGAGAAAGAGGTTAAAAATTTTAGTTAGGTGAGTGATGACAGCCGGGGAGAGGCACTGCAGGAGGTGTAATGGAATAGGATCTGCTACAGGTCATGGGTTGAAAAGAAGAGAGAAGCCTGGAGACTTCTTCCTCTGTTATAGGATCTAAGGTACATTGAGGTTCATTTTGGATCAAGATGACCAGAGGATACCTGCGGTTGCTCACCTAATCTAGCAGGTTTATCTGCACAATTACTGCATTTTCTCTTTCTTACAGCATGGTTTGAAAGGATGCCTAAACCTTTACTAAAACCACAAAGGTGCCGCAACGATTCTCAGAGTGTTCTGCACGTTTGGTTTTTGTCGGCTCTGGGATTTTTCAACATGAGAAGTATGGATTCTGTACACTTTTGATGGATCTTCACTCTGCACCCTGAAAAAGCAGAGCTGATGATAGCCAAAGGTGCCGAGTACTCTGAGAAGAGCTGCTGTACCTTTGTGGCTTCAGTAAAGGTTTAATTTTTTTAGCCTATTTCCACACTTCCGGTGCAGCATGCAGCAGTTTGTGTCTGGCTGATCCTCTGCATTGTCTGCCAGAATGTGGCTGGATCTCCGCCCGACTCCATTATACTTAATAGGGCAGGCAGGCATTGCGTCGGCATCCAGCAGTGCGGGCTGTTCTCTGCCGGAGTTCACCTGATACGTGTAAATCTAGCCTTACTCCCTGCTATCCCAGAGCCATAACTTTTTAATTTTACATTTCACATTGCCTTATGAGGGCTTGTTTTTTGTGGGACAAGTTGTGCTTTCTTTTTTTTTTTTTTTCCTTCTTTCTTCCCTTTCTCTTCTACCATCCTTCTTCCTTTTCCTTTCTCTTTCCCCTTCTCTTTCTTTTCCTTTTATTTTATTTGTATTTTCCTCCACCCGTCCGCTTTCCACTCTCTCCCCCCTTGACCAGTTTTATCACAGGTTATGTCAGTTCCTGTGCGTACGCTATCCCAACTACAATATAGGTTAGAAATATATTAGTAACCCTTTGTTAGTTGGTTAAATAGTTAGTTAATTAGTTAGTTAGAAGGGAAGCAGTAAGGAAACAGTCTCACCGATCTTCACTTTCAGGCTGTCAGCAGACCCAGCTTGGAGGAACGAGGAGCACAATCAGGAGGGTCCCCACACTGCAAGCAAATCGGAGGACCAATCAAAAGGCTGGAGAGAGACCACCGAGGAAGACAGTCGCCCTGGCTCCGATGTCACCGTGGAGCATACAGGACACGGCAGCAGGATCCGTCCAGAGGGGAGGAAGTAACACCCCGTGATCCAATCAGGAAGGCAAAAGAAGGGAACGAAGACGCCACAAACAGTGGTCAACGATCAGCGAGGCAGCCGAGTGGCGGGAGGAAGGGAGAGCGTGACGTCCTACGTCATCACGTCATCCCACCAGCGGGCACCGACAAGTTGTGCTTTCTAACAACACCATTTAATAAAAGTGGGAACTAAACTAAAGAAAGAAATACCATAACTCAGCCGCACCTCCAATGATAAAACACAATTTATTGAGACATACAAGTTAAAAACATGGATTCATGGAGCTAGCCCCACTGATGGGCAGAATAAAGTGCTACAATACATCAAAGAAGTCACCATGCAATCACAATGCCACAACAGGATAACAGTAAAATACCTGCAAAACCTGAATAGAATACTTATCGTACAACACAGTGGTAGCACATGGAGGATCAAAAAGCCGATCAGTGGGAAGAGCAAGAAAATCCTCACGCGTATCGCTAGTACAAAGACTAGCTTCCTCAGAGGTCCGTGTAAATCCAAATGGCCGTTTCAACATTTTTATAGTCAACATGATTACATCATAATTAGACAAACCTGTATTCAGACCTATCAGAAAGAATCTCCTAAGGAGGGGGCCAGGGAAGGGGCGGCAGAGGATGTGTGTTACCTGAATCCTCCCCGGCGCATGGTCACGCGCAGATGCAGGTGCCGGTACAAGCCGGCGTGTTGTAGAAGCAAGTGCGCATGCGCAAGATGGCGCCCAAACCGGAAGTTGGTGCCGCGATGCGTTCCATTTGGATTTACATGGACCTCTGAGGAAGCTAGTGTTTGTACTAGCGATACGCATGAGGATTTTCTTGCTCTTCCCACTGATCGGCTTTTTGATCCTCCATGTGCTACCACTGTGTTGTACGATAAGTATTCTATTCAGGTGTTGCAGGTATTTTACTGTTATCCTGTTGTGGCATTGTGATTGCATGATGACTTCTTTGATGTATTGTAGCACTTTATTCTGCCCATCAGTGGGGCTACCTCCATGAATCCATGTTTTTAACTTGTATGTCTCAATAAATTGTGTTTTATCATTGGAGGTGCGGCTGAGTTATGGTATTTCTTTCTTTAGTTTAGTTCATGCTTGTCTTTTCTGATACCAGGCCTACACTCCTTTTTGTATTGTTAGCATTCTTTAGAAATGTTGGCCCATATTGATAGGATAGCATCTTGCAGTTGATGGAGATTAGAGGGATGCACATACAGGGCACGAAGCTCCCGTTCCACCACATCCCAAAGATGCTCTATTGGGTTGAGATCTGGTGACTGTGGGGGCCATTTTAGTACAGTGAACTCATTGTCATTTTCAAGAAACCAATTTGAAATGATTCGAGCTTTGTGACATGGTGCATTATCCTGCTGGAAGTAGCCATCAGAGGATGGATACATGTTCTCATTCTGTTTACGCCAAATTCGGACTCTACCATTTGAATGTCTCAACAGAAATCGAGACTCATCAGACCAGGCAACATTTTTCCAGTCTTCAACAGTCCAATTTTGGTGAGCTCGTGCAAATTGTAGCCTCTTTTTCCTATTTGTAGTGGAGATGAGTGGTACCCGGTGGGGTCTTCTGCTGTTGTAGCCCATCCGCACATGTAGCGTGTTGTGGCTTCACAAATGCTTTGCTGCATACCTCGGTTGTAACGAGTGGTTATTTCAGTCAACGTTGCTCTTCTATCAGCTTGAATCAGTCGGCCCATTATCCTCTGACCTCTAGCATCCACAAGGCATTTTTGCCCACAGGACTGCCGCATACTGGATGTTTTTCCCTTTTCACACCATTCTTTGTAAACCCTAGAAATGGTTGTGCGTGAAAATCCCAGTAACTGAGCAGATTGTGAAATGCTCAGACCGGCCCGTCTGGCACCAACAACCATGCCACACTCAAAATTGCTTAAATCACCTTTCTTTCCCATTCTGACATTCAGTTTGGAGTTCAGGAGATTGTCTTGACCAGGACCACACCCCTAAATGCATTGAAGCAACTGCCATGTGATTGGTTGACTAGATAATTGCATTAATGAGAAATAGAACAGGTGTTCCTAATAATTCTTTAGGTGAGTGTATATCTGCATGGATCATTTGGTTGTTAATAATCCTGACTCTGCACCTGTGGGGTTAGGTATTGGACTTCGATCTGCACCTAGCTCAGTTAGCTGTGTGCTAGTGGAGGAATTGACCGGAAGCTACATGTCACATGCCGGAGGCCCAAGGCAGACCTCTGGGACGTCAAGCAAACAGGATACAGGCAAAACAGACCAAGGACCCACAGAGAACTTTATTTCAAGTATAATAACAGGACATGACAGTAGGCAGGTAGGCAATATTGGTAGCACTACCACAGAACCAAGTGCATCGGCAGACCAGAGGCAAAACCCAGAGAGCGGAGAGCCAGTGAGCCGCTTTCTTCACAGCGCCCCTGGTGGTGGGGATGAACTGGGCCGAGGGCTCACTGGTTGCACCTCCAGGAAGGTCCCGGTACACTTGTACCCTACCTGCAGAGAACCAAGCAGGTGCAAGCACCAGCAGAACAGACAACAACAGAACTAGAACCCATAAAACCACAGCACATGGAACAGACAACAAGACGAACGGGAACCAGCACAGAAGCAGATGCCTGGACCCCAAGCGGGATGGAAGCATGGCGGCCTCAGGCAGAGCTGCACACTGACTAGAGATACTACACAGACTAGATCCCCCCTCCGGGGGAAGCCAGGGACTCTCTCATGAAGGCAGGACAAACAAGGGATAGGAACAGAAGCAGACAGGAACAGACAGGGATCAGAAGCAGTAGGCACTGCCAGGCAGGACAAAAGACAGGATACAATCAGAAGCAGTTGAGCACTGCCAGGCGAAACTAGGAACAGACAAGGATAACATAAACATAATACAGGACAGATACACATCAGACGAGGACATAACACCAAACACCATGACAGAACAGGTACCAATAACATCAGACAAAGCAGCAACAAAGCATTACCAGGTGAAACCACAAACAAGGGCAGAAGGCAAAGACCCCCTGGGTCAGCAGCAAGGGGCTACACCAAGTAAGGCACAGGAAAGACTGACCTCCTGGGTAAGCAGTGAGGTGCTATACCCAGCAAGACACAAGAAAGACTGACCACAAACCCCACAGCTCACAGGTAGAAATAGCTGCTAAATGAGGGCACCTGACAAGCCACACCCAGGCACAGATCAGGGGATGTTAACCCCATCAGAACAGGCATATCATAACCAAAGAATACACAGGTTGCAGTACAGGACGTTGCCCCTGGCAACCATCATACACGGAGTCCACCACAGCCAGCACGCCAGAGCACAAACAACCCGTGTCACAGAAATGCAGACACGGGAATACACAAACACAGGACACAGTTCGCACAATACACCGCAGTCAGCATGCAGTCCCACGCAACCAGCATACACAGATGTCAGCCGTCAGCCAGTATGTGAGGGAACCTGCAGCCAGCCTGCATGGCAACAGTGATAAGAACTGCACAGAGAAGCAGACCCGGGGAGCGCAAACATTCACAGGCAGCAGTTCACAGAAGAGACTGGAGCCAGCACGCAGCCCCAAGCAACCAGCCTGCATAGGAGGCAGCCTGCAGCCAGTACGCGAGAGGGCATGCAGCCAGCCTACACGGACACAACTGTCACAGTGAACAACATTGTAACACTACATGTGCTCACTCCTGAGAGAACTAGGTCTTCATTCCAGAGAATCACTATTTCTGCGAAATTTACAGAGAGAAAACCATTTACAGAGAGAAAACCATCTGTGTGTCACTCCAGGAAAAGAGAAAGGAAAGAACTAGAAGGTCTAGAATCTGCATAGTTGATCACTGGAGTCAGTCAGTAAGGTATTCGCTGTTTAAGGCTGATGGAACCTTTACTGCAGTGAGAGGGACATCGCTAAAACACCTTTCACACTTCGACACAGTTTGGCCTGCCATGTCTTAATCCTGTACTCCACAGCCTTAGATTCTGCAGAGAGAGAGAGAGAGAGTGAGTACTACAATCGCCATCCTGGCTTATATCCATACATTGCTATCTGGGAAGTTTTGTACTGTGAATTGTTTGGAACTGTCTTTTGATACCGTTGGATGTACTATAACTCACATTCTACACTTTAGTACATAGAGAATTGTTTATTTTCTGCAACTGGCTTGGTTAATGACTGCAGAAACACTTGTTGGCTACAGCACCTACATCTTCTGCCTTGAACCTGTACAACACTCATAACACCAAGGGCACCCCAACTTCCATCAGACAAGAGCCCCAAAATCAATGTGTGCCCCGAGGGAAGAAAGGCTGCACCCTCATATCACTGCCCTGGCCCTAGGGAGCAACTTTGTGAGGATTTTCACCAGGGGCATTGCTAGAGTCTCAAAAGATCCGGGGCCCAAGCCCCAATGAATATGGCCCAGTTTTCTAAGTCGCCCCCCCCCCCTTCCCCCGCACACCATATTTTATTGTACTTGCTATACAGCAGCACATACCTGTCACATCCAGAGCCTCTCAGGTGACGTCTCCTGTAGATCTTCTCTGTCATCATATTCTCCATTTGGTCCGTACATCTTCTTTCAGCCGCCTCGTCTCTGCAGAGTGTGACACACAGACATCTTAGCTTCCTCCCATTACTATCATCATCCCCCAATCTGGAGTCCCCATAGTGTTATCCTGCTGCTCGCTGTGCCCCCCAATACCCCCAAATACTATCCTGAAGAAAAATGAGTGCCCCTCATAGTAATAGTGCTCCTCATAGTCCCACCAATAGTAATTCCCTTCTAGTAATACTGCCCCCTAATATGCCCCCAACCGCGATAATACTCCCCAAGAGTGCCCTTATTAGTAGAAGAGCCCTCCAGTATTAATAATACCCTCACAGAGCCTCCAGTAGAAATAAGGCCCCCCTATTGTTCCTCTAGTGGTAATAAAGCTCTCTACAGACCCCTCAGTAGTAATAAGAAGTGTTGAGCGCGAATATTCGAAAAGATAATTTCTATTGCGAATATCGGCACTACGAGAATTCGCGAATATTTAGAATATAGTGCTATATATTCGTAATGACAAATAAAATATATATATATTTTTTTAACACAGTACACATCAGGTGATCATCCCTCCCTTCTTCTAGCTTGTGGGCCAATGAGAAGGCTTTGTCACAGCTTAGCAACATCCCTAGCAACCAATAGAAAAGTTGCCTGCCCCCTTACTATATAAGAACCTCCCCAGCAGCTATTTCTAAAGTTTATTGCAGTTATGAAAGAGACAGCAGTGTCCTTGCTGTGCTCTGTGCTTTGTTGTATTACATTAGACAGTTAACTTATATATATAATTCAGATAGTTAGGGGGGAGATAGTCAGTGTAGGTTAGATTGATCTATAGTGTGGCTGATAGGTTCTGCTGTCCATACATACATGCTACAGACATAGTGCTGTGATGTCACAAGTTGCACTTATTGTGCACATCATTAATTGCCGAAAATTCGCAAGCGCAAATATATTGGAGCACTCTATCTGCATATAAAGCTATTCTAATGTTCTGCCATGCTAACCATTTTCTCCAGTCTCAGGAAACTTATACCAGCTTGAAAAATGTAGCATAAGTGACCCACGCCGGTATTTTGCACGCATTACGCGAATAATACATTGCCGATTTTCGCAATCAAGAATATAATATCGAATTTGCGAATATATGACAAATATTCTACAAAATATTCCTGAAATATCACAAATTCGAATATTGCCCCTGCCGCTCATCACTAGTAATAAGGCTTCCATAGTGCACTTAGAAATAAGGCCGATCTATAAGTCCCTCCTATAGAGCCCCAGTAGTAATAAGATTGCCTATAATGTCCCTTGGATTTATAATACCCCTACAGTGCTCTCAATATTTATACTGCCCCCTACTGTTATAATGCTGATCCTGAAGTGCCCCCAGTATTTATAATGCCCCCTGCAGTGCCCCCTGTAGTTATATTCGTCCCTCCACCATACAGTGTCATGTAAATAATATCACACCATCTCTCCAGCCCCCTCCAATATACAGTCCCATGTAAATAACATCCCTCTCTATCTATAGCCCCTTCCAAAATACAGTCCCATATAAATAACATAACCTCCTCACCAGTCGCCTCCAACATGCAATCCCATGTAAACATCACCCCCTCAACATTCAGTCCCATGTAAATAACATAATTCTCCCCCACCAGGCACCTTCAACATACAGTCCCATGTAAATAGCATTGCCCCCTCAACATTCAGTCCTATGTAAATAACATTCTTCCCTCCTGTCCTGGTCCCTCAGGTGACTGATATCATGAAATTAAGGAGATTGGCTGAGCGTGGAGGAATCTAACAGTCTCCTTTGTTTCTCTTGATTCAGTGTTGATAGGGTTAAAGAGGACCTTTCATCAGAAAAAAAGTGTGTCCAATTCTTATACTACCTTATCGGGCTGCTGCCACTGATGTCCGGACACTTATTTTTTTTTTTAAAAGGACCCCCCCGTTCGCCTGCTGTCCTCCCCGTTTGTTTCGTCGCCTCATATGCAAATGAGGCGACTTGTTTATAGTAGGCGTTGACATTTTAGTTCTGCTGGGCGCGGTTCTACCTGGCAGCGAGCGCATACAATCGCAGCGCCCCGCTTCTTATACTACCCCGCTCATAGGTAGTATAAGAATTGCACACACTTTTTTCGGATGAAAGGTCCTCTTTATGATGAAAGGTCTACTTCCCTTTTCTAGGCTGTTGCTCAGTGGTCATCACTTCTACCCTTTATAGTCTCACCCCACCATTCTGACTATGCAGTTGATTTCATTTGGGTTTGGCTGAGCTGGTGTGAGATCCTCTCTGGTGTTCATGTTCTTCCATCTCTATAGAAGTTAAAGGGAACCTGTCACCAAAAAATCGCTTATTAAGCTGTTCAGCGTACCTTATAGTGCTACATAGTAGTGTCCTATTGCACTTTTTCTTCGTTTTCCAGCATTTAGACTCATTGAGAAATCGATGTTTTATTCAGCTGCTACCCCGTGCTTCAAGTCAGGCGTGAAGTCAAGGGGGCAGCGGCCTAGTTGTCTCCAATCCTGCTCTCCCCGCCTCCCGCCGCCTTGATTGACACGCCGCATCTCAGTGCCGGGACCGCGCTCTCAGCCCGCATGTGCAGTAAAGGGCTGCTGTAGGCTCGTACACTCAGCCGGCTTTAGTCTCTCTACAGCGCATGCGCCCGCCAGCCTTACATAATCGCGCCCGCGCCCGGCATCTTCTCTACCTGCGCATACAGAGCGGGCGCATACGCTGTAGCGAGACTGAAGCCGGCTGAGTGTACGAGCCGCAGCCGGGATCGCGCTACAGCAGCCCTTTACTGCGGCTGCACATTGTAGCTGCTCACAAGTCAGGAAAGGGCTACAAGGCCATTTCTAAATGTTTTTAAGTTCCAGTGGCTACAGTGCAAAGTATTATAAAAAAATACAAGATGTTCCGCACTGTGGAAAATTTCAGAGGACGTGGTCGGAAGCCAAAAGTGACACCTGTGCTGGCAGGGAGGATAGTTAGAGAGGTGAAAAAGAATCAAAGGATCACCACCAAGGCCATCCTGGTGAATCTGGGCTCTGCTGGTGGCAATGTCTCAAGGCAGACAATCCAACGGACACTGCACACTGCTGGGTTCCACGGATGCAGACCAAGGAGGACGCCACTTCTCCAGATAAGGCACACAAAAGCTTGCTTGGCCTTTGCAAATGCTCATCTGGACAAAGAAGAAGACTTCTGGTCTTCTGTGTTATGGTCAGATGAAACAAAAATGGAATTGTTTGGTCACAATGATGTTTCCTTCATTTGACGTAAAAAAGGAGAAGCCTTCAACCCAAAGAACACCATCCCCACTGTCAAACATGGTGGTGGGAACCTAATGCTTTTGGGGGTGTTTTTCAGCCAATGGACCAGGAAACCTAATCACAGTAAACGGCACCATGAAAAAGAGCAATACAGGAGGATTCTCAACGACAACATCAGGCAGTCTGCAGAGAAACTTGGCCTCGGGCACCAGTGGACATTTCAGCATGACAATGACCCAAAACACACAGCAAAAGTGGGGAAGAAATGGTTAGCAGACAACAACATGAACGTTTTGGAGTGGCCCAGCCAGAGTCCAGACTTGAATCCAATTGAGAATCCGTGGAGGGAGCTAAAGATCAGGGTGATGGCAAGAAGACCCTCCAAACCTGAAAGATTCGAAGCTCATTGCTAAAGATGAATAGGCAAAAATACCTGTGGAGACATGCAAAAAGCTGGTCTGCAATTATACGCGTTTGATTGCTGTAATAGCCAATAAAGGCTTTTCTATTGATTATTGAGAAGGGTGTGAATAATTTTTTTGGACTGGACACTTTTTGCTCAAATGTAAATAAAAGCTGAGAAATGTTTTTTTTTTTCCACAATAATGCCTCTTGTACATCGTCTTATTATCTTTTGGGAGACACCAATGTCATTTCCCGTCAAAAAATTACTTGCTGATTGAATAAAAGTTTTTTTCTCTCTCAGGCTATGAGCTGAGCGCTGCGATTGGCCAGCGCTACAGCATGGGAGAAAGAGACGCCGGCAGGCTCAACTGGGTGGAGCCGAACATATGAAGATACCGGAGGCTATACCGGGAGAACGGAGCGGCGCCCATGTATAACAGTATGTGCAGGGAGATCCATGGGCGCCGCTCTCCATGTCTGTATGCTTAGTTTAGATTTTCTATTCTAGTGAAAGGTCCTCTTTAAGTCAAAATTTGCCAGGGGTATGAATAATTATGGGCAGCACTGTATATATTTTTTTCATATCGAATAAGGACATTGGGCGTTGTAACTTCAGTGCTTGACGGTGACAAAATGGGCGTCGATCACAACTTGGGGCAATACAGTCCATGGCATTGTCCTGAGACAAATTTCATAAATATTTGTAATCCACGGAATTTAGTTAAAGTGTAAAAAGTTTTTGAATTAGAAGCATGTGCGTTGCATAAGATAAGACACAGAAGAATATCCTTCTGGGCACTTGACTTGAATGTTGTTGTGAACCTGAGTTAAAGTCCCAGACAACCTGAGAAGGGGGTAAAAAGGGGATAAAATGGCACAAAAATACAAGTCGCAACTTGAAGTGTAGAAGAGATATTGGAGTCCAGCAGGGAGTCCTGTATGGTTAGCAAGGGTAAAGGACTCTAACGTGGTCTGGAAACTGCCACTTTAACACAAAATATTGATGAGAGTTCCTCTCCTCAAAACAGGAACCTTGACTCCATAGACATAGTCCTTTCCTAGAAATTGAATCAGATGGACAACCGGCCTACTCATGGATATGGATCCGGTGAGAACAGAACGTCCGTGTCCAGTGGGCTCCTTGATTCCCATTCATCTGGGGACCATTCCGGAAGAACTTGGAATTTCTCTTTAAAATCCAGGGGCGCAAGCCCAATTTTGTGTTCTGTTAGCAAGGTGGTGCAACTGATGCTGGTACGACCTTAGCAGTAGGTTTTGTTATGTTTAGGGAAGAACTTCCTGGAGGCTTTGCTTCCATGGGTGTGGGTACAGGAGAATCTGCCAGGGTCTCCTGACATCGCTGTATCGTCAGTTGTAAGAGACGTCGCAAGTAGAGATGAGCGAACTTCTGTTTTAAGTTCGGCGTCTAAAGTTCGGCTTCCGGTTAGCGGAGGATCCCGATATGGATTCCGAATTCCGTTGTGGTCCGTGTATTGATTCCGCTACCACGGACCACAACGGAATTCGGAATCCATATCGGGATCCTCCGCTAACCGGAAGCCGAACTTTAGACGCCGAACTTAAAACAGAAGTTCGCTCATCTCTAGTCGCAAGCATTCCTGACTATCCACGTTGGTGCAGACAGGTTCAGCTGGTTCTTGTGGACGTTTGGACTTCGGCCTGGCTCTAGGACTACTTTCAGGATCCTTAGTAGCGATGGCTAGTTGCCAAAGGATGTTAGTGCCCGCTACCCCAGTGGCATACTGACACTGACTTGGAATAGGGGGTGGTACATACTTCTATGTCGGCCTCACGGAGGTACATGGGATTTCTAAATCTTTCTCCTCTTCAGTTTCTGGATCTGCTACCAGCTCCCAGGACTCCGGTTTTGGAATCAGCCGCACCACTCCCGTAGTGTAGGGGCCCACGAGTGCCCTCTGCAGGGGTGAACTCCACCACCCCGTTTAAATACAAGCTGTTGAGAAAGCTGGGCATATCTTTGCGCTTAACTGATCTCCGGTTCACATAATAATCTCGCCAGATCGCAGCGACTCAAGTGGCTCACTTAACATTTTGTGAGTTTGGCCCTTATTGTACTGCTTGCAGGCGTGGGTCCGCCTTAAGCCGTGCTGTTTTTATCTCATGGCTAAGTTGAGCCCATACTTCTTCCGGCAAGACGGCTATAGAGCGCTCCCTGATGACAGCGGCGGCTATGCATCCCGACACTAGTGGATGCTACTAGTGGCTGACCTGAAGCAGCGGTGGCAGCTTAGATGGAGGATCCACTCCCCGCTCTCGCCAGTGGCGGTCCTGCAATTACTAAATGCAAGCCTGTACACCTCATCTGAGCCTGTCTCAGCAGTCGGGCTATTCTCGGCTCCGGTTGCGGCAAGGGGAAGGTCTTCGGTCTGCCCCGGTGCTGGACACACGTGCTGTTCAGCCATGCTGCCTCTCTCTCACGTGCTTCTCTAACATACTCACGTTGTGTTCTTCTCACGCGGGGCCCGCCCCCTAGGTCCGTTTTGCATAGGGGAGGCACCGGCTCCTGGATATTGCAGCAGTGTCAATAAGGCACAATGTTAATCAGCTACTTTGCATAAAGGGATTGCCCTTACTTTTCCCACTCTAGAGGGGGAATTTCTCCCAGGGATGGCGCAGCAATAATATACTGAAGTCTTCAGGTGGCCATTTTTAAGTACAACATGAGAGTTCACTGACTGCAAACAGTGTTGTTGACACAAAAATGTACGTTTTCCTCACTTCCAACAATGCGATTTGATAGCAGGGGTCTTGTATAGTATCCCTGTGTAGTTTACAAGTTATTGAAATGATTTTACAGCACAATAAAGGCGTGTAACATGTAAAGTCTCTCAATTAAGCAAGTAGGGCTTATTCTCATAAGAGATTTTGTATCCTGTTCGTGACGCCAATTTTAAATGCAGCAAACCAGACCGCAGGAATTACAGCTATATATCACACTACATTTGATCAGCAAATGCAAAAGCTTAAAGTGCCCACGACCATCACTGAGTGGGACACTGCATAATGAATGGCAAGAAAAGTCTTAAGCATATTGGTACGCCATAGACTTTTTCCAGTGTGCCCACAGAGAGGGCTCTGAGTGCCGCTTCTGGCACCCGTGCCATAGGTTTACCACCACTGCCCTATCTGAATGAATTGCGGGTCATTTCAAGTCAATGGGCACACATCTGCAGCACGGCCAGTGCCGTATATTGCAGACCGCTGTTTGCGATCCGCAATTCGGGCACGGAGTCCTTACATTCGTCGTCATCAGCCCTTAGGTCCAGCTGTGTGTTACCAGTTGGGGTGTGATCTGACACTTTCCAATCAGTGCTGCTAGCGTCAGACTGTGTAGGGACATCTCCCAACTGGTAACACCCATCTGGACCTTCATTGCAATCTGCTAATAATTCATTCTTAACTTCTAGCAGGAACAATAAAGGGTTGCCATATCACAGAGTCAAAAAAATTATGCTCCAGAATTGTTATTATAAGGAGAATGCAAATGGCTGCTAAGACAGGTATATCAAGAGAAGTGACAGGTCCTCTCTAAGGTATCATCCACTACAACAAAACCCATGGAAAACCCTCCCTCTGGCGTAAAACTGAGAGGAATTAGAAAGTTCCATCACCTGCTTACAACCATTGTCTAGATTCTGCCATATACAACAGCCTGTAGTGGTATGAGGGTAGCAGGATTTGGCATTGGTCGAGAATTTGCGAATATTTAGAATATCGCAAAATATATTCGTAATCGCGAATATTCTATTTTTTTTTAAATACCAGTTCATGCGAATATTTTAGGCGAATTTTATGCGAATTTTCGCAATCAAGAAAATAATCCCTGGAGATCATGAATTCGCGAATTCTCGAATATATGGCGAATATTCGCCCAAATATTCGCGAATTCGAATATTGCCCCTGCCGCTCATCACTATTTGGCATAACCTCTGATTATGGTGATACTGGGCGGTATTAAATTCTATGGTGGCTAGGCTGATGCCTCCGGGGTCTAACAATGGATGTATGGATGCCTAATAGGTATTATGTCCGTTTTTACAGTAACTGGCATAATACACTGCAATACAGAAGTACTGCAGTGAATTATATGTTTGATCAGAGGATTGCGTGTTTCATGGCAATTTCAAGTCCCCCCGGAGTAAAAAAAATAAAATCCAGTGCAACAAAAAGTCATCAAAAGTGATCAATATGGCACCAATGAAAACTACAACTTGTCTCACACAAGACAAGCTCTTGTAAACGCAGAGACACAAAAACTATTTATTTAAATTTATTTATTTAACCCTTAGGATGCCAGAGGTTTTTCCATTTTTCTACCCTATCTTCCTTTAGCCATAACTTTTTTTTATTTTTGCCACCATTTAATATGGCATACAATGTAGTAGGAAGCGGGAATAAAATTCCAAATGGGGTGGAATTGGAAAAAAATGCAATTCCTCCACGTCTTACGGGTTTTGTTCCCACGGTGTTCCTTTTGCAGTAAATATGACCTGTGCCCTTCATTCTCTGGGTCAGTACGATCAGTAAAAACATACTGAAATGTGAACAGACACATTTAAATCAATGGGTACGTGTGAAGTCTGCAGAAAATGCAAACATCACACGTCAGTGAAAAAACGGAAATGTGAACGAGGCCTTAGGGATGAGCGAGTTGACTTCAGATGCTTCAAGTCGATTCGCATAAAACTCCATTGTAATACTGTATGGAGTGGGAGCTCCGTACAGTATTAGATTGTATTGGCTCCGATAAGCCGAAGTTATTACTTCGCGAAGTCTCATGAGACTTCAACTAATAACTTTGTCAATTAATTATTACTGTAAAAAACCTTGATACCTTGGAACTGAACCCAAGTTCAAGGTTTTTTACAGAAATAATTCACAAAGATATTACACGAAGTCTCGCGAGACTACGCAAAGTAATAACTTCCGTACAGTATTACAAAAATGTTTTATGCGAATCCACTTCGGATGAAGCATCCGAAGTCGATTGGCTCATCCCTAGTAACTATATTTAAAAAAACACAAAACTAAAATCCTGCAGCTCTGGCCACTACTCATAATATTCCCAGATGTCTTGTTATGTAGAGATCAGTTTTCACTAGTCATTTCATTATCACTACAGTCAGAATTACAATTACCTCTGCATAGGTAACACGGCATCCACAATTCACAATTATTGATGTTACAGCTTATCTACCGCCTCCCTGCACAATGACCTCTGCACAGGTCACAGAACATGTCTAGAAAACCTTCCCCTACAAGTCAGTGTTCTGCAAAAAAAGAAACAAGGGTGCACACTGAGCACAACTCTGATCACCGCGTAGTGTGTAAGGGAACTTTCACACTTGCGTTGTTGGATTCCGTCAGGCAGTTCCGTTGCCGGATCCATAAATCTGTATGCAAAAGGATAGCATTTGTTTCCAGGTGACAATTGCATTGAAACACAGGATCCGTCTCTCCGGTGTCATCCGGAAAAACGGATCCGGTATTTATTTTTTTCACATTTTTAAAGGTCTGCGCATACCAGATCCGGCATTAATAAATTTCAATAGAAATGAATGCCGAATCCGGCATTCCGGCAAGTGTTCCGAAATTTTGGTCGGAGAAAATACTGCAGCATGCTGCGGTATTTTCTCCGGCCTAATACCGTAAGAGTGACGGAACTGAAGACATCCTGATGCATACTCCCATTCAGAATGCATTAGGATAAAACTGAAGCGTTTTTTTTTTTCCGGTATTGAGGCCCTGTCCCTGTGACGGAACTCAATACCGGAAAACTTTAACACTAGTGTGAAAGTACCCTAAGCCCACCACAGGTTACCTCCCTTCAGGTCCAGAATTCCGATATAAAATAAATATAAAAAATAGGGCTTCAGGAGTGCTGTCACAAGTAGTTAAAAACTTAGTATAAAAGATAAGACTATACGGGCAATGACAGCAGCATTTAACCCCTTCCTGACGCAGCGATTTTCCAGTTTTTCATTTTCATTTTTTTACTCTCAGCCTTTCAGGAGCCATAACTTTTTTCCATTCACATAGCCATATGAGGGCTTGTTTTTTGTAAGACAAGTTGCACTTTCTAATGGCGCCACCTAATATTGCATATAATGTGGTGGGAAGCTGGAACAAAGTTATAAATGGGTTGGAATTGGAAAAAAAACACAACTCCGCCACAGTTTTATGGGTTTTCATTTAAGGCTCATGCACACGACCGCATTTTCTTTCTGTTTCCGTTCAGTTATTTTGCAGCCCATATGCGGAACTATTCACTTCAATGGGTCCGCAAAAAAACAAACGGAAATGACTCTGTGTGCATTCCGTTTCCGTATGTCTGCAAGTCCATTCCGCAAAAAAATAGTACATTCTTGTCCATTTTGCGGACAAGGACAAGCATTGTTACAATGGATCTGCAAAAAAAATTATGCAACAAGGACATCACATGGATGTCATCCGTTATTTTTTTACGGATCGTGTTTTGCGGACCGCAAAATACATACGTTCATGTGCATGAGCCCTTACTGTGGGATGACCTGTTAACTTCATTCTGCTGGTCAGTAGTACGATTACAACCATACCAAATGTTTATAGTTTTTCAATTCATTTAAAACTATAAAAACTTAAATTTTTTTTTTTTTTGTATTACCATATTCTGACCCTCATAACTTTTTATATTTACATCTACAGAGCTCTGTGGGGGGCTTTTTTTGCCGGGTGATCTTTATTTGAGCCCAGGAACCCAGCGCTAACCACTGAGACACTGTGCTGCCCTTCGGTTTCTTCTTGATATTTGCTTATCAGGTCGGGCCATGGCCATGTAAATCCAGCATATGACTTTAAAGGGGTTCTCCGGGAATTAAGAAAATGTAAATATTTAATATTACTTTATTATAAATATATTCTCAAATACCTTTCATTATTTATAATGGCTCGTTTTGTCTGTCGAGCAATCATCAGGGGAAACAAAATGGCTTCTGTCCCATCAGTTCACACAAAACCTGTCCTAATCACTAGAGATGTCGCGAACATAAAATTTTCCGTTCGCGAACAGCGAACGCGAATTTCCGCAAATGTTCGCGAACGGGCGAACCGCCATAGACTTCAATAGGCAGGCGAATTTTAAAACCCACAGGGACTCTTATGGCCACAATAGTGATGGAAAAGTTGTTTCTAGGGGACTAACACCTGGACTGTGGCATGCCGGAGGGGGATCCATGGCAAAACTCCGATGGAAAATTACGTAGTTGACGCAGAGTCGGGTTTTAATCCATAAAGGGCATAAATCACCTAACATTCCTAAATTGTTCGGAATAACGTGCTTTAAAACATCCAGTGTGTGTATACGATCAGGTATGATGTTGTATCGATCAGGTAGTGTAAGGGTTACGCCCACTTCACAGTGACAGACCAAACTCTGACAGACCAAACTCCCCGTTTAACGCACCGCAAACAACCGCAAACAGTCCATTTGCACAACCGCAAACTCCCCATTTGCACAAGGTTGGATACTAAGCTAGCCATGTCCCGTTCCTTGTCCTCACTGACGTATTGAAGGTCTCTTCCTCCACCCAGCCACGTACAACACCAAGGGTCCCCGAGAGGTGACAACAAGCGCCCTGGGACGCCTGCTGTGGTTGGTCTTCCACCTCCTCAAAGCCACCTTCCTCCTCTGACTCCTCTTCTTCAGACTCCTCTCTCTGCATTGCCGCAGGTCCAGCAATCGACGATGACAAGGCTGCTTCTGGTGGTGATGATGACCACAACTCTTCCTCTTCATGCTCATCTACGGCCTGATCCAGCACTCTTCACAGGGCACGCTCCAGAAAAAACGCATATGGGATGAGGTCGATGATGTTGCCATGGGTTTAACTGACCAGGTTTGTCACCTCCGCATAAGGACGCATGAGCCTACAGCCATTGTGCATGAGCGGCCAAAAAATACCCAGCTCCGCAGAGGCTGTTCTTACCAATTTAATCTCTGTTTTGTCCCCTATCAGGCAGATGTGTCAACTTGCCCTAATTCAATGCCGCCAACAAATTGCTTCCGTTGTCACACACCACTTTGCCGATCTCCAGTTGGTGCGGGGTCAGCCACTGGTCCATCTGTGCGTTCAGGGCGGACAGGAGTGCTGGTCCGGTGTGACTCTCTGCTTTCAGGCAAGTCAACCCCAAGACGGCGTGACACTGTCGTATCCGGGATGTGGAATAGCCCCTGGGGAGCTGGGGGGGATACAGTTATTGTGGAGAAAGACGCAGCACCAGAAGAGGACTCAGCCAAGGAGGTTAGCGAAGAGGATGGAGTAGGAGGAGTAGAGGAGGTGGCAGCAGGCCTGCCTGCAAGCCGTGGCGGTGTCACCAACTCCTCTGCAGAGCCACGCATTCCATGCTTGGCAGCCGTCAGCAGGTTTACCCAATGCGCAGCGTACGTGATATACCTGCCCTGACCGTGCTTTGCAGACCAGGTATCAGTGGTCAGATGGACCCTTGCCCCAACACTGTGTGCCAGACGTGCCATGACTTCCTTTACCACAAAAGAGTACAGGTTGGGGATTGCCTTTTGTGAAAATAATTTTCGGCCGGGTACCTTCCACTGCGGTGTCCCAATAGCTACAAATTTTTTGAAGGCCTCAGACTCCACCAGCTTGTATGGTAAAAGCTGGCGGGCTAAGAGTTCAGAAAAGCCAGCTGTCAGACGCCGGGCAAGGGGGTGACTCTGTGACATTGGCTTCTTACGCTCAAACGTTTCCTTGACAGACACCTGACTGTGGGCAGATGAGCAGGAACTGCTGAAGGTGAGAGACGGAATGGCGGGTGGTTGAGAGGGGGCAAGGAGGACAGCAGTGGTTGACATGGCTGAAGATGCTGGACCAGGAGGAGGATGGTGGCTTTGAGTTTGTGTGCTGCTTGTACTCATCATGTGTTGATCCTATAGGCGTTTGTGATGTGAGATCATGTGCCTTCGCAAAGCAGTTGTACCTAGGTGGGTGTTGGACTTCCCACGACTCAGTTTCTTTTGGCACAGGTTGCAAATGGCATCGCTGTTATGAGAGTCAGACACACAAAAAAAATGCCACACTGCTGAGCTTTGCAATGATGGCATTCTGGTGGTGGCAACAGCATGCGTTGATTGGTGTGCTGTCTGGCACACCCCGGGTGCCGATACATGCTGTCTGACTGTGCCACTACGACGACCTCCCCCTGCTTCCAACTCGTCTCCTCCTCCTCTCTGTCTCCCCATCTGAACTTTCCCCCTGTTCTTCTTCTCTTCGAGCGGGCACCCACATGACATCCACGGACACATCGTCATCATCAACTGCTTCACTTGCATCTGACAACTCAGCAAAGGAAGCAGCAGCGGGTACAACATCATCATCATCACACCGTACGTCCATGTGTGTAGTGCTGCCTGACTGAGACATATCCCTGTTATCTACAGTACAGACCAAAAGTTTGGACACACCTTCTCATTCAAAGAGTTTTCTTTATTTTCATGACTATGAAGGCATCAAAACTATGAATTAACACATGTGGAATTATATACATAATAAACAAGTGTGAAACAAAAGTAGCCACCTTTTGCTTTGATTACTGCTTTGCACACTCTTGGCATTCTCTTGATGAGCTTCAAGAGGTAGTCCCCTGAAATGGTCTTCCAATAGTCTTGAAGGAGTTCCCAGAGATGCTTAGCACTTGTTGGCCCTTTTGCCTTCACTCTGCGGTCCAGCTCACCCCAAACCATCTCGATTGGGTTCAGGTCCGGTGACTGTGGAGGCCAGGTCATCTGGCGCAGCACCCCATCACTCTCCTTCATGGTCAAATAGCCCTTACTTTCAAAGTTTTCCCAATTTTTCGGCTGACTGACTGACCTTCATTTCTTAAAGTAATGATGGCCACTCGTTTTTCTTTACTTAGCTGCTTTTTTCTTGCCATAATACAAATTCTAACAGTCTATTAAGTAGGACTATCAGCTGTGTATCCACCTGACTTCTCCTCAATGCCACTGATGGTCCCAACCTCATTTATAAGGCAAGAAATCCCACTTATTAAACCTGACAGAGCACACCTGTGAAGTGAAAAACATTTCAGGGGACTACCTCTTGAAGCTCATCAAGAGAATGCCAAGAGTTTGCAAATCAGTAATCAAAGCAAAAGGTGGCTACTTTGAAGAACCTAGAATATGACATATTTTCAGTTGTTTCACACTTGTTTGTTATGTATATAATTCCACATGTGTTAATTCATAGTTTTGATGCCTTCAGTGTGAATCTACAATTTTCATAGTCATGAAAATAAAGAAAACTCTTTGAATGAGAAGGTGTGTCCAAACTTTTGGTCTGTACTGTACATCCTCTGGCAATAATGGTTGCACATCACTCATTTCTTCCAACTGATGTGTAGATAACTCCTCTGACAGATCAAGTGAAGTGGCTGTGGTGCAAGTGTTGGTGGTGGCGGCGGGCAGGCGAGTGGTAACTTGAGAGGTGCCCGAAGCTGAGCTGGAGGAGGATGGTGCGTCAAGGTTCCGAGCGGAAGCTGTAGAAGATTGGGTGTCCTGTGTAAGCCAGTCAACTATGTACTTCGAGTTCAGGGTACGTGGCCTCTGAACACTGGGCATTATTATAGGGCCAAAGGAAATCACAGCACCATGACCACGACGGCCCCTGCGGGGTGGCCTGCCTTTGCCTGTCATTTATTTTTAGATTAGTGGTAGTATGCGTGCAAGGTATTGTGCCACCCTATATGAGTGGTGGGCAGTGGGCACAGTACAGTCTGTGGGCCTGACACACACTGGCAGGCAACTGCAATTATATTACAGAGGAAAAATTAAATGACTTTTTTATCTGCAAGGTGCTGTGCCACCCTATATGAGTGGTGGGAAGTGGGCACAGTACAGTCTGTGGGCCTGACACTCACTGGCAGGCAACGGCAATTTTATTACAGAGGAAAAATTGAATGACTTTTTTATCTGCAAGGTGCTGTGCCACCCTATATGAGTGGTGGGCAGTGGGCACAGTACAGTCTGTGGGCCTGACACTCACTGGCAGGCAACTGCAATTATAATACAGAGGAAAAATTAAATGAATTTTTTATCTGCAAGGTACTGTGCCACCCTATATGAGTGGTGGGCAGTGGGCACAGTACAGTCTGTGGGCCTGACACTCACTGGCAGGCAACTGCAATTATATTACAGAGTAAAAACTAAATGACTTTTTTATCTGCAAGGTGCTGTGCCACCCTATATGAGTGGTGGGCAGTGGGCACAGTACAGTTTGTGGGCCTGACACACACTGGCAGGCAACTGCAATTATATTACAGTGAAAAAATTCTATGACTTTTTTATCTGCAAGGTGCTGTGCTACCCTATATGATTTGTGGGCAGTGGGCACAGTACAGTCTGTGGGCCTGACACTCACTGGCAGGCAACTGCAATTATATTAGAGGAAAAATTAAATGAATTTTTTATCTGCAAGGTACTGTGCCACCCGATATGAGTGGGCCTGTGGCCTCTCACACACTGGCAGGCAACTGCAATATACATAGAAAAAAATATATAAAAGCAGACTGATGTAACAGCCCTAAAAAGGGCTTTTTGGGGTGCTGTCAGGACACTGTCCTTACAGCAGATGAGTCTTTGAGGACTGTAGTGGACACAGAACACTGGCCTAGCTAACGATTTCCCCATTAATTCAGCATCAGCAGCAGCACTCTCCCTGCTCTAACTAACACTGCAGCTTCAGAATGAATCTAAGATGGATGCTGTCCTTGCTTTTTGATAAAAGGTGAGAGGGTCTGGGAGGGAGGGTATGCTGATTGGCTGGAATGTGTCTGCTGACTGTGAGGTACAGGGTCAAAGTTTGCTCAATGATGATGTATAGGGGGCGGACCGAACATTGCATATGTTCGCCTGCCGCGGCGAACGCGAACAAGCGATGTTCGCCGGCGAATAGTTCAGGACATCTCTACTAGTGATGAGCGGCAGGGGCAATATTCGAATTCGCAATATTTCGCAAATATTTGGGCGAATATTCGCCATATATTCGAGAATTCGCGAATTCATGATCTCCAGGCATTATTTTCTTGATTGCGAAAATTCGCATAAAATTCGCATAAAATATTCACATAAAAATTCGCATGAACTGGTATTTAAAAAAAATAATTGAATATTCGCGATTATGAATATATTTAGCGATATTCTAAATATTCGCGAATTCTCGAAGTGCCGATATTCGCGATTAAAATTCGCAATTCCAATATTCGTGATCAACACTAATCCCTACTAATCACACAGGAGGACAAGTTACTTTATAACACTGAGGTAAAGAGCTGCCTCATCCTCCTCTCTGCTCTACTTGTCAGGGATTATGATCCTGAATACAGATAAGAACTTTAGCTGAATCTTTGGGGAATTTAGTTCATGAGGAGACATGAAGTACCGAGAAGACGGACAGGACAGACTGTGGTAATGTGTTGCTGTGGTAATGGAGACTGTAAACAAGTGCTGCCGCTCATTAGCCACACCTCACCCTCCTCTCATGTATCCTCATCTTCTCCATTCCTACAGAGATTCACCTGTATTCAGGATCATGATTCCTGACAGACAAAGCAGAGAGAAGGATGAGGCAGCACTATGGCTCATTGTGGTGAAGTCACTAGTCCTGCTGTGTGATTAGGACAGGTGTTGTGTGTACTGACCGCGGCCATTTTATTTCTCCTAATGATTGCTCTCTAGACAAAACAAGCCATTCCAAGTAATGAAACGTATTTGTGAATATATTTATTATAAAATAATATTTAAGTATTTAATTTTTTTATTTCCTGGAGAACCCCTTTTAGAAGTCTCTGAGTGCAAATACTGTTGCTGACAAGTATTCTCGGTGTGTCCATGTGTATTTAATGCAGGATAATATGCCGAACTGGATGGACAGATGTCTTTTTTGTATATACTACTATGTTATAAACTATGTAATAAAATACTAGGAGGAAGAGGACGTCGCAGCCCTATCACTATGTGAGCACCTGACTCATTCCCCTATGAAGCTGTGTGGGGAAGTGTCACCAAACTTACTTCAACTCATATCTGTCATTTCTGAGGCTTACCCGCCTCTCTGACAGTGTCTACTAACTTCCTGAGGAGCAGTACATTTCTCTCTCTCTACTTGTAGAGAGCTGCAACTCTGAACAAATGCATGAAAACTGGAAGACCATGCTCCCTCCAAGGTCTTATATCATAGGAACCCTGGTCATGTTCATACTGTTCGTGGTGGGATTTTGGTGAGTAATTCCTCCGTATTATTGTTGCATTGTTGTATTTGTTTGTTTTGTATTTTTACATGTATTCTACTTAAATACAATAATTATAATATTGATACAAATTTCTAATAAAACACCTGCAAGGTGCAATCTACTTCTAAAATGCTGAAGTTATCCATTCTGCTTAGCCAAATTATTGCTTCCTATAAAAAAGCTTTATCGCTGGATGAAAAGTTCTGCAGCTTTCTGATAAGCTTTCCTTGAAACAATTATATCTACTTCTGTGCAGGACTAGCTACTGGTTTGCCACCTCAGGAATGTAATCAAGATTGTTCTTATTCACTGACAGCAAACAAATGGAGAGTAGATGAAACACAAAGCATACACTTATATAAGGGTGCTTTAAAAAAATAAAAATAAATTATATATATATATATATATATATATATACACTCACCTAAAGAATTATTAGGAACACCATACTAATACGGTGTTGGACCCCCTTTTGCCTTCAGAACTGCCTTAATTCTACGTGGCATTGATTCAAAAAGATGCTGATAGCATTCTTTAGAAATGTTGGCCCGAGAGGCACATATATTCACATGTGGTGGGATTGTCCAGTAATCAAACCATTTTGGACACAGGTACTCAGCTACATAAAAAAGATATGCACCCTAACACAAGACCCAACTCTAGCCTCTATATTCCTCAACATTCAACTGGGTGATGTACCACCGAACAACAGGACACTTTTCCAGCACCTCACAGCTGCAGCCAAACTATTGATCCCTCAACATTGGAATCAACCGAGTTCTCCCACCCTTTCACAGTGGCTACACAAAGTTAACCATATTTTCCATATGGAGGAGCTATCAGCGTGGGAACTGAGAGCTCACACCAGATTTCTTAAGATATGGGATGGCTGGGTTAAATGCCGCGCTTCCACTCCGGTGTTACAATTATTATCAGACTCAATTTAAACAACACCATAGGTGCTCACAATCCACACCATTAATTGAGGTCCTCCATATTCCACCCCCCCACCCCCCCCCCTTATATCCTCCCCCCCCCCTCCCTTTTGTTATATCTTCCTTTTTCAGTCTTTCCCACTTTTCCATCATTGACGGAATAAAGATTAATTCATTTTTGAAATATCACATTAACACCACCTCCTTCCGTCACTCACTTTGTTCATGATTTATGCTTCATCCTTATAAGACTAGAACTGACCGATTGTAATATTTGTCTTTTGGCTGTGCATTGTCATAACTTCTATTGTAAAACTGATTTTACACTTCTTCATTTATACAATGTACTTCTACTGTTATATCTTATACCTTTTGAAAAATCAATAAAAAGAAAATTGAAAAGAAAAGAAATGTTGGCCCATATTGATAGGATAGCATCTTGCAGTTGATGGAGATTTGAGGGATGCACATCCAGGGCACGAAGATCCCGTTCCACCACATCCCAAAGATGCTCTATTGGGTTGAGATCTGGTGACTGTGGGGGCCATTTTAGTACAGTGAACTCATTGTCATGTTCAAGAAACCAATTTGAAATGATTGGAGCTTTGTGACATGGTGCATTATCCTGCTGGAAGTAGCCATCAGAGGATGGATACATGTTCTCATTCTGTTTACGCCAAATTCGGACTCTACCATTTGAATGTCTCAACAGAAATCGAGACTCATCAGACCAGGCAACATTTTTCCAGTCTTCAACAGTCCAATTTTGGTGAGCTCGTGCAAATTGTAGCCTCTTTTTCCTATTTGTAGTGGAGATGAGTGGTACCCGGTGGGGTCTTCTGCTGTTGTAGCCCATCCGCCTCAAGGCATTTTTGCCCACAGGACTGCCGCATATTGGATGTTTTTCCCTTTTCACACCATTCTTTGTAAACCCTAGAAATGGTTGTGCGTGAAAATCCCAGTAACTGAGCAGATTGTGAAATACTCAGACCGGCCCGTCTGGCACCAACAACCATGCCACGCTCAAAATTGCCTAAATCACCTTTCTTTCCCATTCTGACATTCAGTTTGGAGTTCCAGAGATTGTCTTGACCAGGACCACCCCCCTAAATGCATTGAAGCAACTGCCATGTGATTGGTTGACTAGATAATTGCATTAATGAGAAATAGAACAGGTGTTCCTAATAATTCTTTAGGTGAGTGTATATATATATATAGAAAAAAGGGCAGCACTCCAAAGAAATAAAATTAAGAAAACCTTTTATTCACCTCAGTGGCAATGGCGACGTTTTGGCTCTACACTGGAGCCTTTCTCAAGCAAAGTAACAGGACATAGTGAACAATATATATACACCCACAACCGATTACATCATATCATGTGACAAATACATAATTAGTGAATTAACTCCTTGATGTCAGAATACAAAAAATAAAAACATGTCTTAATCACAAAACTTGCATGATAGTGACCATAAAAAACTATTCCAGCTATTTCAAACATAATTGGAGAAGTGCATATAGCATATGTGTACAACATGTGTAGATTTCATTCCATTAGATAGCTTCCAAAGCATCATGTTCTTATAGAAACCAAGTGCTGAAATGGTTAAAAAAGTGACGTGTGAAATTAATTAGCACAGAGAGGATCGGCACTCGCTATGGTAATAATTGTCAAGTATTTTAATGCTCACATACAGGAGGCAAGTGACGCGTATCGGCTACTATGAGCCTTTCTCAAACATAATGACGTTGTCATGGTAACAAACGTCACTTCCGGCTCCATCGCGGGCTATTTAAATGTGTTTATTCCTTGTATTCATTATGTTTGAGAAAGGCTCATAGTACCTGAAACGCATCACTTGCCTCCTGTATGTGACTATTAAAATACTTGAAAATTATTACCATAGCGAGTGCCGGTCCTCTCTGTGCAAGTTCGTGTGGATTCTCCCTGGACGCGCGCACCGCATCACTGATACACGGAGTGCCGACTGTATCTTCTCTGGATCTGTGTGCAATTAATTAGTGATGCCGATGAAGAGTAACATGACAACCAGGAAAACACTGACCCGATGAACCGCGATCCCGCACCTGTAGCAATGTCTGCTTTGGCGTGTACTCAGACTTACTGCGCATGCCCCGACTTGTGTATGAACCTATACGTCATTGTGACGAAGGAGGATCTCATGGAGCATGCGCAGATCAATCTCTCACATCAAGCGGCCACCTTGAAAGAGGTCAAATGACCACACGAATCACAGTACGTTGACTGGATTATCGCGTGCGTCCAGATCTCATACAACAGGCCTTTCTCATTCATATTTGCATTCATACGGGCTATGTAATACCAGATCACAGCGAAAAAACTAATGTTCACCGTCAAGCGAACAATTTGTCGCAGAACACAGGGAAAGTCGTGTGGATACCTGCATATTCATTACCATTATCCCAGTGTAGCCTTGCAAAGCCCAGGAGGGATCTCCTCCACAACATGCATCATACCATAGAGATAAGTCACTAAAATCCATTCATATCGTATTAACGCAATCCGGGAACATACAATATATTACAGCACATGTATATCATATATGTAAGGAGATCGCAGGGGCATCAGACCAGTGTATCGTTCCGATCTCATCATGTCAATCCTCATCGGCACATCTAGATGAAAACAGGAAAAGAGAAAAGAGAAAGAGTCTTTTAGTATATGGGTAATAATAGACCAATAACAGTCCCAATACTAACTACCCAACACAGAATAACATTAATGGTTGGACCGGAGCAGGGGAGAAATAAGGGCAAGCAACAATCCTATCTAACCAATCCTACATTGTATTCTACATTGAGACCCCTTGGTTTGAGAGAATTGAGTACATAGATCCACTCTAGTTCTATGTTATATTTTCTCTGTCATGGATTCTGTCCCTTTGTTGCTTCAAAAGTTTAGATGGATAACCTCGATCCAGAAATTTGCCCACCATCACATTCAAAGTGTTGTCAAGCACCACTGGATCTGAGGTAATCCGCTGTGCCCTAACAAATTGTGAATAGGGCAAAGATTTAATCATAGATCTCGGACGTTACTATTATACTCTAGAAGAGAGTTTTATCAGTTGGTTTAGTAAATACTTCTGTGCATAATTTGCCATCAGATAAGATAACCCTAGTGTCCAAAAACGGGATCTCTTTCTGGGAGTGCACAAGTGTGAACTGTAGGGTATCATCGATACCATTCAAAGAGTCCTGGAACTCAAGTAGTTGTGGCAAGGAATCTGTCCATATGAGGAAGATGTCGTCCACATAACGCCACCACGTCAGTACATGGCTGTAGTGGTGGGAGACATAGACGACATCCTCCTCATAGACCCGGATATAGATATTAGCGTAAGTTGGGGCCGCATTGGACCCCATCGCCACACCTTGACACTGTATATAATACTGATCTTGAAACAAAAAATAGTTATACCACAATGTTATTTCCAACAATGCCAGGATAAACTGGCATGCCTGTTCACTGAATGAGGAATGTTGTAACATATGTGACACCACTTTAAGCCCCTTGCAGTGATCTATAGAAGTATAGAGCGAAACTACATCAAATGATGCCAGAATGACATCATCTAAATGTGATATGTCGATAGAATGCAATTTTTTCAAGAAATCAGATGTGTCCAGAATGTATGAATCTGCTCCAATGGCAGATTGAGGTGCAGCTCTGGTCACAGACCTTGGGTTCCGGCATACCATGGGTAATTTGTGTTTTTGTTTCATGCATTGTTACTTTGTTAATTCAGCATGATTTATTGCTTACACACAGCATTCCTGCTCTGCCCTTGATTGTGTTACTATTTGGTAATCCGCATTTATCGGATTGCCATCTATGTTACCATTGGGGGGTAGGTGTGCTGTGTATGTAGCATACACATGGTTATAGGTTACTTTGGGTGAACTTACAGCTCTCCCATTAGTATGCAGCTTTATACCCAATGTCTGTGACCCCCTTTTCCCTGTTAGTCCGGTATATGTGAGAGAGGTTGATTTTGGTCCCACCACATGGGGCGCACCACCACCCCCTTTACTTTGTGCCTTTATGTTATATTTATTGTCATTTAATGTGTCTTTAATAAACTACATATATTTTATATGTGTGCTCTCTTATTCTATATGGGGTTATTGGTTTTTTTGTTGGTTGGCTCAGTATATCATACTAGACCCCAGTGTATCTATATACCCAATTTGAGTTTTTTTCTTATAGGTTGGTCTAACATATCTGCAATCTGAAACCTGGGGTCAGCATCAATCAATGTGTAAATGTTAGTGTCACCTAACTGTCTCAAAATTTCTGCAACATACTTATCGGTATCAAGGATGACGACAGCCCCACCCTTGTCGGCAGGTTTCACCATGAGGCTGCCGTCACCCTTCAACTCCACAAGTGCATTAGCCTCCTCAGTTGTTATGTTCAAATGTCTAAACTGACCCCTGGAGTATGTTGATTTCATAATTTCTATATATGCTTTTACGGCTGTAATATATGCATCAACTGCTGGTGCCTGAAGCACCGGATTGAAGTTACTACCCAAAGAAAGATTCAGCATCCTCAGGGAGAGTTCACTCACATGTGGGCACTCAGTACGCTCTTGTCCATAGCTTCAATTTAATAGACCAAAAAAACATCTACAAATCAATTTCAGGTTCAAACCAGTTAATATGTGACTTAGGCCTTTGCTCAGGACACTCACTTGATGAACTGTAAGCTCCTTTGATGTCAGATTAACAACAGTCATTTCTTTCTGTTCATTTGCGCCTTGCCTGTTGGAAACCGTGTCCTGGTGTTGCGTGGCTTTTTGGGATCTTCTATGTTTGTATCCTCCCCGTCTGGTACGGCGTTTTGCGCTTTCCCTGGAGACCACTTTCCTTAATATACCATCCATCAAGGAGACCAAAAGGAAATTTGAATTTCTGTCAAGACGATCTACCTCTCTTCGTCTACATATGACAACACTTGGCGAGTATTACAAGGTCCAACGTATCCCGAGGGGGGTGAGATCACACTTGCGCCCTAATTATTTTTTTTCAACAACCATTTGTTTTGCAAAAGATTTGAGAATCTCTCTAACAGGTACGCAATGGACTTTATTTTACTAAATATTGAATATCTCCAGAGTGAACTTTCTAATGTTAATAACGATCTTGCTATGGTAGAACAACAACTAGGAACCATGTTGTCTAATGAGGATTCGATTAAATATCGGACAGACTTTTCTACACATCTACAGAGTTTTTTTCAAAATGAGGTGGAGGAAGGTAAACGGATAAAATGGAACCGCGATATTGAGGACTACAAAAAAGGCAATATTTATATATGGCAATCTGATGAAAAAATTTACCATAATACTAAAGAAACTAGAAAGAGGAAGAAATATATACAAGCTACTACAACCAATGATCAAGCTTTTTTAGGGGTCGAAACACCCCCAGGGAAAGCACAACACGCTGTACCAGACGGCGAGGATACAGACATAGAAGATCCCAAAAAGCCATGTGTAACATCCCACAGTTATGTTACGAAACTCTTTTACCCCGCTACAACCTGTTAAGTGTATCTGCATTGTCATCCTGTGTAATTTAACATCACATCCTCACTAATGTGCATTGAAACCCTTGTTAAATGAATTTGCTGTAATTTCCATGTACACCAGCAGGTGGCAGCAATGTGTTTAAAAGGGACTTAGTACAGTTTAGCATATCTAGACTGGAATAGTACATTCCAGTTTAGCTCCCCCCTCTTTGAGCAGAGTGGGCTCTCCCACATCCTGCCTCATGGGTGGGGAAGGAAGTTCAGTGAGTGTGCCAGCCACCCCGGCTAGGGGAAGGCTGTGCTGGTAGGAGCTCCCAGTTCTAGGGATCCCAACCCAGGATCTTGTCTCGGCTGAGACCAAAGATCATCATTCCCAGCCTGAGCTTTCAGCCTCAGGTGGTGAGAAGCAAGCAGCCACCTCCAGAACTCCAAGAACCATACCCTGTGAGCATAACTGTGAGTACCATCCAGAGACCAGGAGAAGCCAAATTCCTCCTCAGCTAGTCAGCCCCATACACAGCAGAAGATAGACAGAGCAGAAGATAGTAATTCCTGCCATATTCTCCAGGCATATGATAGAAGCAGAAGACAGATTCCTGCCATACATTGCCAATACCTGCTGGGATCAAAGACTATTGCTGTATCTCATATGGATTACTGCTGCATCCAGTAAAGACCAGTTTGAATTATATTCCACGTCTGGATCTCATTCATTGCTACCAAGTTCCTCAATTACTCCTACTAGCAACACTCATTTTATTGCAACTGAGCCAGGATCCAGGAGTCACCGTTGACTCTATTGTCACTTTCACACAGAGACATTACCCCACTCTGGCATTCCTAACCTGGTACGTGAGTTGCAACACCTAAAGGGCCCTGTGTTAGTACCCTGCGCACGCTGCAATTGGCGTCACGAACAAAAACTCTTAACTATCATTTACACCTGACCCAGTCATTGCATATTATAGCGTCAGTGTGCATTATTCCAACCCGGCTTACTGCACATGCTACACCAGGACACGGTTTCCAACAGGCAAGGCGCAAATGAACAGAAAGAAATGACTGTTGTTAATCTGACATCAAAGGAGCTTACAGTTCATCAAGTGAGTGTCCTAAGTAAAGGTCTTTCATTTTGTCCTAAGTCACATATCAACTGGTTTGAACCTGAACTTGATTTGATGATGTTTTTTCGGTCTATTAAATTGACGTTAAGGTTTAATGGAAAAGAGCGTAAAGCGCCCACATGTGAGTGAACTCTCCCTGAGGATGCTGAATCTTTCTTTGGGTAGTAACTTCAATCCGGTGCTTCAGGCACCAGCAGTTGATGCATATATTACAGTCGTAAAAGCAGATAAAGAAATTATGAAATCAACATAATCCAGGGGTCAGTTTAGACATCCGTACATAACAACAGGGGAGGCTAATGCACTTGTGGAGTTGAAGGGTGACGGCAGCCTCATGGTGAAACCTGCCGACAAGGGTGGGGCTGTCGTCATCCTTGATACCGATAAGTATGTTGCAGAAATTTTGAGACAGTTAGGTGACACTAACATTTACACATTGATTGATGCTGACCCCAGGTTTCAGATTGCAGATATGTTAGACCAACCTATAAGAAAAAAACTCAAATTGGGTATATAGATACACTGGGGTCTAGTATGATATACTGAGCCAACCAACAAAAAAAATAAAATAACCCCATATAGAATAAGAGAGCACACATATAAAATATATGTAGTTTATTAAAGACACATTAAATGACAATAAATATAACATAAAGGCACAAAGTAAAGGGGGTGGTGGTGTGCCCCATGTGGTGGGACCAAAATCAACCTCCCTCACATATACTGGACTAACAGGGAAAAGGGGGTCACATACATTGGGTATAAAGCTGCATACTAATGGGAGAGCTATAAGTTCACCCAAAGTAACCTATAACCATGTGTATGCTACATACACAGCACACCTACCCCCCAATGGTAACATAGATGGCAATCCGATAAATGCGGATTACCAAATAGTAACACAATCAAGGGCAGAGCAGGAATGCTGTGTGTAAGCAATAAATCATGCTGAATTAACAAAGTAACAATGCATGAAACAAAAACACAAATTACCCATGGTATGCCGGAACCCAAGGTCTGTGACCAGAGCTGCACCTCAATCTGCCATTGGAGCAGATTCATACATTCTGGACACATCTGATTTCTTGAAAAAATTGCATTCTATCGACATATCACATTTAGATGATGTCATTCTGGCATCATTTGATGTAGTTTCGCTCTATACTTCTATAGATCACTGCAAGGGGCTTAAAGTGGTGTCACATATGTTACAACATTCCTCATTCACTGAACAGGCATGCCAGTTTATCCTGGCATTGTTGGAAATAACATTGCGGTTTAACTATTTTTTGTTTCAAGATCAGTATTATATACAGCGTCAAGGTGTGGCGATGGGGTCCAATGTGGCCCCAACTTACGCTAATATCTATATCCGGGTCTATGAGGAGGATGTCGTCTATGTCTCCCACCACTACAGCCATGTACTGACGTGGTGGCGTTAGGTGGACGACATCTTCCTCATATGGACAGGTTCCTTGCCACAACTACTTGAGTTCCAGGACTCTTTGAATGGTATCGATGATACCCTACAGTTCACACTTGTGCCCTCCCAGAAAGAGATCCCGTTTTTGGACACTAGGGTTATCTTATCTGATGGCAAATTATGCACAGAAGTATTTACTAAACCAACTGATAAAACTCTCTTCTAGAGTATAATAGTAACCGTCCGAGATCTATGATTAAATCTTTGCCCTATTCACAATTTGTTAGGGCACAGCGGATTACCTTAGATCCAGTGGTGCTTGACAACACTTTGAATGTGATGGTGGGCAAATTTCTGGATCGAGGTTATCCATCTAAACTTTTGAAGCAACAAAGGGACAGAATCCATGACAGAGAAAATATAACATTTTCTAAAAAACAGATTCGTGCCAGCACTAAGAGAATTCCATTTATCTCTACATATACGGAATACAGTATAGATATTTACAAAATTATCAAAAAACATTGGAATATATTAATCTCTTAAGGACATAGGGCGTACAGGTACGCCCTTGTGCCCTGGTACTTAAGGACACAGGGCGTACATGTACGCCCTGTGTATTTTCGATCACCGCCGTGTGGCGGGCACTGATCGGAACCCCGTGCCTGCTCAAATCATTGAGCAGGCACTTGGGGCAAATGCGCCGGGGGGTCCGGTGACCCCCCCATGTATGCGATCGCAGAAAACCGCAGGTCAATTCAGACCTGCGGTTTTCTGCGTTTCCGGGTTATTCGAGTCTCTGAAGACCCGATAACCCGGAACAGGATGGTGATGGTGGTGTGATTTCACCCCACCAATCACCATCCAGCGATCCTGAGTGTTGATGGTGACATCACCACTCAGGATCGCTTTCTGATTGGTCTGTGGGCGGTCCGGCGGCAGATTCAAAAGAGGCAGGCGCTCCTCTGCCTGCACGTGTGTCCGCCATCGCTGTCAGCACCCCCAGGACCCAATCTCTGCCCCTAGGTCCCGATCTGTGCCCCAGCACCCCCATCAGGTACATAGGGAAAGCTTGGTTTAGGCAGAAAAAAAAAGGGAAAGTTAGTTTCTGAACTTTTCTGAACTTTGATTGCATCACCCTAAGTTAGGGTGTCTGGGGTCCACAGCACAGCTGTGTGACCCTAGACCCCCCAGGGGTGCTGCCACTTGCCACCCAGTGTCAGGCTGTACTGGAGTGGGGACGTCCTATACCAGGCCCCACTTTACAGTACAGCCATGACACGCTCCTGGTTTGAGGCCATCCAGAAATGTCTGCATTATTCCGATAATGCAGCATGTCCCCCCCGAGGTGATCCTGCCCATGACCGTCTGTATAAGATACGGCTGGTCATCGATCACTTTGGGGCCAAATTCAAGGAGGCCTATGTACCTGGAAGGGAGGTCGCGGTTGATGAGTCTCTCATTGCGTTCAAGGGGAGACTCATTTTCCGCCAGTATGTGCCCTCCAAGTGGGCGAGGTATGGCGTGAAGCTATACAAAATTTGTGAGAGTACCTCAGGGTACACTTACAAATTTCGTGTATACGAAGGGCGAGATTCCCGGATTCAACCCCCAGAATGTCCCCCCACTCTGGGTGTTACCGGGAAACCTGTGTGGGACCTTATGTACCCACTGCTGGATAAGGGTTACCACCTTTACGTGGATAACTTTTATACCAGTATCCCCTTGTTCCAGTCCCTTGCCGCCAGATCCACGTCCGCTTGTGGGACCGCGCGGAAAAATCAACGCGGCCTCCCTGCCCACCCCCTCCAGGTACCTATCCCCAGGGGTGAGACCCGTGCCCTTACCACTGGAAACCTGTTGCTGGTCAGGTATAAGGACAAGAGGGATGTCCTTATGCTGTCCACAATTCATGGTAACGGCATCACCCCTGTCCCTGTGCGAGGTACCGCGGCAACGGTCCTCAAGCCCGATTGTATCGTCGCCTACAATCGGTATATGGGAGGAGTTGATCTCTCTGATCAAGTCCTTAAGCCATATAATGCCATGCGCAAAACCCGGGCATGGTACAAAAAAGTTGCGGTCTACTTGGTGCAGGTTGCCATGTACAACTCTTTTGTACTATCCCGAAGTGCTGGCAGCACAGGGACATTCCTCCAGTTCTATGAGGCAGTCCTCAAGGCCCTGATCTTTTCGGACCGGGAAAGAGCAGGCCGGAGTACCTCGGGAACTGTAGGTGCCCGGATCGTCCCTGGCCACAATTTCCAGGTGTGGTCCCCCATACTGGAAAGAAGGGACGAACCCAAAAAAAGTGCAGAGTGTGTCGCAGGAGGGGGATACGGAAGGACACGACTACTCAGTGTGACACGTGCCCCGATCATTCGGGCCTCTGCATTGACGGTTGCTTCAGGGAGTATCACACTTCCATGGAGTACTAAATTTATATCCCAATTTAGCACTGACATCGGATAAAAAAAACTGGTTCTCAGACTTGAGACACCCAAAAAAACTAAAATAATTTATTAAAAGTAGACATATTAGGTATCGCCGTGTCGGTAATAATCTCCTCTATAAAACTACCCCATGACCTAAGCCCCCAGATTAACGGTCAAGGAAAAAAAAAAAAAAAGGTGCAAAAAAAGTTTTTTTTTGTCACCTTACATAATAAAAAGTTTAATAGCAAGCGATCAAAAAGTCATAAAGCCCCCAAAATAGTGCCAATAAAACCGTCGTCTCATCCCGCAAAAAATAAGCCCCCACATGAGATAATTGGATAAAAAAAATTTTTTAAAAATGACCCTTAGACTTTAGAGATACCCCAAAAATTTTTTTTATCAAAAAAGATAATATAGTCTAAAACCTAAATAATTGTAAAAAAAAAGTAGACTTATTAGGTATTGCTGCATCCGTAAGAATCTCCTCTATAAAAATACCCCATGACCCAACCCCCCAGATTAACACGGTCAAAAAATACAAATAAAATAGGTGCAAAAAAAGAATTTTTTTGTCACCTTACATAACAAAAAGTTTAATAGCAAGCGATTAAAAAGTCATATAGCCCCAAAATAGTGCCAATAAAACCGTCCGCTCATCCCGCAAAAAATGAGCCCCCACATGAGATAATTGGATAAAAAAAAATAAAAAAAATGACCCTTAGACTTTAGAGATACCCAAAAAAAAATTGTATCAAAAAAGATAATATAGTCAAAAACCTAAATAATTGTAAAAATTAGGTATTGCCGCATCCGTAAGAATCTCCTCTATAAAACGATCCCATTACCTAACCCCCCAGATTAACACGGTTAAAAAAAAATAAAAAAAACGGTGCCAAAACCACTTTGGCACCGTTTTTTCCGGTAACAAAACAAGGGTTAACAACCGAACAAAACTTAATATTTATTACCCTGATACTGCAGTTTACAGAAACGCCACATTTGTGGTCGTAAACTGCTGTATCAGTAAAAGGGAGGCCGCAAAAGGAAAGGACCGACATGGTTTCTGGAAGGCCGATTTTGATTTCCTTTTTTATTGACACCATGTCTCTTTTGAAGCCCCCCTGATGCACCCTAGAGTAAAAACTCCCTAAAACTGACCCCATCTAAGAAACTACACCCCTCAAGGTATTCAAAACTGATTATACAAACTTTATTAACCCTTTAGGTGTTCCTCAACAGTTAATGGCAAATAGAGATTAAATTTCAGAATTTCAATTTTTGGTAACCTTGCCTCACAGTAGTTTCCAAAATGGGGTCACTTTTAGGGAGTTTCTACTCCAGTGGTGCATCAGAGGGGTTGAAACAGGACACGGTGTAAATAAACCGGTCAATAAAAATCAGCCCTCCAAAAACCAAACGGCGCACCTTTCACTCTATGCCCCGCTGTGTGGCCGTACAGTAGTTTACGGCCACATATTGGGTGTTTCTGTAAACGGCAGAGTCAGGGGAATAAAGATACAGTCTTGTTTGGCTGTTAACCCTTGCTTTATTAGTGGAAAAAATGGGTTAAAATGAAAAATTTGACAAAAAAATGAAATTCTCAAATTTCATCCCCATTTGCCAATAACTCTTGTGCAATACCTAAAGGGTTAACGACGTATGTAAAATCAGTTTTGAATACCTTGAGGGGTGTAGTTTCTTAGATGGGGTCACTTTTAGGGAGTTTCTACTCTAGGGGTGCATCAGGGGGGCTTCAAATGGGACATGGTGTAAATAAACCAGTCTATAAAAATCAGCCCTCCAAAAACCAAACGGCACACCTTTCACTCTACGCCCCGCTGTGTGGCCGTACAGTAGTTTACGGCCACATATTGGGTGTTTCTGTAAACGGCAGAGTCAGGGCAATAAAGATACAGTCTTGTTTGGCTGTTAACCCTTGCTTTGTTAGTGGAAAAAATCTTCTCTGTCCTTCCTTGCCTGAGGCGTTCAGGTGTCTTCTCTGTCCAGGTACCCTGAAGCGTTCAGGTGTCTTCTCTGTCCATCCTTGCCTGAGGCGGTCAGGTGTCTTCTCTGTCCAGGTACCCTGAAGCGTTCAGGTGTCTTCTCTGTCCATCCTTGCCTGAGGCGTTCAGGTGTCTTCTCTGTCCCAGCACCCTGAAGAGCGCAGGTGTCTCCTCTGTCCGTCTCAGGCCAGACGTTCAGGTGTCTTCCCTGCCTGGGGCCCTGAGGCGCTCAGGTGTCTTCTCCATCCACGGTGGCTGGTAGCGTCGGGGTCGGTCCTGGGCTCGTCAGCCTCAGGTGCAGCCACCTTCCCGGTAGGCAGCCGGTGCATTCGGACCACGCATCGATACGCGTCTCGGTTCTCCCAGGCCCCTTCTTACCGCAGTCCCTAGTCTCCGCCTCCTGGTGCCCTTCTTCCTGGTCCATGTTTTATCCACGTCTCCCTGTCTCCACACTAGACGACACTACGCTGTGTCCGCGCGCACCCGCGATGGTTTCCAGTCCTCAGGGCCAGCCGGTTCGTTCCCGTCCATCCTCTGACGGTAAGACAAGGGTCTTGATTCCACGCTCTCAGGTACGTCCTCTTACACGTTCATCCGCGACCTTCATAGTCGGGGTGCACGTCCCCATGACCTCTCCAGCGGCCATATTGTTGTCTCTAATTCCAGGTGTTGCAAGGTCTCTGCTATTGTTGAAGACATGTCACAGGTCTCTGACGTCGACGACACATTGTCCCTCCCGGGTACGTCGGTCTCCAGCCAAGGCGGCCCAGTTGCCCTCCGAAGATGGACTGTGCCGAGGCTCGTGGCGGAACTGGCCAAGAGAGGCATCAGACACCCAGCGTCAGCCAGGAAGGCCGAGTTATACCGTCTATTGATGACCGAGCCCAGCGCTCCTGAAAGGGAAGATCCACCCCCAGCCCTCCAGCAGTCCCTGGTGCTGTTGCAGGCCTCCTTGGATTCGCTCATCTCGTCCGTTGCCGACATCAGGACCAGGGTGGTGGACTTGGAGTCCAGAACACCGGCGTCTTCCCAGGCGGTGGTCCCCGTCTCCGATCCCCCTCTATCTCAGCTTCCGGCTCCAGGTACGTCCCCGGCTGCTCCGGTGGTGGCTCCTGCGCACTTGGTGCCGGACCACATCAGGAGGGACATCTTGGCGGGCAAGGACGTGAATCTCGCGTCCATCCTGATTGCGTCCCACGATGCCGCAGACAAACATAGAATAAGACTTTTGACTGCGGGGAGGTCTCGGTGGTCCTTCGGGCCAAGGATGGACGTCTCAACCGCAAGCTCTCTGTCGTCGAGTTTGTTTTGGCCTTCGGCCTGTTTAGAGACGTGCTCTGCTCCGCTTTTCCGGCCCGCCGGGAGGAGCTGGACACGTATCTACACAGGGTCACTGGACTGGGGCACAAGTACGGCGGCACGGCTTTCTATGACTACCACCGCTCCTTTTCAGCCAAGGCCGCCGCCGCGCTTGCCCAGTTTCAGTTCTCCGTCAACTGGGCCATGCTGGACATGGAGTTGTTCTGCCAGCATTTCGCCGGTCTCCGGGCCCCCGCTTGTTCGACCTGCCAGTCGATTTTTCACTCTACTGAGTGGTGTCCTCAAACGGCCACGGCCCAACCAGACAAGGCTATTCCAGGCCCCTCCGGGGTCCCCCGCAGTCCCTCCACCACCGATAAGTTGGGTAGACCCATTGTTTACCTTGGCAACAGCCAAGTTTGCAATAACTTCAACTTTGGTTCCTGTCTCTTCAGCGGGTGCAGGGCTCTGCACATCTGCTCCATCTGCTTCAGGGCTCACCCCAGGTCCACATGTCCCAAGAAGGCTTACAAGCGCCTATGACTAGCCGACTGCGACATCGACCTCCTGGCTTTCCTGTTACGGGACCATCCGGTGCCAGGGTTCGTGGACTTCCTGATCACTGGCCTCTGCTCCGGGTTTGACACAGGGTTGGTGGCACTACCCCATTCCAACTGGGAGTGCGACAATCTGCAGTCAGCCAGGTCAGATCCCACCGCTGTGCAGGAACTCCTGAATTCGGAGGTTGAGAAAGGGTTCCTTCTGGGCCCCTTCAACCAGGTTCCTTTTTCTCGCTGGCGGATCAGCCCCATAGGCATCGTGTCCAAAAAAGATTCGAATAAAAAACGTTTGATTTACGATCTCTCCGCCCCCCATGATTCCGTCATCCCCAGCATCAATTCGCTCATTCCTTCCGAAGAATTTTCCATGACCTATGCGTCCATAGACGAAGCCATTTCCCTCATTCTTAGCGCCGGGAAAGGCGCCTGGCTGTCTAAAACTGACATAGCGGACGCCTTCAAACTGCTGCCCATCGCCCCTCACCTTTGGCAGTTCTATGGTATCAGGTGGGAGGGCAGGTTCTATTTTGCCAACAGGTTGACTTTCGGCTCTAAAAGCAGCCCGTGGTTATCCACCACGGCAGTGCCCCAGCGGTCATCCATTACCTAGACGACTTCCTCCTCATAGAACCTCCGCTATGTCGGCCATCCGGGCTGCTCTCCCTCCTGGAGATTTTTGCCGCCCTTTCCATCCCAATCTCGCAGGGAAAGACCGCGGGGCCGGTCACTTCCATCACCTTCCTGGGTATTGTCCTGGACTCAGACAGAATGGAAGCCAGGCTTCCAGAGGCAAAGCTGTCCCAGATACGGGAAGTCGTGGCCAGGGCCATCACCTCTTCCCAGGTGACCAAGGTCGAGCTACAGTCCATCCTGGGTCGGCTGAACTTTGCCTTAAGGGTCATGCCCCAGGGCAGGGCCTTCATTTCCCGGCTGCTCTCGCTCCTTCCCTCAGCCTCCGAACCCAGCAGCATTGTCCACTTGGACAGGGCTGCCATGGCAGACTTGCGCATGTGGGACAGCTTTTTGTTATCTTGGAACGGGGTCAGCCTGTTCGTCCCCTCATGGTCCCAGTCATCCACCAGGGTGTTTGCTGATGCCGCAGCATCCCGGGGTTTCGCGGCCATCTTCGGGTCCCAGTGGCTGGCTGGCCCATGGCCTCCTCAGGTCAGTTCCGACCCTCAGTCCCTCAGCTCATCACCGTTCCTGGAATGTTACCCCATCGTGGCGGCCGCATCCGTCTGGGGTCACCTCTGGGCGAATTCCAGCGTCATGTTTATATCTGACAGTCAGGACCTGGTGGACATCATCTCCAAAGGCCGAGCTAAGTCGGCCAGGGTCATGTCCCTGTTGCGCAAACTGGTCTGGCTGGCCATGACCCATAACTTTCATTTTTCATGTTCCCATATTCCAGGTGCCAGCAACACGGCGGCCGATGCCTTATCGAGGTTCAATTTTCACACCTTCTTTCAGGTATGTCCAGAAGCAGACCGGACCGGGGCCCGGATTCCCGGTTTCAGCGACCTGATGTTGGACTGAGGTCTCTGCTGGCAACCGCCGAGGACCTCAGGCACCGATCCCTCTCGGTCAACACGGCTCGCAACTACGGCACAGGTTGGAACCACTTCCAAAAGTTTTCCAGGGACCATCCCCAACAGGATATGTCCTTCATTGCGTACATCATGGCTTTCATGGCCCATTGCCATGTCAACCTCAAGCTGGCACCCAGCACCATCCGTTTGTACCTGGCCGGGGCACAGCATTTCTTAGCCCTTCAGAACCCAGAAGTACGTGCGGCATTCACATCCCAAGCCGTCAAGGCCACGCTCAGGAGCATTGAGAAAAACAGTAAAGACTCCAACCCGTCCCGTCGGCCGGTCTCCGGTGAGCTGTTTAGGCAGCTGTCTGCATCCCTAGATGGCAATCCTTTTGGCCATTCCACTAGTCTGGTCATCAAGGCCGCCATGTACCTCAGCTTCTACGGCTTCCTTCGTCCAGGAGAATTTTCAGTTTCTTCCCTGAAGACGATCTTCCTGAAAAAGAAGCAGCTATCCTGGAGCCAGGATCATCTGGTATTAAGCCTGCCTTCCACCAAGACGTCCCAAACCGGTCCTCCCATACTGATCCGTTTATCAAGTCCGGGAACGCCTGGTGTCCAGTGGTGGTACTCCAACATCTCCTGGGTTCCACACCATCTCCAGATCCAGAGTCTCCGTTGCTGCCATTCCAAGGGAAACCCCTATCCACGCCACAGTTTGTCTCCCACATCAGATCCCTGGTCGCAGGGTTGGGGGTGGACCCCAAAACCATATCAGGACATTCATTCCGCATCGGAGCGGCTTCAGCGGCTTCCAAGCACGGGACGCCTCCGCACGTCATCCGTCACATGGGTAGGTGGAGATCTGCCTGTTTTTCCCGGTACATCCCGGATCCGCTGACTGAAACCCGGCAGGTATTCCGTTCCTTGGTTTTGTAACCCTGTTCCACATGCATTAAACAGCAGCACTTCTCCTACCCGGTGTCTTCTTGGCCCTCTTTTAGGCAGGCCCACGTCCCGTGGCTCCAGGCACACCCCAGCCACTGTCTAGCCCCCTCCTGTCACCTTACTGACCGTGGCCGCGGCCACAAATAGTTAAGGCTGCATGCAGCCTGTTATTGTGGGAGGGGCCAGGTCCCCTTACTTAAACCCCCTCGCACAACTCACCGTCACCGCGCCCGCCGACCAGCACTTCACCCACCCTTCCCCCCCCCCCTTTCTTCCTACTCTCCCTAGGGCTGGCCCTCTTTTAGGCAGGCCCACGTCCCGTGGCTCCAGGCACACCCCAGCCACTGTCTAGCCCCCTCCTGTCACCTTACTGACCGTGGCCGCGGCCACAATATAGTAAAAGGAAAAAGATTCTTGCATCCTCACACAGGGGTACAATATCCAATACGGTTCCACTTAACTTGCAATTCAAGTTATGTTGTTTTTGTCCTTACCTGCCCATGTAAATTATTGTACGTGGGGGAAACCTCCACTGACCTGAAAACACTCCTCAATAACCACAGATTATCTATTAGGAAGAAGCGCTCTGACCTGCCGGTCTCAAAACATTTTCTTGAAATGAAACATGCTGAAAGGGACCTTAGATGTTATATAATTGATCATGTACCTATGCCAAGACGAGGAGGCAATAGATCCACTCTGTTGAAGAAAAAAGAACTAGAGTGGATCTATGTACTCTATTCTCTCAAACCAAGGGGTCTCAATGTAGAATACAATGTAGGATTTGTTAGATAGGATTGTTGCTTGCCCTTATTTCTCCCCTGCTCCGGTCCGACCATTAATGTTATTCTGTGTTGGGTAGTTAGTATTGGGACTGTTATTGGTCTATTATTACCCATATACTAAAAGACTCTTTCTCTTTTCTCTTTTCCTGTTTTTATCTAGATGTGCCGATGAGGATTGACATGATGAGATCGGAACGATACACTGGTCTGATGCCCCTGCGATCTCCTTACATATATGATATACATGTGCTGTAATATATTGTATGTTCCCGGATTGCGTTAATACGATATGAATGGATTTTAGTGACTTATCTCTATGGTATGATGCATGTTGTGGAGGAGATCCCTCCTGGGCTTTGCAAGGCTACACTGGGATAACGGTAATGGATGCGGCATGAATATGCAGGTATCCACACGACTTTCCCTGTGTTCTGCGACAAATTGCTCGCTTGACGGTGAACATTGGTTTTTCCGCTATGATCTGGTATTACATAGCCCGTATGAATGCAAATATGAATGAGAAAGGCCTGTTGTATGAGATCTGGACGCACGCGATAATCCAGTCAACGTACTGTGATTCGTGTGGTCATTTGACCTCTTTCAAGGTGGCCGCTTGATGTGAGAGATTGATCTGCGCATGCTCCATGAGATCCTCCTTCGTCACAATGACGTATAGGTTCATACGCAAGCCGGGGCATGCGCAGTAAGTCCGAGTACACTCCAAAGCTGACATTGCTACAGGTGCGGGATCGCGGTTCATCGGGTCAGTGTTTTCCTGGTTGTCATGTTACTCTTCATCGGCATCACTAATTAATTGCACACGTCACTTTTTTAACCATTACAGCACTTGCTTTATATATTGATGCTTTGGAAGCTATCTAATGGAATGAAATCTACACATGTTGTACACATATGCTATATGCACTTCTCCAATTATGTTTGAAATAGCTGGAATAGTTTTTTTATTGTCACTATCATGCAAGTTTTGTGATTAAGACATGTTTTTATTTTTTGTATTCTGACATCACGGAGTTAATTCACTAATTATGTATTTGTCACATGATATGATATAATCAGTTGTGGGTATTGTTCCCTATGTCCTGCTACTTTGCTTGAGAAAGGCTCCAGTGTAGAGCCATTGCCACTGAGGTAAATAAAAGGTTTTCTTAATTTTATTTCTTTGGAGTGCTGCCCTTTTTTCTATTTATTGTTGTGGGATTGGCTTTTCCCAGCGGGCCGTGCACCCATCACCAGTTGGAGGCTGTGCTGCCCTTTTTTCCATTATACACTAATCAAAAAAATAAAGGGAACACAAAAATAACACATCCTAGATCTGAGTTAATTAAATATTCTTCTGAAATACTTTGTTCTTTACAAAGTTGAATGTGCTGACAACAAAATCACACAAAAATAAAAAAATGGAAATCAAATTTTTCAACCCATGGAGGTCTGTATTTGACGTCACACTCAAAATTAAAGTGGAAAAACACACTACAGGCTGATCCAACTTTGATGTAATGTCCTTAAAACAAGTCAAAATGAGGCTCAGTAGTGTGTGTGGCCTCCACGTGCCTGTATGACCTCCCTACAACGCCTGATCATGCTCCTGATGAGGTGGCGGACAGTCTCCTGAGGGATCTCCACCCAGACCAGGACTAAAGCATCTGCCAACTCCTGGACAGTCTGTGGTGCAACGTGACGTTGGTGGATAGAGCGAGACATGATGTCCCAGATGTGCTCAATTGGATTCAGGTCTGGGGAACGGGCGGGCCAGTCCATAGCATCAATGCCTTCGTCTTGCAGGAACTGCTGACACACTCCAGCCACATGAGGTCTAGCATTGTCTTGCATTAGGAGGAACCCAGGGCCAACCACACCAGCATATGGTCTCACAAGGGGTCTGAGGATCTCATCTCGGTACCTAATGGCAGTCAGGCTACCTCTGGCGAGCACATGGAGGGCTGTGCGGCCCTCCAAAGAAATGCCACCCCACACCATTACTGACCCAATGCCAAACCGGTCATGCTGGAGGATGTTGCAGGCAGCAGAACGTTCTCCACGGCGTCTGTCACGTCTGTCACATGTGCTCAGTGTGAACCTGCTTTCATCTGTGAAGAGCACAGGGCGCCAGTGGCGAATTTGCCAATCTTGGTGTTCTCTGGCAAATGCCAAACGTCCTGCACGGTGTTGGGCTGTAAGCACAACCCCCACCTGTGGACGTCGGGCCCTCATATCACCCTCATGGAGTCTGTTTCTGACCGTTTGAGCAGACACATGCACATTTGTGGCCTGCTGGAGGTCATTTTGCAGGGCTTTGGCAGTGCTCCTCCTGTTCCTCCTTGCACAAAGGCGGAGGTAGCGGTCCTGCTGCTGGGTTGTTGCCCTCCTACGGCCTCCTCCACGTCTCCTGATGTACTGGCCTGTCTCCTGGTAGCGCCTCCATGCTCTGGACACTACGCTGACAGACACAGCAAACCTTCTTGCCACTGCTCGCATTGATGTGCCATCCTGGATAATTTGCACTACCTGAGCTACTTGTGTGGATTGTAGACTCCGTCTCATGCTACCACTAGAGTGAAAGCACCACCAGCATTCAAAAGTGACCAAAACATCAGCCAGGAAGCATAGGAACTGAGAAGTGGTCTGTGGTCACCACCTGCAGAACCACTCCTTTATTGGGGGTGTCTTGCTAATTGCCTATAATTTCCACCTGTTGTCTATCCCATTTGCACAACAGCATGTGAAATTGATTGTCACTCAGTGTTGCTTCCTAAGTGGACAGTTTGATTTCACAGAAGTGTGATTGACTTGGAGTTACATTGTGTTGTTTAAGTGTTCCCTTTATTTTTTTGAGCAGTGCATATATATATATATATATATTTATTTCTTTATTTTTTTTGTAGCATTTTTCTGCACGCTTGCATTTTAGTGGATTTTTTTTTTTTTTTTGCAGTAATAACTCTAGCTCCAGATGTTAGCTGAAAATCTATGGGAATTATGAAATGCAGGACACAGAAGTTATTTTTTGCTCTTGCAGTTTTTGTTTATTAAGTGGCGTTTTTTGTCTTTCTAGCTTCTTTAAAAAAAATTGTGTTTTTGGTGTTTTTTCATCACCTTTAGGCCCCTTTCACACGGGCGAGTATTCCGCGCGGGTGCAATGCGTGAGTTGAACGCATTGCACCCGCACTGAATCCTGACCCATTCATTTCTACGGGGCTGTGCACACGAGCAGTGATTTTCACGCATCCCTTGTGCGTTGCGTGAAAATCGCAGCATGCTCCTCTTTGTGCGTTTTTCACGTAACACAGGCCCCATAGAAATGAATGGGGTTGCGTGAAAATCGCAAGCATCCACAAGCAAGTGCGGATGCGGTGCGATTTTCACACACGGTTGCTAGGTGACGATCGGGATGGGGACCCGATCATTATTATTTTCCCTTATAACATGGTTATAAGGGAAAATAATAGCATTCTGAATACAGAATGCATAGTAGAATTGGGCTTTTAAAAAAAAAAAAAAGTAACTCACCTTAATCCACTTGTTCTCGCAGCCGACATCTCTTCTGTCTTTATCTGTGAGCAATAGGACCTTTGATGACGTCACTACGCTCATCACATGATCCATCACCATGGTGATGGATCATGTGATGGACCATGTGATGAACGCAGTGATGTCATCAAAGGTCCTATTGCTCACAGATGAAGACCAGGGGCGTAGCTATAGGGGGTGCAGAGGTAGCAGTCGCTACCGTGCCCAGAAGCCTGAGGGGGCCCAAAAACCTTTGTGCCACATAAGACACTGGCATTATAGAAAGTGCATGCTGGTCAATTTACACTTCTGGGTAGAGGGAAGGGGTTAGGTCAAGAATTTGGCATGAGGGGGTGCCCTTTCAATGTTTGCCTCTGGCAGCAGGAAGGCTATGTGCTCCCCTCCCCCTTGCCAACAAGCACTAAGGGAATGGGGCCCAAGCGGAACTCTTGCACCATGGCCCGTGAGCTTTTAGCTACGCCCCTGATGAAGACAGAAGAGATGCGGGCTGCGCGAACAAGTGGATAAGGTGAGTTAAACACATTGCACCCGCGCTATTAAAACTGAACATCAGAACGCAATCGCAGTCAAAACTGACTGCAATTGCGTTCCTACTCGCGCGGGTTTGCCGCAATGCACCGGGACGCATCCGGACCTAATCCGGACACGCCCGTGTGAAAGAGGCCTTATAGGATAAAAAAAAAAGATGAAGTGGGCAAACACACCGGGGCACATATACCAAGGGCTCATTCGCACGACCGTATGTATTTTGCAGTCCACAAAAAACAGATCCGCAAAAAATAAGGATGACATCCGTGTGCATTCCGTATTTTGTGGAACAGCTGACCCCTAATAGAACAGTCCTATCCTTGTCCTTAATACGGACAATAATAGGACATGTTTGATTTTTTGGCGGAAGGGACATACGGATATACGGAAACGGAATGCACACAAAGTAAGCGCATTTGCACATGAACGTATTTTCTTTCCATGTCTGTTCCGTTTTTTGCGGATCTTATGCGGAACCATTCATTCCAATGGGTCCACAAAAAAAACGGAAGTTACTCCGTGTGCATTCCGTTTCCATATGTCCCTATTTACTTTCCACAAAAAAATAGTACATGTCCTATTATTGTCTGCATTACGGACAAGGATAGGACTGTTCTATTAGGGGCCGGCTGTTCCGTTCCGCAAAATACAGAATACACACGGACGTCATCCGTATTTTTAGCAGACCGCAAAATACATACTGTCGTGTGCATGAGACCTTCTTCCATTTTTTTGGAAAACCCATTGAAATGAATGGTTCTGCATACGGTTCGCAAAAAAATCAGGATGGACACGGAAAGAAGAATACAGCACGTCATATGTTTACCACACGAAGCGTGCTCTGCCCATTGTTGCAAGTATTGAGAAAGAAGCCAGGTGCAGTGAGATGGATAGATCTGCCCTATCTTGTGCTATACACTGCGTGCAGAATTATTAGGCAAATGAGTATTTTGACCACATCATCCTCTTTATGCATGTTGTCTTACTCCAAGCTGTATAGGCTCGAAAGCCTACTACCAATTAAGCATATTAGGTGATGTGCATCTCTGTAATGAGAAGGGGTGTGGTCTAATGACATCAACACCCTATATTAGGTGTGCATAATTATTAGGCAACTTCCTTTCCTTTGGCAAAATGGGTCAAAAGAAGGACTTGACAGGCTCAGAAAAGTCAAAAATAGTGAGATATTTTGCAGAGGGATGCAGCACTCTTAAAATTGCAAAGCTTCTGAAGCGTGATCATCGAACAATCAAGCGTTTCATTCAAAATAGTCAACAGGGTCGCAAGAAGCGTGTGGAAAAACCAAGGCGCAAAATAACTGCCCATAAACTGAGAAAAGTCAAGCGTGCAGCTGCCAAGATGCCACTTGCCACCAGTTTGGCCATATTTCAGAGCTGCAACATCACTGGAGTGCCCAAAAGCACAAGGTGTGCAATACTCAGAGACATGGCCAAGGTAAGAAAGGCTGAAAGACGACCACCACTGAACAAGACACACAAGCTGAAACGTCAAGACTGGGCCAAGAAATATCTCAAGACTGATTTTTCTAAGGTTTTATGGACTGATGAAATGAGAGTGAGTCTTGATGGGCCAGATGGATGGGCCCGTGGCTGGATTGGTAAAGGGCAGAGAGCTCCAGTCCGACTCAGACGCCAGCAAGGTGGAGGTGGAGTACTGGTTTGGGCTGGTATCATCAAAGATGAGCTTGTGGGGCCTTTTTGGGTTGAGGATGGAGTCAAGCTCAACTCCCAGTCCTACTGCCAGTTTCTGGAAGACACCTTCTTCAAGCAGTGGTACAGGAAGAAGTCTGCATCCTTCAAGAAAAACATGATTTTCATGCAGGACAATGCTCCATCACACGCGTCCAAGTACTCCACAGCGTGGCTGGCAAGAAAGGGTATAAAAGAAGAAAATCTAATGACATGGCCTCCTTGTTCACCTGATCTGAACCCCATTGAGAACCTGTGGTCCATCATCAAATGTGAGATTTACAAGGAGGGAAAACAGTACACCTCTCTGAACAGTGTCTGGGAGGCTGTGGTTGCTGCTGCACGCAATGTTGATGGTGAACAGATCAAAACACTGACAGAATCCATGGATGGCAGGCTTTTGAGTGTCCTTGCAAAGAAAGGTGGCTATATTGGTCACTGATTTGTTTTTGTTTTGTTTTTGAATGTCAGAAATGTATATTTGTGAATGTTGAGATGTTATATTGGTTTCACTGGTAAAAATAAATAATTGAAATGGGTATATATTTGTTTTTTGTTAAGTTGCCTAATAATTATGCACAGTAATAGTCACCTGCACACACAGATATCCCCCTAAAATAGCTAAAACTAAAAACAAACTAAAAGCTACTTCCAAAAATATTCAGCTTTGATATTAATGAGTTTTTTGGGTTCATTGAGAACATGGTTGTTGTTCAATAATAAAATTAATCCTCAAAAATACAACTTGCCTAATAATTCTGCACTCCCTGTATATGCCAAAAATAATATGCCACACAAAATGTGCCAAAAACAGCAGGTGCTAGAAAACAAAAAACGCTTGTGTTTAAAGTTGTATAAACCTGTTTGACTGTAATATTTCCACTAAGCAGATAAGTGCCGGTAACAAGAGTTGTCTTGTGCAACGAACAAAGAAATTAATAAAAGTTGTCAAATAGTGTTCATAAAAGATGGAAAATACCCCCTGTGTATTACTTTATTTATGCACTTATATATATATATATATATATATATATATATATACTGCCCTTTACAGACATTAGCATCAAAAAGTCCCCAATGGGGCTCAGAATCTAAGTTCTCTATCAGTATGTCTTTGGAATGTGGGAGGAAACCAGAGCACTCGGAGGAAACCCACGCAAACACGGGGAGAACATACAAACTCCATGCAGATGTTGTTCTTGGTCGAATTCAAACCTAGGACCCCAGCACTAACCACTGAGCCATTGTGGTGCCCTAAACGGGGTGTGGGTAGGGGTGGGGGTCTTGTTCAGGACCTTCATCTAATAGGCTACGGCTACACAGAGACCTTGGGCACAACAGGTGTCGCATCACCAAGGGTGGCAATGTAGCCAAACAGCTATGAAAATGAATGAGGTTGCAGTGCTTCTTTTATGTTTGCTGCGACCACGACCCTAGAATCGCATAAAATCCAACCCTGCAGGATTTTTCACAATTCTGGAGTCACAGCAAACATTTCTATAGGAAAGAAAAACAAAAGAAAAACAAACGAACCAGCACCTCCATAATAAGTAAATTTGAGAGCGCAGGTGCGTGCTACCTTGGCTGAAACACAATGTGATTAGTAGAACTACAGGTAACAGCACACTGCTAGTCAATTGCACTGATATAAGCAAATACTAAATAAAAAATAAGCTGCTTGGTGGCCATACTTACTGCAAGGGCAGTTAGAAGTTCTTTGCACATATAATTGATCAAAAATATATCGGGCCCATCTACCGAACGACAAGGTGGCTTCTCAACAGATGGGGCTTACTCTAACATGCCTCTCCTGGGCTTACAGTCTACAATCTGGGCAAAGTAGTACCCAGCTATATCCTACACATGCCTCTCCCAGGCTGTCAGCCTGCAATATGGGCAAAGTAGAATACAGCTATACAATCTTTCTAATTAACCTCTTGCGGACACATGACGTACCGGTATGGCATGACGTCCTGGTACTTAAGGACACATGACGTACCGGTACGTCATGTGTAATTCCAATCACCGCCGCCCGGCAGGCGCTGATCGGAACAGGGTGCCTGCTCAAATCTTTGAGCAGGCACCCGGGGACAATGCGCGGGGGGGGTCCCCCCATGTCGGCGATCGCCGCAAACCGCAGGTCAAATTTAGACCTGCGCTTTGCGGCTTTTACAGGTTGCAGCGGCATGGGCGGCGGTGCCATCGGGTCCCCGTGCGGCTGTAGGGGGGACCCGATGGCATGGAAGGCAACGTAATGCCTTCCTTAGGCATCAGCGCTGCCTTCCGGTGATGAGCCTGTGAGATCCAGCCCCCTGGATCTCACAGGCCGGAAGCTGTATGAGTAATACACACTGTATTGCTCATACAGCTAATGCATTTCAATACAGAAGTATTGGAATGCATTGTAAAGGGGATTAGACCCCCAAAAGTTGAAGTCCCAAAGTAGGACAAAAAAAAAGCTGAAAAATAAAGTTTCCCCCCCAAAAAATTTAAAGTTTGAAGTAAAAATAAACAAAAATGTCATTATCCCCAAATAAAGTAAAAAAAAATTGGTAAAAATTAGGGGGGGAAAAAAAGTTGACATATTAGGTATCGCCGCGTCCGTATCGACCGGCTCTATAAACATATCACATGACCTAACCCCTCAGATGAACACCGTAAAAAAACCAAAAAAAAAACTGCTAAATAAACAATTTTTTTGTCACCTTACATCGCAAAAAGTACAACAGCAAGTGATCAAAAAGGCATATGTCCACCAAAATAGTACCAATCTAACCATCACCTCATCCCGCAAAAAATTGAGCCCCTACCTAAGACAATCTCTCAAAAAATAAAAAAAACTATGGCTCAGAATATGGAGACACTAAAACATGTTTTTTTTTTTTTTAAAGCTGTTATTGTGTAAAACTTAAATAAATTTAAAAAGTATACATATTAGGTATCGCCGCATCCGTAATAACCTGCTTTATAAAAATATCACCGTAAAAAACACAGTGAAAAAAAAAAAAAAAGTGTATGAAAAGCCTTTTTTTGTCACCTTACATCACAAAAAATGTAATAGCAAGCGATCAAAAAGTCATACGCACCCCAAAATAGTGCCAATCAAACCGTCATCTCATCCCACAAAAAATGAGACCCTACCTAAGATAATCGCCCAAAAACTGAAAAAACTATGGCTCTCAGAATATGGAGACACTAAAACATCATTTTTTTTTTGTTTCAAAAATGAAATAATTGTGTAAAACTTACATAAATAAAAAAAAGTATACATATTAGGTTTTACCGCATCCATAATAACCTGCTCTATAAAAATATCACATGACCTAACCCCTCGGATGAACACCGTAAAAAAAAAAAAAGGTGTAAAAAAAGCCATTTTTTGTCACCTTACATCACAAAAAGTGTCATAGCAAGTGATCAAAAAGTCATATGCACCCCAAAATAGTGCCAATCAAACCATCATCTCATCCCACAAAAATCATACCCTACCCAAGATAATCGCCCACAAACTGAAAAAACTTTAGCTCTCAGACTATGGAAACACTAAAACATGATTTTTTTTTGCTTCAAAAATACAATTATTGTGTTAAACTTACCCAATATGTATACTTTATTTTATTTATGTATCGCAGAATCTGTAATAACCTGCTCTATAAAAATAACACATGCCCTAACCCCTCAGGTGAATACCGTAAAAAAAAAGGGGTGTAAAAAAAGCCATTTTTTGTCACCTTTCATCACAAAAATTGTAATAGCAAGCGATCAAAAAGTCATACGCACCCCAAAATAGTGCCAATCATCCATCATCTCATCCCGCAAAAATCATACCCTATCCAAGATAATCGCCCAAAAACTGCAAAAACTATGGCTCTCAGACTATGGAGACACTAAAACATGATTTTTTTTTGTTTCAAAAATGAAATCATTGTGTAAAACTTACATAAATAAAAAAAATAGTATACATATTAGTTATCGCCGGGTCCGTGACAACCTATAAAAATACCACATGATCTAACCTGTCAGATGACTGTTGTAAATAACAAAAAATAAAAACGGTGCCAAAACACCTATTTCTTGTTACCTTGCCTCACAAAAAGTGTAATATAGAGCAACCAAAAATCATATGTACCCTAAACTAGTACCAACAAAACTGCCACCCTATCCCATAGTTTCTAAAATGGGGTAATTTTTCTAATAGGACATGGTGTCAAAAAAACAGTCCAGCAAAATCTGCCTTCCAAAAACCGTATGGCATTCCTTTACTTCTGCGCTCTGCCGTGTGCCCGTACAGTGGTTTACCGACCACATATGGGGTGTTTCTGTAAACTACAGAATCAGAGCCATAAATATTGAGTTTTGTTTGGCTGTTAACCCTTGCTTTGCAACTGGAAAAAAATTATTCTAATGGGAAATCTGCCAAAAAACTGAAATTTTGAAATTGTATCTCTATATTCCATTAGTTCTTGTGGAACACCTAAAGGGTTAACAAAAATTGTAAAATACGTTTTGAATACCTTGAGGGGTGTAGTTTCTAGAATGGGGTCATTGTTGGGTGGTTTCTATTATGTAAGCCTCACAAAGTGACTTCAGACCTGAACTGGTCCTTAAAAAGTTGGTTTTTGAAAATGTCTGAGAAATTTCAAGATTTGCTTCTAAACTTCTAAGCCTTGTAATGTCCACCAAAAATAAAATGTCATTCCCAAACTGATCCTAACATGAAGTAGACATATGGGGAATGTAAAGTGATAACTATTTTTGTAGGTATTACTATGTATTATAGAAGTAGAGAAATTGAAACTTGTAAATTTGAAAATTTTTCCAAATTTTTGGCAAATTTGGTATTTTTTTATAAATAAAAATGCAATTTTTTTTACTGCATTTTACAAGTGTCATGACGTACAATATGTGAAAAAAAAAACTATCTCAGAATGGCCTGGATAAGTCAAAGCGTTTTAAAGTTATCACCACGTAAAGTGACACTGGTCAGATTTGCAAAAAATGGCCTGGTCCTTTAGTTGAAAATGAGCCTGGTCCTTAAGGAGTTAAAAGCACCTGGTAAATGGGCGGTGGTGCATGGTTCAAACTCACCAGCTGGGGGCGCCACCCCCCAGTGGTAGTGACAATAGGGGAAAAAAAAAAAACGAACCAACACCTCCATAATAAGTAAATTTGAGAGCGCAGGCGCACGCTACTTTGGCTGAAACACAATGTGATTAGTAGAACTACAGGTAACGGCACACTGCTAGTCAATTGCATAAAGATGTGCTTTTAATTAGAAAGATTGTATAGCTGTATTCTACTTTGCCCATATTGTAGGCTGACAGCCTGGGAGAGGCATGTGTAGGATATAGCTGGGTGCTACTTTGCCCAGATTGTAGGCTGTAAGCCCAGGAGAGGCATGTATAGTTCAGGCCCCATCTGATGAGAAGCCACCTTGTCGTTCGGTAGATGGGCCCGACATATTTTTTATCAATTATATGCGCAAAGAGCTTCTAACTGCCCTTGCAGTAAGTATGGCCACCAAGCAGCTTATTTTTAATTTTGTATTTGCTTATATCTTTGTGCAATTGACTAGTAGTGTGCACTGGGAGAGACATGTGTAGGATATAGCTGGGTGCAACTTTGCCCAGATTGTAGGCTGTAAGCCCAGGAGAGGCATGTTCGAGTAGGCCCAATCTGATGAGAAGCCACCTTGTCGTTCGCTAGATGGGCCTGACATATTTTTGATCAATTATATGCGCAAAGAGCTTCTAACTGCCCTTGCAGTAAGTATGACTACCAAGCAGTTTATTTTGGGGATGGGCTGCACCTCAATGGGGAAGAGGCAGCTGTGTTGGGGAGAAAGATGGCTAGAAGGTTGGAGGAGTGTTTAAACTAGGGACTGGGGGGGAGGTAGTGGGACTGGTGGAGGAATGGAAGGAGGGACTAGAACAGTTCAGAAGGAAAGGTGTAGGGTAAAAAATATACATAAACCTCTCAAATGTATGTATACTAATGCCAGAAGCCTGACTAATAAAACTGGGGAACTGGAATTAGTGATGTGTGAAGAGGACTATGACATAGTGGGAATAACGGAAACATGGCTGGATGATAGCTATGACTGGGCAGTTAATGTACAAGGGTACAGTCTGTTTAGAAAGGATCGTCAAAACCGAATGGGGGGGTATGCCTTTAGGTAAAGTCCTGTTTTAAGCCCACACTCCGGGAATATATAAGTGAGGGACATGAGCATGTGGAGTCACTGTGGGTAGAGATACATAGAGCTAAAAACCATGATAAATTACTAATATGAGTTTATTATAAACCACCTAATATACCAGAGTCCACAGAAAATCTACTACTAAACGAGATAGTGTCACGACGGACGTGCACAGTATAACAGATAACACACCAACCAGGCTCTGGACGAGAGACAGGGGAAGGGTCACCTCCTAGTTAATCCCTGACCTCTTTCCCTGCACTGCTCAGACCACAGACAGACCTTAAAGGTAGGTTTGCTGTGTCCTCCAGCCTGTACTGACAGAACCCTGAACTCCCTGAGATGGTGAAGTGGGGAGATAGGAGCAGCCTGCTCGCACAGAACCTGGATGGGATAGATGACATAAACAACCAAACAAGAAATGACACTTATCTGCTGAGAGCAGGAACTGACAGCCAACCTTCCCTCCAAACTTCCCAGACCAAAATGAACAGTATAATCCGCTCAGAGCACTTAGCTGGAGACCATTTAAACTAATGACTCCACCCAGTGCACCTGATGCGAGGCGGATCCAGCACGGCATCAAAACAAAAACTAAACTCGTGCTGCAATCCTGGCTGACCTCCGCACATCGTCAGAGTGGGGCATGACAGATAGACAAAACGGCAAATTATAATGAGGTGGTTATTATGGGGGACTTCAACTACCCAGATATAGACTGGGAAACTGTATATCTCATGAAGGAAACAGGTTCTTGGCAATAACCAAAGACAAATACCTCTCCCAACTGGTTCAGGATCTGACTAGAGGGACGGCCATACTGGATTTAGTATTAACCAATAGGCCTGACAGAACAACAGACATGCAGGTTGGGGGACACCTCGGAAATAGTGACCATAAAGTAATACCCTTCCAATTATTATTCGAAAGAACAAAAATACCAAACTTCAAAAAAGCTAAATTTAGCCAACTAAGAGAGGCCATAGGCCTAACTAACTGGGACAAAGTCCTCAAAAATACAGCCACAAAATGGGATATCTTTAAAAGCATCCTAAAATCTCATTGTGAGAGGTACATACCGTATGGGAATAAAAGGTTAAGGAACAAAAAGAAACCAATGTGGATAAATAGAACTGTAAAGAAAGCAATCAGATGCAGCTGTCAATAGCGACTGCAGCATATGAGGGGTTAGACAAATTTTGGGTCCTCTGATGCGAACTTGTAAAAATCCCACAGACTGCAATAATATTCTACTGCAGTCAATGGTACAAACAATCAGAAGATTGCATGTTCCAGTCCCCTAAGAGGAATAAAAATGCAGCAAAAAATGCTTTTTAAAATATAGGAATAAAACAATAATGTAAAAATGGTAAATCACCCCTTTCTCAATATTAGATATAAAAATAAACAATAAAAAGATAAACAAAGTATTGCAGCACCCGAAAATGTCTGAGCTATTAAAATATAAAAATATATTTCATGTGCATTGAACACATATTTTTCATGTGCATTGAACCTGCAAAAAACAAACAGCTCTGTAGACAGAAATATAAAAATCTAAGTGTAATAAATGTAATCTTAGGGTGGCTCTACCTCCAAGTGAATGGTACCAGTGCTCGTATCGTGACTATTTGCCCTCTCAGTCACTAGTAACTAAATAAAAAATATTTCTTAGATAGGCACTTGGACATCTAGAGTACATGCAGCACACACAATTTTAATCACAATAATAAAACAACAATCTGTAAAAACAGCCACACAGGGGGGTGCTGCCTGAGCAGCAGCGCCCGGCCCAATGTCTCTGCAAGGAAGGTGAGCTGTGATTCTCTTAGGAGAAAGGACCTTTGAGACATCATCACCATGTGACCAGTAGCATATCAATATTACTGGTCACATGGCTATGAGATAATCAAAGGTCCTTTCTCTCTATCAGTAGTGTTGCCTCAGGAGAAGTTTTCCATAATTGTGGAGCTTTTTTTGTGAAGATTACATAAGGAAAAGGTGACAGGGGCTGTTATATTATTATCTTGTAAGCTACTGTATAGTGTGGGGTGCTGTATAGTGTGGAGTGCTGTACTGCTCTACAGTATACTGTGGGGTGCTGTATACTGTGGGGTGCTGTATACTGTGGGGTACTGTATACTGTGGGGTGCTGTATACTGTGGGGTGCTGTACATTGTGGAGTGCTATACTGCTCTACTGTATACTGTGGGGTGCTGTATACTGTATACTGTGGGGTGCTGTATATTTTATACTGTGGGGTGCTGTATATTTTGGAGGGCTATACTGCTCTACTGTATACTGTGGGGTGCTGTATACTGTATAATGTGGTGTGCTGTATACTGTATAATGAGGGGTGCTGTATACTGCATACTGTGGGGTACTGTACTGTGGGGCGCTGTATACTGTGGAGTGCTATACTGCTCTACTGTATACTGTGGGGTGCTGTATACTGTGGGGTGCTGTACTGCTCTGCTGTATACTTTGGGGTGCTGTATATTGTGGAGTGCTATACTGCTCTACTGTATACTGTGGGGTACTGTATACTGTGGGGTGCTGTATACTGTGGGGTGCTGTACTGCTCTGTTGTATACTGTGGAGTCCTGTATATTGTGGAGTGCTATACTGCTCTACTGTATACTGTGTGGTGCTGTATACTGTGGGGTGCTGTATACTGTAGGGTTCTGTATACGGTATACTGTATACTGTGGGGTGCTGTATACTGTATACTGTGGAGTGCTGTATACTGTAGGGTGCTGTATACTGTGGGGTTCTATACTGCTCTACTGTATACTTTGGGATGCTATACTGCATACTGTGGGGTGTTATACTATGTATTGCATACTGTGCAGTACTATATACTGTGGTACGTTGTATACTGTGGGGTGCTGTATACTGTGGGGTGCTATACTATATATTGCATACTGTAGGGTACTGTATACTATAGGGTGCTTTACTGCATACTGTGGGGTACTGTATACTATAGGGTGCTTTATTGCATACTGTGGGGTACTGTATACTATAGGGTGCTATACTGCATACTGTGGGGTGCTATACTATATATTGCATACTGTGGGGTGCTGTATACTGTGTATTGCATACTATGGGGTACTGTATACTGGGCAGTGTTATATACTGTATACTGTGGGGTATTACACTGTATGCTGCAGAGTGTTGTACGCTATACACTATGAGGGGCTGGGGGTGTTATATAATAGACGTGAATTCAACAAATCTGACCTAGATAAATGAAGGGTATCGTATACACACTATCGTAGTGTATTATTCTGCGTTCACTCCTGCACCAGGGATGTGGTTCTGTGCACGGTCACCACTCGGCCCTCTATTGCTTCTTTTCATTGATTAATCGCATGGTTTAGGGTCAGTACTGACGATAGCGGTCCTCTAAAATCGCTTCATACCCTGCCCCCAAAATGTTTGCCAGATCCCTGGCATCCTCAGGGGTAATGGGCAACGGCACTATATATGTGGCATAGTTTTCTTTAATATTTGCCAGAAAAAATAAACATGGGGCACAACGCAAAAGAGTGGACGGTCGGGGCAAATGGACAGAGGAGGCCCAAGATGGGTAAACAAAGCCCCGGCCTATGATATACTTAATCCGCCCCTGGTGCGTGCTCTGATAAGCCAGGGAGCGCGCTCACGCCTATCTCACTTGTATGCTCACCGCCGGTCGCCGCTCACCTTCCAGGTGGGAAAACCTCCCATCTTCCTTGTAGCCGCTTGCTCCAGTGCTCCTGAGCAAGAAAACGGCTGTGCTGTGCGACCTGTGCATTCTAGTGAAGTGACCACCTCACCAGTGTTGTGTGTGTGTGTGACAGTGTGTGTCTGCAGATACACTGCTGCCGAACTGAGCCTGCAAAGAGCACTGTTGTGTGTGGCAGTTAGTAGTGGTGCAGACAGTAACAGTGGCACTGTGGCAGAACAGTGTGCAGGCAAGAGACAGCAGACTAGACAGACTAGAGAGGTATTTTTTCAGTTAAGGGCCTTGCTGCCTTAAATTTTCAATGGGGGGAGAGGTGTTGAGGAGTCACAAGGCTGTGCCAGGGCAGAAATTTACAAGGGGCCCAAATATGGATGGGAAAGGACCAGGCTTATTAACCTGTAGGATACCAGTGCTGTACCTGTACGGCGCTGCAGGACTTGACTTGAGTCCCAGCGCTGTACAGGTATGCCGGGCTGATCAAGCAGATGCAGGAGCTGTGCCCGTCCGATCAGCAGCACAGGTCTGGCTGTCACTGTCAGCTGAGCCCCTGCTATCAGGGCAGGGTGCACCGGCATCAGTGAAAACTCCAGCCTGCTCTATAAAAATATAACATGATCTGTCCCGTCAGGTGAACCTGTAAAAAAATACCTTAGGCACGCCACTGCCCAAGAGCCCATCAAAATCACCCAATCTGATTTAATTTCAACCGTTACTACTTCCACGTTAATGTGTTGTTCTGTATTTTCAGCCATAGCGACGTGCACCTGCGCATTGGGATGTGCTGACCTTCCCCCTCTTTGTTTTGTAGTTTGTATGGGAGTTGTGGCTGACTCCTATTTGGTCGTACACTCCTGTGGCCTGTTTTGTGTGATGGGCTGATTTTAATTAGCATGAGTACATAGTTTGCTCAGCATGCATGCTGGTATTTGTAGTCCCTGGATTCATTGGAGGCCATTTTGGCACCATAGAGATATAAACCAAAGAGGGCCCAGCATGCATGTGGGTCCTACACTTCCTGAGTTTCATGGTCGCTGTTATGGCACCCAACAGGTGAGTTTAGTGTTAGGAGCCGTCTTATAGAGATCGCCTTGGCGTGCAGCAGACGGGCTCAAATAATTTTGCACAAAATGTATTTGCTAAGCATCTCTAATTTATTAGCATAGCTTTTGCAATACAATATACCTTTGTACTTTATTTGGTTTGTAGAGTGCTGTTGCATTATGTGTTGTTCTGTATGTATTTTCAGCCAAAGCGACGTGCGCCTGCGCATTGGGATGTGCTGACCTCCACCCTCTTTGTTTTGTAACCATTACTACTTCTGCCATACCTCCTATTCGTGACACAATCTCTGATTCCCCTCTCAGCAACAACCCCATCCCTTCAAAAATCAAGCTAAAATCAACATTCTATCCCCTAGAGAGTAAAGGTCTCCCAGGGCCTGAACCAGTGTAGGCCTAAATTAAATATTTCTTTGCCCAAAATGGCTGTATTTCAAATGCCTGAATCAAACCCCTGTATGTGGAGGGCGTATCTCACACAGTCTGAACCAGTGTAGGCCTGAATTAAATATTTCTTTGCCCAAAATGACTGTATTTCAAATGGCTGTATTTCAAATGCCTGAATCAAACCCCTGTATGTAGAGGGTGTATCTCACAAGGTCTAAACCAATGTAGGCATCCATTGTCACGGCACTACAAAGAAAGAGATGGAGGAAAATTCACAGGTTCAAGCTTTTGTGGGCTTGAAATAGTGAGAAGAAATAAAAGAGGCGGAGATTTAATTAAAGAAATGTATAAAATAGAAACAAAGTGGATATTTAATATGAACACCTTAATACTAAACGGTTTAAACACTGAAATAGAACTGTTTGCATTTGAGTAAAAACGGTCTTGTCCAGGTGTACTACAGAGAATTAAAAAGTGGTGCACAAGGGGTTAAATAGTAATAGTAATGAGTGCAGCGCATAAATAGGAGCACTAGAAGGGCCTTGTAACACTCCCTGAGGAAGGACAGCGTCTGTCCGAAACGCGTTGGAGACCCTTGTTGGCAGCTGTAGCGACCCGTAGCTACAGAAGTGACGTCAGTAGCTGCTCCGTGAGAGCGTGCACTGCAAAAATTTCAATCAAACACCAGCATCACGCCACCGGCCGGGGCGTGTATTGTATGGTGGAAACTGTTAAGGACCCTGTGCCAACCAAGTATAAAGTGCACCTCAACAAAAGAACATGGGAGATAAGGTAATCTTTATTAGATATAGAGTGACTGGTGTACACATATCACATACCTACTTCTCCCTTTTCCGTCTGAGCGCGGTACCAATAATATTTTGTTGGTGTCTTCATTGCATGCAGCAGTTTGTGCGGTCCTGCTGCGGTACCACTGCCGCATAGGTCCTGCAAAATAGCAGTGCGCCAATGTCAGAGGTGGGGCCCACACCTATCTCTAGAATGGGGCGCCCAAAATTCAGGAGAGCACACCTCTCATTCATTTCTATGAAAGCGCTGAAAATAGCCGAGGTGCTTGATATTTTCGCAAGTCCCATAGAAATGAAGGGAGAGCCCAATGTGAAACTATCGGAAATGGCCAAGACAGTGCTCAGCTATTTTCGTCATTCCCATAGTAATGAATGGATGGCTGCCACATATGTGTGGCGTGCTCTCATTCTCTTTGGGAGCTTTGTTCTACACATACGTGCGGGTCTCAGAGGTGGTACCGCACCTATTTGACATTGGTGGCATATCCTAGCGATATGTTACCAATGTTTGAGGTGAGACAACCCCTTTAATGGAAACTCACTAATCTCCATTATAGTCAACAAGGTCCGTTCTGCGCCATTTTTTCTGTTTCTACATCGGGATAGAAAAACGGAAAATGTGCAGCAGATGTGAATCTAGCCTCAATGACAGCTTGTGTAATTTGGTAGTCAGCTTGCTTAGGGGAAGCAGTACTTAGCCTTTAAAGTGGTTGTCAGAGCTGAACCCGGACATACCCCCATTTTCACCCAGACAGCCTCTCTGATATAAGCATTGGAGTATTTCATGCTCCAATGCTTTCCTTTGCCCCGCGCTAAATCACGCAGGGCAAAGGATTTTTCTGGAGATCCGGTGATGTACCGTGCTCTCCACTGGGAAAGCTACAGTAGATGGAGGCTTCCACCCAGCAGTGAGCCCCGTGATGTCACCGGCACTAATGGGCAGGTTTTAGCGCTGCCCTAGCCGTTTTACAGGCTAAAGCCCGCCCATCAGAGCCGGTGACATCACCAGCAACACTGCTGGGTGGAAGCCTCCGCTTAGCAGTGTTAAAAATATAAACAAAAAAGCCCTTACCCTGCGCGATCCAGCACAGGGCAAGGGAGAGAATCAAGGGTGCTCATATCAGAGAGGCCGGAGGGGTGAAAATGGGGATATGTCTGGGATCAGCTCTGAAGCCGGACAACCCCTTTAAGTCATTGAAAAAAATGTGAGTTAAAATACCATATTGCTTACATTTGTCGAGTGCTGCAGTGCTCGTAATCATAGCCTTAGGCCCCTTTCACACGAACGATACGTATTGGCTCCAGATGCGTTCAGTGAAACTCACACTATTTTGCAAGTAAGTTCAGTCAGTTTTGTTTGCGATTGGGTTCAGTTGTTCAGATTTTTCGGCGCGGTTGCAATGTGATTTGATGCGTTTTTCACTCGCGTGATAAAAAACTAAAGGTTTACAAACAACATCTCTTAGCGACCATCAGTGAAAAACTTGCTTCCGGATGGAATGCAGAAAAAACGCAGAATACAGTATAGAACATGCTGCGCTTGTCACACAATGCAGAACTGATGCGTGAAATGCACACATACCCATTAAAATGAATGGGTCAGGATTCAGTGTGGGTGCTATGCGTTCACCCACATGGAAAACTCGCTCATGTGAAAGGGGCCTTAAAGGAGCATGTTCTATTAAAAAAGTAATAATACCAAAAGGACAATGCTATTCGTCTACATGTGAATGAAAATGGTGAATTAAAACACTAAGAAAAATCCCTTTCCTTTCCTTCTGTCTCTCATTCACAGGATACAGAACAAAGCAATTGTGTTTCTGTTTAAGCAAGAACATTCGATTGACTGGTCCCAAAAAGTGGCAGAGAAGGCAATAGAGCTGGAGCACTGCGAGAGGAAGCTGCTTTTAAAGAGTGGAAATATGAGGTAAAGTGCAAACTGATATAATCAACTAAGTCTTGACGTGTCTGTGAACATCTTTCCTTAGAACACTGCATTGTGCCGTTGCTCTGTTATTCCTTCTAGAAATGTATGAATTAATTGACAGCTGGATGTCACTATTCCCCTTGAAAATGGCCGATGTGTCTGGCATACACTGTTTATGGCAGACACTATGTATGGGGGCACTAGACAGGCACTAATAAGAGGGCAGATGTGGATCACTTTATATGGGGGCCATGTGGCTGTCTGGCACTCTACTTTTTAAGGGGCACTTTCGTTGGCATTTTCATGGGTTATTTTGGCATCGAAAACATTTTTGTCTATATGTGTTGCCGGAGAATGAAGTTTTGTAATGTCAGAGAAGGGGAGAAATCTGCCAACAGAGGGAATAAGTCTTCATCAGGTTTGAGAGAAGAAAGGGAAAGTGAATAACTGCAACCAGAGAAGATGTTGAACTTAATGTTATTTCCTATCCACAGTCAAGGGTAAAGTATCTGATCCACTGTCCATGTGACCCCTATAGATCCTGAAAATTGGGGTATCATTCCATCATATAATTGGAGTTACTGTGTTAGGTCAAGCTTGTACGTTGGCGCTCCATTAGTTCCCTAAGAGACTCCTGAAGATGGTTGAGTGCTGTACTGAACTATCTACAGTGTTTCGGCAGTGGGTGTGGACCATGTGTACCAAACAACTATGAACTGTAGGCTAACTCTAAGGGTGTTATCCTGACAGTCCACCGGTATTTAACCCCTGAATAGGGATTTGGACTTCGCTGTGGGGGAGCCACCAGGCTGCTACCTCCTAAGATAAGTGTGGTTGGCAGCTGACCTGTGGGGGTCAGATACACTGGTGCGTGGCACCATGGAGTCAGGCAATAAGTGTAGTCTGAATATGGGCCAAGGTCAGGGCAGGCAGAGTACTAGCGTAACCAGCAGACAGGTCAGAGGTCGGGCAAGCAGCTCAGAAGCAATACAAGGAACAAGCAAAGCAGGTGGCATTGAGTAAGAGTGGGCCGTCAGGTAGGCGTTCGGTACACAGGTAGTCATCTCATGCACCCTCCCCATTGGGAATATGCCTTATATAACCTGTGGTGACCAGTCATAGGCTGGGGAAGGATTTGGACGTGCGCGTGCTGACCCTGAGGCCAGGAGAGTGTAAGCGTCCTATAGGACACCAGCCTGTAGAAGAAACTACATGTGGCAGCAGCAGAAACTGCCCCTGGCTAGGAGAGAAGTGGAACTAGACCAAGAGAGGGGGTCCAAGTACTGACCAAGTTCTGGGTCAGTAGTGCACCCACCCCCTGTGTCTGCATGGAACAGTGGGGCAGCGGTGCGAACGGGACACCAGCGCAACATACAGCAGTCCCATAGAAGGAACGGAGCAGCGCACAACTAAACATGCTGCCCTGCTGCTATTAGGGAAGGGGACCCGTGTTCTCAGGATTAGTTGGGGTCGCTGCATTCACAACCCAACTGATCAGATATGTTAAACACATAGACCTTTGTTGTCTGTTGTGCCTTTGATTGCACCTGATCAATACTGTATTCCCTTTGTAGCATGAGAATGCAGTGCTCCCCACCTGCATAGTACAGATGGATGCAATGCAGTGGTGATATTATTTTTTCACAGTATGGTGAAATTTGAATACTGCATTATAGTATTTATCCACAGAATTAAAATGTTACAAAGTGCACATGGATCCACTGTGTCTACTGAACAAATTTGGCTTGGGGCCATTCCTAGGAGCTTAAGGAGGGCTATGTAGCCCCCCTGGTCTTTTACCCCTATACAGTGATCTCGACTTCGCTGCATGGTAACCACCAGGCCACTATCTTCAAGAGACATTGGGGTGAAGAGACACCGATACAGAGCACTGAGGGATCAAGCAAAAGCGAGGGTTCAATTCAGAGTTAGGCAGAAGTCGGTAGATGGGAGAGTGATCAAGACAAATAGTGTACCTTTGCAAAAGCCTAGAGAACTAGAACCTATTGTTCAGGCACCCTCTCATAGAGGAAGTTGCCTAAAGGGGTTTTCAGGTAAAAAAAAATAAAAATGTTTTAGCAAGTGCCTGCAGCATGGCTCTGTAACAGAAGATTCCTACTTACCTGCTCCATCTTCAGTTTACATCCAGCTGGCTACGGTCACGGACAGGCTGAGTTGGCTGGGTTCACATCACATCCTACATTTAACATTTACATTTGGAAATAAAGGCTACAAATGCACAGTACATTATGCTTTTCTATCATGCAGAGTCCAGTAAAAAGGCAAATACTGTATGTTAATGTATACGTTATTTTTTTTACAATGGAACTCTATGGTGATGGAGGCCGCTGTATAGCATATGTCAGAGTCATCCGTTTAATGTATTTTTGTTTTTTGAATACGTTAAAAGTAAGACAAAAACATGTTTACCCAGCCTTTGAGATGCTTATTTGATCACTGTATTATGGTATAGTATGCTGATTTCATGGCGGTATTATTTAGTCCCTCTATAATGATATTACTATCAAAGTAAGATATGCTCCGTAGGTGGTGGTATTATTCACCGAGGAGCCTGTGGTGTTATTTATTCAATGTTTGGTTACATTATAGCATCATGTTATAGCAGTATTAAAAGGTCACTGTATGACGGTAGTATGAAAGGGTGTAATTAACCCATTATACTATTATCAAAGGATCAATAATGATCAATCTTATTGAATTACATTAAGCAACTAGTTTCCAAAAATACTTGTGATGTTTATGTAAAGATGGGAAATCTGTAAAATTCATTTTGATTGTAAGTGTTCGATCATCCCGCAGCACCTCCAACAATGGGGTAATGAAGGGTTGCATGGTACCCATTGAAAAAAATAGGCAAGTATGTACAGTATGTGCTGGGTGGTCCATAGTTGCCCTCTGCATCGGCTGGATAGGGATATTAAACATAGGGATTATCCCATGATTAATAGAATAAATGAAAATTAGACATCATATAGTACATTAATATCTCTTACTAACAAAGCTAGAACCAGCCCTGTACCTCACATGGATCCAGAGATCTCCACATTCATTGCTCTGCTAGATTTATATCAAGCAAGCAGCTCAAGGGGAGCGTCCTTCTCAGGGAGCGTGTCCTTTTTTTCTGCACCTGTCTCCCTATCGCAGCTCAGGAGACATTTGAATGATGGAACTGAGCATGTGCACCTGAGGTGGACAGAGCAATAATAAAGACGAAAAACAGCAGGTGGCGCTATACAGATACATTTTATTGAATAACTCAGCGACTATACAAATTTTTAATTACATGCAATTACAAAAGTATTCAGATCCAGGTGCTGGTTTGAAAAGTGCAGTAATTATTTTCACGGGACAACCCCTTTTATCTTGCCGATTTGAATATACTCAAATAGAAAGGTTCTCTAATCCGGCCAATCCCTTTCTTTTTTTAAAATTTGCATCCCAATAGCAAAATGCTCAGCACCTTGACGGCCGGACTTATATGTATATCTAGCGGTAATGTTTTGATGCCGGGGGAAATGCTATTTTACATTTATGACAGCACATATAGATTGCCTCATCTGCAATGTCTATTCTGATAAACGTACTTCGTTATTAAGATTGATGAACTGATAGGTAAAGTGAGCAGGAGGAATTCGCTGTTCATTATCATAGGGACCTGGATTTACATTACTTCGTTAAGTCGCCATTAATTCATTCTATCTGTGCTACCGCAAGCCAGATATGATTAGCTGACATGTGCCTGGACACTAATTGGAGAGTGCAGATGCAATGGCGGTCGTAGAAATCGAACATGATGCTAAGTTCTAGTAATGAGTGATGCGTTGTCATGGTAACTCAAACCAATTAGCTGTTAGGTAAAGAACTAGATAAAGTCAATGGATAATGTTCTTGTCATTTATCAGAAAGTCTGACACCAATGATCGGCAACCTAGCAGTGGATCTAGAATTGCATTTGATAAGATGAGGTCAGGGCTGCACCACCAATGAGGCCAGGTGAGGCAATCACCTCAGGCAGCACCTGGTAGGGGCAAGAGGGGGGCAGCGGAAGGGCCATGGGCAATGAGCGCTTTCACTGTGGCAAAGGGGTTAGGTTAAAAAATTGTCATTGGGGGGGGGTCAGTTTTCGCCTCAGGCAGCAGAAAGGTTAGATGCACCCCTGGATAAGGTTGCTCAAAAATGGTAGGAGAAAAAAATGTAACAGCGACAGATAAAAAACGACAAGGTTAATTTATGCAATACATAGAAGAAATAGCCTGCAAATCCCTGAGTTAAAGGGTTACTACTTTCACACAATTTCAATTCATTTAATAGAAAACGGTGCAATTAGAACATTTCTAAATCACTTCATATAAACAAGTCTCACTTTAACCTAATTTACAGTCCAATGCCTGTTGTCAGACAAGACCCGTCCCTGCTAGAGTTGAGTTCACATTATCGTTTAGCTTTCCGTGCTTCTGATTGGTTAGAAGAAAAGAGAGCGAGAGAAAAAAAAGAACCAGGATCCTCTGAAAAAACGGATCCTGTTGGATCAGTTGTCCATTGTATCCGTTTGAGCCATTTCTGTCTGAGATTCATTTTTTTAGACGGAAAAAAGTCCTGCATACAGAACTCCCCCCCCATCTAAAAAAAACTGATCTCAGGTGAAAATGGCTCAAACGGATGACAACTGCAGCATTATTCTGTCCGCGAAGGGGACACAACCAAACAGAACGGAATGCATTCTGGTGTTCAGTTCAGTTTTGTCCCCATTAACAATGGGGACAAAACGGAAGCGTTTTCCCCCCGCTATTGAGATCCTATGACAGATGTCAATAGCAGAAAGGGAAAGCGCAGATGTCAAAGTAGCCTAAGTGTGATTTCCCTTCCTTATTAGTGTTGGGCGCGAATATTAATCGCGAATATCAGCACTTCGAGAATTCGCGAATATTTAGAATATAGTCATATATATTTGTAATTTAAAATATTCAAGATTTTTTTTTCATCATTAACCTCCCTTCTTTCTTGTGGGCCAATGAGAAGGCTGCAATGTCTTTGTCTGAGTTTAGCAACATCCCTAGCAACCAATAGGAAAGTTGCCTACCTCTTACAATATAAGAACCTCCCCAGCAGCCCTTGTATGCAGTATTTTGCAGATTTGAGAGACACAGCAGTGTCATTGCTGTGCTCTCTGCTTTCCTGTGTCATTACATTAGATGGTTAGTTAGTTAGTTAGTTAGTTAGTTAGCTTATATATAATACAGATAGTTAGTGGGAGATAGTCAGTGTAGGTTAGATAGTGATATAGTGTAGCTGATATGTTTTGCTGTCCATACATACATACATACATACATAGTGCTGTGATGTCATAAGTTCACAACAATACTTAGTGCACCAATCACTAATAAGTAGTCAGACCTGTTAAAATGTGAAGTTGCGGGGGGCGGAGCTTGCCGATGGCGGAGTAAGCAGCACGCAGCTTGAGCTCCTGAACACCGCTGGCTTATTACACTCACTCATAGCACACAGAGGACCGCGGGATACTTCATGGGTCGCAAGAGGGGTCCATCTTCCACCCCAGCGCCTGCAGCACGTGAATCGGGTGACATCTCAAGATTTTTCGCCTCGTCCAGCCAGCCCGGGAATCCAGGCTCCGGGGCCACCACTTCCAAGATTGCGGAGCTAGCGCAGGAACCCAGCGCCTCTACACCAGTGACCAGAGGGATGACCGCACCCCTCAGTTCCCGCACTCAGGGAGATCATCTCACCGGAGGACCTCCGGCTTCATATGCAGCAGCGGTGAGTCCTGCCTCGGTGTCCACGTCCATCTCGCCGGCGTCTAGAGGCTCAGAGGCCTACCCAGGCCCGCAGCTCTCCCAGCGTGGTTCCCCAGCCATGTCAGCTGCTTCAAGCAGATCAACTGTCTCCCACTCTCATGACGATGAATGGGACTGGAAGATGCATTTAAAATCTCTCCCCACTACCACAGAAGTGGACGCCTTGCTTAGCAGGATGGAGGCTTCCCACAAACAGGATATGGCGGCCTTGCACCAAGACATCAAACATGTAGGACAGAGAGTGGAAGATGTAGAAAACAAACAGGAGCAGCATTAATGAAGGTAACCCCTGATACAATCATTGAGATTGATCGGATTCATCGGGCTCTTGGCCCAAAGTCATCTGACCTTAACCGTCCTATAGACATTATATGTCGCATACACTTTTACAAGGAGAAAGAATCTATCCTCAGAGCGGCCCGAAATGCTGCTGGTTCTAATTTAAACCCGAACGCCATCCAGATTCTTCCGGATCTCCTGTCCATGCTCAGGGACAATGAGATTTTATACAGATGGGGTTACCCCTTTCAACTTTCTGCAAGAAAGGATGGGAAGTCTGCTATCTTCAAATCTCTCGCTGACCTGCCCAAATTCCTGGCCACATTGATCTACCTCCAGTGGACCTTCCAGAATGGCCCAGGCCCCTCCTGGTTCCCCCCTCCAGTGGTCGCGAAGAGTGGCAGACGGTGACACCGAAGCCCCAGAGGCACTCCAGATGCCATCCCGGTCCACCTGCTTGAGCCTGATAGGCTACCGCGGGACTTTACATATTCCTGTGCGCTCGTTTAGTGCATAATGTTCATGTTCTAATGTTACCTGCTATGTGTTCTACATTTTTCTGTTATCCTTATTTACATGCCGGAGGTCAGTAAGGCTGCTGTCTTGCCCTTGACCTCTCCTTCCCCTCACTAGGGATATCGACACCTGGTGTCGAACGTGACCATAGTCACATATTCGCTTACAACCGAGCCGACGTTTCCGGCTCTCTCCATCTGGAGTTTTTTTGTGTTTTTTTTGTTTTGTTTTTTGTTTGTTTTTTGTCTTTGTCTGATTGTTATTTGTCTGTTCTTGTCGCCCTCCCCTTTTTCCGCCCTCGTGTCCTCAACTCCTTTACGTCTACCCCGTCCGCTAAGCTGCATATGAGATGACCCCCCTTTCTTTTTGCACTTATAATTCCAGAGGCCTCAACAAACCAGAAAAACGTAGCCAGATCTTATATCGCTTTAATCGGAAGCGTGTCATGCTTATCATGTTCCAGGAGACCCACTTTAAACTTGCCTCGGTTCCCAGGTGCGAACGTGGTTACTATACCACTTGGTTCCATAGTCCCAATCCTGTCAAAAAAGCAGGAGGTGTATCCATAGCCTTCCACAAGTCATTTCGCCCTACGGTTTTGTCTTCGGACATTGATGGTAAGGGGCGCTACATATTGCTCAAGCTGTCTGATGGTCACCATGTGTATACAATTGCTAATGTTTATTTTCCCAACCAGCTGCAGGTACCGTTTGGCTCCAGGATCCTCAGGAAACGGACTCGCTTCGCAGATGGTTCCTCTATCATACTGGGCGGTGACCTTAATATGGTGATGGACCTGCTATAGATTCTTCGACTGGTAAGTCCGCTATCTCTCCGGCATCCCAGCGCTGTTTTAGAGAAGGCCTGTCCTCTCTTTGCCTTGTTGATTTATGGAGGGTGTTGCATCTGGGAGTCAGAGATTTTAGTTTTCACTCTCAGGCCCATAATAGTTACGCTAGATTAGACCATCTATTTGTCTCACATTCTTTATTGGACGCAGACCCACTCAGTTCGATGGATGGATTCCTTTGGTCAGACCACGCACCTGAGTATGGGCTACTCAGGGTCCAACAGACACCTTCCCGCCCCTTCACGTGGAGATTAAATGATAATCTTCTAAACGACTTAGTCTGTATGACTGACATTCGCAAGGCTATTACAGAATTCGCCAATAACCATCAAAATGACCCGTCCCCCCCCTCCGATAAAATGGGAAGCTCTAAAATGTGTACTTAGAGGAATTTTTATTTCCCATGGTGCCAGACTCAAGAAAGAATGATTCGCAAAACTTTCCTCTCTCCTGATAACACTTGACAGTAAAGAAACATCAAATAAGCTTGCTCCGTCTGACCAGTTAAAGGTGACATCTCTCTTCTCCGGCAGCAAATACTCCGAATTCTTGATCAGAGAACTTTATGCCTTCGTGATAAAGTTAAGTTCGGGTTCTTTGAATATGGAGAAAAGAGTGGAAAATGGCTTGCTAGGGCTCTACATCCTCGGCTCCCTCAGACACAGGTTACTTCGCTTAACACACCAAATAAGGGCATAGTACATACTCCCTCCGGAATCTCATCAGAGTTCCGAACTTATTATAGCTCCCTCTACGACCTGAACACCGGAAGAGACCCAAATTCGGATTGCTTTATACTAGACACTAGAGATTATTTGAACCAATTCAGCCCCAAACGTATTCTCAGCGAAGATTCTTTGGCATTGGAGGATGATTTCTCACCCTCAGAACTCATAGGAGTTATGAAAGATCTTAAAAATGGGAAGAGTCCGGGTCCAGATGGCCTAACCCCACGTTTTTATAAACTCCTCACAGAAGAATTATCCCCCTTTCTCCTCCAGTCTTTCAACTCCATTGCTTCGGAAACCCCATTTCCACCCCAAGCTCTACAGGCCCATATAACAGTCATACCCAAACCTGACAAAGATCCCTCCCATTGTGCCAATTATAAACCTATATCCCTTTTAAATGTGGACCTGAAAATTTATGCCAAATTAATCGCTCTGCGGTTACATTCCCTTATTCCAAAGTGTATACATCAGGAACAGGTGGGTTTCGTCCCCGGTAGGGAAGCACGCGATAGTACCCTGCAGGGGCGTAGCTATAAATGACTGGGCCCCATAGCAAAAAAAATTTATGGCCCCCCCCCCCCCCCTTTAAATAATGCAGCTGTGCCTGCCAGGCTTGAGGTACAGCCGGATCTCAGCATCTTCCCTATTCACACATATACCTGCTCAAGCCTGGCAGGCGCAGCTGCATTATTTATTTATTTATTTATTTATTTATTTGTGTGGTGTGGTAATGGTTAATGGCATTTTGGCGAAGAGACAGCCACCTAGGCTACTTTCACACTTGCAGCAGTGTGATCCGGCGGGCAGTTCCGTCATCGGAACTGCCCGCCGGATCCGCTGATTTTGATGTGACTGAAAGCATTTGTGAGACGGATCCAGATGAGGATCCGTCTCACAAATGCATTGCAAGAACGGATCCGTCTTGTATTTATTTTCACATTTTTACCGGTCTCATAGTGATAACTCTCTGAGTATAGATAATGTAGTAGATATCACCTGCAGCCCTATGTAACAACACAGATAACACAGTACTGGCTATCTGAGTACAGAAAATGTAGTAGTGTTACCTGCAGTCCTATGTAAAACTACAGATAACACTAGAGCTGATAATGTGGTAGTGTTACCTGCAGTTCTATGTAAAAACCACAGATAACACTAGTGTAGATCATGTGGTAGTGTTACCTGCATCCTTAGTGTGCCTCCCTGTGTCTCTCCCACGGACTCCATGCTGGCGGCGCTGCCTCCTCTTCCATCTTCTTCTTCCCCCGCACAGAACGTCTGATGCAGCTGTGTCAAGACATAGGAACACTGTGGGCATGGTGATGGTGACACACAGGGAGAGACACACAGACACAGGTGACAGACACACACCCACACAGGGACATACATATGGACAGACACTTATACGATGGCGAGATCGTCACAGCACCTGCTGTGTATGGGGCAGGCTCACCGCCGCAGTCCGCTCCATACATTGTCTCAGCACCTGCTGTGTATGGGGCAGGCTCACCGCCGCAGTCCGCTCCATACATTGTCTCAGCTCAGCACCGCATAGTGAGTGGAGCACAACACTGCCTGCATGGCCTGGCTTCTCATAAGCTGTGCCATGCAGGCAGCCGCCTGAGACAGCGGTGAAAACCCAGTGACAACTCAGGCTTCTTTCACATCACCGTTCAGCATTTCCGTTCCCCTGCTCCATTTAGGACTAGGAGAACGGAAAGGACGGATTCGGCACATAACTGAGCAGAACCAATCCTAAGGACCCCATAGACTATAATGGGGTCCGTTAGGTGTTCGCTCAGAAGAAGATTTTTGAAGCGGAGACAAAAGTCTTGCATGCACTACTTTTGTTTCTGCTCCAAATTCATCTTCTGAGCGGAAACCTAACAGACTTTATTATAGTCTATGGGATCCGTAGGCTCCGTTATGTTCCGAATCCGTCCTTTCCGTTCTCCTGCTCCTAAACTGAGCAGGAGAACGGAATGGCTGAACGGTGATGTGAACGAAGCCTCATATTGATCCTTTCTATACGGGCCCCCTTCTCTCTCTGTACAGGGAACACTGACAACTGTTGCGGTCCGCATCTTTTGCAGCCCTATTGAAATTACGGAGGCGGACCCAGAATTACGGTCGTGTGACTAGACCCTAAAGGTGGGTCATCAGCGATACTTGGTGGTGACAGCAGCGCTGAGTGACAGTAACTACTGACAACACCTACTAAGGACACGCTCTAAAGATTTAGCATGACAAGTACTACTTCTCCATGCTAAATCTTACAGCGTGTCCTAATTAGAAGTAAATGGGACATCATGGGAGGGGAGTGGTGCTGGCTGAGACTCACTATTTGGCTAATGGAAAAAGCTCAGTCACTGTGACATGGCTGAGCCTCAAGGGGTTAAAATTAAACAACTGGACAAAAGAAGGAAAAAAAAGAAAAAAAAGGACCTTACTAGCTTGAAGACAGGCCAGCAGCAAGCAGGACAGGAAACAACTCTGCAGGGATGGTAGAAAGGCAGGAGCAGCCACACTGGTCACCCTCTGGTGATCACAGAAGAACGTGGGGCATGTCAGGAGGACTGCAGAAGGAGGAGGCAATGATAGGGTTATTTTCCTGGGACCCGGCCCCTCCTCCTGCAAGTGTCACTCTCTCAAGGCTCCCGAGCTCTTTTCCCTGACTGTGTGAGGAGGCGGAGCCAGGAGGCAGCATCGCACAGTCAGTGAATGAGAGGCAGCAGCACACTGCCTGCATGGCCGGGCTTATCATAAGCCGGGACATGCAGGCAGCGACATTTGGGACCGATCATATGCAGCTGCAGGAGTGAGCTGGCACAGTGGGCCCCCCCAGGAGCAGTGGGCCCCGGCACTTGACCCACCCACACTCCAGCAGCTCACCTCGCATGCAGCTTCCTATTCTTGAAAGTGCAGCTCCAAGTCTGCGACTCCGCCTCCTCCACTTCCGGCCAATCACCTCCTAGACTGCCTCTCTACCTCCGCCCTCCAGCTCCGAGTCCGACTGCCCCCTATCCGCCCCCTATCACAGCACCACGGCCGGCCCGCTGGCCACATGAATTTGATTTTTATTTTTTTAATCTTCAGTCGGCGGCGGGCCCCCAGTGGCGTAGGGCCCCATAGCCATTGCTATGGCTGCTATGGCGATCCCTACGCCACTGGTACCCTGAAGACCTTGGGCTTTATAGCTAGATCTACTGGGTCTCCGCTGTGCCTGCTTTCGGTGGATGCAGAGAAGGCCTTCGATAGAGTCAACTGGAGCTTTCTGGCCCAAACCCTAGAACGTATAGGCCTTGGCTCTAAAATGATTAAGCGCATCATGGCATTATACTCCTCTCCCTCAGCCCAGGTCCGAGTCAATGGCCTTCTCTCTACGCCCTTCACTATAAAAAACGGAACACGTCAGGGTTGCCCCTTTCCCCCTTTCTTTACATCCTGACCATGGAATCATTGGCTAATGCACTTCGGAGCAACCAATCTATAAAAGGGGTGGAGATTGGAGCCGGTGAACACAAACTCTCCCTTTTTGCGGATGACTTGCTGTTCCCTGTAATATAGCTAACAGATTCTTTATTCAACTTGGGTCAATAGCCTCTCGGTTTATTTGGAATGGCGCAAGGGCCAGAGTAAGTTATAAAGTATTATCTAGAGCGAAGAGTTTGGGGGGAGCAGGCCTTCCTGACTTTCAGGCATACTATAGAGCCTCCATCTCAAACTGTGTGCTGGATCTTATCCACAATCATACTCTGAAACTATGGGTAGACATAGAACATACCATCGCCCCACATCTGGTGCCAGGGATATCCCTGCTCCCTGTGGCCACACAAAAAAAATCTCCTCCACACTCTTCGCTCTCCATTACTTCAAACTCTGACAAAGTCGTGGGGAAGATTTGCTTCCAAGATAAATCTAATCTCTGCACCAGGCCCGCTGACGGCTATTGCTGCTCATCCTGACCTACATTCCTCGATCAGAAACTTGCCATCACTTCAGGCTTCCCCCCCCACCCCAGATTCTAATAAGGGATATTTTTAAAGGACCGGGACTTCTACCCCTTAATGATCTATCACACATCTTTCTCAACTCTCCAAGTCGCTGGTTTCATTACCTTCAACTCCGCAGCTTTATAGAATCCCTGGCTCCCGGATCGCAACTATCTGCTCCTTTGACAAATTTTGAAAAGCTTTGTGTAGTCAGCACGGGTCCAGGTCATGGTATCTCTCTGATTTATGGTCTGCTTGGTGCCGGGGAGATGGGGAATATGTCGTTAATTGATCAGATGAGGAGTGTCGGATTTGCCTCTGGTTGGGAGAGCGAACTGGCGGCCTCCTTATCTGCCGAACAATGTAACCGTTCCCTCTTATTTACTCATAAATCGACTACATCATGTCGCCTACAGGAGTTGAATTATAAAATTCTCACACGTTGGTATAGGACTCCGGTCAAGTTGAATCAATTCTACCCATCGGTCCCCAACACCTGCTGGCGATGCCAAACAGCAGTTAAATCTATGCTCCACATCTGGTGGGACTGCCCTGGGGTCGCCCCCCTGTGGCAGGATATCTTTGCTCTTTACAATGCTCTATACCGGACTGCTATATCTCCGTCCCCCCTGATTGCTTTACTCTCTGTTTACTCGGGCAGATATCAACATGTCAAAAAAGGGGCTCTTAGAACATATGTTCAGTCTATGAGGCAGATTATACCACGCCAATGGAGATCACCAAATAGCTTGCGGAGAGTCACGTGGGTACGTGCCTTGGTGCGAATGGAGGAGTTAGGGGCCGAGACCCACAACCAAACCCAAATGTACACGCTGACTTGGGAGCCTTGGTTACAGTTTAGGAGCTCCTCTCGCTTCCAAACCTGGTTAGATACAGGTGATTACACCTGAAGACATCTTCGATAAGTTTTCCAGTCGCCCCTCCCCTCTTTCCCTCCCTCCCTTTCTTCCTCTTACCTTCCCTGGTCTTTTGTCTGTCTATGTCTTGTTTTTGTTTGTTTCCTTGTCTTTGTTGGTTGACCTTTTCGTGTTTCTTACCACGAGCCACGGTTTTAGAAGCACTATATTTGCCTTACTATTAGTATGTAATTTAAGAACCCGACACGAGTGCTTGTTACATTTACTTTCACCATACTTGGCTCTACAACCTGCATTCTATGTTCACCTTCATTACTAAGCCGTTATAAGTGTTGCACTGTATGGCACTTGAGACAACTCACTTTCTCCAATTAGAGTGTTATTATGTTCTCAAGTCAGGGTCTACCTTATTTGAGCGTCCACTATTATGCAAGGGGCCTTAGCCCCACAATCCCTGTTGTCTTGGGCGGTATTTATGGTTTACTTTGTCTCAAATTGTACCTTTACTGGAGGATTATGCTGTAATATATGTCCGTCTAACCACTGAACCCTCTACTTGAACATAGGGAAAAAAGGGGCATTTACTGTTTACATTGTCTATAATGCTCTGTTTGATTGCTTTGTCCTTCCTTGCAATAAAAAGAGATTCAGCAATAAAATGTGAAGTTGCAATTATTAGTGCCGATTTCACAATCGCGAATATATTGGAGCACTCTATCTGCATATAAAGCTATTGTAATGTTCTGCCGTGCCAACCATTTTCTCCAGTCTCAGGAAACTTCTAGCAGCTTGAAAAATATAGCTATAGTAACCCACGCCTGTATTTTGCGCGCATTATGGGAATATTACATTGCCGATTTTTCGCGATCAAGAAAATAATCTCGAATTAGCGAATATATGACGAATATTCTACCAAATATTCGTGAAATATCGTAATTTCGAATATTGCCCCTGTCGCTCATCACTATTCCTTATCTGTTCTGTGAGCTCAAGAGCTGAAAACAAACATAGTGGGAAGTAAGGGAAAGGATGTCACGGCAGTACAGCGCTGGCAGATTCCACAGAAGGGAAACACCCCTGTTTCTGAGTGAAATGCATCTAGCTGTGCATCTGAAACAGGGAATAATATGGCTGAAAAAGACTAGGAAGTCCCAAAAACACTCGCTCCTTCACAGTTACGAATGTACAAAAAGCACAGCCATTATGCAAACTTTTTTTTTTTTCAAAACTCAGGTACGCTTTACAGGGGTTATCCCATGACTAATGTAAAACATAAAAATCAGACATCATATAGTATATGACAGTCTCTTTCTAACAAAGCTAGTATGTACAGTATGTGCTGGGTGGTCCATAGTTGCCCTCTGCATCGGCTGGATAGTGATATTAAACACAGGGATTATCCCATGATTAATGGTATAAATGAAAATCAGACATCATATAGTACATGACTATTACTTACTAACAAAGCTAGAACCAGCCCTGTACCTCACATGGGTCCAGAGATCTCCCCATTCATTGTTCTGCTAATTTTATATCAAGCTGGCAGATCAAGGGGAGTGTCTTTTCTGCTGCAGCTCAGGGGGCGTGTCCATTCTGCTGCAGCTCTCTCCCTATCACAGCTCAGGAGGCAGTTGAATGATGAAACTGAGCATGTGTGGCCATCTCAGTGAGCCGGACAAAGAAATAAGAGAAAAAACAAACCACAGGTGGCGCTATACAGATAGATTTTATTGAATAACTCAGTGGCTATGCAAGATTTTCAGTTGCAGGTTTGAAAACTGTAGAATATTTTTCATGAGACAACCCCTTTAAGTTTTTTTTTTTTACATCTGCATCAGATTAATTTTGATGGGAAAAATAGCATTATTTTTCCACTTCAGGATACAATGGACATCTTAGTAGGAGCACAGAGACCCGGTGATAATTCAATCAGATCTGTCGGGTGATTACTTTCACACCTCCAGTGTGAAACTCTGGCATGTTCATTCTGGTAGACAATTGAAGGATCAGCCAGACACAAACCACGGTATGCAGCAGTTTGTATCCAGCCGATTCTCCGCTTGTCGGCTGGAATGCGTATGGCCCCATTATACTTAAGACCATCCGCGTCTGGCTACGCCGGAGATGTGAAAGTAGCCTAATCCGATGCAGCATTGAGTTGGTGATTGGCAGTGGTGGATTAACATAGGGGCGTCCGGGTCGGCAGCCCGGTATCGCTGGGGGGCCCAACGCCAACCCGAACGCCCACATACTGCGGCGGGGCACGGGTGCACATTGTTCCCTGCCCCGTCGACAATCAATACCTAGTAGGCCTGAGGCCTATGTGGTAGTATAATCCCGGCACAGGCATGCGTGATGACATCATTGCGCGCCTGCTCCAGGACGCAGGACAATGAAGATTGTGCACTTGCGGACTGCCTCACCATCCCGGACACAGGTAAGTATTAGATTTTTTTTTTTTCTTGTTGTGCCAACTTTTGTAGGCAGAGGAGGATATGGGGCAGTATGGGGGCAAATCGCTTCAGGGGGCGCAGTGTGGGGGCAGATTATTACATGGGGCAAATCACTTCATTGGGGGCAGATTATTACATGGGGCAAATTACTTCATAGGGGTGCAGTGTGGGGGCAAATTACTTAATGGGGGCAGTGTGGGGGCAAATCATTTCATGGGGCAGTGTAGGGGCAAATCATTTTATGGGGCAGTGTGGGGGAAAATTATTTCATGGGAGGGCAGTGTGGGGGAAATTACTATATGGGGGCAGTGTGGGGGTGTTGCTATTAAGTACCATTATTTTTGGGGACACTATACAGGTATTATTACCTGGAGCAAAAGGTAATGGGTGTTAATAGGGTGTTATTATTACTGGGGATACTCTAGGGGACATTATAACTGCTGTGGACACTATAGGGACCTTTGGGGTAATTTATCAAACTGGTGTAAAGTAAAACTGGCTTAGTTGCCCATAGCAACAGATTTTTGACAGCTCCTTTGGAAAATAAAAGGTGGAATCTGATTGGTTGATATGGGCCACTAAGCCAGTTATATTTTACACCAGTTTGATAAATCACCCCAGTTATGAGAAATCTAACGTGTCTGTGTAACAAACTCTGTAGAGACAAGATGCGGCTGAAAGATTTTGTCATGGCGGTCTGGGTCAAACGGAGGAGAAGAAGAAAGAGAAGCTCTACATGACAGGAGATGTCACTGTAAGTAACAGGTATGTGGTTCTGTATTCTCCTATATGTAGAGCTGGCTCACTCATCTTCTCCTCCACGTCTTTTTTTTCATTATCATATGTATTTTAAATTTGGCAACAAAAAATTTAATTTGTCACCTGCAGTCCTATGTAACAGCCCAGATAACAGTGATAACTTTCTGTGTGCAGATAATGTAGTGGATGTTCCATGCAGTCCTATGTAACACCCCACATAACACAATAGTTCACTGTGTTATGTGGGGTGTTACATAGGACTGCAGGTAACATCTATGAGATCTGTACTCAGAGAGTTATGAGATGACGGGGGTCAGACTCCTGGCACCCCTGCCAATCAGCTGTTTGAGAAGACTGAAATGTTCCAGTCAGCGCCGCAGGCTCTTTGCTCCTTAGCGAGCACAGCGCTGTCCATTTGATAGCACTGCGTTGGTATTGCAGATCAGCCCCAATCACTCAGATGGGAATGAGCAGCACCTAGGCCATGTGTACGATGAATGTGATGTCATATGGCCTAGGAAGAGACTGTGGCGCTCACGAAGCATCACAGCCTCTTTATACAGAAAAAAAGTAAACTTAAAAGGAGGGAGGGGCCCGAGTTGGGTAGACAGCCCAGGACCTATCATACAGTTAATCCGCCCCTGGTGATTGACGGCACATTTATATGGGCCATATGAACATTCTTCAGTCTGTATAAAAGGGTCATTATTAGACAATGATCACACAACTTAAAGATTAAGTAGTTTAACATAGCAACTGACTACTCTAGTCCGGTCCATATTCGTAATATTTTGATCAGTGCCTATATGTACATTACTGGAGCAGAAAGTGCCGCCACGTGGTTGTGACCATCCGTCAGCTAAACAGACTGGACTCTGAGCTGATGCAGTTCTCCCTGCACTGATACTTTGTAGCAATCTATCAAAACAGCAGAGATATTTGTGCTGCTGATTTTGGGGACACCGTGCTGCAAGTCAGGGCACACTGCTGTCCGCTAAAAATCCCCAATTTTATAGGGTTATCATCCTGTAAGGGGTTGTCCTGCTTCAGGATATAACCGGGCAATGCAATAAAATAATAGAAGAAGCATGACTGCTCAGCTGACGGCTCCTTATCTCTGACCTTATAAACGCTCATTGTAGCTCAGTTCTTTTACTTATAAGAATGTGGTGAAGTGTTTATGACCTTATAGTAATTTAGGGTCCTTTCACACTAGCGTTTTTCTTTTCCGGCGCAGAGTTCCGTCCTAGGGGCTCAATACCGGAAAAGAACTGATCAGTTTTATCCTAATGCATTCTGAATGGAGAGCAATCCGTTCAGGATGCATCAGGATGTCTTCAGTTCAGTCTTTTTGACTTTTCAGGACGGAGATAATACCGCAGCATGCTGCAGTTTTATCTCCGGGCCCAAAAAACTGAACACTTGCCTGAATGCCGGATACGGCATTTTTTTCCATAGGAATGTATTAGTGCCGGATCCAGCATTCAAAATTGCCGCATTGGCGGATCCGGTATTCCGGGCTGCGCATGCGCAGAACTTTAAAAATGGGGAAAAAAAATATGCCGGATGACACCGGAAAAAACGGATCCGGCATTGCAATGTATTTTTCTGACTGATCAGGCATTTTTCAGACTGATCAGGATCCTGATAAGTCTGAAAAATGCCTGATCAGTCAGAAAAAATGACATGACAACGGAACTGCCTGCCGGAATCAAACAACGCAAGTGTGAAAGTACCCTTAGAGATAAAGTTTATTAGATGACATTGCCCCCTCTATATTGGTGAGGGGTAATTTGGCCGGTGCTGAAGTCTCTTTACTGGAAGTAAACTGATGTGGACAGATAATTACCTCTCTGGAAAGAAGGTGGTATGTCTTTTTATTTGGATATAATATTTTAATTTTTTTTCCCATAGAAAAATGGGTCTGAATGTTCTCTCTCCCTGGCTCGCCCCAATCATCTGGGATGGAACATATAACATTGATATGCTGAATCAGCAGCACAATGGTACGAGAATTGGACTGTTTGTCTTTGCTGTGAAAAAGTAAGTATACATTGATAACCAAACGGAAAATGCAAATGTGATCGCACACTACATCCAGCACTCTGCCCTCCATGCTGGATGAGACATTGGTTTATATTTTGGCCAAAGCATAGTAAGCCACTCACCGCGTCAAGGTTGTCTCATGAGTGGTCCCTAACTCTTGTTCCTACCTGTTCATGGGCCATGACAGCCACATTAAATCCAGGGAATGCAGGTCAGCATGCAAGCCAAGTACACTTTGCTTGTAACCCCGTCCGGTGCCATTACAGCTTTCATCGGATCCAGGGATGCAAGTACCAACATGCATGCTGAACCCACCATATACTTCTCCTGGAGCCAGATGGCTAATGGTAGGTTCTATACAAGCAGACTCAGTTTTATACTGACTTTAAAACCAGCCTCAAGGACAGATTAACTGGTCAGGTGTGCAATGACTCCAAGGAGATCGCCACGCCTCCAATATATACTACAAAGAAAAAAATAAGGGGTTGGGTCAGCACAACCTGCCTGTAGGTGCACATCACTATGGCGAAATACATATACAAACGGAAAATGCAAATGTGATCGCACACTACATCCAGCACTCTGCCCTCCATGCTGGATGAGACATTGGTTTATATTTTGGCCAAAGCATAGTAAGCCACTCACCGCGTCAAGGTTGTCTCATGAGTGGTCCCTAACTCTTGTTCCTACCTGTTCATGGGCCATGACAGCCACATAAAATCCAGGGAATGCAGGTCAGCATGCAAGCCAAGTACACTTTGCTTGTAACCCCGTCCGGTGCCATTACAGCTTTCATCGGATCCAGGGATGCAAGTACCAACATGCATGCTGAACCCACCATATACTTCTCCTGGAGCCAGATGGCTAATGGTAGGTTCTATACAAGCAGACTCAGTTTTATACTGACTTTAAAACCAGCCTCAAGGACAGATTAACTGGTCAGGTGTGCAATGACTCCAAGGAGATCGCCACGCCTCCAATATATACTACAAAGAAAAAAATAAGGGGTTGGGTCAGCACAACCTGCCTGTAGGTGCACATCACTATGGCGAAATACATATACAAACGGAAAATGCAAATGTGATCGCACACTACATCCAGCACTCTGCCCTCCATGCTGGATGAGACATTGGTTTATATTTTGGCCAAAGCATAGTAAGCCACTCACCGCGTCAAGGTTGTCTCATGAGTGGTCCCTAACTCTTGTTCCTACCTGTTCATGGGCCATGACAGCCACATTAAATCCAGGGAATGCAGGTCAGCATGCAAGCCAAGTACACTTTGCTTGTAACCCCGTCCGGTGCCATTACAGCTTTCATCGGATCCAGGGATGCAAGTACCAACATGCATGCTGAACCCACCATATACTTCTCCTGGAGCCAGATGGCTAATGGTAGGTTCTATACAAGCAGACTCAGTTTTATACTGACTTTAAAACCAGCCTCAAGGACAGATTAACTGGTCAGGTGTGCAATGACTCCAAGGAGATCGCCACGCCTCCAATATATACTACAAAGAAAAAAATAAGGGGTTGGGTCAGCACAACCTGCCTGTAGGTGCACATCACTATGGCGAAATACATATACAAACGGAAAATGCAAATGTGATCGCACACTACATCCAGCACTCTGCCCTCCATGCTGGATGAGACATTGGTTTATATTTTGGCCAAAGCATAGTAAGCCACTCACCGCGTCAAGGTTGTCTCATGAGTGGTCCCTAACTCTTGTTCCTACCTGTTCATGGGCCATGACAGCCACATTAAATCCAGGGAATGCAGGTCAGCATGCAAGCCAAGTACACTTTGCTTGTAACCCCGTCCGGTGCCATTACAGCTTTCATCGGATCCAGGGATGCAAGTACCAACATGCATGCTGAACCCACCATATACTTCTCCTGGAGCCAGATGGCTAATGGTAGGTTCTATACAAGCAGACTCAGTTTTATACTGACTTTAAAACCAGCCTCAAGGACAGATTAACTGGTCAGGTGTGCAATGACTCCAAGGAGATCGCCACGCCTCCAATATATACTACAAAGAAAAAAATAAGGGGTTGGGTCAGCACAACCTGCCTGTAGGTGCACATCACTATGGCGAAATACATATACAAACGGAAAATGCAAATGTGATCGCACACTACATCCAGCACTCTGCCCTCCATGCTGGATGAGACATTGGTTTATATTTTGGCCAAAGCATAGTAAGCCACTCACCGCATCAAGGTTGTCTCATGAGTGGTCCCTAACTCTTGTTCCTACCTGTTCATGGGCCATGATATCACTTTATTTATTTTAGGCTAAAAATCATTTTTTCAATTGGTCTTTATAAAAAATATTGAACTGTTCTGTCACAACAGTTACCGTATTTTTTGCCCTATAAGACGCACCGGCTAATGGTGGTCTGTGCATGACACTACTATGGGGGATCTGTGGATGGCACTATTATGGGGGGGATCTGTGGGTGGCACTGTTATGGGGGATCTGTGGATGGCACTGTTATGGGGGGATCTGAGGGTGGCACTGTTATGGGGGATCTGAGGGGGGCACTGTTATGGGGGATCTGTGAATGGCACTGTTATGGGGGGGTGATCTGTAGATGGCACGGTTATGGGGGTGATCTGTGGATGGCACTGTTATGGGGGGGTGATCTGTGGATGGCACTGTTATGGGGTAGTGATCTGTGGATGGCACTGTTATGGGGGGAGAACTGTGGATGGCACTGTTATGGGGTGGTGATCTGTGGATGGCACTGTTATGGGGGGGTGATCTGTGGATGGCACTGTTATGGAGGGGGATCTGTGGATGGCACTGTTATGGGGGGTGGATCTGTGGATGGCACTGCTATATATGTGTCACCCACAGATCCCTACCCCATAACAGTGCCATCCACATATCCCCCACCCCATAATAGTGGCATCCACAGATCACCCTCCCATAACAGTGCCATCCACAGATCACCCCCCCCCCCATAACAGTGCCATCCACAGATCTCCCCCCCATAACAGTGCCATCCACATATCCCCCACCCCATAATAGTGGCATCCACCGGTGGCATTGCGGCGGGGCCGGTGCGGTCACTGTACTCCGTCTCCGCCACTCATTTACTGCTTTATTGCCTAAACATTTTATAATAATAACTTTAATTGAAGTTCCGATCCCCAGCCCCATCTGTACTACTTACTAAATGTCCTGTAGCAGGCAGAGCAGGGCGGGCGGCCGGCCGTAACTCACTGACGTCACGTGCCTGCGACGCCTACTTTATGAATGAAGTAGGCGGTGCAAGCATGTGACATCAGTGAGTTACGGCCTGGCCGCCCTGCTCTGCCTGCTACAGGACATTTAGTAAGTAGTACAGATGGGGCTGGGGATCGGAACTTCAATTAAAGTTATTATTATAAAATGTTTAGGCATTAAGGAAGTGAGTGAGCGGCGGGGCCAGAGTACAGTGACCGCACCGGCCCTGCTGCATTTGCATGACACCGGCCCCTCCCCCCTCCAGCTGATACAGTGCGATGTAAAATGGCAGCATTCGCCCCATAAGACGCAGGGGCATTTTCCCCCCACTTTTGGGGGGAAAAAATGCGTCTTATGGGGCGAGAAATACGGTAACTGTTATTCTTTTTACTTTCACTTTGTGCCGTTGGTCATCTAATAAACTTTATCTCTAAATTACTAAAAGATCATAAACACTTATTTAAGCATTATTTAAACCCTATAATAAGGGTTTATAATGACAGAGAGCAGAGATAAGGAGCCCATCAGCTGAGCTGCCTGACAGAACAGAGTGAAAATTCAGATCCAGCTACTAGAAAAACTCAAGGCTGAACAAAGACAGGGGTTCAACATTTATAATAAAGGCCAATTGAAAAAATGATTTTAGCTCAAAATGAGTACAATGCAATAATAATAAAAATTACCCCCAAAAGATGTATATAGCCTTTAAAGTGTCCCACCCAAGAGGTCTAGTAAAAAAAAAATGACATGTTAATGAGGACCTGTCTCCACTACTAACTGTCTGTTTTAGTAACTACTTGCATTTCAGATGTAATAACAATTCTGGAGCATCTATTCTTAATACTCTCTGTTGTGCCATTCCTTTATTATTCTGCTAGAATTATGAAGGAATTGCTAGCAGTTTACAGTGAGGGTCCATATGGGTGTTACCATTTGGGTGAGTGTCCCCGCACTTTCTGGCGCTATCAAATCAATGCTACCAGTATGCAGATCTCAAATTTTATTACAAACTGTAGTAATTCATTCATACTTTCTAGAAGGAATAATGAAGGAATGGCACAACATAGAGCCATAACAATAGATGCTCCAAAATTATTATTTCATGGGGTGGAGGGGTCCACAGGGTTACTAAAACAGACAGTTTTCACTTTGACTGAATCTTTAGACTGTTGGTCTCTTGGCTTAATCCTTAGACCTTATCTCTAGTTCCCTGACAGCTCAAGAACACTCATTTAAGCCATATCATTATCATATTTGTCATCATTCAGCTTAAATGAGTGTTGGGTACGCAAGTAATTTCTGCTCTTCCATACATTTGTACTTGATCTCTACTTTTAAAGGGGTTTTCTGAATGTTTAACATTGATGGCCTATCCTCAGGATAGTTAATCAATACCTGATTGGTGGGGGCCCGACACCCAGCAGGCAATCCGATCTGCTGTTTGATGATGCCGTTGTGTGCTCTGTGAGTGCACCATCATCCATTGGATAGTGACTGTGCTTGGTATTGCAGCTTAGCTCCATTCACTTGACCGATAAACACGTCTTCTTCTAAAGCTCATCAGTTGAGGTGCCGGGAGTCAGATCCTCACCGATCAGATATTGGTGACCAATCCTATGGATAGGTCATCATTATTAAACACTCAGACTATCGCCTTTAAGCATATACTGTACTTTACTATACGTAGTTCTTAAACTACAGTATGTGGATTTTAGAGTAGAGGTGAAGTATAATATGGATTTAGCCTATAGAGATAATGAACATTATTCTAATAGATTTGTGGCATCTAACACATTTGTATATTGGATAGCTAACCAATCAATGTGTGTTCAACCGCTGGGACCCTTACCCATCTCGAAAATGGGGGTCCTGTTCCCTCATTCTGATGGAGCTGCAGGCCATACAAGTGCCCTGCTGCTCCATTTACTCTCTATGGCACTGCTGGAGATAGCAGACTATGGCACTTAGCTTGCTGCTCCATCAGGATGGTGGAAAGGGCCTCCTCTTTTTAGGATTTGTGGAGGTCCTAGTGGTTGGACCCTCACCAATCTGTTATTCCCCCATCCAGAGGATAGGAGATAAATTGAAAACTTTGCACAACCCCTTTAAGTTTAGCCCATGTTAGTTTTACCCAATGGTTTCCTATTTAAATGCACACAGCGGTAAGAAGTAGCAACACAGTATATGTGCAGGTTCTGCTCTCCTGCCCACTGACATAGAGATAGGTATTAAATAGAGTAGGATCTTGCTTGGACTGAGGTCACCTTGCCACGTAGGTGGGCACAATGTTTTGATCAAAATATATTTGCTAAGAACTTCAGAGTTATTTACCATATCAAAATGGGGTATTTGTTTTTATGTATAGTCTTTGTATCTAGTGCTATGAGAGTGCTGCTATATTCAGTTTTTTTCCATTTAGTATGTACTACTACTTTATTTTCCCTTTCCACGTCCATAACCTTACATTTATACCTCATATACCAGCTGTATCCAGGGGTGTATCTCTAATTAGGCAATGTGAGGCGGTGGCCTCAGGCGGCGCTATGCTAGGACAGCAGGGGGGGGCGGCATTCCTGCAAGGCTCCTGCAGACATCTGTGTCATTGGGAATTATTGTACATCGTGGTTTTAGCTGCATTTTGCAGCAAAAACTGTGACAATGCGATGTACAATGACTAGGGATGAGCGAACCCGAACTGTATAGTTCGGGTTCGTACCAAATTTTGGGGTGTCCGTGACACGGACCCGAACCCGAACATTTTCGTAAAAGTTCGGGTTCGGTGTTCGGCGCTTTCTTGGCGCTTTTTGAAAGGCTGCAAAGCAGCCAATCAACAAGCGTCATACTACTTGCCCCAAGAGGCCATCACAGCCTTGCCTACTATTGGCATGGCTGTGATTGGCCAGTGCAGCATGTGACCCAGCCTCTATTTAAGCTGGAGTCACGTAGCACTGCACGTCACTCTGCTGATTCAAGCATAGGGAGAGGTTGCAGCTGCGACGTTAGGGCGAGATTAGGCAGATTAACTCCTCCAAAAGACTTCATTCAGTGATCGATCTCCAGCTGTGGATCATTGAAGTGCTAATACCGACTTGCTCACTTTTTTGAGGCTGCCCAGAGCGTTTTTAGATCACTTTTTTTCTGGGGTGATCGGCGGCCATTTTGTGACTTGTGGTGCGCCAGCACAAGCTATCACCAAGTGTATTTAACCATCAATAGTGTGGTTATTTTGTGCTATATCCTACATCAGGTGCAGGCTGAGCCTGTGTCACCGAATGTCACAAGCAGACAGCTGAGAAGTTCTGACAGGAGCCGTTCAGATCCTCCCCCTTGAGTTTCTTTGTTTTGGTTTCTGTTCCTCACCTCGTTAGGCTATCTCAGCTGTCATGCAGTCAGACTCATTACCTCCCTTTATATTCTCCCCCATAAGGTAGTTGGGTGTGGCTGATACAACTTCCTGGAATGAGTGTGCATGCTGTCTTCAGCTCCCAGCTCCCAACTACCAGTTCTCAGTTCGTCTGCAGATAAGTGTTGTTTTAGTATTTATGATTTTTTGTTGTCTGGATCCAGGTGACCCTGACTCCCTCCGTGTCTGTGTAGGGAGCCGGTGGTCGTGTCCCCTCACTATTGTAGGGCCTTCAGGTTCAGATAGCCGAGGTACGTGGATATGCGCCCATTCACCTTTAGAGTGGTCGCATAGGCTGAGCAATAAGGGAGAGCGGCAGGTCGATTGCAGGGGTCTCCCTTTTTGTTCCTTAGGGCTCTTTCACACTTGCGTTATTGTCTTCCGGCATAGAGTTCCGTCGTCGGGACTCTATGCCGGAAGAATACTGATCAGGATTATCCTAATGCATTCTGAATGGAGAGTAATCCGTTCAGGATGCATCAGGATGTCTTCAGTTCCGGTACGGAACGTTTTTTGGCCGGAGAAAATACCGCAGCATGCTGCGCTTTTTGCTCCGGCCAAAAATCCTGAAGACTTGCCGCAAGGCCGGATCCGGGATCAATGCCCATTGAAAGGCATTGATCCGGATCCGGCCTTAAGCTAAACGTCGTTTCGGCGCATTGCCGGACCCGACGTTTAGCTTTTTCTGAATAGTTACCATGGCTACCGGGACGCTAAAGTCCTGACAGCCATGGTAAGTGTAGTGGGGAGCGGGGGAGCAGCATACTTACCGTCCGTGCGGCTCCCCGGGCGCTCCAGAGTGACGTCAGGGCACCCCAAGCGCATGGATCACGTGATCACATGGATCACGTCATCCATGCGCATGGGGCGCTCTGACGTCATTCTGGAGCGCCCGGGGAGCCGCACGGACTGTAAGTATACTGCTCCCCCGCTCCCCGCTCCCACTATGGCAACCAGGACTTTAATAGCGTCCTGGGTGCCATAGTAACACTGAAAGCATTTGGAAGACGGTTCCGTCTTCAAATGCTTTCAGTACACTTGCGTTGTTACGGATCCGGCAGGCACCTCCGGCAACGGAAGTGCATGCCGGATCCCAACAACGCAAGTGTGAAAGAGGCCTTAGTTGTGGATCCAGTGAGTCATCGTATGTTATTTGTATCATCTTGTCTCCTGTACACCATCCGTGACACCGAAGTGTCATATACTACATCAGGGGCAAGTTGAGCCTGTCACCCAGCGCCTAAAAAATAGACCTAACATTTCTATTCAACCAAATCTGTACTGTTTTAGCTGGTCAAGTTATTTGTAGTGACCGTAAAAGCAGACTTTTTGTTCTGGGTTGAAAAACTATTCCCAAATTTGCCATTCTCAAAATAACTAGTTTCTGGTATATGAGGCCTACTTGAAATCTATCCCAAAAAGGATATCTTACATTGAAGGTGCTGATAGTGTCATTCAGAAAAACCTAAGACACACGCTACCGTGCAGATAGAAGTCTGATTCTGTGATTAAACCTATACCTGTCACACAGCGCAAAAAAAAACAGGCCGGACATTTCTATTCAACCAAATCTGTACTGTTTTAGCTGGTCAAGTTATTTGTAGTGACCGTAAAAGCACATTTTTTGTTCTGGGTTGAAAAACTATTCCCAAATTTGCCATTCTCAAAATTGTGGTGAACGGGAACAATGAGGAAAACATCTAATAAGGGACGCGGACGTGGACATGGTCGTGGTGGTGTTAGTGGACCCTCTGGTGCTGGGAGAGGACGTGGCCGTTCTGCCACAGCCACACGTCCTAGTGAACCAACTACCTCAGGTCCCAGTAGACAGCAGAATTTACAGCGATATTTGGTGGGGCCCAATGCCGTTCTAAGGATGGTAAGGCCTGAGCAGGTACAGGCATTAGTCAATTGGGTGGCCGACAGTGGATCCAGCACATTCACATTATCTCCCACCCAGTCTTCTGCAGAAAGCGCACAGATGGCGCATGAAAACCAAGCCCATCGGTCTGTCACATCACCCCCATGCATATCAGGGAAACTGTCTGAGCCTCAAGTTATGCAGCAGTCTCTTATGCTGTTTGAAGACTCTGCTGCCAGGGTTTCCCAAGGGCATCCACCTAGCCCTTCCCCAGGGGTGGAAGAGATAGAATGCACTAACGCACAACCACTTATATTTCCTTATGATGAGGGCATGGGAATACCACCTCAGCACGTCTCTGATGATGACAAAACACAGGTGCCAACTGCTGCGTCTTTCTGCAGTGTGCAGACTGAACAGGAGGTCAGGGGTCAAGACTGGGTGGAAGACGATGCAGGGGACGATGAGGTCCTAGACCCCACATGGAATGAAGGTCGTGCCACTGACTTTCACAGTTCGGAGGAAGAGGCAGTGGTGAGACCGAGCCAACAGCGTAGCAAAAGAGGGAGCAGTGGGCAAAATCAGAACACCCGCCGCCAAGAGACTCCGCCTGCTACTGACCGCCGCCATCTGGGACCGAGCACCCCAAAGGCAGCTTCAAGGAGTTCCCTGGCATGGCACTTCTTCAAACAATGTGCTGACGACAAGACCCGAGTGGTTTGCACGCTGTGCCATCAGAGCCTGAAGCGAGGCATTAACGTTCTGAACCTTAGCACAACCTGCATGACCAGGCACCTGCATGCAAAGCATGAACTGCAGTGGAGTAAACACCTTAAAAACAAGGAAGTCACTCAGGCTCCCCCTGCTACCTCTTCTGCTGCTGCTGCCTCGGCCTCTTCTGCTGCTGCAGCCTCGGCCTCTTCCTCCGCCTCTGGAGGAACGTTGGCACCTGCCGCCCAGCAAACATGGGATGTACCACCAACACCACCACCTGCGTCACCAAGCATCTCAACCATGTCACACGGCAGCGTTCAGCTCTCCATCTCACAAACATTTGAGAGAAAGCGTAAATTCCCACCTAGCCACCCTCGATCCCTGGCCCTGAATGCCAGCATTTCTAAACTACTGGCCTATGAAATGCTGTCATTTAGGCTGGTGGACACACACAGCTTCAAACAGCTCATGTCGCTTGCTGTCCCACAGTATGTTGTTCCCAGCCGCCACTACTTCTCCAAGAGAGCCGTGCCTTCCCTGCACAACCAAGTGTCCGATAAAATCAAGTGTGCACTGCGCAACGCCATCTGTGGCAAGGTCCACCTAACCACAGATACGTGGACCAGTAAGCACGGCCAGGGACGCTATATATCCCTAACTGCACACTGGGTAAATGTAGTGGCGGCTGGGCCCCAGGCGGAGAGCTGTTTGGCGCACGTCCTTCTGCCGCCAAGGATCGCAGGGCAACATTCTTTGCCTCCTGTCTCCTCCTCCTCCTCCTCAGCTTCCTCCTCCTCTTCTTCCACCTGCTCATCCAGTCAGCCACACACCTTCACCACCAACTTCAGCACAGCCCGGGGTAAACGTCAGCAGGCCGTTCTGAAACTCATATGTTTGGGGGACAGGCCCCACACCGCACAGGAGTTGTGGGGGGGTATAGAACAACAGACCGATGAGTGGTTGCTGCCGGTGAGCCTCAAGCCCGGCCTGGTGGTGTGCGATAATGGGCGAAATCTCGTTGCAGCTCTGGGACTAGCCGGTTTGACGCACATCCCTTGCCTGGCGCATGTGCTGAATTTGGTGGTGCAGAAGTTCATTCGCAACTACCCCGACATGTCAGAGCTGCTGAATAAAGTGCGGGCCGTCTGTTCGCGCTTCCGGCGTTCACACCCTGCCGCTGCTCGCCTGTCTGCGCTACAGCGTAACTTCGGCCTTCCCGCTCACCGCCTCATATGCGACGTACCCACCAGGTGGAACTCCACCTTGCATATGCTGGACAGACTGTGCGAGCAGCAGCAGGCCATAGTGGAGTTTCAGCTGCAGCACGCACGGGTCAGTCGCACTGCGGATCAGCCCCACTTCACCACTAATGACTGGGCCTCCATGCGAGACCTGTGTGCCCTGTTGCGCTGTTTCGAGTACTCCACCAACATGGCCAGTGGCGATGACGCCGTTATCAGCGTTACAATACCACTTCTATGTCTCCTTGAGAAAACACTTAGGGCGATGATGGAAGAGGAGGTGGCCCAGGAGGAAGAGGAGGAAGAGGGGTCATTTTTAGCACTTTCAGGCCAGTCTCTTCGAAGTGACTCAGAGGGAGGTTTTTTGCAACACCAGAGGCCAGGTACAAATGTGGCCAGACAGGGCCCACTACTGGAGGACGAGGAGGACGAGGAGGTGGAGGAGGATGAGGATGAAGCATGTTCACAGCGGGGTGGCACCCAAAGCAGCTCGGGCCCATCACTGGTGCGTGGCTGGGGGGAAACACAGGACAATGACGATACGCCTCCCACAGAGGACAGCTTGTCCTTACCTCTGGGCAGCCTGGCACACATGAGCGACTACATGCTGCAGTGCCTGCGCAACGACAGCAGAGTTGCCCACATTTTAAAGTGTGCGGACTACTGGGTTGCCACCCTGCTGGATCCCCGGTACAAAGACAATGTGCCCACCTTACTTCCTACACTGGAGCGTGATAGGAAGATGCGCGAGTACAAGCGCACGTTGGTAGACGCGCTACTGAGAGCATTCCCAAATGTCACAGGGGAACCAGTGGAAGCCCAAGGCGAAGGCAGAGGAGGAGCAAGAGGTCGCCAACGCAGCTGTGTCACGGCCAGCTCCTCTGAGGGCAGGGTTAGCATGGCAGAGATGTGGAAAAGTTTTGTCACCACGCTACAGCTAACTGCACCACCACCTGATACGGAACGTGTTAGCAGGAGGCAACATTTCACTAACATGGTGGAACAGTACCTGTGCACACCCCTCCACGTACTGACTGATGGTTCGGCCCCATTCAACTTCTGGGTCTCCAAATTGTCCACGTGGCCAGAGCTAGCCTTTTATGCCTTGGAGGTGCTGGCCTGCCCGGCGGCCAGCGTTTTGTCTGAACGTGTATTCAGCACGGCAGGGGGCGTCATTACAGACAAACGCAGCCGCCTGTCTACAGCCAATGTGGACAAGCTGACGTTCATAAAAATGAACCAGGCATGGATCCCACAGGACCTGTCCATCCCTTGTGCAGATTAGATATTAACTACCTCCCCTTAACAATATATTATTCTACTCCAGGGCACTTCCTCATTCAATACTATTTTTAATTTCATTTTACCATTATATTGCGGGGCAACCCAAAGTTGAATGAACCTCTCCTCTGTCTGGGTGCCGGGGCCTAAATGTGTGACAGTGGCCTGTTCCAGTGGTGGGTGACGTGAAGCCTGATTCTCTGCTATGACATGAAGACTTATTCTGTGCTGACATGAAGCCAGATTCTCTGGGCCTAAATGTGTGACAGTGGCCTGTTCCAGTGGTGGGTGACGTGAAGCCTGATTCTCTGCTATGACATGAAGACAGATTCTGCGCTGACATAAGGCCAGATTCTCTGTTACGGGACCTCTCTCCTCTGCCTGGGTGCCTGGGCCTAAATGTGTGACAGTGGCCTGTTCCAGTGGTGGGTGACGTGAAGCCTGATTCTGTGCTATGACATGAAGACAGATTCTGCGCTGACATAAGGCCAGATTCTCTTTTACGGGACCTCTCTCCTCTGCCTGGGTGCCTGGGCCTAAATATGTGACAGTGGCCTGTTCCAGTGGTGGGTGACGTGAAGCCTGATTCTCTGCTATGACATGAAGACAGATTCTGTGCTGACATAAGGCCAGATTCTCTGTTACGGGACCTCTCTCCTCTGCCTGGGTGCCTGGGCCTAAATGTGTGACAGTGGCTTGTTCCAGTGGTGGGTGACGTGAAGCCTGATTCTCTGCTATGACATGAAGACAGATTCTGCGCTGACATAAGGCCAGATTCTCTGTTACGGGACCTCTCTCCTCTGCCTGGGTCCCTGGGCCTAAATGTGTGACAGTGGCCTGTTCAAGTGGTGGGTGACGTGAAGCCTGATTCTCTGCTATGACATGAAGACAGATTCTGCGCTGACATAAGGCCAGATTCTCTGTTACGGGACCTCTCTCCTCTGCCTGGGTGCCTGGGCCTAAATGTGTGACAGTGGCCTGTTCCAGTGGTGGGTGACGTGAAGCCTGATTCTCTGCTATGACATGAAGACAGATTCTGCGCTGACATAAGGCCAGATTCTCTGTTACGGGACCTCTCTCCTCTGCCTGGGTGCCTGGGCCTAAATATGTGACAGTGGCCTGTTCCAGTGGTGGGTGACGTGAAGCCTGATTCTCTGCTATGACATGAAGACAAATTCTGCGCTGACATAAGGCCAGATTCTCTGTTACGGGACCTCTCTCCTCTGCCTGGGTGCCTGGGCCTAAATGTGTGACAGTGGCTTGTTCCAGTGGTGGGTGACGTGAAGCCTGATTCTCTGCTATGCATGAAGACAGATTCTGCGCTGACATAAGGCCAGATTCTCTGTTACGGGACCTCTGTCCAACTGATATTGGGTCATTTAAATTTTTTTAATTTTTATTTTAATTCATTTCCCTATCCACATTTGTTTGCAGGGGATTTACCTACATGTTTCTGCCTTTTGCAGCCCTCTAGCTCATTCCTGGGCTGTTTTACAGCCTTTTTAGTGCCCAAAAGTTCGGGTCCCCATTGACTTCAATGGGGTTCGGGTCTGGGACGAAGTTCGGGTCGGGTTCGGAACCCGAACCCGAACATTTCCGGGAAGTTCGGCCGAAGGTGTTCGCTCAACTCTAGCAATGACTCCTAGGCATAGGTGTACATACAAGAGTATGAAGGACCTTTGGAATAAAGTAATGGTAGGCTAAAGGAACTTTGCTGATGTCATCATGTTACATGACTGCAGGTCCTTTATCCTCCAAAAGACGCCAGAGGAGGAGGAGGAAAATGGAGAACCTGCAGCCTGTAAGTAAATAAGTATGTGTGTGTATCTGTGTCAACATCTGCTTATTCTGTATATAGGAGATGGCGCCAGTGTCCTAAATCTCTGCACAGTGTGGCAGTGCTCCATGCCAGCACTGCTTCCTCATCATTACACTGCCCGTCGTCTCCTGTGGAGCGGCGGCGCAGTGTAATTACAAGTACTCCAACAATGAGCCCTGTGGTACTACACTAGTGACAATGACCCCTCCAACAATAAGCCCTGTGGTACTACACTAGTGACAATGACCCCTCCAACACTGAGCCCCGTGGTACTACACTAGTGATAATGATCCCTCCAACACTGAGCCCTGTGGTACTACACTAGTGACAATGACCCCTCAAACACTGAGCCCTGTGCTACTACACTAGTGACAATGACCCCTCCAACACTGAGCCCTGTGCTACTACACTAGTGATAATGACCCCTCCAACACTGAGCCCTGTGCTACTACACTAGTGATAATGACCCCTCCAACACTGAGCCCTGTGCTACTACACTAGTGACAATGACCCCTCCAACACTGAGCCCTGTGGTACTACACTAGTGACAATGGCCCCTCCAACACTGAGCCCTGTGGTACTACACTAGTGATAATGACCCCTCCAACACTGAGCCCTGTGGTACTACACTAGTGACAATGACCCCTCCAACACTGAGCCCTGTGGTACTACACTAGTGACAATGACCCCTCCAACACTGAGCCCTGTGGTACTACACTAGTGACAATGACCCCTTCAACACTGAGCCCTGTGGTACTACACTAGTGACAATGACCCCTCCAACACTGAGCCCTGTTGTACTACACTAGTGACAATGACCCCTCCAACACTGAGCCCTGTGCTACTACACTAGTGACAATGACCCTCCAACACTGAGCCCTGTGGTACTACACTAGTGACAATGGCCCCTCCAACACTGAGCCCTCTGGTACTACACTAGTGATAATGACCCCTCCAACACTGAGCCCTGTGGTACTACACTAGTGACAATGACCCCTCCAACACTGAGCCCTGTGCTACTACACTAGTGATAATGACCCCTCCAACACTGAGCCCTGTGCTACTACACTAGTGATAATGACCCCTCCAACACTGAGCCCTGTGCTACTACACTAGTGACAATGACCCCTCCAACACTGAGCCCTGTGGTACTACACTAGTGACAATGGCCCCTCCAACACTGAGCCCTGTGGTACTACACTAGTGATAATGACCCCTCCAACACTGAGCCCTGTGGTACTACACTAGTGACAATGACCCCTCCAACACTGAGCCCTGTGGTACGACACTAGTGACAATGACCCCTCCAACACTGAGCCCTGTGGTACTACACTAGTGACAATGACCCCTTCAACACTGAGCCCTGTGGTACTACACTAGTGACAATGACCCCTCCAACACTGAGCCCTGTTGTACTACACTAGTGACAATGACCCCTCCAACACTGAGCCCTGTGCTACTACACTAGTGACAATGACCCTACAACACTGAGCCCTGTGGTACTACACTAGTGACAATGGCCCCTCCAACACTGAGCCCTCTGGTACTACACTAGTGATAATGACCCCTCCAACACTGAGCCCTGTGGTACTACACTAGTGACAATGACCCCTCCAACACTGAGCCCTGTGGTACTACACTAGTGACAATGACCCCTCCAACACTGAGCCCTCTGGTACTACACTAGTGATAATGACCCCTCCAACACTGAGCCCTGTGGTACTACACTAGTGACAATGACCCCTCCAACACTGAGCCCTGTGGTACTACACTAGTGACAATGACCCCTCCAACACTGAACCCCGTGGTACGACACTAGTGACAATGACCCCTCCAACACTGAGCCCTGTGGTACTACACTAGTGACAATGACCCCTCCAACACTGAGCCCTGTGGTACTACACTAGTGACAATGACCCCTCCATCACTGAACCCCGTGGTACGACACTAGTGACAATGACCCCTCCAACACTGAGCCCTGTGGTACTACACTAGTGACAATGACCCCTCCAACACTGAGCCCTGTGGTACTACACTAGTGACAAAGACCCCTTCAACACTGAGCCCTGTGGTACTACACTAGTGACAATGACCCCTCCAACACTGAGCCCTGTGGTACTACACTAGTGACAATGAACCCTTCAACACTGAGCCACTGAGCCCCGTGGTACCTTCCCCTCCTCCAGGTAGCAATGACTCCTCCAATATTTATTTTTATTTTAATGACTTATATAGCGCTGACATATTCCGCAGTGCTGTGCAGACATAATCACTGCTTACTGTCTCCAATGAAGCTCACAATCTAAGCTCCCGATCAGTATGTCTTTGGAGTGTGGGAGGAAACCGGAGAACCCAGAGGAAATCCACGCAAACATGGGGGGAGAATAAAAACTCCATGCAGATGTTGTCCAGGATTTGAACCTGGGACCCTCTGAACCTCTGTGTTGTCCAAATAGAACATACTGTATAGAAAAAGCTTTATGTATGCCCTTTCTCAGGGGCATGTCCTTTCAGCTGGAGTTCCCTCCCTCTCACAGCTCAGGGGTTGTTTCCTTTCTCAGGGGGTTTATCCTTTCTGCTGCAGCTCTCGCTCTGGAACTGTCACAGGTTCTAACAGTAGATAGGGCAGGTGGCAGTTGAAAAATGGAACTGAGTTTGTGTGACGCTAAACAGATGCATTTTATAGGCTATTTCAGGGACTATGCAAAATTTTTAATTGCATGCAAATACAAAAGTATACAGATCCAAGTGCTGGTTTGAAAAATTTAGAATATTATTTGTAGGCCAACCCCATTGACATCTCTTAAAGTAATAGTCAAGTCGATGCATTTCATTTCAGGTACATCCAGTTTCTTCTCCCATTCTTGGAGTCTGCAGAGCGTTACTTCATGGTTGGTCACAAAGTTACATACTACATATTCACCGACAAGGTCAATGAAGTAGTTAAACCCAAATTGGTCAATGGCCGCATCTTGCAAATTCACCTTGTGGTTGCTGACCAACGTTGGCAGGATGTGTCCATGAGAAGAATGGAAATCCTCACCGTCTTCACTAAGGAGCATATGCCAAAAGAGATAGACTACCTGGTGTGTGCTGATGTTGACATGGTATTCAATGATCATGTAGGAGTGGAAATACTTGGGGACCTGGTAGCGACACTCCACCCAGGAAATTTCCTTTCTGAACCAAATGCATTTCCTTATGAGCGTGGACCAATTTCTGCAGCATATATACCATATGGGCTTGGAGACTTCTATTACATGGCTGCTTTGTATGGTGGAAAAGTAGAAGAAATTTACAAACTTAGTGTATCTTGCCAAAAGGGTATTATGAAGGACAAGGAAAAGAATATTGAAGCCGCGTGGCAGGAGGAATCTCATCTCAACTGGTATCTGGTCTACAATAAACCCACCAAGATACTTTCACCTGAATACCTCTGGGACACTAACCTAGCTAATGGTGAACTCATCAAGAAGAAGAGGTTCTTGGCAGTGCACAAAAACCACCAAGAAGTGAGGAACTAAAATGCTATTACGTAAGTACGTCATATCTTCAATGGAAGGTTTTCCTCCAGTATGGAATCTAGGAACAGTTCCTGCTTTATATTTATGTGCTATGTGGTGTCATATGGCTCGGTCCTAACCGAGGCAATGGATATTGGTGGACTTTGACACTGATTGTACTTGCAGTAGAGATAACCATTGTGTAAAATGTCTTTAGTATTATGCAGATGTTAAAGGAACACTCCTGGCAGAACTGATGTACTTTCTCTTTAGATTGGCCTGAGAGGGTGATGCATTTTGGTGTTTTTTGAACCTTTGAGTCATGTACCACCCTCTTAGGCCCTGCATTAGGCATTCTTCATTGTTTCAGTTGTGTCTGAAGTTTTTCTTTAGTATACACAGTGCCAAAGCCATTAACTGTTTTGTTTTTTTAAAGGGCTTATCCCGTGATTAATGAGACATCATATAGGACATGACAATTTCTTTCTAACAAAGCTAGAACCAGCCCTGTACCTCACATTGTTCCAGAGACCTCTCCAGCTCAAGCTGGCAGCTAAGGGGTTGTGTCCATTCTGCTGAAGCTCAGGGGTATGTCCTTTCTGCTGCAGCTCAGGGTGTGTGTCCTTTCTGCTGCAGCTCAGGGTAGGTGTCCTTTCTGCTGCAGCTCTCTCCCTATCACAGCTCAGGAGGCAGTTGGGATAGAACTGAGCAGGTGCATCCACCTCAGTGAGATGGACAGAGAAATAAGAAATAAGAAAAAAAAAAAAAACAGCAGGTGGCACTGTACAGAAAGATTTCAGTGAATAACTCAGTGGCTATTCTAAATTTTTAATTACATACAATTACAAAAGTATTCAGATCTAGGTGCTGGTTTGAAAACTGTGGAATATTTTTCATGGGACAACCCATTTACACTGCACCCTACACCACCAGACCTGTGAAAGGAAGCTTACTTACCTGCTCCTTGATGCTTGATTCTGGTTCCATGGGTCGCAGTCTGTTTTTCTCTCATTTTGGTCCCTGCATGTACAGTATGTTTCCAGCACTTACTGTACAGGGTCACGTGTCAACAACTTGCCTCAACAGTGACCCAGCAGTGACGTGCCACTTGGAGACACATCACTGTTAAGGCCAGTTGGCATTTGACCTCATCTGTGCTGAAAGTTTACATGCGGGGACCAAAGTGCAATGAATACAGCCTGGGATCCACTGAGTTGGAACCAAAAGATGGGAAGCCATTAGTATACTTCTCTTCACAGGTCTAGGGGGAGGGGCTGTAATAAAAAAAAAAAAAGTCAATCGTGGACAACCCCGTTAAGGCTACTTTCACACCTGCGTTCGGGTGTCCGCTCGTGAGCTCCGTTTGAATGCTCTCACAAGCGGCCCCGAACGCAGCCGTCCAGCCCTAATGCATTCTCAGTGGAGGCGGATCCGCTCAGAATGCATCCGCCTGCCAGCGTTCAGCCTCTGCTCCGCTCAGCGAGCGGACACCTGAACGCTGCTTGCAGCGTTCGGGTGTCCGCCTGGCCGTGCGGAGGCAAGCGGATCCGTCCAGACTTACAATGTAAGTCAATGGGGACGGATCCGTTTGAAGATAACACTATATGGCTCAATCTTCAAACGGATCCGTCCCCATTGTTTTTCAATGTAAAGTCTGGACGGATCCGTTCAGGCTACTTTCACACTTAGAGATTTTTCTAAGTTATAATGCAGACGGATCCGTTCTGAACGGATACAAACGTCTGCATTATAGGAGCGGATCCGTCTGATGAAACATCAGACGGACCCTCTCCGAACGCTAGTGTGAAAGTAGCCTTAGTGATGCAGTCAAGTCAATAGGTTGTTACGTTTTCTGGTTCAGGTGCCACAAATGTACTGGTTCTCAGCATGGAGAAAAATGCTGAAAAAGTCAAATTATCTCTCCTCCAGACAGGGAAAAACTATCTCATATCAGCCAAACCAGAAGCTTAAGGAAGATGTCATAATCTGTAGGCATTTGTTTTATAATTTTACCAGTTTGTTAAATTCCCAACTAGGGGGAGAAATACATTGGACCGTGTCTATTGCAACATAGCAAATGCTTATACAGCATCACCTGCCCCCCATCTTGGCAGGTCGGATCACATTTCTTTGTTTTTAGCTCCAGCATACAAACCTCTTATCACCGGGATTAAGCCTACTTTGCATACAATCAGAGTTTGGCCTGAAGGAGCCACAATGAGACTACAGGATTGTTTTGAGGACACAGATTGGGATTTGTTTAAACAGGCAGCTACAAAGGAAAATCACACAGACTTAAACATATATGCCTCCTCTGTCCTATCCTATATTAAATTTTGCATGGACAATGTCACTGATACCAAAATCATTCGGACCTTCCCAAATAGGAAACCATGGATAAACAGAAATGTCCAAAACCTTTTGACCCAGAGGAGTACAAAACAGCCAGGTCCAATCTGAAGAGGGGCATTAAGGAGGCGAAGCACTGCTACAAAACAAAAATACAACATAATTTTACAAGCTCTGTTTCCCGACGCATGTGGCCGGTATCAAGTCCATTACGAATTATAAGAGCAACACCTGTTCTATCAACACTGGAAATTCTTTCTCTCTTGATGACCAAAATAATTTTTTTGCACGATTTGACAAAGACAATGAGCTGCCTATCATCAAATTACTTACCCTTCACACTGCGCTGTCACACTGGAGCAGAGAGACAGCTATGTGCGGATGCTGTTCATTGATTACAGCTCCGCCTTTAACACCATCCCTCCCAACAAGTTGGCAACGAAACTGAACAACTTGGGTCTCAGCTCAGACCTGTGTAACTTGATACTGGATTTTCTTACAAAAAGACCACAAATCGTACGCATGGGCAAGCACTTCTCTTCATCCTTAACACTAAACACTGGGGTACCACTGTAAACCTATTCACAATACCAATACTATTATAAAATTTGCAGATGACACGACCGTGATAGGCCTAATCTCCAACAATGATGAAACAGCCTATAGGAAAGAGGTTGAGAACCTAGAGAGACGGAGTAAGAACAACAACCTCCTACTCAATACCAAGAAAACAAAGGAGCTAATTCTGGATTTTAGGAAGAAGAAAAGAAATGGACACCATCCCATTAGCATTAATGGTGGAAACGTGGAGATAGTTCAAAGTTTCAGATTTTTGGGAGTTCATATTAGTCAGGACCTGTCATGGATAAAAAACACAACAGAAATTACCAAAAAAGGCCTTCAGAGGCTTTATTTTCTGAGGAGTCTGAAGAAAGCACAACTCCCAAAACAGCTGCTAGTCAATTTTTACAGGTGCACCATAGAATCTGTTATCACATACTGCATTACAGGGTGGTCCTCCGGCTGCTCTTCTGAGGACAAGAAGACCCTCAAGCGCATCATCAGAATGGCTGGCAGAATCACTGGTACTCAGCTACCATCACTGAATGACATCTTCACTGCTCGCAGCAGCAACAGTGCAAAAATTATCTGCGGGGATACAACTCACCCCGGCCACAGCCTTTTCATTCCCCTACCCTCTGGTAGGGTCTTAGAGCCCTACATGCCCGCACCACTAGGCTGAAGAACAGCTTTTACCCCAAAACAATCAGTCTCCTAAATGCTCTGAGATTATTGCCCCTTCCTAGGATAGAAACTACCACAGACTGAAAGTGACTGCTACATTCGTGAACCCATGATGATCTCTTGTCTGCAGTGGTGTCTGATCAGTGTGTATATATACTCATAAGCACTTCCTACCTTGCTCTTGCTATATACAGTATATGCTGTGAACTGTGAATAGTAATGCTTTCTAGTGCAATGGTTTTTTTTTTTTCTAGTGTAATGCTTTAGTTTAAATGTCAGTTCTTGTTCCTCTGTCCATGGCATCTAGGATTGCTCCAAACAACATTTCATTGTATTGTACAGTGACAATAAAGGCATCTTATCTTATACAAATGGGTGACTCTTCCATTTTGGAGGAGTCTCCGATTTAGCTTTTAAGAAATAATTTCCTCCCTTCTGGAGGAGAAATAATTTGCATACTTTTCCCCATGATGCATTGACTGTAAGTAAATACCCCACAAGTACCACAGATACCCCAGTACTCTGCTCTGTACTCACAGATGGGTGTTTTTCCTTTTAGAGGAATCTCTGGTTTGGATTGATATGAGCTATCTTCGTTCTGGATTAGAGCTAATTTGCATACTGGCCCAGATACAGAAGACATGGTTTGGAAAATCAGGTTGCTGATTTGAAAAGTTTACTATGTGAACAAAACCAGATATTAAAGTGGGGTTTTCCACCATTGAATTGATTCCTTTGTTTTCTCAAATTAATTACTAATTATGAAACACCCATTTATACAATGTGCTCTGTATCAAATTTTTATATCAACAGTGAGATGACTGAGGCAGCAGATGTTTTATAGACTGAGTTCATGTTTATATGAATGCAGCAAATAACATCAACGTGGGGTGTCTGTAATCCAATCTGTTATGGCAGTGGATGTGAAACTATTGTGTTAGCCAACAGATTTTGTTTAGGGCTAATCCCAACGGTGCTATCCTGGCAGTCCCTGGGTATTCACTCTTTAACCCCTGTACAAGGATCTAGACTTTGCTGCAGGGGAGCCACCAGGCTGCCTCCTTTACGATTAGTCTTTGTCTGGTTAACAGCTGACCCACAGGGGTCAGAAATAGGGGAGCATGGCATCGAAGTGTCAGGCACAGTCATAGTCAAGGACAAGCCGAGATCAGGGCTGGCAGAATATATTCAATACAGGAATGAGTCCAAGGTGAGGGCAGGCAGCAGAGGGAAAACATGGTCAGGTAGCGAAGAGTCAATACAGGTAAACAGGAAGAGGTCATTACACAGGCAGACAACAGGATACAGCACACCTTAGCAGGAACTTAGCAGGCTAAGGAACCTATTGGTCACTTTCCCACAGGGGAAGGTGCCTAAAATAGCTCATCTCTTCAGACAGAGAGGGAGAGGCCTTGCCAGCAAGCAGGACAGCAGGAAGTGGTTCTAGGCCACCGGGTAGGGTAAGAGGAGCAGGGGCTTCTCACATCAGCAACTGCTGTAATACAATCAACAACTGTAGTCAAACTGGTCTTTTACATGATAGTTACATAGTTAATACGGTAGAAAAAAGACAAACGTCCATCAAGTTCAATCAAGGGATAGGTGGGGACGCTAATCCCTAGAAGGAAGTGAGACTCAGATTTCTACACGTTTGCATAAGCATTTATGTTTTTTACTTTTAAGAATTCGTCTAAACCCTTTTTGAAACTGTCCACTGTTCCTGCTGTGACCACGTCCTGAGGAAGTCTATTCCACAGATTCACAGTTCTTACAGTAAAGAAGCTTTGACGCTTCTGGAGACTGAACTTTTTCTTCTTCAGTCAGAGGCAGTGCCTTCTTGTCTTTTGAGCACATTTTACATGGAACAGCTTTTCGCCGTATTTTTTGTCCGGCCCATTTATATACTTGTACAGGTTAATCATGTCCCCCCTTAGACGTCTCTTCTCAAGACTAAATAAATTCAATTTTTTAAATCTTTCTTTATAACTAAGACCCTCCATGCCCCTTATCAGTTTAGTCGCTCTCCTCTGTACTTTTTCCAGCTGCAGTGCGTCTTTCTATGGACTGGTGCCCAGAACTGGACTGCTTATTCCAGATGAGGCCGCACCAGCGCTTTGTAAAGTGGTAATATTACATCCCTGCCCCGCGAGTCCATGCCTCGTTTAATGCATGACAATATCCTGGTTGCCTTAAAAGCAGCTGATTGACATTGTATACTATAATTTAATCTACCATCCACAAGGACACCCAAATCCTTCTCTATAAGTGACTCTCCCAGTGTTACATCCCCTGGGACATATGAAGCACAGAGATTATTACTACCAAGATGCATAACTTTACATTTGTCCACATTGAACCTCATTTGCCAAGTTGATGCCCAGTCACTCAGAGTGTTCAAGTCAGCTTGTAGTTTATGGACATCTTCCACAGACCGTACAGTTCTACACATTTTAGTGTCATCTGCAAAAATAGATATGGTGATATTAATCCCATCCTCAATATAATTAATAAATAAATTAAATAATAGAGGGCCCAGCACTGAACCTTGGGGTACAACACTTATAACCTGGGACCATTCTGAATAGGAATCATTGACCACAACTCTCTGAACACGGTCCTTCAGCCAGTTTTCAAACCAATTACAAACTATACTTTCCAAGCCAATAGACCTTACTTTACTTATTAAGTGTCTATGAGGGACAGTATCAAAAGCCTTTGCAAAATCCAGAAACACAACATCCACAGCCGCCCCTCTGTCCAGGCTACTACTCACCTCCTCATAAAAACAAATCAGGTTAGTCTGACAACTTCTGTCCTTGGTAAACCCATGCTGGTTATCACTTATAATATTATTAATAGTCACATACTCCTGTATATAGTTCCTTAAGATTCTTTCAAACATTTTTCCCACAACAGAAGTTAAACTAACTGGTCTATAATTACCTGTGGAGGACCTTGATCCTTTTTTGAATATGGGCACCACGTTTGCGCCAATCACCTGGCACTTTACCAGAACCTAGAGAATCCTTAAAAATTATAAACAGGGGCACAGCAATGACTGAACAGAGCTCTTTAAGCACTCTTGAGTGTAATCCATCTGGACCCAGAGTTTTGTTCACATTTACCCCATTTAACTTCTTTTGGACCATATCTACAGTTAGTCAATTGAGTATATCACTGTACTAACAACCCCGGCGCCACAGATATCAGCTCCTTTCTCTTCTTTTGTATATACAGAGCTAAAAAACCTATTTAGGAACTCTGCCTTTTCCTTATCTTCAGTGACTACCCACCCTTTACCATTATTTAGGGGACCTACCTGCTCAGACCTAGGTTTTTTAGCATTTATATATTTAAAAAACTTTTGGGGATTTGTTTTGCTTTCTTTTGCTACCTGCTGTTCGTTTTGTATCTTTGCTAATTTTATCTCCTTTTTGCAGATTTTATTTAGCCCTTTGTAATCTTCAAACGCTACAGCTGATCCCTCAGATTTGTATTTTTCAAATGCCCTCTTTTTGTCTTTTATTGCTCTTTTTACAGTAGCTGTAAGCCATGGGGGGTTTAATTTTATTTTTTATCCCAGACACCCATATATTCCTCATTTGATAAAGAAGCAGTTTTTGGAAGTCATATTAGGTCAAAGGTGATGTTACTTACAATGAAAATTTGGTGATGTGCAAACCCAGTTCCATTTCTTTTACTTTAATGTAATATATAGGAGAAGCAAGGACACCTGTGGTGAGTACATAAGAAAGCATCTATATTGAATTCCATGGAGGCCAAACTGCACTTTTTGATTTCGTACACTAAATCCATTTTTAGATGCATGTGCCTCCTACCAGGCTCAGAAGGAGCACCAGACTCTGCAGGCTCCTCAACAGTGTCGTTTAGCAGGCAGCAACAATTCAGATCACAGTGGGGGCAAGTTGCTAAGTTTTCAATATATTGTTTAAAAGTGTCGAAAAAAAATGATGTTCAGCCACTTCTTGGTTGTTTTCAGGTTTATTGAACTTTGAGGCGAGATGGAAGAACATAGTTGCTATTTCCGGATGGCAGAGTTGAAAACCTGTTCTATACACGCTTTGCTGCTAAGCAATTCTGTAGAAATCTATGAGATATTCTTTGTGTCTCAGAAGCCCTGGAAGCACCGAACTAGCACCATCATTAAGTAGCTGCTTGAAGAAGTTGCAAAATATGTTTAAAATTAATTCTGGTCAGTGAATAACTGCTGGAATTATAGTTAATCTAAAATGTCAGGAAGAATTTGATCACTTGGTCAATGAGAAAAAGCAAAGATAAAGGGTGGACTTTGCAAGATTTCAGCCCAGAGGAGAGTCATAGTAGAGATTGTTTGGTCTATATGGAACTTCAGCCTTGAGAAACGTCATAGCTGCGTCATGAGAAAATCTCATGAGAAACAATTAGGCATGGCAGGCTCTGGCAAGGAGTTGTTTTCCATTGATCCACAGCGACATGGTTGGACAGGTGGAAACCAACAGTCACTTCAAGCCCAACCTTACTGTGGTAGACCTGTTGGAGTATCTTATAATCCCTGGCCCCGGTTAACAATGGCTTAGAAACTGTTCTTGATCTGCAACCATCAAGTGCATTGTGTCACCAAGTTTGTTACTGTAACTGTCAAGCACACTGTGCATTTAATAATATTCTATACCAGCTAAGCATTTGTGTCACTGTTGTGAAAAGAAGTAAAGTGATCTCTTTTAAAGGGGGAGCTCCCCTTACCGGCTCATGCAGTGCTAATAACTTACTTTGTCCCTGCCATTATTTCTTCACATGGTAGCAACGTTAGATCATGATCGTTGTAGTCCATCACTGGCTACCACATGTGATGCCAGTAATTATGAGATGTCATCATTGCTGCCATATAACCAAAGCATCGACACCAAAACAAAGGAAGATTTAACAGGTGAGTATTGTACTTTTTTTCCAAATGCTGCGAGAACTTCTGGACAACCCCTTTAATTTCTGTCTTTATGATTCAAGAGAATTACATATGGGGTATTTGAAGGTCTCGTCTCTCTAACAGGGACAGGTTAACATGACCGAAAAATTTTTGCCAGAAAAAATTCTACGTTCGAGTTTGCTGTATAGCCTTGGCCTGAGGATTAAAGGGGTTGTCCAGGTTCAGAGCTGAACCCAGGGCCGGCGCCACCAGTAAGGCGACTTAGGCAGTCTCCTAGGGCGCCATCTAGCAGGGGGCGCCCTTTTGCGGTGTAAAAAAAAAAAAAAGTTGGTTATATAAGTTCGGGCGGCCGGCCGGCGGCACCCCTCATGCTGCGCCTCCTGAGCGCTTGCCGCTCTAAAGAATCTCCGGCTCAGTGCTGCGCAGCCTGCTGTGTCTGCTCTGTGCTACTGCTGTTGTTAGTGTAGCGTGGCCGAGCTCTGTTCGGTCCGCGGTACAGGAGTTGTGACAAGGGGGGGTGAAAAATGAGAGTGACAAGGGGGGGTAAAATGAGAGTGACAAGGGAGGGGGGTATAAAATGAGAGTGACAAGGGGGGGTGTAAAATGAGAGTGACAAGGGGGGGTAGAATGAGAGTGACAAGGGAGGGGGGGTAGAATGAGAGTGACAAGGGAGGGGGGGTAGAATGAGAGTGACAAGGGAGGGGAGTAGAATGAGAGTGACAAGGGAGGGGGGGTAGAATGAGAGTGACAAGGGAGGGAGGGGGGGAAGAGAGTGACAAGGGAGGGGGGAGAAGATAGTGACAAGGGAGGGGGGGGGGGAGAGTGACAAGGGAGGAGGGGGAGAGTGACAAGGGAGGGGGGGCAGAGTGACAAGGGAGGAGGGGGGAGAAGAGAGTGACAAGGGAGTCCCCAGAGCCAGACTGCAGCCAGAGACCAGATCATCTTATTGTCCTGGTGGTAAGTAGACAATGCAATATGTTTATTATTTAATTGTTTAGTTATAAATACTACATTGGAAACTAATTGACCTCACATTTAGGGTCCATTCACACATCCGTGTGTGTTTTGCGGATCCACAAAACACGGACAGCGGCAATGTGCGTTACACATTTTGCGGACCGCACATTGCCGGCACTAAGAGAATATGCCTATTCTTGTCCGCTATTGCGGACAAGAATAGGACATGTTCTATTTTTTTCAGGATCGGAATTGCGGATCCGGGTCTGCAATTCCGTTCCGCAAAAAGGGACAGCTACAAGAAGCTAGATTAACCGTAAGGGAAACATAGCATTTCTTTTAATTTAAAAGCTGAGAAAGGGGTGGAACATGATATGGGCAGATCATCTGATAAGGGGGGGGGGGGCGGCAATTTTTATCTTGCCTAGGGCGGCAAAAATCCTTGCACCGGCCCTGGCTGAACCTGGACATCTCCCTATCTTCACCCTTCCAGCCTCCCTTATATGAGCATCGGAGCATTTCATGCTCCAATGCTTTCCTTTGCTCTGCGCTGAATCGGTGACGTCACCAGGAACACTGCTAGGTGGAAGTCTCCACCTAGCAGTGTTCTATTGTAAACAAAAAAGCCCTTGCCCTGCGCGATCCCGTGCAGGGCAAGGGAGAGCATCGGAGCATGAAATGTCAGGGAGTCCGGAGGTGTGAAGATAGAGATATGTCCGGATTCAGCTCTGAACCTGGACAACCCCTTTAATTAACGTAAAGTACCGTACCTAAGGGTCGTATAATCCTAACCCATCGTCCAGTTATCAGGTATTCTGTGTAAACGCTCCAAGTTACCATGGAGAAACAGTAATGACCATAACGATCTTCATGAAGATAAATTGAATGTAAACTGCAGGTTTTCACTCTCTGTACAAGTTTAAAATCATGGTGACACAATGACATTGTAAGACATGGGGAAATGGAATGGGTCCATAAATTACACTGGGACGCTAATGTGCAGCAGAGTAATGGGTGTTTTATTGACAAGGCATAGTTGCACGCTGTAGGTGTTCTGTAGGAGAGAACTTTGGGTTCTCAGCGCAAGGATACGTGTTTTACAGACAGTTGCCATGACAACCGATGCTGTGATCTCCATGCACGGTGATAATGATTGATGGGCAATGCAATATTACAGCTATAAATGAAGCATAAACAGCTTTGCAAACGGATACACTCGGTGAGACCCTGAAGGACATTTTACTAACAATTATTTAGAGAACCATGATTTTTATCTACAGATGTATCTTATTTTCATACGGTTCGCCTTCTAGTTTGGAATCATCTTAAAGAGCATCTGTCAGCAGATTTGTACCTATGACACTGTCTGACCTATTACATGTGCACTTGGCAGCTGAAGACATCTGTGTTGGTCCCTTGTTCATATGTGTCCGCATTGCTGAGAAAAATTATGTTTTATTACATGCAAATGAGCCTCTAGGAGCAACGGGGGAGTTGCCATTACACCTAGAGGCTCAGCTTTCTCTGCAACTGTTGCGCCTTCTGCACTTTGATTGACAGGACCAGGTGTGATGATGTTTTCACTGCCCTGTCAAAGTTTAGAGGGCGCAGCAGTTGCAGAGAGAGCAGAGCCTCTAGGAGTAATGGTAATGCCCCCCGTTGACAGATGTCCTTTAAAACATAACTAAGCATTTGTTGAAAAAATGAAGGTGCAAAAATGCTGCTCAGGACATTCTCCGCTATTGGCTTTTATCGGCTGTGCTCAGCTTTTTGAGTTTATGCAGTACTGATCCTATATACTTTCTATGGACCTGAATTTCCACACACGTTTTTGCACCTTTGTGTTTTTTTTTTGCAAATGTTTAGATACAGTAGGTATCCTTTAAAGAGGATCTTCCACTACCCAAAAATGTGTGAAAAAACATATTACATATGTTCCTCTTTTTCCAATTTTATTGTGGCCACTCTTCTTGTTAACAAGAGTTACTCCTTTCTCCTGTTATTGCTGCCTTTATTTTTTGCAAATTAGGCCATTTGTATGCTAATTTTGTCAGCTGGATAGTCCTAGCTGCCCATTATCCTCTTGGTGTGAACTTTTCCTGCTCTGAATCCGTTCGACAAGGCTAATTTTACATCTGCGGCTGGGTGATCCGGCCGTAGCGGCAGAGAATGCTGGGACTCGGCAGGATAAGAACCACTGTATGCAGTGTTTTTTGTCTGGCCAATTCTTGGCATATTGCCAGGTAGTGGTCAGATCTCTGCCAGACTCAATTAGAGTCAATGATGCAATGCAGGATTCAAAGGACTGTTCCCCAGAGCCTCTGCCACAGATGAGCTATTTTATATGAAATTGGAGGAACTGTAGAAGTACTGTAGGGCCCCATACATTTGCATGTAACAGAACCTAGTGCTTAATGACTAACTAGAATTAATGGGGCCTCATAGCACAGGTTGGGGGCCCCTTTGTAGCCCATAGTCATTTTCAATAATGCATATAGCTTCTATCTAATGTGTAGGGCCACCTCATGCAAAATGGTATATGGCACCACGTGCAGTTCTTATGGCTATGTATTATAGAGCCATAGGCATACCATTAACAACCATGTGGTGCCTAAATATAGCACCAAATTACAGAGCTTGTGAGACTTGCCTAAGAGGAGACAGTTTCAGAGAACCTTGAGTAGCAAGATTCCACGAGATCTTGCTCTCTGCTCTTCACACATCAGGACCAGCACCTCATTGCTGGAAGCATCAGCAGCAGGAGGAGGTATGTGGTATCTGAGAGATATTGTGGGATCTTGTAAGGTATATTTCATTTTCTAATTGTAGAAATATAGAGGCTCACCCCTCTAACACTTTGGATTCACAGAGGGTGCTCTGTCAATTGGCTCACCCACCGCCAACTAATTTCATACATATTCAGTATTGACAGGCACACCCCCACCTAGACAATGCACACAGTCTGAATGCAAAAGGTAAAAAGTAATTATATATAACATTTATTCTTACCAAAACAATCTCTGCAGGGCCCTTGCTGGATATATAAAAAATTTATAAAAATATCAATAAAAAATGAAAATGTACTGTATATTCAAGGATTCATATATATTGGATCTATATTTGTATTTTAATACAAAGAGACATTAGTGTATTAAAATACAAATATGGGTCAAATATATATTAATCCTGTTATATACATTTTCAATAATGAATATTTAATTTTCTATCCCATAAATCATGGTGCATGCTAAGATAAAATGTATTCTTTATCGTTACAACTGTCTCTTGTACTATCTGGAACTGCTCACAATCTCTGTACTCACGGAAAAACAGCTCAACTATTAGGAATTAAAGTCTACTTTTCAGTAAGGGGTCAAAGTTGTAGAGAAAGTTTGTCATGGTGGAGACTAGTGAGATCCTGAGCTACCCCAACCACTGTCCCTGCCTACTTACACGTTGCGTCCTTGATGGCCCACAACTGGTCGAAAGTCCCTCCTTGACTAAGTGCTGAGGCCTAGACGGAAAGGGTGAGATAGAGACAAAAAAACAATAGTGACAGATTGGCCCAAACAGACCAGTACCAAATCAGTAACAGACAAGCCAGGTTATACCAGGAGATACAAATCGGTATCTAGATCATGCCAAAGTCAATACCAGGAGAAACAGGACAAAATCAGAGACCAATAACCAGAAACAATACTAAGCCAGGGGTCGATACCAGGAAGTCATGTCAGGGTGCAAATAATTAGGCAAATGGTCAGTATCAGAATCCAAAACAGAAGTCCAAAATCCATTAGTCCAGAGCAGATAGTAAGGGATCACGCACATGACCATTGCAAATTGCGGATCTGCAAAACACGAATACCGACCGTGTGTGTTCTGCATTTTGCAGAACATCGTTCCCTCAATAGAACTGTCTTATCCTTGTCCGTAAAACAGACAAGAATAGGACATGATCTATTTTTTTGTGGGACCGCGAAATGGTCATTGAAGTGAATGGGTCTGTATCCGACCCGCAAAAAATGGGGATTGGGTGCCGACCAAAAATACTATTGTGTGCATGAGCCCTAAAGGTAGTGTCACGATCCTAAAATAAACCAAACACAGGCAACTGTGGCCAGCATTAGCCTGTTTTAAATAGGCTGCTCCACCAGTCATGTGACGTGGCTGGCATCACGTGACCCCTTGACATCACTACGCTGGACATGCCGGCGTGACTACTGATTGTCCGGCTCCCCTGTGTGCATAGGCCTGCCTTTTTGCCCCAGTAACCAAATGCTGGTGGCGCTGCTCGTGAAGGAGCACACCTACTGGCCCCAGTATAGCAGTGTCACAGAGAAGGAGCTGGGCCTTGTTGTCTCCCTCTGGACTGCCACTTTCAACATCCACTTTGATACAGCTGCAGCCAATCACTGGCTGCAGCAGTGACCTGCTCCCTTTACATCATGTGACCAATTGGCATGATGCAGGGGTAGCAGGTCACCTCCACGGCCAGTGATTGGCTGCAGTGGTGTCAAAGCGGATGTTGACAGATGGTAACCCTGGAGAGGAAGCCCCGGGCAGGGAGTGAAAGAGCCAAGACCCAGCACCGGGGAGTAGATAAGTACAGATGTAGCAGAGTTAACAGTCACACTTGGTTAGTTATCACATCTAGTTAATGCATTATGATTGTTAAATCTGCTACATCTGTATGCTTCCCTTAGCAGGTCTGCCCAGCAGTCAGGGAAGGAGGAGCCCTTGCCAAATCCCCCCAAAAGGTGGCCAACTCCTTTAAGATATCTTGATCGGTAACTCCTATGAAGTAGAAGCCAATTTTCCTAATTTTAGGGAAACTAAGAATTTCTTGCCAACTTTAGTCAGAATAACTCACCAGATCAATGATCTTCTCAATAATCTCTTAACTATAACTTGAAATATTATTGCATTCAAGAAATGATATCCCCAGTTTTGCACTCTTTTAGTGAGTTCACCATCAAAACCTTCTCTGGGAGACAACTCCATAGTCTCACTGCTCTTACCATAAAGAATCCCCTTCTGTGTTGGCGTAGACAGGTAGCGGGAGAGGGGTTGCTATGCTTCCTCTATAAGACATGGCAGGGAGTCACTACATGGAGCAGTTTGCTATGGAGGACCAAAAGGTCCACAATATGATTAATTATTTACATAAGTGAGTTTGTGTAATAGTCATTAGTAATGGTTTCCTAATGGCTACTCATACTATTGGTATAAAAGCAATGCACTACCAAATTGAACGATATTTTCTTCCACTATAGTCTCATCTCATCTCATGAAAACAAATATTTGCTTGCTTATGGCAAAACCTCCGGACTTGTAACTTTATTGTGAAATATTTCTATAATTCAATCTTTTAGAAACCGGTACCACCAGGTTTAATGAAAACAAAGCATCTATGTGGATCCGTAGACTGGTATATTTTGTTTTACTAAAGTCAAAGTGCGCAGCGTTCAGTGTTTATATTACATCAGTATATCACGTAAAGAATATCCGCGCTGCTAATAATTAGGAGAGAAAAGGGATAAAGCAAACATAATACAGAAATAAGCAAAGAAAATGAGTTCTTCCAAAGACTGTTCCATTTGCTAACAGAATATCATAATGCAGCAATAAGCAGCTAATCACGATTTTATAGCTAAATGTAGCGAGTTAAACTGAATATTTTCCCCATTCAGCATGGGTTTGAATTTTTTTTTTTTAGCTATTGTTGCAGTTTTTTTTGTTACAAACAGAAAATATTTTCTTAATGGAATGCTGTTCAGACCTCGGCACTTGGATTGCTCTCAACAGAAGTCCTCAAGGCTCTTTTCTGTCAAGTTAAAACTTGTACTCAACTGCTATTTGTTTCTGGAAAGGATGACAGAATGCTAATGCCCGCCATGACAGGGCCCATGGGTGTTATCAGTGGATGTGTCGTTGAATATGGAGGAATAGTTGCCATACAGATCTCTGAGATAGTTGAGTGACAACCTCTGTGGGAGTTGTATTGGCATCCAGAAACAGATATAACTTACAACTTGACAGAAGAGGACAACTGAAGGACGTGAGGACTAGGATATTTAACGGTTATTATTATTTTTTGGGTGGCGGGTGCTATATAGTAGTGTCATTACCATTTTTAGCCTTGCTGGTTCACTGTATAATATAGATTGCTTCCTTCCGTCTGCACAAGTAAATTAACCCCTTCAACCCCGGGCCTGTTTTCACCTTCCTGCCCATGCCATTTTTCGCAAATCTGACATGCGTCACTTTATGTGGTAATAGCTTTGGAACACTTTTACTTATCCAAGCCATTCTGAGATTGTTTTCTCATGACACATTGTACTTCATGATAGTCATAAATTTGAGTCAATATACAGTACAGACCAAAAGTTTGGACACACCTTCTCATTCAAAGAGTTTTCTTTATTTTCATGACTATGAAAATTGTAGATTCACACTGAAGGCATCAAAACTATGAATTAACACATGAGGAATTATATATCTAACAAACAAGTGTGAAACAACTGAAAATATGTCATATTCTAGGTTCCTCAAAGTAGCCACCTTTTGCTTTGATTACTGCTTTGCACACTCTTGGCATTCTCTTGATGAGCTTCAAGAGGTAGACCCCTGAAATGGTTTTCACTTCACAGGTGTGCCCTGTCAGGTTTAATAAGTGGGATTTCTTGCCTTATAAATGGGCTTGGGACCATCAGTTGCGTTGAGGAGAAGTCAGGTGGATACACAGCTGTTAGTCCTACTGAATAGACTGTTAGAATTGGTATTATGGCAAGAAAAAAGCAGCTAAGTAAAGAAAAATGAGTGGCCATCATTACTTTAAGAAATGAAGGTCAGTCAGTCAGCTGAAAAATTGGGAAAACTTTGAAAGTAAGGGCTATTTGACCATGAAGGAGAGTGATGGGGTGCTGCGCCAGATGACCTGGCCTCCACAGTCACCGGACCTGAACCCAATCGAGATGGTTTGGGGTGAGCTGGACCGCAGAGTGAAGGCAAAAGGGCCAACAAGTGCTAAGCATCTCTGGGAACTCCTTCAAGATTGTTGGAAGACCATTTCAGGGGACTACCACTTGAAGCTCATCAAAAGAATGCCAAGAGTGTGCAAAGCAGTAATCAAAGCAAAAGGTGGCTACTTTAAAGAACCTAGAATATGACATATTTTCAGTTGTTTTACACTTGTTTGTTATGTATATAATTCCACATGTGTTAATTCATAGTTTTGATGCCTTCATAGTCATGAAAATAAAGAAAACTCTTTGAATGAGAAGGTGTGTCCAAACTTTTGGTCTGTACTGTATTTCTCTTTTATTTGTTAAAAAATCCCAAATTTACCAAAAAGTTAGAAAAATTCCCAAATTTTCAATTTTCAATTTCTCTACTTTTATAATAGATAGTAATACCTCATATAATAGTTATTACTTTACATTTCCCATATGTCTAATTCATGTTTGGATCATTTTGAAAAAGACATTTTATTTTTTGGGGACGTTACAAGGCTTAGAAGTTTGTAAGCAAATCTTGAAATTTTTTGGAAAATTTCCAAAACCCACTTTTTAAGTACCAGTTCAGGTCTGAAGTCACTTTGTGAGGCTTACATAATAGAAACCACAAAAAAAATTACCCCATTTTAGAAACTACACCCCTCAAGGTATACAAAACTGATTTTACAAACTTTGTTAACCCTTTAGGTGTTCCACAAGGAACGCCATATGGTTTTTGGAAGGCAGATTTAGCTGAACTGGTTTTTGGATGCCATGTCCCATTTGAAGCCCCCCTGATGCACCCCTACAGTAGAAACTCAAAAAAGTGACCACATTTCAGAAACTACGGGATAAGGTACCAGCTTTATTGGTACTATTTTGGGGTACATATGATTTTAATTGCTCTATATTAAGTTTTTTGTGAGACAAGGTAACCAAAAAAATTTATGTTTTAGCACCGTTTTTATTTTTAACAACATTTATCTGACAGGTTAGATCATGCGCTATTTATATAGAGCAGGTTGTTACGGACGCAATGATATCAAATATGTCTACTTTCTATGATAATTGTTTCAGTTTTACATAATAAAGCATTTTTGAAAACAAAAATTAGGTTTTTGTATCTCCATTTTCTGAACGCCCTATTTTTTTTTCTGCCGATCATCTTATACAGGGGCTTGTTTTTTGCAGGAAGAGTTGACTTTTTATTGGTACAATTTTTGGGTACATATGATTTTTTCATCATTTATTATTACACTTTATGGGGCAAGGTGACCAAAAAATTGGTTGTTTTGGAGCAGTTTTTATTTATTTTTTACAGCGTTTTTTTTTATAGAGTAGATCGTTACGGACGTGGCAATACCTAATATGTCTACTTTTTCTTATTTATTTAATTTTTACACAATAATAGCATTTTTGAAACCGAAATAATGATATTTTAGTGTATCCATAGTCTGAGAGCCATAGATTTTTTCTTTTTTGACCGATTCTCTTAGGTAGGGTCTCATTTTTTGCGGGATGAGGTGACGGTCTGGTACTATTTTGGGGGGCATACGCCTTTTTGATCACTTGCTGTTGCAATTTTTGTGCTGTAATGTGATAAAAATGGCTTTATTTACACTGTTTATTTTTTTTTTTTTACGGTGTTTACCAGTGGATAGGTCATGTGATATTTTTTATAGAGCTGGTTGTTACAGACATGGAGATACCTAATATGCAGACTTTTTTTTTTTTTTTTCACTTTAGCACAATAATAGCAGTTTTGAAACAACAAAAAATGATGTTTTAGTGTCTCAATGTTCTGAGAGCTATAGTTTTTTTTTTATTTTTTGGGAGATTGCCTTAGATAGGGGCTCATTTTTTGCAGGATGAGGTGACAGATTTATTGATGCCATTTTGTGGGACATACGCCTTTTTGATCGCTTGGTGTTGCACTTTTTGTGATGTAAGGTGACAAAAATGGCTTTTCTCCAAACCTTTTTTTTTATGGTGTTTATCGGACAGGGTGCATCATGTGGAATATTTATAGAGCTGGTCATTACGGACGCGGCGATACCTAATATGTGTATTTTTTTCTGTTTTTTATTATAAAATAAGGGGAAAGGGGCGTTTTTTTCATTTTTTACTTTATTAATTTTATTACTTTATTAATTTTATTAAAAACACATTTTTTTACATTTTTTTCTTTACTTTATTTCTGATGTTCACTTTTGGGGGTCTGAGCCACTCTGCAATGCATTACAAAACTTATGTATTGTATTGCATTGCCTGTTAGTGTATGACACTGAGTCATACACTAACAGGTTGCATAGGAGACCCAGCCTGAGTCTGGATCTCCTCGGCACCCTTAGAAGGCAGTTCCCGATGCCATGCAAGTCATGTGTCGGGAAGGGATTAAAATACATGTTCCTAAGACCATACCTTTTACACATGTTCCTAAGACCATCACTTTACAGTAGACATTTGTATGTACTAGTGCTTAAAGAGGTACTCCCATCTGGGACATTGATGGCAGATCGCCTGGATATGCTTATCACATCTGAGACCCGCTTCTATCTCCAGAACGGGACCCCAAAATGAACAGGGAGAAGCTGGACATGTTCAATCACCCTCCATTCATCACTATGGGAGATCCAAAAACAGCAAAGCCCTGGCTCGGCTATTTTCAGAACTCCATAGCGTTCAATGAAGAGCACACTGCACATGCGTAGAGTGCTATCCTTCACAGGGGCCCCGTTCTTTAGATAGGATCGGTTCCCAGAGGTGGGTCCTGCACCTATCTGACATTGATGGCCTTTCCTAGGTCAACCCCCTCTTATGTAAAAATCGTTTTCTCACAATGTGCATGGTCACATTGTTACTACAATTTTCCCCATTGCAATAAAGAGGTAAAACCAAGGCTGAAAAAAAAAAAAGGTGGTGCACAATTTCTATGCCAAGATAGAGTGACAGACAATTGACGTTGCTCAGTTTAGGACACCCACAAGACTTAATTTTCCACTGGGTCCCTTAGGACAGAGAGGGACCTGGAGCCATGGAGGAAAGAGATGCCCAGGAATCTGTTTCCTGTATATGAAAAGTGCATTTGAATTGACAATATCTAATGTTTTTTCTACCTGAACAGATTACAAGGCTTATTTCCAGAATGCATCTTAAAGGAATAAAAATAGGATGAAAAAAGAGACTTTATTCTATAAAGATAAAGAAGCTGAGACAGTTTAGAAACGCGTCTAGATTAATCCACACCGCCTGCGATATACCAGCAAGATATCAAGACAGTTCAATCACCTACTCCACAATGAGCGACAGTACACTGCTAGCAAAAACTGTAGTAATGGATGAATTGAGCTCATAACCCAGCATGGTAACAACAGGTACGGCTCCTCAAAAACAGACTTTAGGAGACGCACGCTATGTCAACGCTTGGACGCTGAAGCGTACAGCACCTGAACATAGCTGCCACTTTGTGAGCCAACAGAGGCTTCTACCTACCAACTGCGGGATTGACCACAAAGTTTTGTAGGGCATTGAAAGGCATTAACATTTGTCATTTATCTTGACCAATTATCACAACCAATTATTATATGTTGTTTGCAGGAATTATTTGAATCAGGGCTTAATTGTCTGCGTTACTCAGCAGTCGAAATTATTCATTTGAATGCTTTTTAAGGTGCCAATCCACATAGTAACTTTGGCTGCATCAAATTGCTACTTTTAAGATGGTTTTAACCTCCTAACAATAAAATTGGAAAAACACTCCCAAAAATGTCATTTTTAACATTATTTTGTGGAATATATTTACAGCGTTCACATGATAACTTTATTATGTTGGTCAGTACACATATGTTACTGATATATATATATATATATATATATATATATATATATATATATATATGTCAGATCCTCAACTGCCCCCCTCCCTCCTTCAGACTGAAGAAGGGGAGCAGCTGCTTTAGTTGCTCATATCTCTGGATTAGTAGCAGCTAGAGATGTGTTGGTCTTGTGTGAATACTGGCATACAAGACCAGAATGACAGCATTATCTCCACTACATAGGAAGATATAGCTGTTAGAAATCAGGTGAATGTGAAAGTAAAAACAGGTTTCGCTGCTTTCACTTCCGACTCAATTTCTAACAGATATATCTCCGGATGTAGTGGAGATAATGCCGTGATTCTGGCTGAACTGTGAAGTCCTTTCCCCAAAGCCTAAGCAGAGCTTGGGCAAAACGGCAAACTGTTTGGCGGTTAAACACAGGACTTACCATCAATATTGCTGTACTTACGGGTGCTACCTGATATATGTTTGATATTTTATTACAGAATTGAACAGTTGAAGTTTTTTCTTCTCTATACCCACAAGGGCCTTGTGGATTTAGTGTAGTCTTTTGGAAAAACATTAACAATTAGATATATCTATACAGATGTTATTTTATTTTGTTTCCTATTTATATACTACATTTTTATATATTGCATCTTAAGGATACAATTTTATGAATATTAATGTTATGTCTATTAACAGATTGACATTGGTGAGTTATTAAAGAGAAACATATTACATTTTTCATTTTTTTATTTGTACATTTATATACAGTATATTTTATTTGGTAAGCTTAGAGGGAAAGTTGCTATTTCACTCAGCTCTTGCTATTGTTTTATTCTGTGGTTACAGAGATTTACCAGCACTTTCAGCCTACTAGCCATCCTTATCTTGATATTGCTATTTCCATTATTTAAATTTTACAGTTGTGAGACATGAGTTAATGTACCTTTTACCATCAGCCCCTCGCTATCTTTCCATTTTCTTACCTTTTTATTTTCCCTACATATATAAAGTGCCACCACTTCCACTCCAATCTCTAAACAAGCGAATCTAGATATGTAGGGTATTAGTGCTTTTAGCATACTTTTATACCTTTAGGGTTGTTGGGATTTGTGGTTGTTACACACTACCTGCCTTACAATTGTAGGTAGAAAGTACTATTTTTTTTATTTTTTTTATCAACTTTTTGCTTGAGACCAAAAGTGACATGCAAGGTGAGGAACACAAAAAGTTTTTCCAAAATGAGTGCGACATCTCATTAAAAAGTATCCTAGTGCAGAATTAGTATAAATCATGTAATGACTCTTTGAAACTACCTATTTATTAACTCAGAATCAGAATGAAGAAGGATATACCAAACAGCTTTGAGTAATTATACGTCAGACAAATAGTTTTACTGTGTTGCATAAATTGGAAGTTTAAATTAAATTTCTAGTATAGAGGTTGGTAACCCGGTAAGTTTTTTTTCCCCCACATTTATGCAAAGATACATTAAAATTAAAACATTTTATAAGGTCACCCTATTAGCAATCCAAATTTTATTAGCCATATAAAAAGTGTACAGCCAGAAACTGGAAATTATTAAAACATTCTTACCTGGGAAGAACTCATAAATCAAATTAATTGCCTAGTTAAGATGGAAGAAATTAAGTTTTCATTATTCAGGCAAAACAATTATTGAAGTACATTTGTTACTGCTGGAACTGATCTATACTGAATATACTAACTCTTTGTAAAGTGGGCGTATTATTTTTATGTATGTCCAAAGCTCAGTCATGCAGCAATGCGTTTTGTCCAGTTTGTAAAGTGCTGAGTTTGATAGTGCCTTATAAATAAAAGAAGTGAGCAATTATTCAAAGAATATAATATACTATGGTACCGCGCGATGCACTCCCTACCCACCTTCACTGTTGTCAGTGCCTTGAAAACACAATATACAATGGCTTTAAGCTCCCAGATTAGTATTTACCTGTTTCTGAGTTCTGCTTATTCAACTGTATGTTCGCGTTTTCTCGAACGGTCTGGGGAAAGATTAGATCAGCTCAGGGGATGTCAGCAGTATTTTTTCTAGCCAGCTGTAATAAGTTGCTAGAATATTTCCTACCCGAGAGACGGTTGGCAACAGCATCCAACTCCACACGACGTGCCTGGTCCGCAGAACAATTTTGTATAGTTTGAATGAATTCCCCCTTGGGAATGTTATTAAGAACGTGTGGCACATAACAGGATGTCGCGTGGAGGATGGTGTTCCCCGCCGTTTCCTTACAGTAAGTATGGGAGATCACCTTGTTATTCCCTATATAGCCAGTTAGAAGAAGATCTAAAAATGGGAAGGTGGAAGCATCATGATGTAGAGTGAATTTCAGACCACAAGTATTATCATTGAGGAAATCTCCAAGGAGAGGCACGGCTGCCACATCACCGGACCAAATAAAGAGTAGGTCATCGATGTAGCGACCATACCACTCCAGGGAGGTCCCCATGGGTTGAATTGTGTAAAAAGGTGACAATGCTCCCACCATGCCATGTACAGTTGCAAGAAAAAGTATGTGAACCCTTTGGAATGATATGGATTTCTGCACAAATTGGTCATAAAATGTGATCTGATCTTCATCTAAGTCACAACAATAGACAATCACAGTCTGCTTAAACTAATAAAAAGAATTAAATTTTACCATGTTTTTATTGAACATACCATGTAAACATTCACAGTACAGGTGGAAAAAGTATGTGAACTCCTAGACTAATGACATCTCCAAGAGCTAATTGGAGTGAGGTGTCAGCCAACTGGAGTCCAATCAATGAGATGAGATTGGAGGTGTTGGTTACAGATGCCCTGCCCTATAAAAAACACACACCAGTTCTGGGTTTGCATTTCACAAGAAGCATTGCCTGATATGAATAATGCCTCGCACAAAAGAGGTCTCAGAAAACCTATGATTAAAAATTGTTGACTTGCATAAAGCTGGAAAGGGTTATAAAAGTATCTCCAAATGCCTTGCTGTTCATCAGTCCACGGTAAGATAAATTGTCCCTAGGAGTGGCCGTCCTGTAAAGATGACTGCAAGAGCACAGCGCAGACTGCTCAATGAGGTGAATAAGAATCCTAGAGTGTCAGCTAAAGACTTACAAAAGTCTCTGGCATATGCTAACATCCCTGTTAGCGAATCTACGATACGTAAAACACTGAACAAGAATGGATTTCATGGAAGGATACCACAGAGGAAGCCACTGCTGTCCAAAAAAAACATTACTGCACGTTTACAGTTTGCACAAGAGCACCTGGATGAAACCAAAGTTGAGTTGTTTGGAAGAAACACACAAAACTATGTGTGGAGAAAAAGAGGCACAGCACACCAACATCAAAACCTCATCCCAACTGTGAAGTATGGTGGTGGGGGCATCATGGTTTGGGGCTGCTTTGCTGCATCAGGGCCTGGACGGATTGATATCATCGAAGGAAAAATGAATTCCCAAGTTTATCAAGACATTTTGCAGGAGAACTTAAGGCCATCTGTCCAGCAGCTGAAGCTCAACAGAAGATGGGTGTTGCAACAGGACAACGACCCAAAGCATAGAAGTAAATCAACAACAGAATGGCTTAAACAGAAGAAAATAAGCCTTCTGGAGTGGCCCAGTCAGAGTCCTGACCTCAACCCGATTGAGATGCTGTGGCATGACCTCAAGAAAGCGATTCACACCAGACATCCCAAGAATATTGCTGAACTGAAACAGTTCTGTAAAGAGGAATGGTCAAGAATTACTCCTGACCGTTGTGCACGTCTGATCTGCAACTACAGGAAATGTTTGGTTGAAGTTATTGCTGCCAATGTTTACATGGTGTGTTCAATAAAAACATGGTAACATTTAATTCTTTGTGTGTTATTAGTTTAAGCAGACTGTGATTGTCTATTGTTGTGACTTAGATGAAGATCAGATCACATTTTATGACCAATTTGTGCAGAAATCCATATCATTCCAAAGGGTTCACATACTTTTTCTTGCAACTGTATATATTGGCCAGAAGGGGAGAATTTCGCTCCCATGGAAACTCCTGTCAGCTGAGGAAAAAAACGGTGATCAAACATGAAAAAATTGTGTTGTAGCAAAAACATAACCACTTGACAAATGAAATCCTGAAAGGCAAGAGAAAAATCAGCATCAATTTGAAGAAACCATTGCAATGAAACAATGGCTAACTCATGAGGGATGACAGTATACAGCGAAGGCTTGGAGATCTGCCCTCGTATCCTGTAGGAAACCTGGAATGCACTGGACAAATGGCTGTAAAATACTGTCCACCCAGGCTGACAATCTCTCTGAAAATGAGCCGATGTCTGACACTATCGGGCGCATAGGTGGAGGTAAACCTATCTTGTGAATTTTTGGGAGAGAATGAAATATAGGGATGAGGAACAAAAATAAAGTCAATCTGCCTCTGATCCATAAAACCCTGTTGAAAACCCACATATAAAATGGTAGAGAGTTCCTGCTGATAGAGGGGTGTGGGATCGTGGGCAAGCACCCTATATGTATTGGCATCCTCCAGCATTGCCAGATTTTGTGATTTGCAAATGAGCTTGTCCAAGATCACCACAGCACCTCCCTTATCAGCCCGCTTGGTAGTAATGTCAGGCAAACGCTCAAATTCCCGTAGCGCTAGTCGCTAATGATAAGTTAAATTCTTGGGGGACCTGTTCACACCCGAAGACTGAACAGAGGCCTCCAGAGCAAATAAATCTAACTCAACTCATTTCTGAAACCTATCCAATGCGGGTGTACTTGATTGGACGGGATAGAAGTTATGGTTATAAGTAACAAAATTATGTGCAAAATCATGAGAAGAAATACATTCAGGACGGGGTCGAGATGGCTGCATGAAAGAAATATTAGCAAGTTACACCAGAAGGGACAGTGCTTAGCTAAATGGGCAGGGCTTAGCTAAATGAGCAGGGCTAAGCTGAATGGGCAGGGCTAAGCTGAAGAGACAGGGCTCAGCTGTCACGGATGAGAGTGGGGGAAACACTCATCCGTGCGATGTTATGGATAAGAAAGCTGCTAGGCCTGGACAACAGAATTAGGGAGCAGGTCCCCCCCTGAAGTGTCCCTAACTCTGACCCTTACTCCTAACTGTATGAGCCAACCCAGAAGGTAGGAGGGCTCATACTCAGGAACCTCGAGTCCCTACTAGCCCTCAAGAGATCCCTGGACTAGGAGCAGGGTAAGACGACCTGTTCCTCCTAGACACGGAGGAACAGGAGTCTCACTGGCCAAGCTGCAAGGAAAGGGGAACATCAACAGCATATGGATATGGCAGGCGAGTGAAACCACTTCCACACCTGCCTGCCACAGACACACTGACTGGAACCCGTGCTTAATAGCTGTTATCCACACCAAACACAAAAGGACACAGCACACAACATAAACTCACACAGGAAACCAGATCCATAACTGCAATAAGATGAGACTCCACACAAACATAAGCATAACATCAATACATTCGTTTTATGACCACAAGGGTGGCCCTCACTGGACAGATGGTATAAGACCAGGAGGATGACTCCAGCATAAGGCATGGCTGGAGTACCCCTCAGCTACAGGGATGCAGCAGAGGCTAAATAGCCCAAGTAGCCACACCCACACACACAAACTAGGAAAGGAGTTAACCCTTCCAACACCAGACAAGGTAAGTGTCACTTAAAGGGGAAATGCACACATGACATAAATCCCGTGCACACCAAACAGGGAAAGTGAACACATACAGTACAGACCAAAAGTTTGGACACACCTTCTCATTCAAAGAGTTTTCTTTATTTTCATGACTATGAAAATAGTAGATTCACACTGAAGGCATCAAAACTATGAATTAACACATGTGGAATTATATACATAACAAACAAGTGTGAAACAACTGAAAATATGTCATATTCTAGGTTCTTCAAAGTAGCCACCTTTTGCTTTGATTACTGCTTTGCACACTCTTGGCATTCTCTTGATGAGCTTCAAGAGGTAGTCCCCTGAAATGGTTTTCACTTCACAGGTGTGCCCTGTCAGGTTTAATAGGTGGGATTTCTTGCCTTATAAATGGGCTTGGGACCATCAGTGGCGTTGAGGAGAAGTCAGGTGGATACACAGCTGATAGTCCTACTGAATAGACTGTTAGAATTTGTATTATGGCAAGAAAAAAGCAGCTAAGTAAAGAAAAACGAGTGGCCATCATTACTTTAAGAAATGAAGGTCAGTCAGTCAGCCGAAAAAATTGGGAAAACTTTGAAAGTGAGGGCTATTTCACCATGAAGGAGAGTGATGGGGTGCTGCGCCAAATGACCTGGCCTCCACAGTCACCGGACCTAAACCCAATCGAGATGGTTTGGGGTGAGCTGGACCGCAGAGTGAAGGCAAAAGGGCCAACAAGTGCTAAGCATCTCTGGGAACTCCTTCAAGACTGTTGGAAGACCATTTCAGGGGACTACCTCTTGAAGCTCATCAAGAGAATGCCAAGAGTGTGCAAAGCAGTAATCAAAGCAAAAGGTGGCTACTTTGAAGAACCTAGAATATGACATATTTTCAGTTGTTTCACACTTGTTTGTTATGTATATAATTCCACATGTGTTAATTCATAGTTTTGATGCCTTCATAGTCATGAAAATAAAGAAAACTCTTTGAATGAGAAGGTGTGTCCAAACTTTTGGTCTGTACTGTACATACATATGTTGCCAGATGCAACCGCATGCCTTGACAGCGAGCCGCCTAGCAACCAGCTCATGCTGCTACACTGCCAAACCTCATTATGTTGCCAGCAGCAACCACACGTGAGACAAACATACAAAGTGTCCTCACCTGCGGTAGACAACAAGCAGACCACTGGCAACTGCATGCGACACAAAGAGTCACGACCATAGGCCTTGACATCAGCTCAAGAGACTGGGCTTAGCTGAAGAGAGAAGGTTTAGCTGAAGAGACATGGTTTAGCTGAAGTGGCAGGGCTTAGCAGAATAGGTGGGGCTTAGCTGAAGGGACAAGACCTAACTAAGTCTTCATTTTAGAGAGAGCAGTACACTTGTCTTACACCTCATTTTTCACATGCACTAGGAATGGAGAAGGAGAAGGCAAAAGAAGAAAACATGCCGTTCTAGGACAACAGTAGAAAAAATATTTTTCTTCTCATTTGTTCCCTGGGTAAAATACAGATCACTGAATGCCTAGTAGAGAAAATTCCTGTCTCATTTGCTAATGGCTTTTCTATGGGGCCTATGATTACTGGGTACTCCTATGCATGGTTTAAAGGGCATCTATCTGCAGAATCAACCTTATTAAGCTAGCCATAATGCCTAGTATGGCTGACCCTGCTGATTAAACCATAGCTTTTTTTCCCCAATCTGCTGCTGTATTTAGAAGATAAAACTGCTATCAAAATATACAAATAAAGGTTTATGTGCACTGATATCGAGCCCTAGCAGCCCTGTGCATGCTTGCTCCTCTACTCTGCTTCCCTGGAAACTCTTGCATCCACTTGGATAACTGTACCTGTTAGTGGAGGGAGAAGTGAGGGTGCATGGCCTAGGGCCCACAGACATTGATGGCATTTTGTTAAGATATGCCATCACTGTCAGATAGTTGTGGGTCCCACCTCTGATTACCGCTATTTTCTCCAGAATAGGGCCCCCCTGAAGTGAAGGAAATCAAACCAAGCATGCGCAGAGTGCTCTCCATTTTCTGCTATAAGAGTTCCCAAATTTAGCTGAGTGAGCATGCTCGGCTATTTGGGAAGTACCATAATGGTGAATGGAGAGTGCACACTATAGGACTGCCAGAAAAAGCCAAGCCAGCAGTGGGCTATTTTCGGAACTCCCAAAGCGGTGAATTGAGGGTGGAAGCATTTGCATGGTGCACTCTCCTGTCACCGCCAGTTCTGTGAGAATGTCTGGCAGAAGTTCTTCTCTACCTCTTGTATGATGTTCTTTGTTTTGGTTTCACTTTCTCATCTCCTTTCCTTCTGCCAGGTGTCACTTATTTAGACTAATCGTCTTCCTTTATATTCCCTCCCATACTGCCTCACTTTGCGGTTTAAACTACTTCCTGGATGAAGTGTTCACTGCTGGAGGCTGCTTCTGCTGTTTGCTCAGATAAGTCCTTTACTTTATTGTGTTTCCTTGCTGGCTTGATTCTAGGTGACTCTGACTCCGTCCGTATTAAGTGCAGGGAGCCGGTGGTTGTGTCCCCTCACTATTATAGGGTTTTCAGGTGTCACACAGACTTAGGTACGTGGGCATGCAATCGTCTACCATCGAGACCCTTGCATGTGCATAGCAGTCAGGGAGAGCTCTTAGGGTTTTATAGGGCTCATCTATAAGCTCCTTAATTTGGGATCAAGCCAGTCGCTCGTTTATTCATAAGTTCCAGCTATCTGCAAACTTCATCCGTGACATTTTCTTTCACTTGGGGCGACCCGTTCTGGAGATAGTAGTAGGTACCAGAGGTGGGACCTGTACCTATCTGACATTTATGGCATATCCTAGCAGTATACTATTAATGCCTGAGATGGGAATACCCCTTTATGCCCTAATTTTTATATTTTTAAAAAACATTTATTTCACCTAAATGCAGCAACAGATTGGGGGAAGAAAGGTATAGTTTTAATCAGTCCACCCTGCCCAGCGTTATGACTGGTTTAATAAGGTTGATTCTGCTGACAGACGTCCTTTTAAAGTGTCACGTTTGAGCATCTTTTCAGTTTTATGTCAAGCATCATAACTAAGTATTTTGTTATCTTTATTACAAACATCTCTTTTATTTTTTGCATATACTTTTGGCACAGGTGGTGTACAGGGATGACAGCAAAATTAATACTTTCCGCAGTGATTATGTGTTTGCTGCAGCTTCCCTGCAGCTTCTCTATGAGATGTCAGCAGACACAGATAGTTTTATGACTGTTCCTGTGTCTGCTGCACCACCGATATAGTCTTCTGGAAAAGCGGCTTGAAGTATGCTGACATTTTTGCATGGCAATGGCGTGGAACCTCCGCTGCCCGGCTCTATTTTTGTAAGGCTCCCTGAAAGTGAAGTAGAGAATGGTAGCATGGGTTCACTGAAGAAATAGATAACAGACATTTCCCCGAGAAAGGACAAATTTACTGTTTATTGAAGGGCATATTTCTGGCAGAGATAGGTAGAAAATGTAGCTAAAAAGCAACTTTTATTATATTGGTTTAAAAGTAACAAGAGCAAAAGCCATATGCATAAGACAAGCAGCATATCATATAGATGCCTTTTAGGACAGAAGCCTTGACGTATTGCCTTGGCATTTAATTCTATCTTTCCTTTAAGCTTCATAGTGGATGGAAGAAAAAGTCACGCTTGCGGAATAGAGGTTAAAGTGAAGCAAAAAAGAGAGACTTTCTGTCTCAATTGCAGCTGTTATGTACAACGTGACACCATTATCATCCTAAAGTCACTGAGATGAGCACACCGCCTCAGCTTCATAAAGGGCTTTAATGTAAGAACCCAAAACATTGCCATTTTATTGTCTTGTGCACTTATAATACAGCTGGAATACAATGATTCACTAAAGCACTTAAAGGCTATGTACACCTTTGGTGACAATTTTTTTTGAACTATTGCATTGTACTTATTTTGAGCTAAAAATCTTTTTTTCAATTGGTCTTTATTAAAAATATGGAATTGTTTTTTATGCACATAGCTGAGCTGCTGTAGTAGCAGCCTGTGGATTTTTTGTCTTTTCCGTCATCTGGGGAGCAGACAGACTCCTCATCTCTGTTCTCTGACATAAATAAACACTCATAAAAGCTCATTTCTGATCTTACTGATAAGAATGTGCCTTAAATAAGTGTTTATGACCTCTCAGTAGTCTAGAGAAGAGGGTTATTAGATGACTGGTACAAAGTGAAAGTACCATTCACACAGTTATAAAAACAGTTATCCCTTTGTGACAGAATGGCTCAATATTTTTAATAAAGGCCAATTCAAAATATGATTTTTAGCCAAAAATGAGTGAAATGCAATTATAAACAAAAATTGCCTCCAAATGTGTACCATAGTAACATAGTTTATAAGGCTGAAAAAATACATCTGTCCATCCAGTTCAGCCTGTTATCCTGCAAGTTGATCCAGGGAAAGGCAAAAAAAAAAAACTGTGAGGTAGAAACCAATTTTCCTCACTTTACGGGAAAAAAAATTCCTTTTCGACTCCAATTAAGCAATCAGAATAACTCCCTGGATCAATGACCCCTCTCTAGTAGCTATAGCCTATAATATTATTACACTCCAGAAATACATCCAGGTCCCTCTTGAATTCCTTTATTGTACTCACCATCACCACCTCCTCAGGCAGAGAGTTCCATAGTCTCACTGCTCTTACCGAAAAGAATACTCTTCTATGTTTGTGTAGAAACCTTCTTTCCTCCAGATGCAGAGGATGTCCCCTCTTCACAGTCACAGTCCTAGGAATAAATAGATGATGGGGGTGATCTCTGTACTGACCCCTGATAGATTTATACACAGTTATTAGATCTCCTTTAAATCTGGCATGCTGTCTTTTATTGGAGGGGTTTGTAGTTATTAACTCATTAAAAAAGGACGTGCACCCACACTCGCCCTAAAGAGGACCTGTCGCCTCTCCTGACATGTCTGTTTTATTAACTACAGTACTTGCATCCTCCATGTAATAACATTTCTGGAGCATTTATTGTTTTATTATTATTATATTATTTATTTATTATTATTCCTGCTAGAAGTTATGAATGAATTGCCTGCAGGTCAGATGGGTGTTACCAGTTTGGGGTTGTGTCCCTGCACACTCTGACACTATCCAATCAGTACTGCCAGTGTTAGACTATGCAGGGACACCCCCCACCTGGTAACACTCAACCGGACCTTCTGGCAATTCATTCATAAACTTTTAGAAGGAATAATAAAGGAAAGATACAACACAGAGTCATAAGAATAGATGCTCCAGAATTGTTATTACATGGGGAATGCAAGTAGTTACTAAAGCAGGCATGTCAGGAGAGGTGAGAGGGTGACTACCACTGTGTCCACAAGAGTATGCAGCTTCAGCATGTCACTTCAGCAAGTAGTTCTGAATGCTAAGAAGCAGTACATACTTAAGACTAACTGTACAAGGCAAGCTCTGTCCATGAAGTTAGATTAGAATAGGAATTTCAGTTATGGATCAGAACTTGCCCTAAAAAAAAATTATTTTACATGCCACCGAAAGAAGGTGTTTTTTTTTAGTTTTTTTTAAATGCCTGAAATGCATGGTATTATTTGGAAACCAAATAAAAAATGCATAAATTTAATGCCATTTTTACAAGCCTTTTTTTGGTGCATTTTTATTTGCCTATTGAATTACAGACTGCCAAGTGAGTTTACAAGCACCATAGAAATGCTGTAGAGGGTTGAGCGAACCCGAACTGCGGGTTCGTACCGAACTTTGCGATTTGGGGTACCTGGATCCGAACCCGGACTTTTTCACTGAAGTTTGGGTTTGGTTTGAGTGTTCGGGTGATTTTCTTATTTGCCATTATAACATGGTTATAACGGAAAATAATAGCATTCGTAAGACAGGCCATTGAGGGGTTAAAAATAATTTAAAAAAACTCACCTCATCCACTTGATCGCGCAGCTCGTATCCTCTTCTTTCTGCAGGACCTGCAAAAGGACCTGCGATGATGTCACCGTGCTCACCACGTGGTGAGTGCGGTGATGTCATCACAGGTCCTGCTGAATGAAGATAGAAGGACGACATGGTGAGCTCGGTGACGTCACTGCAGGACCTTCTATCTTCATTCAGCATGACCTGCGATGACGTCACCGCGCTAACCACGTGGTCCTTCTATCTTCATTCAGCAGGAATAGTGTTGATCGAGCACCAAAGTGCTCGGGTGCTCTGGCCGAACACATCGGGATGCTAGGGTGCTCTACCGAGCCCCCGAGTATAATGGAAGTCAATGGGAGAACCCAAGCAGTGGCGTTGCTAGGGCTGGTGTCACCCGGTGCGGTAGAAAATGGTGTCACCCCAACCTGCCCCGCAGCTCACCTGGTGTCACCCCAACCTGCCAACCGCAGCTCACCTGGTCCTGGTTCTGTCTGCAGCAGCTGTCTTCTCCTCTGTAGAGTCGGTGGCACAGACATTTCTTCTCTTCCCCTCCAGGCTCCATGGCACAGACATGTTTGTACATTTTGTCCCCCATCTCCCCCTCTCTGTTACAATTACAATACATTTACAGTGTCAGTACCTGATATATCACTGGGGTCTGGCTGGAGTGGGGTCGGTCTGGTCCTGGCTCCAATCTCAGCTGGCTCTGCCTTAAGGTGTCTTCTCCAACAGTCGTGCCACTGTGTTCTTCTGCTGCCAGCCTGGAGGGGCAGCTTTTACAGGCCACAGCAGACAGAGGCAGAGCAGCTCCGCCTCCTCTCCTCCCTCCGCCGCGGCCCCACTGACAGTCAGTGACGCCTCCTTTGGCCTGAGCCGGCACACATGTAGGCAGGACAGCCGCAGGCCCGCTGCCGCTGCCCGCACTGTAAGTAAAATTTAAATAGTATGTAAGGCCCCCGGACTTACTGCCGAAGTGCAATTTCAATATGTTACACAAGCATGTCAAACTCAAAGGTTCTGAACGGATCCACCGTCTGCATTATATGAGCGGATCCGTCTCAGACGGATACGCTTTGAACGCAAGTGTGAAAGTAGCCTTAGGGGCGAGAACCTGGGATCTTTCATCCCTTGTCCTATTCAGCTCTATCAGGGTGAATAGGACTTCACACTGTCCCTGCTGCTCTGTGCCTTGTGCACACAGCATCAGGGATGTTACCATGGCAACCAGGGCTTCTGTAGCGTCCTGGCTGCCATGGTAACTGATCGGAGCCCCAGGCTTACACAGCTGGGGCTCCGATCAGAAGCTGCCACTGCACCACCAATGAGGGGGAGGGGAGAGGTCCCTGTGGCCACTGCCACCAATGATTTTAATACTGGGGGGGGTTGAGAGGGGCTGGCGCACTGTGCCACCAATGATTTTAATGGGATGGGGGGTTGAGGGGGGGGGGCACACTGCACCACCAATGATAAATTACCCCTTTATACAGGAGGCTGGTACTGGCAGATCAGCAGTTAACCCCTCAGGTGCGGCACCTAAGGGGTTAACTGCCTCTGATCGCAGCTCCCTGTCAGCGGCAGGGTGCCGGCAATGCGATTCTGCTGCCGGCACCCGCCTCCTGTATTGTGTTAAAGACTGACTTTCACTATCATGCCACACAGAGCGGCGCCCAGCGATGTCTCAGCACTCACCATTAGTCCTGGGCGCCGCTCCGTTCGCCTGCAGTGCTCCATTACTGTCTCCTCTCCTGCTCCACATGCTGCTGATTACTATCGGAGCGATGGGAGGAGACATCAGCTTCACTAGTGGGCGTTCCTTCTTCCTGGCTGTAGCGCTGTCCAATCGCAGCGGAAGAGGAGACAGTAATGGAGCACTGCAGGCGAACGGAGCGGCGCCCAGGACTAATGGTGAGTGCTGAGACATCGCTGGGCGCCGCTCTGTGTGGGAAATGGGAATAGTCCTATCATTGGTGGCTCAGTGCGCCCGCCCCTCCTCCGCCCCTCCTCCGCCCCTCTCTCTTCATTGGTGGCGCAGTGCGCCCGCCCCTCCTCCCCCCCCTCTCTTCTCATTGGTGGCAGCGGCAGCAGCACAGGGGGAGGGAGGACAGCTTCCTTCTCCCCGTGCTGCTGAGAGAACATGAGCGCGCCGATAGCAGCGCGCTCATGTTCAGAGATACTAGACTGCCGGGCCGCAAAGATATTCATTGCGGGCCGCATGTTTGACACCCATGGCAGCCAGACCTACCAAGGTGATTAATGAAATGATGTAACACATTGAAATTGCACTTCGGCAGTAAGTCAGTCCGGCCCTCGGCGGCCGGGTGACACCCCATCAGACTGGTGTCACCCGGTGCGGCCCGCACCCCCCGCACCCCCCTTGCAACGCCACTGAACCCAAGCATTAAACCAGGTACCCCCTGCTCCGAAGAGGGGAGGGTGCCTGGTTCATAGGAAAAGGTCAGAAAATGATGGAAACACCACCTAAATGGTTCTGGAACAGTGTGGGGAGGATGTCTGGATGCATCTTGTACTCCCAGGTCGATGCTGGGAACGATGTTGTCCGAGTAGTACGCCACTTTTACAGACTGACAATAATACGCACCAAACCGAAGATAAAATCTATTTTAGAGGAAACATTTTTAGGAAACATTCTTTCCTGTATATTTACTTGTATATAAAGTGCAACTGCTGCCAAAAATTACAAGGAAGAGGCACTCCGATACAACCTGTATATCACATAAAGAAGGGCCTCATTCACATAGTGGTACAATTGTTGGGGTAGTGGGACTCCTACACTCATAAAGCCTATGCACTAAGTGAAAGGGCTGCCAAGAATTACAAGGAACCAGCACTCCAATACACCCTTTATTACACATAAAGGAGGGCATCATACACCCTTGAAAAATTATGATTGATGGCCTGCTGGTGAACCTCAAAAACATTTGGCGCAAAGGCCTGCTGATCTGACCATCTAAAACATTATGGGCGAGGGTCTTCTGCCGCTTTGGTGACTCTAGATAACCTGGGGCCGATCGCACGTCCCCCGTGACGGCGACGATCCATTCGGATGTCTACCCTATCAACTTTCGATTTATTTATTTTCAGCGCAAACCATGGTGACATGGGTAAAAGGGGGAATCATGGTTAGATTCCGGAGAGGGAGCCTGAGAAACAGCTATGGCTACCACATCCAAGCAAGGCAACATGCGCGCAAATTACCCAAGATTTTAGGTGCGGGCCTGCTGGTGATCTGACCCTTTAAAACATTATATGCGAGGGCCTTCAAGTGAGATGACCCTGTAAAAGATTGTAGGTGAAGGCCTGCTGGTGAGCTGACCCTGTAAAACATTGTAGGTGAGGACCTGCTGCTGAGCTGACCCTGTAAAACATTATATGCGAAGGGCATATATGCGAGGGCATTATATGCGACAAATAAGCATATGTTGATATGATGGAAGAGGAGAAGGAGGATGAGAAAAGGAAGATTCAACCATATACCCTTGTTTGTGGTGGAAGGGGTGCATGGGAATACAGTGTATTTAGTACATTATAAACAACACATTTAAAGTGCCTTTATATTCATCAGCTTTCCTCTGGTAAAGTCGAAAAGTCATGGTCAATCCAAGCCTAGTTCATTTTTATATGAGTCAATCTGTCAGCATTTTCAGTTGACAGGCGGATACGCTTATCTGTTATAATGCCACCAGTAACACTAAATACCCAAAAAGCTGGCAGCAGGGCAGGCCAGCACCTCCAAGGTGTAGAGCGCTTGGACACCCAGTAGTTGTAAGGCACTGAGGGATCATTGAGGACGCTGACACGGTCTGCTATGTACTCCTCCACCATCTTCCAAAATGTTTCCCTCCTTGTGACACTAGGCTGCGCATCAGGGTGAGGGTGCTGGCAGGGTGTCATGAAACTGTCCCAGGTTTTGGAGAGTGTTGCCCTGCCTCTGTTAGAACTGCTGTGTGTTCCCCTTGTCTCCGCTCCTCGGTTGGCCAAGGAACTACGGACTCTGCCGCCAGCATTGTCAGATGGAAATTTTTCGAGCAATATTTCAACAAGGACCTTCTAGTATTGCACCATTTTGCCCGTCCTCTCAACCACAGGAATGAGAGATGAGAAGTTCTCTTTGTAGCGGGGGTCGAGAAGGGTGAACAACCAGTAATCCGTGTTGTCTAAAATGCGTATAACGCTCGGGTGGCTGGAAAGGCAGCCTAACATGAAGTCAGTCATGTGTGCCAGAGTACCAACAGGCAAGACTTCACTGTCGTCATCAGGAGGATCACTCTCAATCTCCTCATCCTCTTCCTCCTCTTCTGCCCACCCATGCTGAACAGATGGAATAAAACTTCCATGGGTACTACCCTCTGTAGCGGAGGCAACTGTCTCCTGCTCCTCTTCCTCTTTATCGTCCAATTCGTGCTGAGACGATCTGAGGGTAGTCTGTGTAATGTCTTCCCCCATTTCCACCTCTTCCACATGCAAACGGTCGCCCTTAATTGTGAGCAGCGAGAGTTTGAGTAGACACAGAAGTGGGATGGTTACACTGATAATAGTGTTATCACCGTTTACCATCTGTGTTGATTCTCCAAAGTTTCCTAAAACCTCACAGAGGTCAGACATCCATGCCCACTCCTCGCTTGTGAATAGCGGAAGCTGACTGGAAAGGCGACAACCATGTTGCAGCTGGTATTCCCCTACTGCCCTCTGCTGCTCACAAAGCCTGGCCAACATGTGGATGTGGAGTTCCAGCACGTGCTCACGTCGCACAACAGCCGGTGAGCTGGCAATTTCAAGCACTGCTGCAGCGCTGACAGACCGGCTGAAGCTGTCGATGACTTGCGGAAATGTGCACACACGTGGCACACCTTCACCAGTAGCTCAGGCTAATTGGGGTAGGTTTTGAGAAACCGCTGAACCACAAGGTTGAACACGTGGGCTAGGCATGGGATGTGTCTGAGCTTGCCGAGCTCCAAAACCGCCACCAAGTTACGGCCATTAACAGAAACAACCATGCCTGGTTGTAGGTTGAGTGGCGAGAGCCACAGCTCAGTCTGGTCTCTTATTCCCTACTACAGCTCTGCGGAGGTGTGCTGTTTGTCCCCTAAGCATATCAGCTTCAGCACGGCCTGTTGCCGCTTTCCCACTGCAGTGCTACACTGTTTCAGACATACCAACTGATGACTGACTGGTGCTGCACGCGGATAATTCAGAGGTGGAAGTGGAGGAGAAGTGGGGTTTGGAGCCACTAATGTAGATGCTGGCGGAAACCCTGATCGATATAGGGCCCGCAATCCTTGGTGTCTGTAGCACCTGTGCCATCCCAGGGTACGACTCGTCAGGGAAATGTAGCATCCTTGGCCGAATGCATGTCCATGTGTCCGTGGTTAAGTGGACCTTCCCAGTAACTGTGTTGGTCAGGGCATGTGTGATGTTACGGGACACATGTTGGTGTAAGGCGGGCACGGCACACCTTGAAAAATAGTGGCGGCTGGGGACTGCGTAACATGGGACGGCCGCCGACATCAGACTGCGGAAGGCGTCAGTGTCCAGAAGCCTAAATTGCATAATTTCTAGGGCCAGTAATTTGGAAAGCTGCACATTTAGTGCTTTGGCCTGTGGGTGGGTGGCTGGGTATTTTCGCTTGCGTTCAAAGGCCTGGGGTAAGGACATTTGGACAATGCGCTGGGACACGAAAGTGGATGTGGTCGCTGATGGTGCTTGCAAAGGTCCAGGTGCAGGGTGGGAGGCATCCGGGCCTGCGCCTTCGACAGGGGATTGGCCAGCACGTTACATAGGGGAAGAGGAGGCGGTGGTGTGACCCGCAGACACAGATTGTGGACCCAGGCGTTCGTCCCACTTATTACGGTGCTTGGATGCCATGTGGCGGATCATGCTGGTGCCGTGAGGATGCCCCAGCTCATTTTCGTATGGCACAGGTTGCAAACTACTATTCTTTTGTCGTCTGCACTTGCCTCAAAAAAGCGCCATACTGCAGAACATCTACCCCTTGGCAAGGGAGATTTCTGCAAGGGGGTGCTCCGTGGAACATTTGCGGACCTGTTTGGTGTGGCCCGCCTTCTCTCTTTTGGCACGCCACTGCCTCTTCCAGCCTGTTGCGGTGCTGAAGATCCCCTCCCACTGTACTGCTGTCCTCGCTCAGGGACCTCATCGTCCACCACCTCCTCTTCCACTTCCTCACTCTGATCATCCTCCTGACTTGTTGACCTAACCACAACCTCAGTGATTGACAACTGTGTCTCATCCTCTTCATCAACATCTTGAGACAATAATTGCGGTTGACTCATTGGCAACTGTGTCTCATTATCATCCACCTCATTAAACACTAATTGCTGTTCCCCACCGTCATGTTCTTGTGACTGTGAATGCTCAAGAGGTTGAGAATCAGGGAACAAGATCTCATTTCCCTCTTCAAGCGTGCTTGGCGAGAGGGCCAAATCAAGTAATGGCAATGAAAAGAGGTCCTCGGAATATCCGAGTGTGGGATAACTTGTTTGGCCAGACAGTACATGGTGGGAGGAAGGAAGATCAGGGTGAGGATTGTGTTGACCAGATCCCTGGCTACTGAGACTGGACTTGGTGAAAGACAGGGTGGTGCTTAACCGACTGGAAGCATTATCTGCTGCAATCCAACCGACCACCTGCTCGCACTTGGCTGACTTCGCGAGCGTTGTCCTGCTCTGCCCTGCAAACCGGGACATGAAGCTAGGTATCGTGGATAATTGTTTTTCTTGTGCTTTGGCAGCAGGCACAGTTTCTCCGTGTCTAGGGCCACGGCCTCTGCGAGCAGCATCAACATCACAGCCATTTCCCCGTCCCTTACTGCTCAACTTCTTCATTGTAAATGTGATATATGCTTGAAGGTATGTCACAAAAGTGTATGCACAGGATTTGGAAGTGTATGCACAACATTTTTTACAAAGGTATTTGTGATGAGGAAACGTTATACAGGACAGGTACCACAAGTAATGTCACTGTTCGCAGTGTCTACGGAAAAAGTACACTGGACGTCATTGATATTTTAGGGATGCGCACACTTTAAACAGGAGATGTGGCGCGGATAATTTAACTTCCAAACGAGTAAAAAGATATACAGGCGGCACTCACCAATTGGTGCAATCTTCTTTTATTTCTTCCAGGGCTGGGTACATTAACACTGAGTACATCAAGGCTGAATACATCAAAACTGGATACATAAAAGCTGAATGCATAAGTGGCTTGGGACAGACATACATACAAAGCAGTGGTAAGACTTGCGGCAACGGCCGTATCGCGCCTCAACGCTTCATCTGGCCAATAGTCTAGCAGCGCTACTGCGCTAGCTATATAGGTGTCTGCTCCCATGACTCACATATGTGACTTCACCAGCGGCGCCAAAATTTGGCGTTCGCATGTGACGTCACCTTGGAGCCGGCATCACACCCAGTGTTTTAAAACATAACATTCAAAACATAAAACCACCTTCAAGACGTGAACGAAACTATAAGGCCTCTTTCACACGGGCGTCATGTTTTTGGCCCGGATAAGATGCGGGTGCGTCGTGGGAAAATGCGCAATTTTTTTGCGCGAGTGTAAAACATTGTAATGAGAAAAATCGGCATGTTTGGTACCCAGAACCGAACTTCTTCACAGAAGTTCGAGTTTGGGTTAGGTGTTGTGTAGATTGTATTATTTTCCCTTAAAAGGGAGAATAATAGCATTCATAATACAGAATGCATAGTACAATAGGGCTGATGGGGTTAAAAAAATAAATAAATAATTTAACTCACCTAAGGGCTCTTTCACACTTGCGTTGTTGGGATCCGGCATGCACTTCCGTTGCCGGAGGTGCCTGCCGGATCCGGAAAAACGCAAGTTTACTGAAAGCATTTGAAGACGGAACCGTCTTCCAAATGCTTTCAGTGTTACTATGGCACCCAGGACGCTATTAAAGTCCTGGTTGCCATAGTAGGAGCGGGGAGCGGGGGAGCGGTATACTTACAGTCCGTGCGGCTCCCGGGGCGCTCCAGAATGACGTCAGAGCGCCCCATGCGCATGGATGACGTGTCCATGTGATCACGTGATCCATGCGCTTGGGGCGCCCTGACGTCACTCTGGAGCGCCCGGGGAGCCGCACGGACGGTAAGTATGCTGCTCCCCCGCTCCCCGCTACACTTTACCATGGCTGTCAGGACTTTAGCGTCCCGGCAGCCATGGTAACCACTCTGAAAAAGCTAAATGTCGGCTCCGGCAATGCGCCGAAACGACGTTTAGCTTAAGGCCGGATCCGGATCAATGCCTTCCAATGGGCATTAATTCCGGATCCGGCCTTGCGGCAAGTGTTCCGGATTTTTGGCCGGAGCAAAAAGTGCAGCATGCTGCGGTATTTTCTCCGGCCAACAAACGTTCCGTACCGGAACTGAAGACATCCTGATGCATCCTGAACGGATTTCTCTCCATTCAGAATGCATTAGGATAATCCTGATCAGGATTCTTCCGGCATAGAGCCCCGACGACGGAACTCTATGCCGGAAGACAATAACGCAGGTGTGAAAGAGCCCTTAATCCGGCTTCTCTTCTCATGTAAAAGCAGATTTGTAGTCTACCTGTTGATATGCGTATGCGGTAGATTTTATATTGGGAAAACAATCAGGTGTCTAAATGAAAGAATTAGGGAACATATTACATAGTAACATAGTAACATAGTACATAGGACATTTGTCCATCCAGTTCGGCCTGTCATCCTGCAAGTTGATCCAGAGGAAGGCAAAAAATAAAAACCCTGTGAGGTAGAAGCCAATTTTCCCCACTTTAGGGGAATAAAAAATTCCTTCCCGACTCCAATCATGCAATCAGAATAACTCCCTGGATCAACGACCCCCCTCTAGTAGCTATAGCCTGTAATATTATTACACTCCAGAAACACATCCAGGTCCCTCTTGAATTCCTTTATTGTACTCACCATCACCACCTCCTCAGGCAGAGAGTTCCATAGTCTCACTGCTCTTACCGTAAAGAATCCTCTTCTATGTTTGTGTACAAACCTTCTTTCCTCCAGACGCAGAGGATGTCCCGTCGTCACAGTCACAGTCCTGAGGATAAATTAATGATGGGAGAGATCTCTGTACTGACCCCTGATATATTTATACATATTAATTAGATCTCCCCTCAGTCGTCTTTTTTCTAAAGTGAATAACCCTAATTTTGATAATCTTTCAGGGTACTGTAGTTGCCCCATTCCAGTTATAACTTGAGTTGCTCTTCTCTGGACCCTCTCCAGCTCTGCTATGTCTGCCTTGTTTACAGGAGCCCAGAACTGTACACAGTACTCCATGTGTGGTCTGACTAGCGATTTGTAAAGCGGTAGGACTATGTTCTCATCACGGGCATCTATGCCCCTTCTGATGCAACCCATTATCTTATTGGCCTCGGCAGCAGCTGCCTGACACTGGTTTTTGCAGCTTAGTTTGCTGTTTATTAATTCTATTACTACGGGCAAGGGATGTCCCCGCCTAATTGACCATGTAAATTCCGAACTTAGTGGAAATAGTGGCGTTTTAAAGGAGGAGATAGACATTGCGAGCTTCTTAGGAGAAAGAGTAAGTGGATCCTGCACTAATGCGCAAAGGGTCCTTTGGGCTTAAATGATCAAATAGATTTGGGAGTGTTCTTAGTTATGTTCACGTCTTGAAGGTGGTTTTATGTTTTGAATGTTATGTTTTAAAACACTGGGTGTGATGCCGGCTCCAAGGTGAAGTCACATGTGAACGCCGAGTATTGTCGCCGCTGGTGACGTCACATATGTGAGTGATGGGAGCCGACACCTATATAGCTAGCACAGTAGCGCTGCCAGACTATTGTCCAGATGAAGCGCTGAGGCGCGAAACGGCCATTGCCGCAAGTCTTACCACTGCTTTGTATGTATGTCCGTCCCAAGCCACTTATGTATTCAGCTTTTGTGTATCCAGTTTTGATGTATTCAGCCTTGATGTACTTAGCGTTAATGTACCCAGCCCTGGAAGAAATAAAAGAAGATTGCACCAATTGGTGAGTGCCGCCTGTATGTCTTTTTACTCATTCGGAATTTATTTGCTGTGGGCAGAGCACCGCCAGGTTGCAGTGTTAATGTATGCAATAGTGACATAACCCTGAATTGAACATGGAGAGTTACGTGCAGTGCCACTCAATTTGCTTCTTTTCACTTGTCATTATAGACATGAACTTTGCTATTAGTAAAAAAGAGTAGAACACGCAATATATAACTCAATATGGAGGTCACAACAGAAGAAATGTATCTGGGTGTAATAGAAGGCAGAGAAGGGGCGGACCGCAGTGTAACCAGAAAGATGCATACGAAACATTGAGCACGAAAGCCCTACAAATGAGTTGGAGTTGGAGGAAAAAGAAGTACGCCTATATTGGAGAGTCGGTTCTCTCAAATCCTACAGAGAAAGAAACTGAGTCCCTAGAGGCCTCCGAATTTTTAAAGAAATGTCACAGTACCAGGAAGACACGGAATTCACAATGGAATGGCAGTCCTTACATCAGGATTTTTCATTTAAAATATTGGAGACAGTTTTAAAAAGAAATGAAAAGGAATATACAACAGTTAAAAAATGAACTGTCTAAGGCAAGAACAGAATTACAGACACGGGAGAGATATTTGTAAAAAAAAAAAACTCTATTTAATATGGTTAAAATATGCAACCAAGGTAATAGTATAGATATAAAAAATCAATCAAGCAATGATGAAAAGTTGATAAACATAAGGCAGAGAACCAAAGGCATAAAACATATCCAAATGACACTGCTTCTCATTAGTACATATGAAAGATGGTTAAACCACTGAGGAAGAGGCAGCGAGTCACCTCGAAACGCTTCTGGTTGTTCATATACTGATTAATAAGTGACCTGGATAATGATCAGCATGGCCATGCAATGAAGAAAAAGTTATAAAGGACCTAAAGTAAGTGGACTTACATTCAAATACCTCTCACCATAGAAGACTCCGCGAGTACAGAGACGTCCTCATAACCTTGCGAGAAGTCAGCAGCGGGAACATAGAACAGAGTACACAAGACGTCGAGTCCACATGTCCGATACCCGCCGATTCCTGAAAAAGAAGGAGAGGTAAGCGCACACTTTCGGGCCATTACAGAAAAAGACTCTGCACATCCAGACACCGTGAGTAAATCATAAGGATTGTATACTGAAACCATTTTTAAGAGCCCTGTAAATATCATAAGGGCTTCGTGAATGGGAAGATTCTGTGAAAGTCACAGCTGAAGGAGTGAGGAAACAGAGAAATATTTACTGCTCTGTTATATTATATCTGACTGGTCCTAAACATTGTGTTCCAAAGAAGGTCGGCACTGCTCGAAGGGATGTCGCGGTGCACGTGTCTGCGGGCAGGGATCCCAGTAGATAATTCACAAATAAAGACCGGCACTCGCTGATGAATATTCTTGTAGGTTTATTCAGTCACATATTCCATCATAGTGACGCATGCTTTTCAGCAAATTATACGCTTTCATCAGACAAGAATATTCATCAGCGAGTGCCGGTCTTTATTTGTGAATGGTCCTAAACATTGAGACAACAATTTGATTTCCTCAAGAGAATTCACTCACCCATTTGTGATTCTTCAAGCCATTTATCTATCCGCCTAAGCTATTATACAATCTGGACCACCTGGAATATAGCTATCACTGTGACTTATACAGACCACTCCTACATTTATTTAACCCCCTAAGGACCCATAACGTACATGTACGTCATTTCTTGACGGGACTTAAAGACCCATGATGTACATTGGCCGATCAATGTGTCGGTCACATCGCAACGCAGGAAGCTGTGTTTTGGGTCCCCTGCCAGCCAATGGCAGCGCTATTAGCTGCACAGGAAGAGGCAGAACTTCCCTGCAAGCAGCCATTCTAGTTGGTGACTGCTTGCAGAGAGGTTCTGTGCTGCTGTGGCTTGCTTGGACTTGTGGTGCACCACCACTGCGAATTTAACTCCTTTGCTGCTGGAAAGAAGAAAGAAGAAGAACATCTGGAATAGCTGCACAGATATTTTTTTTTTCATTTACAGCTGTTCTAGATCCCTCTGTCCCTGTCCCTTTCCACCCCCGTCCCCCCCATCCTTTTTTTTACGGACGCCATTTGGTCTGTGCACTTTTTTTGTTTTTTTTTACCATTTTCCAGCTCTGCATCACTTTTTCTGCCTGCGAGCTGTGACCGCCAAGTGTTTTTCAGTGCGTACTTGCCTGATCAGTACCTGCAGAAAATTTGGGCTGATTTTTTTTGCCAATTTTCCATTTTTTTCCTAGTAGTTAGGGCTTTATATAAATATATATAGAGTTCTATATATATATAGTGTGGGGGATTAGCTCTTTTCCAGGGTCATTCTCACAGATACCTTACCAGACAACAGATTGTCGTGTCCAAACAGTGTATTTATTTTAACACCAGCACACACAAAACAATGCAAATGAACACCTGCCCGGCTGGGCTCTCACTAAACATAAATAATTTCCCTACCCCAGCTAAAGCGCTGTTCACACCCTGTTAACCAACAGGCGTCTTTTCCAGCCTCTCAGGTAGTATCAACTCCAGTACCTTTGGGGGTAGGGGTCTAGCAGTCCTCCCAACTCTGACCTAGTGACCCTACTTTCCCAGGCGTCACTGCGTCACTCAAAGTCCAAGCTATTACCTAGCCTAGTGGCCCCTCAGCCTCCCCAGCTGAGACCACTCCAAACCTCTGCAGGTCTCTGGTCTCGGATAACACACTGGGAGGTGCTTTATCGCAGCCTGATTAGAGCAGGCCTCACCTGCGATCACCTCAGGTAAAAGGGAATACCCGTGCCGGAAGGGTGTGGACTGGCAGCTCCCTCTACCAAGCCTAACTGCCAGTCCAAGTAAAATCCAGCCCAGAAAATGTTTACAAAACTGTCTCAGCAAACTAAGCTTTTGCTGAGACCACTGCCACTCTCTGAATTTTATCTGTCTCACCCATCTGAGGTACCCGAGTGGGACAACACGCCTTCAAGCACTGTACACCTTACCACAATAGATATAAGTTAAATTTTTAGCCAGTGTAGTAAAGTATTTTCTGCAGAAAAAAAACTTGCAGTGCAAACTGAGCAGACGCGATCAGTGATGGACACTACTGATCGGTATTTTGCAACCACTGAGCACCGATCAGTAGTGTCCATCACTGATCGCGTCTGCTCAGTTTGCACTGCAAGTTTTTTTTTCTGCAGAAAATACGTTTTTTTTCTGCAGAAGACGTTTTCTGTGCAGAAAACTTTTTTTTTTGTACAACTTTTCTTCAAAATTTTATTTCAAATTTATTGCAAGCCCCTTTACATTTAAGAAACAATAAATACATACCCCACACTAAATAAAGGTTTACACGTTTCACGCATCACACCCCAATAAAATAAAAATGTCCCATTCATCCCAACGAGTGTACTCAGCTGAAGAGGCATACGCCATCCTTGCCTCCGATACTGAGTCTGCCAGTGAGGGAGAAGAGGATGCCACTTTCCTCTACCCCCTCATCATCCGTTGATGAGGGACCCTCTATAAGGCGCCCCAGGGTAGCAGCGGAGGCAGCCCCCAAAGTGAGCCCACATGGACCCCACCTCCTGCCGATCAGCCCCAAATTCCTGAGTTTGTGGGCAACTCAGGAATTCTGATAAATTGTGCGGGCTTCACTGAGCTAGATTTTTTCAAAATCTTCTTCTCTGAAGATTTTGTAAATCTAATGGTGGCCCAAACCAATTTGTACGCCCAACAATTCATTGCTCAGAACCCTAGTTCGCCATACGCTAGACCCCTAGGTTGGACCCCAGTAGATGCAGCAGAGATGAAGAAGTTTTGGGGACTCGTGCTGCATATGGGCATAGTAAAGAAGCCAAACGTTAGGCAATATTGGAGTTCTGACATTTTCTACCAGACTCCAATGTACAGTCAGACCAATCCGAAAATTCCTACACTACAATGACAATACACAGTGCCCACCCCAAAACGACCTAACATTTGACCGACTGTTCAAGGTTAGGCCTGTCATTGACCACTTCAGCAACAAGTTTGCTGAGGTGTACAACCCAGAGAAAAATGTCAGTGTAGATGAGTCCCTATTATTGTTCAAAGGGAGGATTAGATTCCGCCAATACCTGCCTAGCAAACGGGCAAAGTATGGCATAAAAATGTACAAACTATGTGAGAGTAGATCCGAGTACACCCACAAATTCCGTGTTTACGAAGGGAAAGATTCCAGAATAGAACCCCTAGAATGCCCCCGACCTAGGAGTTAGTGGGAAGATTGTATGGGAATTACTGCACCTACTGCTGGATAAGGGTTACCACCTCTATGTGGATAATTATTATACCTGTATCCCCCTATTCAGGTCCCTAACTGCCAGGGGTACTGTGGCTTGCGGCACAGTACGCAAAAATCAAAGAGGCCTCCCTAGATCCCTAGTAGGGCAACCACTGAGAATGGGCGAAAGTAGGGCTCTCCTCAATGAGAACATGCTGGCGGGACGTCCTTGTACTGACCACCATTCACACTAACGCCAGCTAGTACGAGGCACCACTACCACTGTCCCCAAACCAGTTTGCATCCTTGATTACAACAGGCACAGGGGAGGGGTGGATCTTGCAGATCAACTTATGAAGCCCTACAGTGCCACACAAAAAACAAAAGTGTAGTACAAAAAGCTGGCCGTACACATTGTACAGATGGCAATGTGCAATGCGTACATCTTATTTAAATCTGCAGGCCACACAGGAACTTTCCTTCAGTTCCAAGAGGTGATAATCAAGGCCCTAATTTTTCAAACCCAGGCCAGAGAGGGTCCCAGTACTTCAGGAAGTCATGGTGCCCAAGTTGTACCAGGGCAACATTTTCCAGGTCAAGTACCCCAGACAGCAAGTAAGGGAAGGACCCAAAAAAGATGCAGGGTGTGTCACAAAAGAGGGATAAGGAAAGACACCGTTTACCAATGTGAAACCTGCCCTGAAAAACCTTGGAACCATGGAATATAGATTTTTATGCTACCTGAAATATTTCCACTTTATATCTGATTTAGGCTACTTTCACACCTGCATTAGGTGCGGATCCGTCTGGTGTCTGCACAGACGGATCAGCACCAATAATGCAAACGCTGGTATCCGTTCAGAACGGATCCGTTTGTATTATTCTTTTTTTTAAAAGTCTAAGTCAAAATGGATCCGTCCTGACTTACATTGAAAGTCAATGGTTGACGGATCCGTTTTCAATTGCACCATATTGTGTCATCCGTCCCCATTGAATTACATTGTAAGTCAGGACGGATCCGTTTGTCTCCGCATCGCCAGGTGGAATGGAGGCGGAACGGAGCCAAACTGATGCATTCTGAACAAATCCTTATCCATTCAAAATGCATTGGGGCTAAACTGATCCGTTTTGAACCGTTTGTGAGATCACTGAAACGGATCTCACAAACGGAATTCAAAATGCCGCTGTGAAAGTAGCCTTAGTTCACTTCGCTTGAATATGCACTTTCCAACAACCACTACATATTCTGTTCTGTGAGACACCTTGTTTGGTAAAAAGTACCCTTTCCACCACTTAAAATGTTCGTACGGGGGTGCTGTTTCCGAAATGGGGTCACTTCTTGGGGTTTTTCATTTCTGGGGACCTCAGGATTTTTTTTTATGCGACATGGCAGCTAAAATCCATGTCTGCCAATTCAGGCCTGCAAAAAACATATTTTGCACTTTGCATGTAGAGGCCTGCTGTGCCCCAAAACAGCAGGCTACGAGCATATATGGGGTGTTCGCAAAATGGGGAGAAAATGGGGAACATATACTGGGATGCATTTTCTCCTTTAACCCCTTGTGAAAGTGAAAAATTGGGGTCTGCTAGTAATTTTTTATTTTTACAAATGTGTGGTTTGAAATACTCTCTCTAGTATTTCTGCCTTCTGTGAGACACCTGTTTGGTAAAAAGTACCCTTTCCACCATTTAAAATGTTTGTACGGGCGTGTAGTTACTGGAATGGGGTCACTTTTGGGGGTTTCCACTATAGGGCCACCTCAGGGTGTCTTCATATGCGACATAGCTCCTAATTACCATTCCAGCTAAATTCTCTCTCCTACCCACCATATGGTGCTCCTTCCACTCTGAAGCCTTCCGTGCAGCCATACATCATTTTTTGAGCACATATGGGTTGTTGGCGTATTCAGGGGGAAATGAGTAACAAAATGTGGGGTGCATTTTGTACTGTTATCCTTTGTGAAAGTGAAAAATGTGGGTGTAAAGCAACTTTTTCTGGAAAAAATTGTCATTTTTTTATTTTCACAGCCAAGCATTTCCTAATTCTGTGAAACGCCCGATGGGTCAAAGTGATCACTACACACCTTAAAATTTTCCTTGAGGGGTGTAGTTTCCATAATGGGGTCACTTTTTTTAGGGGGATTCCATTGTAGGTCCACCTCAGGGTGTCTTCATATGCGACATAGCTCCCAATTACCATTCGAGAAGCCATTTGGTGCTTCTAACCTTCTGACCCCTGTGGTACGCCCATATAGCAGTATGCAAGGACACATGGGATATTGCTGTAATAAGGAGAAAATGGGCAATAAATTAGGGGGTACATTTTCTCCAGTTCCCCCTTTTGAAAGTGAAAAAAAAATTTCTGGACAAAAAAATAATTTTTTCATTTTCACAGCCAATTCCATGATTTACCTTTGAGGACAAATTTATCTCTACACATCTTGAAATATTCCTTGAGAGGTGTAGTTTCCAGAATGGGGTCATTTTTGGGGGGTTTCCACTCTAGGGTGTCTTTATATGCGACATAGCTCACAAAAGCAAATCCTGCAAAATCTGTCCTCAAAAAGCCCTATGGCGCTACTTCCCTTTTGGACCCTGACATGCACCCATACATCATTTTATGAGCACATATGGGGTGTTAGCGTATTCGGGGGGAAATGGGTAACAAAATGTGGGTTGCATTTTGTCCTGTTACCCATTGTAAAAGTGAAAAATGTGGGTGTAAAACATCTTTTTCTGCAAAAAAATCTTACTTTTTCATTTTCACAGCCAAGCGTTTCCTAATTCTGTGAAATGCCCGATGGGTCAAAGTGATCACTACACACCTTGAAATATTCCTTGAGGGGTGTAGTTTCCATAATGGTGTCACTTTTTAGGGGTTTCCATTGTAGGGCCACCTCAGGGCCACCTTCATATGCGACATAGCTCCCAATTACCATTCCAGCTAAATCCGCTCTCCAAAAGCCATATGGTGCTTCTTCCACTCTGAAGCCTGCTGTGCGCCCATACATCAGTTTTTGAGCACACATGGGGTGTTTCTCTAAACTCCAGATTCAGGGTTATAGATTTTGAGTTTTGTTTGGCTGTTAACCCTTAATGTATTGAAGAAAAATAGATTAAATTGTAAAATCTAATTTAAAAAAAAAGGGAAATTTTGAAATTTCATTCCCATTTTCATTTAATTCTCAAGCGGCACCTTTACTATTTTAGCACCATTGACACCTTGAATAGGGTGATTCAACAGGATAAGAGCACCTTACCAACAGGTGAGCCAACTCACAGGGGGTGAGCCAACTCACACAATATCCAATAGAATTACAGATATGCCTGACTGATAACCAACTTCAAATATTTAACAAACGTCTGGAGAAGAAATTAGTAGCATTGAAGGTGAAATAAAAGAAAAGAGATAAGTTCCCTAGGGACAAACAAGGTTAATACTCGGGCCGAGTTTTTGATTGGGGTTATAGAAAACAAAGATAAAGACGTCAACAACGACGCCGGACAAAGAGCGATTATTTGACAACGGACTCTGATTCTAGTATTTCAGATGATCTAAAGACCCAAGGCGCAATTAACGCCAGTGGGAACAGCCGGGAAAAATCCCCTTTAGAAGGAATATCAGGAGGGGTAGAAGCAAAGGGAAAAACAAAGGCAAAACAAGGACACAAGAGAAAGCAAGTCTCTTGGAGACGATAACTGAAGAAAATGAAAGTTGTGTTATACAAAACTTGGTAGTCAATTTAACCGGCTCCGAGTTACCACTGGACTGTGAGAGAGTCCTCAATAGGGGGCTCAATTACAGCCTAGTGGAACAGTTTGACCCGGTCAATTTTGAGATAGATCTCTTTAAGGCTGCAAGAAAGTTAAATTTGAACAGGTTGTTAAAAAATGTGCCTATACCTCATAAGCAGGGGAGGGCTGGCAGCCTTAGTCCTTGGGGGCAAATCCAGTCAAGTGGCCCATTTTAGCCCCGCCCATTATTAAAAGCCCCTCCTACATATAATAGGCCACTCCCAACAAACACTGTACAGCTGACATTCTATTGTTGAGGCCTGTCTCTACACATCATACGGAGAGGGGGGCCTGTCCTGGCTGCACTGCCTGCTTCACATTATACAATAAACAGCAGGCTACAGCCAGGAAGCTCCTCCGCTCTCCTCCCTCCCCAGATCCTGCTCATTGCCTGTGGTTCCCCCCACCATATGCCACCCGCCCGTGGCCTGCTATCCCCCTTTGCCGTCCTCATCTAGCTCTGAATCCTCCTTCTGCAAATGGCAGGGGGAGGAGCCAGAGCATCTCCTCTCCTACATAGCGCCACATACCTCTTACATCCAGTGATGTCACCTTTGTTGTAGACGTTCTCTTTCCTCATCTTCTCCAGACCGCCATGATGATTTTTCTGCCATCTCCCGTCTCTGCAGAGATTGAGAAACAGACATTAGTTTCCCACATTTCCATCATCTTCACATCTTCTGAACATCCTTTCCTGCCACCCCCAATACTATACTGCAGAAACAGTCCCCCTGGAAATGCTACTACCACACAGATAGAGCCCCCAATACTGTACCAGCTATGCCCCCAATACTATACTGCAGAAACAGTCCCCCTGGAAATGCTGCTACCACACAGATAGTGCCCCCTTCAACAATTATTGGCACACAGTGCTCTAAAAAATAACTGCACCCAGACACTAATAGTATAAAGATAATGTCCCCCAAAGATAATTGTGCTAAGCTGATACTATGCCAGGGTGCCCCCAAAGTAACAGTGCTCTCCAAAATCCCACCAATAGAAATAATTCTCTGCCAGAGCACACTTAGTAGTAATAATGCCCCTATAGTGCCCATACTAGTAATCATGTTCCTCATAGCCCCCCAGTAGTAGTAAAGCTTCCCATAATACCCCCTAGTAGTAATAATTCTCCCTATAATATGTCAGTACATGAAATACCCCCGCTTAGTGCCCGCAGTTAAGCTAATGTCCCCATAATGTATGCCAGTATAAAATACCCTTATATAGTGCCCCAGTAAATGCCCTCATAGTGCTCCTCTCCCCCTTCCCCATAGTGCTCCTCTTCCCCACAATGTGCCAGTAAAAAAATGCCCCTTCTTTGCGCCACCATATGCCCCAATAGTGCTCCACTCCCCCATAGTGCCCCCAAATAATGCCCCATAGTGACACCAGATGCCCCATAGTGCCACTCTCCCCTATAGTGCCCCCCATAATGTGCCAATAATTACAAAAAGCACTTTAGAGCCCCAAGATACCCCCATAGTGCTCCTCTCCCCCATGGTGCCCCTCATAATGTGCCAGTAAGAAATGGGGGCCATAGTGCCAGCTCCTCCCATAGTGTCAGTCCCCCCCCCCATTGTGTCAGCTTCCCCAATAGTGCCAGCCCCCCCATAGTGCCAGCTCCCCCCATAGTGCCAGCTCCCCCCCATAGTGCCAGCTTCCCCCATAGTGCCAGCTCCCCCATAGTGCCCCCCCATAGTGCCAGCTCCTCCCATAGTGTCAGAACCCCCCATAGTGTCAGCTTCCCCAAAAGTGCCAGCCCCCCCATAGTGCCAGCTCCCCCCATAGTGCCAGCTTCCCCCATAGTGCCAGCTTCCCCCATAGTGCCAGCACCCCCAATAGTGCCTGCCCCCCCCAATAGTGCCTGCTCCCCCAATAGTGCAAGCTCCCCCATAGTGCCAGCTCCCCCATAGTGCCAGCCCTCCCTATTGTGGCAGTCCCCCCATAGTGCAAGCCCCCCCATAGTGACAGCTTCCCCCCATAGTGACAGCTCCCCCCCCATAGTGACAGCTCTCCCCGCAAAGAAAGAAAAAAAAACCCCTAATACTTACCCCCATCAGCAGCGATGCAGGCCCCTTCCGGCCTGTGTCCCTGCTGTGTGCTGCCCAGCTAGGGCGGCACGATGATAATGACGTCATCACGCTGCCTGAGCCGGCCTCTGATAGGCTGCAGGCATTAGAATAAAGGAGTGGAAACCTAAATAAATACTGAACTGGTAGTTGTAAGTAAGAAATCTGTCACAGAGGCCAACTACCTAAAATATAACTTTTAATCAAAAATAGCAAAAAATTCCAGCATGCATCTCTGTGCGAACGAGATACCCTCTTAATACCCTCTTAATACCGAGGAAATCCGAAGGGAGGGATGGTGTTATTAGGATCATCTCAACCTTTGATACGATGAGTCAGGATGTGAGAACCATCATTAATAAATATTGGCCCATCCTCCTCATGGATCCGGATTTATCAGATAAACTTTCCCCTCGCCCGAGTATTTCATTCCGAAGGGGTCGGTGCCTCCGTGACCGTCTAGTGCATAGCCACTATTCGGGACCTATCCCTAAAGGAACATGGCTGGATCGGAAGCCGCTCGGCACCTTTCGCTGCGGATCTTGCCTAGCCTGTAACAACATAAACAACACCAAGTCCAATAGGTGTACTGTTACGGGTAGGGTTTTTGATATCCGAGACTTCATTAACTGTCGCAGCAAGGGGGTAGTATATCTAGCTCAATGCACATGCCCTAAAGATTATATCGGAAAGACCTTTAGGGAATTTCGGAAACGCATACTTGAGCACCTTGGTGATATCAGAAATAAAAAGGACACACCCATAGCCAATCATATATGGGAAGTGCATGATGGGGACCCTAGATCCCTTAAGTTTTCTGCTTTAGAGTTGATTCGACCTTCGCCGAGGAGGGGTGACTGGGACCGCAGGATCCTCTAGAAAGAGGCGGCATGGATCTTCCGGTTCCGGTCACAATCTCCTACGGGACTCAATGAACGACTCACATTTTCGTGTTTTTTATAGTTCATATTACCTACAGTCCTTATTTCATTTTGTCACTTTTTCCTCATTGGCATAGCTGACTATCGACACGCGAAGTGTCCCTTTATATCATCGAGGATCAATCCACAATTGGAGGATCCGTGTTAGGATTATCGCTTTATGTATCTGACAATGTCATCTGAAGCTTTGTACAGATAATTTGTGAACGTACAGTGTGACAAACCAACTCTACCCGTGAGAAACTGGCTCTCTCATTAGCATATGTATTATTTAGCATTAATTACCCTCGGTGGGCTAACCGTTTTCCACACTCCGGCATTTCATGATCTGGTCCCCCTAAAATAAAATAGTTAACCTTTTTTGTAAGTGGGGATATAGATGGAATATCTTACAATTGTGCATATCTATCTATATATATATATTTTTTTGTCTGTATTTGCCTATGTATGTTAGGATACATCTGCTCATTTATGTGCCTCAGCATCTTTTTATCTTTGATTCTATTGGGGCTACAGTTATGCACATATATTCGTTCGATCATATATACCCCCCTTTTCTACTTATTCAGTTAATATTTCTATATTAGAAGGGGCGATCCTGTCTCCTTACTTTAGCGGAATGCACCAACATGCTGTCCTGGTATATCATAATGTGAGCGGCATGTGGATTGCATTTCCACGCCCCCCGGCCGGCCGCAGTGGAACGCAAACACTGCGGTATAGGCTGGGAGGAAGTATGAGGCGTGGAGGCAGTGTTAGGTCACGCCCCTTCTGCCAATGCCGCTATTGACATAGCGCTGATGTCATCAGGCGGCGACCGGAAGCTCGGGGTGGAACGCACGACCATATCTATTATCTTGGCGTGCGTTCCATCAGCGATTGCTTGCACCATTATATACTCATTGTTATTCTTTCCCCCTACGATTATCAGGTATCTCTCCCCCCCTTTTCTCAGTTGATTAGGGATATGTGTTCTTTAGGGGTCTATACCTTGTGTCACTATGCTGAGTATACATCCAATTCCTGTGACGTCACACAGGTACATTTAATGGTGGGTCACATGATTGGTAGGGCACCTGATGATTGGTGCATATCGGAGGGGGCTGGTCTCATCCATGGTATAACTAGTCACATTGTAGGTTCACAATTTGGAGCCACATCTTTTCTGCCCCCTGGAGCACCCCATGCTGCTGTCTACTGCCTGCTGAAGATCTACTAGAATGGATAAGTACTCTATCACTATCAATGGTCCTTCTATGTGACGTTAGCCTTTTTGCTTCAATTCAGACAGTGCGGTGCTGCATGGCGGTGCTCCAGTTATTTTGGTTTTTCTTTGTTTTTGCTTGTTTGACCGCGATTTTGGATTTTTTCCTGACGCGGTCACTTGATTGAAAAACCATTGATATGTTGTCGTTTAATCGTCAAGGCAACTTTTTCATCTATACACTGTGTGTTTATCATATTGTCACTGGTCTCCTGATGAACCATATTGTTGAGGGGAAACGCGTCGAGACCCGGTTTCAGAGCACTATTTTGTAACCATCTGTGTAAATTGTGACTCTGTCTTTATTTATCCAGATATCTTCCTGGATTGTCTTATAGGACACTATTTTTTGTATAGTAGATATCTCAGGACCCGGACATCCATATGGGTTTTTCTTTGAGATAAGGGCTTTTTAAGGACAGGTAGGTTAGGTACGGGGACGGAGTGTTCCCACCATCAGGGTTCATCTCCGGGCTAAGAGAAACACAGGGACATCACAGGGATACACTTAGTGACCCATCTGTGTCTGGCCTTGCCATATCACTACATTGGCCCCCCCTGACCTGGTCCTTGAATTGGCTCTATTTTGTCTGTGTATGTCTTCTGTTTGTCCATCAGTCCCCAAGTGAGGGAAAATATGTGTTAATTTTTAGCTATTTTTGATTAAAAGTTATATTTTAGGTAGTTGGCCTCTGTGACAGACTGCAGGCATTAGTGCCTGCGGCCTATCAGAAGAACAGGGGAGGGACACGCCTCTCCCTCCCCTGCCCCACAGCACAACCATCTGTATCGCTGTCCTGAGGACGGCAATACAGATGAATATGGAAATGAGCGCTTCCACAATGGAAGCGCTCATCTCCTACTGCCCGCCGCCGCCACTGCTGCCCGCCGCAATTACATCCAGGGCCGCGCCGCCTGTGGTGATCGGTGGTGCGGCCCTGAGGAACAAAAAAATAAAAAATGTATTTGTTAAAGACGGCCCAGCGGCCTTTTTTTTAGGGCAGCCTGGGGGGCAATTGCCTCCCTGTTCCCCGGCCCAGCCCTCCCCTGCTCATAAGGTGGATAGGGAAGGTGAGAAACCAGCTGTCATAGGTCCGTTAGGGTTTACTGTGACAGTTGATTTCAATTCAACTGAGATCTCATGTTTGGAATGGATGGCAGACACACCTCTGGATGCACCTACACAGACACAGGGCCAGGAGGAATTTATGGGAAGTGTTAGATCTACTTTTTGTCCCCCCTTGCCCGCCGGCAGCAGCATAGAAATTTTCCAACAAAATGTGCTTGAAGGAGTGAAGGCCTTGGTCTACCCCCGGGCACATAAAAATATAGACAAAGGGGTGGAAAAAGCCCTGAAATGGTTACAGTCTCAAGATGATATAGTGTTAAAACCGACAAACAAGGGGGGAAATGTGGTAGTAATGGCTAAAGATTATTATGTCTCAGAAGCTCGCAGACAATTGGAAAATAATCATGTATATGAGGAATTGAAGGCATATAAAATACAGGGTCAGTTGAGGGGCCTTCTATATAAATATACTGAATGTAACATGTTGTCATGTAGAACAGCAGAAAAATTCCTACTTTTTTTTTTTACAAAAATACTTACCTGGTACTTTGTGCCGAAGATTCACAAGTCACTGACCCGCCCCCCTGGTAGACCTATTGTCCCGGGGGTCGGGTCAGTGACTGAACATCTGTCAAAGTACACAGATTGGCTACTTAGACCAATGGTGCGGGCTGCACCATCACATCTAAGGGACACGACGGACCTATTATTGGCACTGGAGTCTATCCAATGGCAGGAGGGTCATCAGCTAGTGTCCCTGGATGTGGAAAGGCTTTATACACGTATCCCCCAAGAGAAAGGCATAGGAGCGGTAAGAGAGATACTGGGTAATACCGATAAGAGTGTGGTTTTTTGTGACTTTATTAAAGATGAAAATTCCAGCAAGGATGATATTACTTGATAAATGAGGGTAAATAATTAATAAGGTAAATCCAGCAACAAAAATACCCCTATATAGTAGATAGTTAATGTTTATTAGAGGAATGACAAACTAAACTAAATAGTTAGCCAGGTAGGGCCACACTAGGCTAGGTGGATCTAGCTAATGGGTGGGGAAGGTGTCCCTATACTGCTACCCTAGTCTAAGACCTCAGCCCAGGGACGTCCCCTAGTGGTGGGGACTCCCTGTCCTCGAGCCTAACCTCAACTCCTGTCTGGCCCTGATAGAAGGTGAAAAGCTGGTGTAGGAGTGGCCTACCGTGGGATGACTATCAATAACATACAAAATAGGAAAAGGTGCCCACTGTATGCAACCCTCGTGACGGTATGCCAGGAGGTACAGGGTGCACCGAGTCGGATAAAAGCACATACGAAACACAAAAAACGCACAACAAAAACACTCTATTAGTTCGATGTATATTATAGAGTGATAGGAGACAAAGAACCCCAACGCGTTTCACCCACAAAGTGGGATCATCAGGGGGTGGTAGGGGGTGAATATATGATAATATTCACAAATACCTGAAGGTAAAACAGGTATGAAAGTCAAACAGGCCCAGTTAGGCACAAATGCGTTATACAATTATTAGAGTCAGACCCAACCTTAAGATGAAGGTAACTAGATAAATAAATAGATAGACGTCGGATGGCAGAGTACATACGATCAGTTGAGCAGTATGTGATGGACACAGAAAGTGCACAAGGTTACCCTGAGGGTCTGATGTCTGAGGCATCAGACCCTCAGGGTAACCTTGTCACCCCGGCTGGATGGATCCTTGATGTTCTAAATGGCATCCACCCAGTGTGATTATACAGCACTGGAGTTTTGGCACTGCTGAATTGCCAGCCATCTACCCCCTAATCAAGGGGCCTGTGCACTTTCTGTGTCCATCACATACTGCTCAACTGATCGTATGTACTCTGCCATCCGGCGTCTATCTATTTATTTATCTAGTTACCTTCATCTTAAGGTTGGGTCTGACTCTAATAATTGTATAACGCATTTGTGCCTAACTGGGCCTGTTTGACTTTCATACCTGTTTTACCTTCAGGTATTTGTGAATATTATCATATATTCACCCCCTACCACCCCCTGATGATCCCACTTTGTGGGTGAAACGCGTTGGGGTTCTTTGTCTCCTATCACTCTATAATATACATCGAACTAATAGAGTGTTTTTGTTGTGCGTTTTTTGTGTTTCGTATGTGCTTTTATCCGACTCGGTGCACCCTGTACCTCCTGGCATACCGTCACGAGGGTCGCATACAGTGGGCACCTTTTCCTATTTTGTATGTTATTGATAGTCATCCCACGGTAGGCCACTCCTACACCAGCTTTTCACCTTCTGTCAGGGCCAGACAGGAGTTGAGGTTAGGCTCGAGGACAGGGAGTCCCCACCACTAGGGGACGTCCCTGGGCTGAGGTCTTAGACTAGGGTAGCAGTATAGGGACACCTTCCCCACCCATTAGCTAGATCCACCTAGCCTAGTGTGGCCCTACCTGGCTAACTATTTAGTTTAGTTTGTCATTCCTCTAATAAACATTAACTATCTACTATATAGGGGTATTTTTGTTGCTGGATTTACTTTATTAAAGATGCCCTAAGTTTTATTTTGAAAAACAATGCCTTCAAATTTGGGGATAAGTGGTATAGGCAAAAATTTAGCACTGCTATGGGTACGCCCAATTTATATCTGGCTAGATTTGAGGATAAGTATATATACTCAGCCACTAAGCCGTTCCTTCCCTACATGCACACCTATTCAAGATTCATAGATGATGTATTTATTGTCTGAAATTGCCTTCAGAGGTATTGTTGAGTATCTGAACCAGGTTAATTATATGAACATGGTATTCAAATCACGTACAAATTTGGAGGTTCACAGCTCGAGTTTTTAGATGTATTAATTACAGTGAGGGACAATGAGTTGGTGACTGAGGGGTATTGTAAACCCACTGCCACCAACTCATTGTTACTGTAAGATGGAGAAACAGCCACTGATTCTTGAATGCTGTTTATGAGACTGTCATTCTGTTTTTCTGCCACAAGAGGCTGCTGTTTCCCCACACAGCGAAGTTACTGCGGATCTAGATATGCAAAACAGATGATGACTCATGCTGCTGTGTGCCAGACTGAGAGGAAATGGTGACATGAGGAGACATGTTTGTGCAGAGGCTGATGACAGGATCCAGTGCCATCCTCAGGTCTGTGGGACTTGGAGCTGTCAAAGTCACTGTCAGAAGTGACTGATGCCTGTCAGCAATGCAGATGTTGCCAAGGGAGAAAGGATCGGTTCCCGGAAGGTCAGTTGGACCGTGGAATGTGGTTACAGACCCTGTGAGGCCTCATGGTGGATGGAAGGACCTGCAAGTTGATGTAAGTCCCCATCGGATAAGGACCAGGCCAGGGTCAGCGATCCAGAAGGCTTCCCAGAGAGAGAGAGAGAGAGGTCTGGGTCCTGGAAGGCTGGAAGAGCCGTGGAACTGTTGGAGCTACCAGGAGAGGTGAAGTTGCTCAGCTTGGAGAAGAAGAAGTCCGCCGTTTTGTGAGCTGCATGAGAGAACCGTGTGGATCTGGATTCTGTTCGCAGGAATGAGTATCGGCGTCAGGAAGCTGATCGGAACAGAGGGTCAGAGTACAGGCTCTGCAGGGTCACCAGGGCCGTCTTTAACGCAGCTGCCCCGGGCCCACTTGCTCCTGGGGGGCCCAAGGCAGCTCCCTGTCCCGTCCCGATCCTAATCCTATCCTTCACTATGCGAGCAGGAGCAGAGCGGCATGGCTCGCATAGTGAAGGACTTCTTGCTTATGTGACACTGACTGCTGCGCTAGTCTCACCAACCAATGTCACCATAATAATGAGAAAGTGCGGGGGGGGGGGGGGCTCGCGATGTCTGTGTAGTCAGAGCAGACAGGTCCACATTATCATCAGGTAGATGTCAGCAGCGCAGCAGGGTCACCATCAGGGCAGTAACTGAGCCCTGTCAGGGACCCTGCTGGCTGCTGAAAAGAGGCAAAATAGGGGCCACTCATAGCTGCCCCCAAGCCCCCCATCGGGCAGCCCATATTAAAGTTTACTGACCCCAAGAGAAGGCAGCTCCCCCTCCTCTCTGCAGTGTGATAGTCCGTGTGAGGAGGGGGCGGGGACTCCTCCAGACCTTCAGTGGCTGCAGGAAAAGATGAGAGCTGGCCTGCAGAGACTTCACCTCAGGTAACGTGAGTGCGCCTCATGTCACTGTGTATGAAGTCCCCTCACTGGCCCTGCTTCCTTCTTACATACAGCAGCAGGGGGATAAGTTACTGTAGGGGGCGGTCAGTCCTGAAGGTGCTCCCTATAACCTGTGTTCAAGTCCAATTCTGTGCCCCCCTGACCTTACAGAGCCCCTGCAACTCTAGTGTCCCCCTGTGTCCCTTGCCCCATCACAGATCCCTGCCCACCAACCACCTCACCTTCTGACATCTCCCCCTGCCCTCTGGAGTTTATATCAGCGCTGGAGCGTTATAATAGGAGCGGCTGATATCAGTCACATGTGATGTAATGTCTCTGGAGGTTATATCAGTGCTGGAGCGTTATAAGAGGAGCGGCTGATATCAGTCACATATGATGTAATGTCTCTGGAGGTTATATCAGCGCTGGAGCGTTATAAGAGGAGCGGCTGATATCAGTCACATATGATGTAATGTCTCTGGAGGTTATATCAGCGCTGGAGCGTTATAAGAGGAGCGGCTGATATCAGTCACATATGATGTAATGTCTCTGGAGGTTATATCAGAGCTGGAGCGTTATAAGAGGAGCGGCTGATATCAGTCACATGTGATGTAATGTCTCTGGAGGTTATATCAGTGCTGGAGCGCTATAAGAGGAGCGGCTGATATCAGTCACATGTGATGTAATGTCTCTGGAGGTTATATCAGCGTTGGAGCGTTATAAGAGGAGCGGCTGATATCAGTCACATATGATGTAATGTCTCTGGAGGTTATATCAGCGCTGGAGCGTTATAAGAGGAGCGGCTGATATCAGTCACATATGATGTAATGTCTCTGGAGGTTATATCAGCTCTGGAGCGTTATAACTGGAGCATCTGATATCAGTCACATATGATGTAATGTCTCTGGAGGTTATATCAGCGCTGGAGTGCTATAAGAGGAGCGGCTGATATCAGTCACATGTGATGTAATGTCTCTGGAGGTTATATCAGCTCTGGAGCGTTATAACTGGAGCATCTGATATCAGTCACATATGATGTAATGTCTCTGGAGGTTATATCAGCGCTGGAGCGTTATAACTGGAGCATCTGATATCAGTCACATATGATGTAATGTCTCTGGAGGTTATATCAGCGCTGGAGCGTTATAAGAGGAGCGGCTGATATCAGTCACATATGATGTAATGTCTCTGGAGGTTATATCAGCACTGGAGCGTTATAAGAGGAGCGGCTGATATCAGTCACATATTAAGTAATGTCTCTGGAGTTTATATCAGCGCTGGAGCATTATAAGAGGAGCGGCTGATATCAGTCACATGTGATGTAATGTCTCTGGAGGTTATATCAGTGCTGGAGCGTTATAAGAGGAGCGGCTGATATCAGTCACATATGATGTAATGTCTCTGGAGGTTATATCAGCGCTGGAGCGTTATAAGAGGAGCGGCTGATATCAGTCACATATGATGTAATGTCTCTGGAGGTTATATCAGCACTGGAGCGTTATAAGAGGAGCGGCTGATATCAGTCACATATTAAGTAATGTCTCTGGAGTTTATATCAGCGCTGGAGCATTATAAGAGGAGCGGCTGATATCAGTCACATGTGATGTAATGTCTCTGGAGGTTATATCAGTGCTGGAGCGTTATAAGAGGAGCGGCTGATATCAGTCACATATGATGTAATGTCTCTGGAGGTTATATCAGTGCTGGAGCGCTATAAGAGGAGCGGCTGATATCAGTCACATGTGATGTAATGTCTCTGGAGGTTATATCAGCACTGGAGCGTTATAAGAGGAGCGGCTGATATCAGTCACATATTAAGTAATGTCTCTGGAGTTTATATCAGCGCTGGAGCATTATAAGAGGAGCGGCTGATATCAGTCACATGTGATGTAATGTCTCTGGAGGTTATATCAGTGCTGGAGCGTTATAAGAGGAGCGGCTGATATCAGTCACATATGATGTAATGTCTCTGGAAGTTATATCAGTGCTGGAGCGTTATAAGAGGAGCGGCTGATATCAGTCACATATGATGTAATGTCTCTGGAAGTTATATCAGCGCTGGAGCGTTATAAGAGGAGCGGCTGATATCAGTCACATATGATGTAATGTCTCTGAAGGTATTTTTTCCCTGGCTGTGACGCTCTGGCTGTGATTGGACATCGCTACAGCCAGGGAGAAGGAGACGCAAATTGAGAAACCCTGGCGTCTGCTCCCTGTTCCGATGCTAGTAATTTGCATAACAGGTGCGATAATTAAACAGGGGCACAGCGGGCGAACGGAGCCGCGCCCAGGAATAATAGTAGGCTCTATTAGATCCCTGTTTGATGCCTACCTAACGTGCCACTTATTTTATAATGTCTGGACCCATAAAAGGTCCTCTTTAAATGGGTTAAAGGGGTTGTCTCACTTCAGTAAATGGCATTTATCATGCAGTTAATAAAAGGCACTTACTAATGTATTGTGATACTCCATATTGCCTCCTTTCCATCACATTATACACAGCACTTATCCGTGGTTATTACCATCATGTAATCCATCAGCGGTGGCCGTGCTTACACACTATAGGGAAAGGCTGGAAGTGCGCATAGGCCAACACCTTTACCTATAGTGTGCAAGCAGGGCCACTGCTGCTGGATTACACAGTGGTAATAACCACGAATACGTCCTGTGTATAATGTGATGGAAAAGACATACAGACACAGAATGCACACTGAGTCTTTTTTTTTTTTTTTTTTCAGCCCCATTGAAGTGAATTGAACGGTACAGACATGGGGAAAAAAATAATAAGTTAGTGTTCAGGAGCCCTAAGGTGGGCCCCCAGAATCAGTTACACTGGTGGGCCCTAAGTACCCCAGTCCCACACTGCACAGAGGCACTGCAACGCTAGGGTGACCTGAGCCCCGGTCTCCTTCCTGCAGAGCGGTGCCCACTTCCAGCCTGAGCCCAGCTGCCCAGAGCACTGATCCTGAGCCAATGGAGTCATTCACTGTAAGCTATATTATATATATTACTTGTTTTATGTGAGTAAGGGTGCTGGGTGGTTGGAGAAGGTGGGTGAGGGGGGGGAGTGGATGGAGGGGTTAGTAGTACAGTATTATCTGAATATTGTAAAAAAAAAAATACTATATATTTGTGTCAGAAGTTGTGCTTTTTAAATTTTTAGAATAATGATACAGCCATATTGGTTGATAGTTTTGTGCTGATTCTTTTTTTCCCTCTATATTAAGGGACACTACAGTCACCAGAACCACAACAGCTAAACGTAGTAGTTCCGGTGTCTATAGCGTGTCTCTGCAAGCTTTTTAATGTAAACACTGCCTTTTCAGAAAAAAAGCAGTATTTACATTTACTGCCAAGGAACACGTCTAGTGGGCACTCATCAGACGGTCACTCATCAGACGACCACTAGAGGGGCTTCCTAGTCCAGTGTTGTACAATTTGCAATACTGGCATTCACGCTAAACACTCCTCATAGAAATGCATTGCTTCAAAGCATCTCTATGAAGCCGCGCATGTGCAATAGCCTCCCAATGCTTCTCTATGGGAAAGCAGTGGGTTGACTATGATATACTCACACACTGCACATTCCTGTGCATTGTATTGATGAGGTTGTATGTGTGTTGTGGTGGAGGGTGTGATTGCATGCTAGGGTGTGGGAAGGTGGATCCAAGGTAAATTCTTGCCCAGGGTCCAATCAATATTAAAGACGGCCCTGAGGGTCACATGTTGTGGCAGGGACTTGCTGTCTGTCTGGAGCAACCAGTAAACACAGGACATACCCAGGTCAGTGACTTAGCGGCACGGTTACGTTGACTTGCAGGCTCTGCCGTGTCAGCCAGCGGTCAGGTCCGTTACCCTGTGGCACAGTATCGACTTGCAGGCTTTGCTGTGTACGCCGCTTTGGGTACGGTTGTTAATTTGGGCTGGTACCGTGACTCTGAGCCTGGGGTATAGGGTATTCAGGACACTCCGTTGTTGCTACACTCCAAGGCCACTCCAGCGTCTAGGCTGAGAGTATTCAGGGCACGTGAACAGTGCCATTTGGGGGCAAGAGAAAGGAATGTGACATGTTGTTTTCATTGTATTTGATATATATGTGATATATATATATATATATATATATATATATATATACTCTCTGTAAGTAGTGTTATTGTTATTTCTGTTAATAGTACTGTTCAGTAAAGTTATTGTTTTTGCATCAGGAGCTGGTGTCCGTGTCGCTTTCCCTATTCCATGACTTCGCTGTATCCTGGGGGTCCCTCCCCGGTTCACGGTCTTACATTACACTGTTCCAGTTATCACCCTCAGAGTATAAAAAAGGCGGTTCCTTACGACCAGTTTGTGAGATAGAGGCGAATTAATAAAACAGAGGAAATTTTAGGAGACAGACCCTGGACTTAAGTGGGCGGTTATTGTCTAGGGGTTACCCGGTAAATCTCTTGAATGATGCCATGTTGAGAGCCAGACACTGGCATTTACGCAGGAAACCAGCCGACACTGGTAATACAGTGAGACACCAACAGGTGAATTCACAGCCTTTTGTATTTTCATTTAATTAGTCCTATTGCTGATCAGATTAAAAAGAATGTGGGTGACAATTGGGACATATTGGAAGGAGATGACAATCTTAGAGACATAAAAGGAACCCGTCCCATAATAGCATTTAGGAGGGGCCACACACTTAAAGACAGGATAGCTCGTAGCTGTTTCATAGAGGGTAAAAATAGCACCTGGCTTGAAGGGTGGCGACTAGGGTTGAGCGAACCCGAACTGTAAAGTTCGGGTTCGTACCGAACTTTAGGATTTTTGGACCCAAACCCGAACTTTTCAGTAAAAGTTTGGGTTCGAGTTCGGTGTTCTGCGATTTAATGGCGCTTTTTGAAAGGCTGCAGAGCAGCCAATCAACAAGCGTCATACTACTTGCCCCAAGAGGCCATCACAGCCATGCCTACTAATGGCATGGCTGTGATTGGCCAGAGCAGCATGTGACCCAGCCTCTATATAAGCTTGGGTCACGTAGCGCTGCACGTCATTCTGCTCTTACTAGTGTAGGGATAGGATGCTGCTGCTGTGAGGGAGAGAATAGGAAAGAATGTATCTGTTATCAGAACTTGTTAACTCAGCGATCTACAGCGATTTTGTTTTGTGGGTGCAGTGCAACATTTTTTTACCCTGCCCTGAGCCCAGTGACACACAGAAAAATAACTTTTATCCGTCAGTTAGGTGGGCGTCGGCGACCATTTTGTGCAAGTTCAGTGCACCATCAAAGCATATGGGCCAGGGACAATAATTTTACCCTGTTCTTTTAGTTCAGTGGGCAACATATACCCATTTTTTAAGTGCAACTGTACTGCATATGTGCCAGGGGAAGGCAAAATAATATAGGGAATTGTTCTTTGAGTTCAGGGACCCAGGGGGTGACATATTCACATTTTTTTCTGTATAGTACAATCTAAGAAAATCCATCTGTTAGATTCTGTGGGGACAATTTTTTTTTTTTTTACTAAATAGTACATTTGCGCCCTGCACTGCATTTGTGACAGTCCAATACAAGCGTTTAATTCCGCTGTTATATTCATTTTTTTATTTTTTAAAAACACCCATTTTGTGTAAGACCCTACATTTGGGGCTTTTGCTGCATTTCTAACAGTCAAATACAAGCTTTAAATACTGCAGTTATATTCTGGGTTTTAAAAAAAACACCCATTTTGTGCAAGAAACTACATTTGGGGCCTTTGCTGCATTTGTGACAGTCCAATACAAGTGTTAGATACTGCTGTTATATTCTGTTTTTTTTTAAAAAAACACCCATTTTGTGCAAGACCCTACATTTGGGGCCTTTGCTGCATTTCTAACAGTCCAATACAAGTATTAGATACTGCTGTTATATTCTGGTTTTAAAAAAACACCCATTTTGTGCTAGATATTACATTTGCGGCCTTTGCTGCATTTGTGACAGTCAAATACAAGCTTTAAATACTGCTGTTACATTGTTGGTTGACAAATTAAAAAAATTTGTGACCGTGAAATAATTGTATAAAATTCCCCTGTCACACTGTTGTGTGAACTCAAGAAATGTTTCCTCTTTATGACACCGGCACTGCCTTACCCTCAGTGAAATTAATTGTTGACTATTGGCGGTTACATTGTCACCTGACATAAACCATCTGTTAGTTTGGTTGGTGAACGCATAGAATGAGGAGAGCGTCAAATAAGGGACGTGGCCCCGGTCGTGGTGCTGCTGGTGGAGCTCCTGTTGCAGGGAGAGGACGTGTTCGATCTGTGCCAGAAACACGCACAAGTGAAACACCTTCCTCAGGTGCGAGTAGGCGTTATTTGGTAGGGCCGAATGCGGCTCTACGAATGGTGAGGCCAGAACAAGTACAGGCGATAGTAGATTGGGTTGCTGACAGTGCCTCCAGTTCCTTCACATTGTCTCCCATCCCGTCTCCTGCTGAAAGATCAGAGTTGGTACCTGCAGCCCATGTCCATTAGTCTCTCACCTCACCCACTTGCAAATCAGCCAAGCAGTCTGAGCCCCAAGTCATGCAGCAGTCTCTTATGCTTTTTGATGACTCTGCAGTCAGGGTTTCCATGGGCTATCCACATAGCCCTGCACCAGAAGTGGAAGAAATTGAGTGCACTGATGCCCAACCACTTATGTTTAAGGATGAGAACATGGGAAGGCCACTGCAGCACGTCTCTGATAATGACGAAACACAGGTGGCAACTTATGTGGCTTTCTGCAGTCTGCAGACCGACAAGGAGGGCAGAGGTAAAGAGTGAGTGGCAGATGATGTGGAGCATGATGAGGTACTAGACCCCACATGGAATCAAGGTCATGCGAGTGACGTGTGCAGTTTGGAGGAAGAGGCAGTGGTCGCACAGAGGCACCAGCATAGCAAAAGAGGGAGCAGGGTGCAAAAGGGTCTGTTACATTCTTAGGTGACATTTTACTATTTTTGCCCTGAATAAACCCCTGCTCTGCATAGGTGACAGGGAACTAATTTTTGTAAAATCGTCTGTTCAATTGGTGGGTGACATGAACCCAGTTTTGCCGTGAATAAACCCCTGCTCTGCATAGGTGACAGGGACTTAAATTTCAAAAATTTGTCAACCCCTCCTTTCATTCGATCATTCCGCTTTAACAACTTGTCCCACATTTCTGCTCAATCACATTTCAGCCATTGACCTCCTGTCACGAGGGTGTCAAGAGCCACGCCTGACTCCGTTGTACCCGGGGTCAGGAGGTCGCAGCGGTTGGCTGCGCGCTCTATGTAAGATAGGGCTGTTTCCTTATGGTAGCTTTCTGGGTTTGCTTTGCAAACCCTTTTGGCTCACTCAGGGATCCGTAGCTCCTTCTCCTCAGCTGTTCCTTGTCCAGCACTCCCAAACCTCCTTATATTCCCCTCTCACACTTCTCTGGTTGCCAGATATAGAGCTTCCTGCCTGGACATCTATTCTGACCCTCTGGAGCTGTGTTACTGCGTTCTCTGGTTGTTGATCCAGAACGCTACCCTCCGGATCCCTGTTGGACCTTTGTGGTCTATTGTGGTCGCCCACCTGGGTGTATGTGTTTGTCTGTGTTGTCTGTCCTCTCCCTGGTGTTTCCCTCTTAGTTCAGTGGTGCGGACTAGCGATCCCACCGGCCCGTTCACTATCTAGGGCTCATTTCAGGGAAAGCCAGGGTTTAGGCACGTGATCGCTGCACGGGTGAGGAACCCGTCTAAGGACGTCAGGGCAGTCAGGTGCCAGCTGCAAGGTGAGTCAGGGGTCACCACCTTACCCTCTCCCTTGGGCAGGGCTTTCCCTTTCCCCTCCCTGTGCGTGACGCCGGTCATTACATTATATCTGGCCCTTATTTTTGTGTAGGTAAAAAAAAAAAAAAAAAAAAAATTTTTTTTTCTTACCTACTTAGAATCCAGTATGGATCAAATTGCTGCTCTGTCCAAACAATTTCATGGCCTGTATTTGGAGGTGGCAGGATTGAAGGCGTCGGTCCTCCAGCAACAGACCGCAAGCCCAGCGGTTGCTACTGGTAACCAGGTTGTTGCGGAACCCAAGGTCCCTCTCCCTGACAGATTTTCTGGGGGAAGGGACAAGTTTTTGACATTCTGTGAGGCCTGTAAATCATACTTTAAACTGCGCCCTTACTCCTCTGGTAATGAAGAACAGCGGGTGGGGATTGTTATTTCCCTGCTGCAGGGGGACCCGGAGTCCTGGGCGTTCTCTTTACCTACTGATTCCCAGGCACTTCGGTCAGTGGATGAGTTTTTCGGGGCCTTGGGTCTCATATATGACGACCCTGACCGAGTCGCACTGGCTGAATCAAGATTACGGAGACTCCTACAAGGAGAGCGGCCGGTAGAGGAATATTGCTCTGATTTCCGTAGGTGGGCTACGGATACCCAATGGAACGACCCGGCTCTCAGGAGTCAGTTCTGCTCTGGGTAATCCGAAAGGGTTAAGGATGCGCTTGCATTATATGAGACCCCCTTTTCCCATGATGCGGTTATGTCCCTTTCTATCCGAATAGATAGACGCCTTAGGGACAGGTTGAAAAAACCGGAGCCATTGGTAACCCCTCCCAAGCAGCAGTTAGTCTGTACGGACTTAGACGAGCCTATGCAGCTAGGAGGAACTACTCGTCAGGCCCGTCCTCCTGTGGCCCGCCGTAGGCGTGGGTTGTTTTTTTTTGTGGGAAGAGGGGTCATTTCATTAATGTCTGTCCTTCTTTCCTCAGAAACAAAAGACCGTCGGAAAACTACTAACCCCAGGCTGTGTGGAGGATGTCAGCCGGGGGGTATACGTTTCCTCCATACGTACATCGCAATTTGTGTTGCCAGCGGTTATTGTTTTTGGCGATAAGACAGAGACTATTTCTTTCTTTCTAGACAGTGGAACAGTGGTAAATTTGATAGATGCCCATTTTGCCCGCACTATGGGTTTGTCTCTCTGTACGCTACAGAGAGCTATTCCCATATTTGCTATTAATTCTGCTCCTCTGTCTCAGAGAAACCTCACCCACATTGTTCATAATTTACACCTTCGGGTAGGGGACCACCATAACGAGTTGCTTTCATGTTATGTTCTGGAGGGGCTTCCCACTCCGGTAGTGCTGGGTCTTCCCTGGTTGGTAACGCACAATCCAGTGGTGGATTGGCAGGCCAGGGAGATATTGGAGTGGAGTGAGCAGTGCAGAGAAAATTGCTTAAATAGCAATTGCTTAGTCGCCTCCATAACTACCCTACCTACATTTATTTCGGATTTTGAGGACGTTTTTTCTGAAAAGGGTTGTCAGAAGTTACCACCTCATCGTCCTTATGATTGCCCGGTTAACCTTATTCCCGGCGCAAAATTACCCAAGACCAGGTTATATAATCTTTCGGGTCCAGAGAGACAAGCCATGAAAGATTATATCTCCGAGAGTTTGGCTAAGGGACACATCAGACCCTCTTCTTGACCCGTGGCTGCAGGGTTTTTCTTTGTTAAAAAGAAAGATGGGGGCCTGCGTCCTTGCCTAGATTTTCGCAAATTAAATCGGATACCCTCTTCCTCTCACTCCTGACCTGTTTAACCAGATTGCGGGTGCTAGGTGGTTCTCCAAACTTGATCTTAGGGGGGCCTACAATCTGATTCGTATTAAGGAGGGGGATGAGTGGAAGACAGCGTTTAACACCCCTGAGGGGCATTATGAAAATCTAGTTATGCCTTTCGGTCTGACCAATGCTCCTGCCGTCTTTCAACATTTCGTTAATGACATTTTTAGTCATCTAATCGGCAGGTTTGTGGTAATATACCTAGATGATATTTTTATTTATTCGTCTGATCTGAGAACACATGAGGTGCATGTCAGACAAGTACTGCAGGTCCTACGGACGAATAAATTATATGCTAAAATTGAAAAATGTGTCTTCGCCGTTCAGGAGATACAATTCCTAGGTTATTTTTTATCTGCTTCAGGTTTCCGTATGGATCCTAGGAAGGTCCAGGCAATTTTGGATTGGGATCTTCCTGAGAACCTCAAAGCACTACAACGGTTCTTGGGCTTCGCGAATTTCTATAGGAAATTCATTAAAAATTATTCACTTATTGTAAAACCCCTTACTGACATGACTAGGAAGGGGAATGATTTTTCTAAATGGTCTGACGCCGCTAAAGTTGCTTTTTCCTCTCTAAAAGAGAGGTTTACCTCAGCACCTGTACTAGTACAACCTGATGTCTCTCAGCCTTTTATTGTTGAAGTCGATGCATCAGAGGTGGGAGTGGGGGCTGTACTGTCTCAGGGTCCGTCTCCTGGCAAATGGCGTGCTTGTGCTTTCTTTTCTAAAAAACTATCTGCAGCAGAAAAGAACTACGATATTGGCAATAGGGAACTGTTAGCTATTAAACTTGCGTTTGAGGAGTGGCATCACTTTTTAGAGGGGGCAGTCCACCCCGTCACTGTGATTACGGACCACAAAAATCTTCTGTACCTCGAATCAGCTAAGCGTCTCACCCCTAGACAGGCTAGGTGGTCGCTATTTTTTACCAGGTTTAACTTTGTGATTACCTATCGTCCTGGGGCAAAGAATACCAAGGCTGATGCACTATCTTGTTGTTTCCCTGGAGGGGGTAATGTGAGTGATCCGGTGCCCATTCTTCAAAGAGGAGTGGTTGTTTCTGCGGTACACTCTGTTCTGGAGGGGAAGGTGTTAGAGGCCCAGGGGGACGCCCCGGTCTCTTGCCCCTCAGAGAAATTGTTTGTACCGTTGAACCTACGTTTCGAATTATTAAAGGAACATCATAATTCGGCACTTGCTGGGCACCCGGGTAGTAAAGCAACCTTGGAGCTATTGTCTCGTCGTTTTTGGTGGCCAAGGTTGCGTCAGGATGTATTGGATTTTGTGTCTTCTTGTTCTACCTGTGCGCGCGCAAAAGTTTCACATACACGTCCTGCAGGGTCTCTATTACCACTCGTCATTCTCAATAGACCATGGACACATCTGTCAATGGATTTTATCACTGACTTACCTTTGTCTGCGGGTAAAACAGTTATTTTGGTAGTAGTGGACAGGTTTAGCAAAATGGTACACTTCATTGCGTTACCCGCACTACCTAATGCTAAAACTCTTGCTCAGGTATTCGTCAGTGAGATCGTGAAGCTTCACGGGGTCCCCTCCGATGTTGTTTCGGATCGGGGTACCCAGTTTATTTCTAAATTTTGGAAAGCTTTTTGTTCCCGTTTGGGGGTACACTTGTCCTTTTCCTCAGCTTTCCATCCTCAGTCGAATGGACAGACTGAGCGAACCAACCAAAACCTGGAGACATATCTAAGATGTTTTGTGTCTGAAAACCAAGAGTTCTGGTCATCATATTTACCGTTAGCTGAGTTTGCCATAAATAATCGTCGTCAGGAATCCACTGGCAAGTCACCATTTCTTGGTGCATATGGTTTTCATCCCCAATTCTGTACTTTCAAAGAGGGGGGGTCTTCTGGGGTTCCCGAAGAGGAACGGTTTTCGTCATCTCTTTAATCGGTATGGCAGAAGGTGCAAGCTAACTTGAAAAATATGGGAGGTAAATACAAGTGCATGGCTGATAAGAGACGGTCGCCAGGTCCGGACCTAGGAGTGAATGACTATGTGTGGTTGTCTACTACTAGGAATATCAAATTGAAGGTTCCCTCTTGGAAACTGGGTCCTAGGTTTATTGGTCCTTACAAAATTGTAGCCATCATCAACCCCGTGGCTTTTCGCCTGGAGTTACCTCAGACTTTTAAAATCCATAATGTCTTTCATAAGTCGTTACTCAAAAAATATGTTCCACCTCTAGAACCGTCACCGCTGCCACCCCCTCCTGTTGTCGTGGATGGTAATCTAGAATTTCAGATATCCAAAATTATTAATTCTCGTCGGGTCCGCCACTCTCTTCAATATCTGGTGCATTGGAGAGGTTACGGTCCCGAGGAAAGAATGTGGGTTCCTGCGTCTGAGGTAAACGCCGACAGGCTAGTTCGGGTTTTTCATGCCTCTCATCCTGAGAGACCTGGTCCTGAGTGTCCGGAGGCCCCTCGTAGAGAGGGGGGTACTGTCACGAGGGTGTCAAGAGCCACGCCTGACTCCGTTGTACCCGTGGTCAGGGGGTCGCAGCGGTTGGCTGCACGCTCTATGTAAGATAGGGCTGTTTCCTTATGGTAGCTTTCTGGGTTTGCTTTGCAAACCCTTTTGGCTCACTCAGGGATCCGTAGCTCCTTCTCCTCAGCTGTTCCTTGTCCAGCACTCCCAAACCTCCTTATATTCCCCTCTCACACTTCTCTGGTTGCCAGATATAGAGCTTCCTGCCTGGACATCTATTCTGACCCTCTGGAGCTGTGTTACTGCGTTCTCTGGTTGTTGATCCAGAACACTACCCTCCGGATCCCAGTTGGACCTTTGTGGTCTATTGTGGTCGCCCACCTGGGTGTATGTGTTTGTCTGTGTTGTCTGTCCTCTCCCTGGTGTTTCTCTCTTAGTTCAGTGGTGCGGACTAGCGATCCCACCGGCCCGTTCACTATCTAGGGCTCATTTCAGGGAAAGCCAGGGTTTAGGCACGTGATCGCCGCACGGGTGAGGAACCCGTCTAAGGACGTCAGGGCAGTCAGGTGCCAGCTGCAAGGTGAGTCAGGGGTCACCACCTTACCCTCTCCCTTGGGCAGGGCTTTCCCTTTTCCCTCCCTGTGCGTGACGCCGGTCATTACACCTCCCTTGGATGTGGTCTCTCTTTCTCACGCTCCCTCTCCGGCGTGGAACCCTGATTCCCGTTACCTATGATCACCATGGTAGGCGCATAAAAGAATAACGAAAGTTGATAGAGAAGATATCCAAATGGATCGTGGACGTCACGGGGACGTGCGATCAGACAGAAGTTATCTAGAGTCAACAAAGTTTCAGCAGGGCCTCTCCTGGCTAACGTTTCCAAATCCAAAATACCCCAGTGACATTCTGTCACCGCCTCTTCTGTGAGAAGGTCTGACAGATGTCCTTTTCTACCTCTTGCATGATGTTCTTTGTTTTGGTTTCACTTTGTCATCTCATTTCCTTTTCCCAGGTGTCACCTATTTAGACTAATCCTCTTTCCTTTATATTCCCTCCCATACTGCCTCACTGCGGTTTATACTACTTCCTGGATTGAAGTGTTCACTGTTGGAGACTTCTGTTGCTGCTTGTTCAGGTAAGTCCTTTCATGTTCTGTGTTTCCTTGCTGGCTTGATTCTAGGTGACCCTGACTCCCTCCGTATTAAGTGCAGAGAGCCGGTGGTCGTGTCCCCTCACTATTATAGGGTTTTCAGGTGTCACACAGTCTACGTACGAGGGCATGCAATCATCTACCTCTGAGACCCTTGTATGTGCTTAGCAGTCAGGATGAGCTCTTAGGGTTTTATAGGGGTCACCTTTATGCTCCTTAGTTTGGGATCAAGCTAGTCAGATGTTTATCCATAACTTCCACTTATCTGCAACATCATCCATGACATTATAAACTGCCATAACCGTCTTAAGCATGGATCCGGTTTCAGCCTTGATTGACCGCATGCAAGGTCTTTCACTGGAGGTAGCAGATCTCCGTAAAACTGTGTTTTAGTTTCAGGTGACCGGTTCTGCTTGCGTTCATGGAGTTTGCTCCGAGCCTAAGATCTCGCTTCCGGATACGTTCTCCAGGGGTAGTGAGAATTTTGTTCGCTTTAGAGAGGCTTGCAAACTCCATTTTCGCCTACTTCCTCATTCCTCTGGTGATGAGGAGCAGAGGGTGGGGATAATCATCTCTCTGCTCAGGGATAACGCTCAGTCTTGGGCCTTTTCGCTGCCGGTGGAGGCACGGCCCCTCCGATCGGCGGATGAATTTTTTGTAGCCCTGGGGCAGATATATGATGACCCGGATCGTATTGCTCTGGCTGAATCTAAACTGCGTCTTTTATGCCAGGGTAAACAGTCCGCAGAGATATATTGTTCTGAATTTTGGAGATGGGCAGCTGATACTGGTTGGAACGATGCTGCACTCAGAAGTCAATTTTGCCATGGTCTGTCGGAGGGATTGAAAGATGCATTTGCTTTTCATGAGAGACCTGCCTCATTGGAGTCTGCCATGTCTCTAGCTGTTCGTATTGACAGGCGTCTTAGAGAGAGAGGAGAGACCACTCCTTCCTGTCATATTCAGTCCAAGGACAGTGGGGCGGTCTCATTCAGTGCGCAGGGGCATCAGTCTCTCTCAATCCCCTCTGAGCAGGAGGCCATGCAGCTGGGTTTGCTTGCCTCTGATAGTAGAGGATTCAGCTCTCAGAGGAGGGTTTGTTTCTGTTGTGGGGGTATAAATCATTTGGCTAATGTTTGCCCCTCTAGGAGATTCAGGGAGTTTTCTGAGGGTAATAAAGAAACAAAAAGAAAAAAAACCTCTAAAAACTTTCCATTTGTTACTATTGGCAAGGTTGATGCGGAAATAGAAGGTTTGCCATTTGCTTGTAGTTCCCGTTTTCTCCTCCCTGCCAGGGTGGTGCTAAATAGCAAGAACATTGTTTGTGAGATTTTTGTAGATAGTGGAGCAGCTGTCAATCTCATTGATAATTCATTTGCAATAACACATGGTTTCCAGGTATGCACTTTGGGAAAGGATATACCTGTTTTTGCTATCGATTCCGCTCCACTTTCTCAAAAATCGTTAAAGGGCATAGTTCACAATATCCGTTTGACTGTGGGTGATGCTCATGTTGAGGATATGTCATGTTTCGTCCTACGCGGATTACCTACTTCTCTAGTGTTGGGGCTACCCTGGCTCACTAAACATAACCTCACCATTGATTGGCAAGCAAGGCAAATAAATGGTTGGAGTGACTTTTGCAGAGAGAATTGCCTCATGGCGTCTCTTTCAGAGGTTTCTACCAAGACTGTACCATCTTTTCTCTCTGAATTTTCGGATGTGTTTTCCGAGAGTGGTGTCCAGGAGCTGCCCCCTCACCGGGAGTACGATTGCCCTATTAATCTCATCCCAGGCGCCAAGCTGCCAAAATCATGTTTATACAATCTCTTCCAACCTGAAAGAGTCACTATGCGTACTTATATCTCTGAGAGCCTGAGAAAGGGACACATCCGATCCTCGAAGTCACCTGTTGCCACAGTTTTTTTTTTTTTGTTAAGAAAAAAGATAGTTTCTTTAAGACCTTGTCTGGATTTCAGGGAGCTGAACTGTATCACAATTTGTGACCCATATCCGCTTCCTCTGATCCCGGACCTGTTTAACCAGATTGTTGGGGCTAAAGTTTTTTCTAAGTTGAATTTAAGAGGGGCATACTGGATTGAAGTGTTCACTGTTGGAGACTTCTGTTGCTGCTTGTTCAGATAAGTCCTTTCATATATTGTGTTTCCTTGCTGGCTTGATTCTAGGTGACCCTGACTCCCTCCGTATTAAGTGCAGGGAGCTGGTGGTTGTGTCCCCTCACTATTATAGGGTTTTAAGGTGTCACACAGTCTAGGTACGAGGGCATGCAATCGTCTACCTCTGAGACCCTTGTATGTGATTAGCAGTCAGGGTGAGCTCTTAGGGTTTTAGAGGGGTCACCTTTATGCTCCTTAGTTTGGGATCAAGCCAGTTGGATGTTTATCCATAACTTCCAGCTATCTGCAACATCATCCGTGACACATTCCCTGTAATTTTTTATTAATCATTATAATAACAGGGCATCTTAAGGGTCCTGTATTGTTATTTCTCGTCACTAACTCCCCGAGTCGGGAGTGGGTAGCTGCCGCACACCCCCTCCTTTACTTGGAAGCTTGTGCATCAATAATTTGTCCCGCATTTCCGCTCAATCACATTTAAATTCATCCATTGACCTCCCTTGGATGTGTTATCCTGTTCTCAGGCTCCCTCTCCGGCATGGAACACTGATTCCCCGTTACCCGTGATCACCATGGTAGGCGCATAAAAGAACATCGAAAGTTGATAGGGAAGATATCCATTTGGATCAAGGCTGTCATGGGGACGTGCGACATGGTTCAGCAGTATGTGTGCACAAGCCTACAAGTAATGACTGATTGGTCTGCCCCCTTCAACTTCTGGGTCTGCAAATTGGGCACATGGCCTGAGCTTGCCCTTTACGCCTTGGAGGTGCTGGCCTGCCCTGCAGCCAGTGTATTATCTGAACGTGTGTTTAGCATGGCAGGAGGGGGTTACCAAAGAAAAGCGCAGCCGCCTGTCCACAGCCAATGTGGACAAGCTCACGTTCATTAAAATGAACCAGGCATGGATCCCTCAGGACTTGTCCGTACCTTGTGCAGAATAGACATGTATACCGGCCTTAACCAGCCATTGTTATACTACAGTGCACTTTCTCTTTGTTTTATTTTTTTTATTTCCCAATGTTTTGGGGTCTACCAAAAAAAAAAAAAAACAACAATAAGCATGGTAGGCTACCTCCTCCTCCTACACAGCCGCTTCCACCTACACCGCTACATCCACCGCCTCATCAACCTCGTACTTTATATGTACCTCCTCCTCCTAGATCAAGATCATTTACCTATCCACATTTGTTTGCAGAGCACTTACCATGCTCTTAACCACATTTTGCTGCCTTTTGCAACCTTCTAGCCCTTTCCATGACTTTTTTAGAGGCATTTTAGTGCTCCAAAGTTCGGGTCCCCATTGACTTCAATGGGGTTCGGGGTCAAGTTCGGGTCCCGAACTCAAACTTTTTTGTGAAGTTCGGTCGTGTCCGCTCAACTCTAGTGGCGACCCAAGGGCAATCGCCGTTGTGGTAACTGTTCGGGCTGTAAATTCAATCCCCAGTGGGAAACTCTATTTTTTGGAGAGCTCCAACACAAAGTTAATACTTTGATCACATGTAAAAGCAGATTTGTAGTCTACCTGTTGATATGCGTATGCGGTAGATTTTATATTCGGAATACAATCAGGTGTCTAAATGAAAGAATTAGGGAACATATTAATTCTATTACTACGGGCAAGGGATGTCACCGCCTAATTGACCATGTGAAGTCCGAACATAATGGAAATAGTGGCGTTTTGAAATTTGCCGGCATAGGAGAGAGAGACATCGCAATCTTCTTAGGAGAGAGAGTAAGTGGATCTTGCACTCATGCGCAATGGGTCCTTTGGGCTTAAATGATAAAATAGATTTGGGAGTGTTCTTATAGTTTCATTCACGTCTTGAAGGTGGTTTTATGTTTTGAATATTATGTTTTAAAACACTGGGTGTGATGCCGGCTCCACGGTGACGTCACATGCGAATGCCGAGTTTTGGCACTGCTGGTGACGTCACATATGTGAGTCATGGGAGCCGACACCTATATAGCTAGCGCAGTAGCGCTGCTAGACTATTGGCCAGATGAAGCTCTGAGGCGCGAAACGGCCGTTGCCGCAAGTCTTACCACTGCTTTGTACAGTATGTATGTCCGTCCCAAGCCACTTATGTATTCAGCTTTTATGTATCCATTTTGGATGTATTCAGCATTGATGTACTTAGCATTGATGTACCCAGACCTGGAGGAAATAAAAGAAGATTGCACTAATTGGTGAGTGCCGCCTGTATATCTTTTTTTTTTAGTTTGGAACTTATTTACTGTGGGCAGAGCACCGCCAGATTGCAGTGTTAAGCATCCTGTATGCAATAGTGACATTACCCTGAATTGAACGTGGAGAGTTACGTGCAGTGCCACTCAATTTGCTTCTTTTCACTTGTCATTGTGGATAATTTAACTGTCCACAGCGGACACCGTCTACGGAAAAAGTAAACTGGATGTCACAGATATTTTAGGGATGCGCACACTTTACACAGGAGATGTGGAGCGGATAATTTAACTGTCCACAGCGGCCTATTAAACTAAAAACATATGTTGCTGCTGTCACACACAATAGTCCTTAAAAGGACTTTTGGGTCTCTGAAACGTTTTTGTACAGAAATAATATTCAGTTACACACCCTACGCTGTCTGTCCCCTCCTCAGCACAGCTCTCCCTAACTTCGAATGAGCCAAGCACACGTCATCAGGTGCTATATAGCACCCGATGATGCGTTCCGGCCAGCCAATCATTGTAATGCCAGTAGCCAACATGGCTACTGGCATTACAATGAGGGCAGTACTTACCTGCACGTTTATTAGCTGCGCAGCAGCCAAGAAACGTGCGGGGAGGAGACTCTAGCATGGCGCTCGAGCACATGTGGTACTCGGCTGAGTACTGCTATGCGCTGGGCATCAAGATGCTCGAGCCAAACAGGTGTTCGGCCGAGCATGCTCGATCAACACTAGAAATGCAAAATTTTCATTGAAAACCACTAGAATGCTAGCTAAGTGTTATCTCCTAGGCCAGTGATGGCTAACCTCCGGCGCTTCAGCTGTGGTAAAACTACGTCTCCCAGCATGTCCCATTCATTTCTATGGAGTTCTGACAACAACCAAGCAAGTGTACATCTTGGGAGTCGTAGTTTTACCACAGCTGTTTAGCTCCCCGCTGGGTTTTCTCTAGGGTCTATTCGTGTGACTGGCCGAAAATGGTAGATATACTGCGAAGGTACGTTCACTTCAGCACGGCAAGCAAGATTCATCTTTGGACTCTTTGACCTGCTTACCATTTGTTCTTGAACAGAACAGAATAATCTTCCACGCTGTTCTATACACCCCAAAAAAATCTACAATATTGTCACGTGCCTAAGGCCTAAAAAATCTTCAGTATGGTCATACTGCTTAGGACATCTAAAACTTTTCTCTTTCAGCAAGCTGCCAGGCATGAAAAGAATCCTTTGGAAACATGCCATTGGGCTTAATACAAGCAAAGACTAATATTTTTATTAGTACTGTTTTTCTGAATGAAATAAGCAAGTGTGGTTCCTCATGGACGTTTTCTGTGATTCTGCAAAGATTTTCATATTCAGGGAAAACAAATCATCTCGTGTGACAAAACCAAACCTTTACAATCATCATAACCGTGAATGAACAGGTCTTTTTGGGCATCCTTAATGTCTTTTTTCAGCCTAATTATTCCATTCTTCTGCTGCACAGTTAGATGCATTTCTCTCACAAGCAGGGAGGACGTCTCACTTTTGTTGAATCTGCCAGCACTGTACTACTCTGACGTCTTTTTCTTTACATCCCACTATGTTTCTTTTCAGCTCCCTGAGCTCACAGAGCAGATAAGGAGGAATAAATCACTTTTACTGACACGCAGGAGGCTCGTGTGATGTTCAGAAGCAGTGGAGAAGCAGTTATTTTATCAGGCTCATGATCTCAGCTAGCTCTGATATGCCCCCCTTCCTCTCTGCCGTCTTCTGTGTCTGTATTACTAGGGAAGGTTCTTGCCTAACTACAAGCAGTGGACTGCAACTTAGGTGGAAGTGATACCCCTAGTGGCCATGACTTTACAGTTTTTTTTTTCCAAGTGGATGCAGGCAGATTTTTAAAATAAAGTGATTTAAAAATTAACTACTTACAACTTTCTCTACTAAATGAAATGAAATTGTGTTAAACTACAATGACTCTAAGTCAGAAGATGTGTTGCGCTGGCGATATAGACATGAAGAGAGGGGGGGATATGCTGCCAAAAATTATTCGTCTATGACCAGCGTTAGGATTTACTGTGCTTGGCTCATATTATTATTTTATGGCATTAGTTGGTTGACTTGTTTTGTCCAGATTTGTCTCATTTTAATCTACAGCTTTGTATATAGGCCCTTGCCTTCTGTATTCATTGATTTTGGCAAGGTGACATTTTTAAGACTTCAGCTGCGGGACGGTCTCTCCATTTTTATGTATCACCTGTATCCCGAGATAACACGCCCGCTGTGCTGCTAATTGCACTTTGTCCCGCTGCGCTTACATTCACAATTTACCTCCACCAGATCTCTGCAGAACAAGCCAATTCAATGATTTTCTCTAATGAGCAAGAGACTTGCATCAGCTCCCCCCGTGTCGTTGTTTTCCACCGCAGTCCACCGTCACATCCTGGTACCAGACAGATTTATTATTAAAATAAATTGCAATGCAATTACGCAACAGGCTGCTGGGCCAGCCTTCTACTGGATGACAAATATACATATGTACACGAATGCAAGCAGAAAACAGATTTCATTTCTTTCTGGAGTATCAATTTCTAGAAAATAGGATTATAGGTAATGGAGAAGAGAAAAAAAAATTTCTGGTAATTTTCTCCGTAAGGTCTGAGGGGTGTAGGGGTGTGCCTAGTGGAGAGGCAACCCTATAGAGGAAATCAGAATGGGGCCTTCTTGTTGTGCTGATTCATGCCAACATTAGAGGTAGGCAGTGGCGGATCCAGAGCCTGCTCTCGGGAGGGGCACTTCCAGATTGTTTTGTGGCGGTGGACAGAAAATAATGTAGTGCTTATAGAACAGACTATTTTATTTAACCTATCGTACAGCTCTAACCTTATTTATAACTGAGGAGGGCTATCAGGGTACATTATACAGGGGTTATATAACTTATATTACCCCTGTATAATGTCCCCTGATAGCCCTCCTCAGTTATATTACCACTGTATAATGTACCTCGATACCCCTTAGTTATATTACCCCCTGTATAATATACCCTGATACCCCTCAGTTATATTATATAACTGAGGGTTATCAGGGTACATTATACAGGGAGGGGTAGCAGGCTAGCAGGGTACATACTTTATATGCATTTACTGTTATATATAACTTATACAGAGGGTTTCAGCCAGGGCAGAGCAGAGACAGTTCTTGTAGTTAAGGGAGCAGCTGGGCATGAATGAACACTATCAAGCCGCAGCCGGCAGCCCTCACCTCACTAGCAGGCGCGCGGGCCGGCGCGCAGCAGCTTCAGGCTCTTCTTCCTTCCAACTCTGCCGCCGAGACGGGGACCACTCCCTCTCCTGGCTGCGTGCGCCTGCACAGCGCATGCACGGCTCTGCCTCCGAGTCCACCCCCTATGTGAACTTAGCCGCCGGCAGCCTCCCCGCAGGTATTGCAAGTGCTGTGGCGACCAGCGCTAAAGGAGAATCAGCCAGCGGGAAACTATATTCCCGGGGGTTGGGGGATCCCCCCCCCCCCCCGGGATCCACCAGTAGAGGTAGGAGAGCATGGCAATATGCATCCGTGCAGACCTGAAGCTTCTGGGTTACAACACCTCTAATAGATCCATCCTTTTACCATGTGCAATTCATAATAGCGGTTTACTTTCACAGGGCTCCAGATGGCGACCAAAATGGTCGCCAATGCGACTTAGAATTGCAAAATGGCGACAAGACTTTGTTGTCTTGTCGCCATTTGCGCCTAGACCCTCCGCTGCTCTGCCTCTTTAAGAAAAAAAAAGCTTTCATCCAGCAGAAATACATTGCAGATGTCTGCTGGGTGAAGATCTGCCCCTCACACTGTGGCCAGTGATTGTCTTGATGCCACTGCAGCCAAACGTTTTCATAGAGAAACCCAAGACAAGCAGCGGAGGCCCAAAAGCAAATGAGCCAGGACCCAGCACCTAGGGATTTCCAACGTGAATCTAGCTAGTCTACAGGTCATGGAAATGAGTGCACAACCCCTTTAACTGCGTGGTCTGTAGCTTAGAAAACCCCATTCTCCTAAGCATCCCAGCTATATTATATGTATTTTAAATTTGGCGACTAAAAATTTCATTTGGCTCAAAATTTTTCAGGTTAGGAGCCAATGGCTCCTTAATATTTTTTTTAGTCTGGAGCACTGTTTCATGTGGCAGAGAAGCCTCCTTAGGTATGGTCAAACTGATGTTTCTTAAATGAGTTTTCTGGGAGTAGAATACTGATGACCTGTCCTAAGGATAGCTCATCAATATGTGATTGCTTGGGGCTGACACCCAACAATGTCCTGGTCTTCAGCCTTAACCCCCTCAAAGAGGTATGGACTTTGCTGCAGCATGTCCCCCTGGTCACGGTTTACAAAACAGTCATGGATTTGTGGCAGCAATGCGGAAGCAATAGTAGTGTAGTCAAAAACGTAACCGAGGGTTGTCATCATGAGAACGGTGCTGTAGGGTGGAGGATGAGATAGGACCATAACCAGGAATGGAGTTGAGTGTTAGTCCCAGGAATCCCACAGGTACCAGATGAACAATTTGAACTGTAAAGCTGGCTATACACCTTCAACAGCTGTTGGCCGAAAGATTGTTCGGCAGACAGCTATCTCTCCCAATTCCCTCCTTGCTTTCCTTATCCAAACACGTTTGGCTCGGCTGAATGTGTCTGTGTATGCTATGGGGAGTTCTGGCTAGCTCTCCAGAGAACAAATGGATTGGGCAAAAATATTCTTGCAGACAAAAATTTAATATGTACGGCCAGCTTAAGGCTGAAGTGTTATCTAGAAATAAGGCAGAGGTCAGGATCAGGGTCAATCAGGAGTCAGAACCTCAACTGGCACAGGCAAGGCATGGCAAGACAGCTAACCTTTAAATATGGCCCAAAATATTTGAGTACCTGTTGCTTTAGCAATCAAAACAGGAGAGCCGTAACCCGATTGAGCAAGAAGACCAGAGCCAGTGCAGTAAGCCGGATTGGAATAATGCACACTGACGCTATAATATGCAATGACTGGGTCAGGTGTAAATGATAGTTAATAGTTTTTGTTCGTGACGCCAATTGCAGCGTGCGCATGGTACAGTCTCAGGGCCCTTTAAGGTGTTGTAACTCACGTATCAGGTTAGGAATGCCAAAGTAGGGTAATGTCTCTGTATAGTAGTGGCAATAGTGGCAACGGTGTCTCCTACCTGGGTACGGCTGGACTCCTGGATCCTGGCTCACTTGCAATAAATGAGTGTTGCTAGTAGGAGTAATTGAGGAACTTGGCAATAAATGAGTGTTGCTAGTAGGAGTAATTGAGGAACTTGGAATATAATTCAAACTGGTCTTTACTGGATGCAGCATTAATCCACATGAGATACAGCAATAGTCCTTGGTCCCAGCAGGTATGGGCAATGTATGGCAGGAATCTGTCTTCTGCTTCTATCATATGCCTGGAGAATATGGCAGGAATTACTATCTTCTGCTCTATCTTCTGCTGTGTATGGGACTGACTAGCTGAGGAGGAATTTGGCTTCTCTTGATCTCTGGACGGCACTCACAGTTATGCTCACAGGGTATGGTTCTTCCTGGAGTTCTGGAGGTGGCTGCTTGCTTGTCACCAGCTGAGGCTGAAGGCTCAGACTGGGAATGATGATCTTTGGTCTCAGCCGAGACAAGATCCTGGGTTGGGATCCCTTGAACTGGGAGCTTCTACCAGCACAGCCTTCCCCTAGCCAGGGTGGCTGGTACACTACCTCTAACTTCCTTTTCTCCCCATGAGGCAGGATGTGGGAACATTCCACACCTCCTCAAAGAGAGGGGGAGCTAAACTGGAATGAACTATTCCAGTCTAGATATGCTAAACTGTTACTAAGGCCCTGCTAACACATTGCTGCCACCTGCTGGTGTACATGAAAATTACAGCAAATACATTTAACAAGGGTTTATAAGGCACAATTGTGAGGATGTTAGATAAAATCACATTAGATAACAAGGCACATGTTACCAACAAATAGTAGCGGGGAAAAAGAGTTTAGTAACATAACTCTGGGATGTTACACCAGCACAGAATAGGAGGAAGCGTCTTGTTGCCTAACATCAGATCTGGCCATTGCAGGGATATGGTGCTGGAATCAGGCAAGGTGAGTAAGGGCATGTTCACATCTGATTTGGAGGCTTTGTTCAGGGCATCCATAGCAGATTCCACCAAAAAGAATGGGCAAAAAAGTCGTGCATGCAATTTTCATTTTTTCATTTTTATTTTTTCCTCCCTGCCTTCCAAGAGTCATAACTTTTTTGCTTTTCCATTCAAGTGGCCAATGAGGGACTGCTTTTTGTGGAACAAGCTGTATTTTTTAACACCAGCACCATTTGATTTATCATATCTTGCACTCATAAATGGGGAAAAATTTGTGGTGTGAAATAAAGCTCAATTCTCCCATGGTTATTAGGGCTTTGTGTATCGTTTTTATTATGTTTTACTACTTTAAAAAAATATAAATCTTAGAAAAAAAATGCATCCCCATATTTTGACATATTTTTATTTACAGAGCTGTTGGAGGGCTTTTTTTGTGGCGTAAGCTGTAGTGTTTATTAGTGTCATTTTGGCATACATACACTTTTTAATTACCTTTTATCCAATTTTTGGTAATAAATAAGCCGCAATTTGGTCATTTTGACTTTTTTCCTGCTGCAGCATTCACTGCGCAGGATAAATATTTATTCAGACATTTTTGGACACGTTGATAGTAATTGTTAATTTTTTTGTGTATTTTTATATAAAAAATGGGAAAGGAAAGTGGTTGGATTTTTTTTTATATTTTTGTTTGTTACAATTTTTTTTTTTTTTTTTTTAAATAACAATCATAAACTAATGGACAGGAATTTTTCAACTGGTTCACCACATGACCACCAGATGGCACCAGTAAACCATCCCTTTGGGTACAACTGTTCCACAACTACACTGTGAGGTTCCCTTGGCTGTACAGTAAATGTTAGGACATTTCCTCTGCAAATCAACAGAAAATTCTCATATACAACGTTTTTTTTTCTGTGTCTTCTAGAGGAACTTGTTTTGTGCCCTGTTGATCAGACTAAGCTTTGATCATAGAAGTTTAAATTGATTACAAGAAATCTCATGTCTATAAATAATTTCCAGCAATACTGACAAACCCCAAGCAGCCAGAGCTAAAAATATTACCCAGTGTAAAATTTAAAAAAAGTGCTACTTTACAGAAACGTTTGTGACAGCAAAAAGGTAAAAATGTTACGCTTCTGCAACAAATTCACAAGATGGTATGCAAGTACTATATAATGGAGCATGCTCGCTAAAACCTGAATTGTCACAGATTTGGTACAAGAACCAGCGGCGGACTGGCCAAAGACCCTACAGGAAAACTTCCTGGTGGGCCGATTCCCAGGGGACTTCATGAGCCATCCTCACAGCTGTCAGCCAGGTAAGTAATTATCTGGGGGCAGAATAAAGGTGGGGGGGGGGGGAGTTTAGTGAAAGGAAGATAGATTTGTAATACGTTATAGTTGTGATGAGAATAAATCAGGGCAACAATAAGTGTACGGCCACACGGTCAGGTTTCCTGATGAAGTTTTGAAAGCCAAAGTTAGGAGCAGATCATAAAAAGATAGAAAGTATAAAGGACAGATACGACTTCTCTTCTTTTTTAACCACCTCAGCTCCCCTAGCTTAAACACCCTTAATGACCAGGCCACTTTTTACACTTCTGACCTACACTACTTTCACCTTTTATTGCTCGGTCATGCAACTTACCACCCAAATGAATTTTACCTCCTTTTCTTCTCACTAATAGAGCTTTTATTTGGTGGTATTTCATTGCTGCTGACATTTTTACTTTGTTATTAATCGAAACTTAACTACATTTTTGCAAAAAAATGAAATTTTTCACTTTCAGTTGTAATTTTTTTTTTAAAAACGACATCTATATATAAATTTTTCTCTAAATTTATTGTTCTACATGTCTTTGATAAAAAAAAAATGGTTTGGGTAAAAGTTATAGCGTTTACAAACTATGGTACAAAAATGTGAATTTCCGCTTTTTGAAGCAGCTCTGACTTTCTGAGCACCTGTCATGTTTCCTGAGGTTCTACAATTCCCAGACAGTAGAAAACCCCCACAAATAACCCCATTTCGGAAAGTAAACACCCTAAGGTATTCGCTGATGGGCATAGTGAGTTCATAGAACTTTTTATTTTTTGTCACAAGTTAGCGGAAAATGATGATTATTTTTTTTTTTCTTACAAAGTCTCATATTCCACTAACTTGTGACAAAAAATAAAAACTTCCATGAACTCACTATGCCCATCACGAAATACCTTGGGGTATCTTCTTTCCAAAATGGGGTCACTTGTGGGGTAGTTATACTGCCCTGGCATTTTATGGACCCTAATGCGTGAGAAGTAGTTTAAAATTAAAATGTGTGAAAAATGCCCTGTGAAATCCTAAAGGTGCTCTTTGGAATGTGGGCCCCTTTGCCCACCTAGGCTGCAAAAAAGTGTCACACATGTGGTATCGCCGTACTCAGGAGAAGTTGGGCAATGTGTTTTGAGGTGTCTTTTTACATATACCCATGCTGGGTGAGAGAAATATCTCGGCAAAATACAACTTTTTCCATTTTTTTATACAAAGTTGGCATTTGACCAAGATATTTATCTCACCCAGCATGGGTATATGTAAAATGACACCCCAAAACACATTCCCCAACTTCTCCTGAGTACGGCAATACCACATGTGTGACACTTTTTTGCAGCCTAGGTGGGCAAAGGGGCCCACATTCCAAAGAGCACCTTTAGGATTTTACAGGGCATTTTTTACACATTTGGATTCCAGACTTCTTCTCACGCATTAGGGCCCCTAAAATGCCAGGACAGTATAACTACCCCACAAGTGACCCCATTTTGGAAAGAAGACACCCCAAGGTATTTCGTGATGGGCATAGTGAGTTCATGGAAGTTTTTATTTTTTGTCACAAGTTAGTGGAATATGAGACTTTGTAAGAAAAAAAATAATAATCATCATTTTCCGCTAACTTGTGACAAAAAAGAAAAAATTCTAGGAACTCGCCATGCCCCTCACGGAATACCTTGGGGAGTCTTCTTTCCAAAATGGGGTCACTTGTGGGGTAGTTATACTGCCCTGGCATTTTAGTGGCCCTAATGTGTGAGAAGTAGTTTGAAAGCTAAATGTGTAAGAAATGTCCTGTGAAATCCGAAAGGTGCTCTTTGGAATGTGGGCTCATTTTCCCGCCTAGGCTGCAAAAAAATGTCACACATCTGGTATCGCCGTACTCAGAAGAAGTAGGGCAATGTGTTTTGTGGTGTCTTTTTACATATACCCATGCTGGGTGAGAGAAATATCTCGGCAAAAGACAACTTTTCCCATTTTTTTATACAAAGTTGGCATTTTACCAAGATATTTATCTCACCCAGCATGGGTATATGTAAAATTAAATCCCAAAACACATTCCCCAACTTCTCCTGAGTACGGCGATACCACATGTGTGACACTTTTTTGCAGCCAAGGTGGGCAAAGGGGCCCACATTCCAAAGAGCACCTTTAGGATTTTACAGGGCATTTTTTACACATTTGGATTCCAGACTTCTTCTCACGCATTAGGGCCCCTAAAATGCCAGGGCAGTATAACTACCCCACAAGTGACCCCATTTTGGAAAGAAGACACCCCAAGGTATTTCGTGATGGGCATAGTTAGTTCATGGAAGTTTTTATTTTTTGTCACAAAATAGTGGAATATGAGACTTTGTAAGAAAAAATAAATAAAAAATAAAATCATCATTTTCCGCTAACTTGTGACAAAAAATAAAAAATTCTAGGAACTCTCCATGCCCCTCACGGAATACCACGGGGTGTCTTCTTTCCAAAATGGGGTCACTTGTGGGGTAGTTATACTGCCCTGGCATTTTAGGGGCCGTAATGTGTGAGAAGTAGTTTAAAATCAAAATGTGTAAAAAATGCCCTGTGAAATCCGAAAGGTGGTCTTTGGAATGTGGGCCCCTTTGCCCACCTAGGCTGCAAAAAAGTGTCACACATGTGGTATCGTCGTACTCAGGAGAAGTTGGGCAATGTGTTTTGGGGTGTCTTTTTACATATACCCATGCTGGGTGAGAGAAATATCTCGGCAAACGACAACTTTTCCCATTTTTTTATACAAAGTTGGCATTTGACCAAGATATTTATCTCACCCAGCATGGGTATATGTAAAATGACACCCCAAAACACATTCCCCAACTTCTCCTGAGTACGGCAATACCACATATGTGACACTTTTTTGCAGCCTAGGTGGGCAAAGGGGCCCACATTCCAAAGAGCACCTCTAGGATTTTACAGGGCATTTTTTACACATTTGGATTCCAGACTTCTACTCACGCATTAGGGCCCCTAAAATGCCAGGGCAGTATAACTACCCTACAAATGACCCCATTTTGGAAAGAAGACACCCCAAGGTATTTCGTGATGGGCATAGTGAGTTCATGGAAGTTTTTATTTTTTGTCACAAAATAGTGGAATATGAGACTTTGTAAGAAAAAAAAAAAGAAAAAAGAAAATCATCATGTTCCGCTAACTTGTGACAAAAAATAAAAAATTCTAGGAACTCTCCATGCCCCTCACGGAATAGCTTGGGGTGTCTTCTTTCCAAAATGGGGTCACTTGTGGGGTAGTTATACTGCCCTGGAATTTTAGTGGCCCTAATGTGTGAGAAGTAGTTTAAAATCAAAATGTGTAAAAAATGCCCTGTGAAATCCGAAAGGTGCTCTTTGGAATGTGGGCCCCTTTGCCCACCTAGGCTGCAAAAAATTGTCACACATGTGGTATCGCCGTACTCAGGAGAAGTTGGGCAATGTGTTTTGGGGTGTCTTTTTACATATACCCATGCTGGGTGAGAGAAATATCTCGGCAAAAGACAACTTTTCCCATTTTTTTATACAAAGTTGGCATTTGACCGAGATATTTATCTCACCCAGCATGGGTATATGTAAAATGACACCCCAAAACACATTCCCCAACTTCTCCTGAGTACGGCAATACCACATGTGTGACACTTTTCTGCAGCCTAGATGCGCAAAGTTGCCCAAATTCATTTTAGGAGGGCATTTTTAGACATTTGGATCCCAGACTTCTTCTCACGCTTTAGGGCCCCTAAAATGCCAGGGCAGTATAAATACCCCACATGTGACCCCATTTTGAAAAGAAGACACCCCAAGGTATTCAATGAGGGGCATAGCGCGTTCATAGAAGATTTTTTTTTTTTGGCACTAGTTAGCGGAAATTGATATTTATTTTTTTTCACAAAGTCTCCCTTTCCGCTAACTTGGGACAAAAAGTTCAATCTTTCATGGATTCAATATGCCCCTCAGCGAATACCTTGGGGTGTCTTCTTTCCTGAAATGGGGTCACATGTGGGGTATTTATACTGCCCTTGCATTTTAGGAGCCCTAAAGCGTGAGAAAAAGTCTGGAATATAAATGTCTAAAAAATTTTACGCATTTGGATTCCGTGAGGGGTATGGTGAGTACATGTGAGATTTTATTTTTTGTCACAAGTTAGTGGAATATGAGACTTTGTAAAAAAAAACTAAAAAAACTAAAAAAAAAAATCAATTTCCACTAACAAAAAATATGTCTGAATGGAGCCTTACAGGGGGTGATCAATGACAGGGGGGTGATCAGGGAGTCTATATGGGGTGATCACCCCCCTGTCATTGATCACCCCCCTGTAAGGCTCCATTCAGAAGTCTGTATGTGTTTTGCGGAACCGATCCATGGATCCGTGGATCCATAAAACACATGCAGACGTCTGAATGGAGTCTTACAGGGGGGTGATCAATGACAGGGGGGTGATCACCCAATATAGACTCCCTGATCACCCCCCTGTCATTGATCACCCCCCTGTCATTGATCACCCCCTTGTAAGGCTCCATTCAGACGTCCGTATGTGTTTTGCGGATCCGATCCGTGGATCCGCAAAACACATACGGACCTCTGAATGGAGCCAGCCTTACAAGGGGGTGATCAATGACAGGGGGGTGATCAGGGAGTCTATATGGGGTGATCACCCCCTGTCATTGATCACCCCCCTGTAAGGCTCCATTCAGACGTCCGTATGTGTTTTGCAGATCCGATCCATGGATCGGTGGATCCGCAAAACACATACGGACGTCTGAATGGAGCCTTACAGGGAGGTGATCAATGACAGTGGGGTGATCAGGGAGTCTATATGAGGTGATCACCCCCTGTCATTGATCACCCCCCTGTAAGGCTCCATTCAGACGTCCGTATGTGTTTTGCGGATCCGATCAATGGATCCGTGGATCCGTAAAACACATACGGACGTCTGAATGGAGCCTTACAGGGGGGTGATCAATGACAGGGGGGTGATCAGGGAGTCTATATGGGGTGATCAGGGGTTAATAAGGGGTTAATAAGTGACAGGGGGGGGGTGTAGTGTAGTGTGGTGCTTGGTGCTACTTATTACAGAGCTGCCTGTGTCCTCTGGTGGTCGATCCAAGCAAAAGGGACCACCAGAGGACCAGGTAGCAGGTATATTAGACGCTGTTATCAAAACAGCGTCTAATATACCTGTTAGGGGTTAAAAAAAAAGCATCTACAGCCTGCCAGCGAACGATCGCTGCTGGCAGGCTGTAGATCCACTCGCTTACCTGCAGTTCCTGTGAACGCGCGCGCCCGTCTCACGAGATGACGCATATATGCGTGACTCTGCCTGAGACTGCCGCCTCCGGAACGCGATCCTGCGTTAGGCGGTCCGGAGGCGGTTAATTCACTTTGGGTTTTGGCTTCCAAAACTGCATCGAGAAACCAGACCTTGTGGCCGTACCCTATGGACTCATGCACATGGCTGTGCCGTTTTTTGCAGTCTGCAAATTGCGGATCCGCAAAAAATGGATGCCGCCCGTGTGCCTTCCGCAATTTGCGGAACGGAACAGGAGGCCCATTATAGAGATGCCTATTCTTGTCCGCAAAAAGGACAAGAATATTACATGTCTCATAATTTTCGCGGGGTCACGGAACGGAGCAACGGATGCGGACAGCACACAGAGTGCTGTCTGCATCTTTTGCAGACCCATTGAAATGAATAGTTCCGTATACGGACCGTATACGGAATCAAAATACGGTCCGTATACGGAACGCAAAATACTGTTGTGTGCATGAGCTCTAACAGTTTTGGCTATTTTCACCATGAGTAAAGGACATTTTCTGGAGATGTTTTTTAGGTACAGGTGACATGAACATGGCTTAGCAGCTGCAAGGGCTCATGCACACGACCGTATGGCTTTTTCAGTTTTTTGCGGTCCGTTTTTTACGGACCCGTTGTTCCATTTTTTGTTTCCGTTTCCTTTCCGTTTTTCCGTATGCCATATACAGTATACAGTAATTACATTAAAAAAATTGGGCTGGGCATAACATTTTCCATAGATGGTTCCGCAAAAACAGAACAGATACGGAAGACATACGGATGCATTTCCGTATGTGTTCAGTTTTTTTGCGGACCCATTGACTTGAATGGAGCCAAGCACCGTGATTTGCGGACAAGAATAGGACATGTTCTATCTTTTCACGTTATGGAAATACTGAAACGGAATGCACACGGAGACACTTCATTTTTTTTTGCTGAACCATTGAAATGAATGGTTCAGTATATGTACCGCATACTGAACTCAAGAAAAGGCCAGTATACTGAACGCAAAATACTGTCGTGTGCATGAGCCCTAAGGCTAATATATCTATGATCATAGGTAGGAAACTCTTTTGTGCGTCTATCACGTGGTTACATGGACATAATGTCACAAGTATGGAAGTTTTTGGGGATGTATTTTGTGATGGACTGTGGTATTTGGATCTGTTGGGGTGGTATAATGTGCCACAATATGGTATTGCTGACTCTGCCTTTCATCAATTTGGACCAACTACAAAACAGGGCCACTTTTAGTATTTTTCCAGCTCCCAGTCGGCCCCTTTATACATTATACTATATATATATATATATATATATATATATATTATATATACACACACACACACACACACACACACACACACAACGGTATATATATATATATATAAGTTTATTGTACATGACAGCTAGCAAAAGTACACAGGTTATTGGCGAAAAAACTTGCAATGGCAAGTCAAAATGTACAAAATCTAAAGCAAAGCATTAGCATTAATTTATTTTACATTGCACTGTGAATTGACTCGAATGACTCTCTCAATATATTTTTTAAATTATAAAATGTATATCTTGACCTTCTCAAAATGGCGTCAGAACCATTCCGCTGTGCTCTGCTTTAATGTCTCCGTGCAGAAACAAAGACACTCTCTCTCAGGTTCCGGGCGATGACGTGGCATTCAGCTGGGTGGGCGGAGTCAGCGGCTCGCGCGCCGCTGATATCCCTGAGCTACCTGCAGCCTGGTGACAGATGCTGTAAGTATTCCCATTGTGATGTGACCGCTGATCAGTCGCAGGCTGCCGCCCAGTGCTCACATTCCAGCCCGAGCTACTTGAATAAGTCAGGAAGGCAATGCTACTGGCTGGCATCGTGCTGCTGTTATACCGCGCTGGTATGAAGATGCTAGGGGCTCCTGTGAAGTAAAGAATAAGAAAAGTATTGGGCACGAGTATTAGAGTATAACAATAGTGTTAATAATGGCTGCACAGATTTAGAGGTTATTTAGATAAATATTAGCTAGTAATTAGATACATAGATGATTATAGGTGGACAGTAATTAGATATATAGAATATATAATGATAATTAGATACATAGATAGAAAGATAAATAGATATAACGATAAATAAATAGATAATAATTTAGTTAGTAATTTAGATACATAGATAATAGATATACATTGATAAGTAGGTTATAGATAGATATGATTATAGATAATAGATACATAGATATGAGAGATATGATCGCAGATGGATAATAGATATGATGGGTAAACAGAGAGATAGATAGAAATAAGGTGAGTAGACAGATACATGCATAGATAGACACATAGATATTGTAGAATTTATAGATATTTTACAGAACTTCTCTCATCCTGTTTATTACTCATGTGAGCCCTTCTGGATCATTCATTAAGAATATTACCTGAGCTGCAGGTAAAATGTGTGAAAGAAGTTGGGGAAGAACATTCTTAGTTTTTGGTTGATTATCTAAAATTCTCTTTGGTGCCTCATTCCTCCGAATATAGACGGTATGAAAGTGAATGTAATGCAGCGGCGGAGCGCTTGCGCGTAGATTTTGGTTTCCAGTTTTGCAGGACACTTTGGAATGAGTGGTTAGTGAATCAATGGATGACCTAGACATCAACATGATCAGAGCAGTCACTATGACCTTCCCGTCTGTAAGGCCTCATGCACACGACCGTATGTGTTTTGCGGTCCGCAAAAAACGGATCTGAAAAAAATATGGATGACGTCCGTGTGCATTCCGTATTTTGCGGAACGGAACAGCTGGCCCCTAATAGAACTTTACTATTCCTTGTCTGTAATACGGACAATAATAGGACATGTTCAATTTACTTGCGGACCTGAAATACAAACATACGGAAATGGAGTGCACACAGAGTAAAGGCTTGTTTACACGGCCGTGGTTTTTGTTCGCATCCGAGCTTTTTTTTGCGGCTCGGGTGCGGACCTATTCACTTCAATGGGGCCGCCAAAGATGCGGACAGCACTCTGTGTGCTGTCCGCATCCGTTGCTCCGTGGCCCCGCAGAAATGATGAATCCCTTCCTATTCTTGTCCGTTTGGCGGACAAGAATAGGCATTTCTATAATGGGCCTCCTGTTCCGTTCCGCAAATTGCGGAAGGCACATGGGCGGCATCCGTGTTTTTCGGATCCGCAATTTGCGGACTGCAAAACACGGCACAGTCGTGTGAACAAGCCCTAACTTCAGTTTTTTTTGCGGACCCATTGAATGGTTCTGTATAAGGTCCGCAAAAAAACCCGGAACGGACACGGAAAGAAAATACATTTGTGTGCATGAGGCCTATTTTACTGACTCCCAAAAGCAAGAACCTCTCCGGAAACCAATTGGGACTTCTGACATGAGGTGGAGTAGTTACTAAATGGACAGTATGCTGCTCCAAGTGTAATATCAGGGTGCACTGTATGTAAATCACACCATAGAGTCCGGCGGGTGGTGCTGCGCAGTGCGAAGATGGAGCCGATGTGGAGGCACCTCAATTTACTGAGTATTCCTGGAGTCTGCTAGTGAAGGGAGCAGAACAGGGAGCGTCTGACATAAGACACTGGGGAATCACAATTACATACAGAACTTGCTGATTCTATGGGTGGTTGCACACACAGCTTTTTTTTTTAAAGGCTTTTTATGCAGTTTTTGTTTAGCCAAATCCAGTAATGGATTTAAAAAGAATGAAAAATTTAGAGGAAACGACTTAGGCCTCTTTCACACGGGCGTCATGTTTTTGACCCGGATAAGATGCGGGTGCATTGCTGGAAAATGCACGATTTTTCCGCGCGAGTGCAAAACATTGTAATGCGTTTTGCCCGCGCGTGAAAAAAATCTGCATGTTTGGTACCCAGACCCGAACCCGGACTTCTTCACAGAAGTTCGGGTTTGGGTTAGGTGTTGTGTAGATTGTATTATTTTTTCTTATAACATGGTTATAAGGGAAAATAATAGCATTCTGAATACAGAATGCATAGTACAATAGGGCTGGAGGGGTTAAAAAAAAAAAAAAAAAATTTAACTCACCGTAATCCACTTGCTCGCGCAGCCCGGCTTCTCTTCTGTCTTCATCTTTGCTGTGCAGTAGGAATAGGACCTTTGATGACGTCACTGTGCTCCTCACATGGTCCATCACCATGTTGACGGATCGTGTGACGGACCATGTGATGCGCGTAGTGACGTCACCACAGGTCCTTTTCCTGTGCACAGCAAAGAAGAAGACAGAAGAGATGCCGGGCTGCGCGAGCAAGTGGATTAAGGTGAGTTAAATAATTAAAAAAATGTTTTAACTCCTCCCGCCCTATTGTACTATGCATTCTGTATTCAGAATGCTATTATTTTCCCTTATAACCATGTTATAAGGGAAAATAATAATGATCGGGTCCCCATCCCGATTGTCTCCTAGCAACCGTGCGTGAAAATCGCACCGCATCCGCACTTGCTTGTGATTTTCACGCAGCCCCATTCATTTCTATGGGGCCTGCGTTGCGTGAAAAACGTACAAAGAGGAGCATGCTGCGATTTTCACGCAACGCACAAGTGATGCGTGAAAATCACCGCTCATGTGCACAGCCCCATAGAAATGAATGGGTCAGGATTCAGTGCGGGGGCAATACGTTCACCTCACGCATCGCACCCGCGCGGAAAACTCGCCCGTGTGGAAGGGTCCTTAGGGCTGTTTCACACGAGCGAGTCCATTGCGGGAATCACGCTCCGTGTGTGAGTGGGATCCTCCGCTCTGGACTTGCAAGAGCGCACAGCATTATCATGATTTATAATGCTGTGTGTCTCTGCATGGCCTTTTTTCCACAGAATCCTAGTGACATAAAGCTGTCAGTATGATTCTGTAGAAATAAGGTCAAGCAGAGACACACAGCATTATAAATCATGATAATGCCGCGCGCTCCTGCAAGTCCAGAGCGGAGGATCACACTCGCACACGGAGCGTGATTCCCGCAATGGACTCGCTCGTGTGAAACAGCCCTTATAAATTTCTCCTTTCTGCTGAATCCATTTCTGGCTATGGCTAAAAAAATTGCTGTGACATTCAAAAAACAAACAAACAAAGAAAACAATGTACTCGTAATGTCACTTCCTATGTAGAGCTGCAAGCAAAAAATGCATTGGTTAAGAAAAAGTCATTCAAAAACACAGTAAAAAATTATTTCAAGCAGCAGTTTTGTTTTATAGTATTTCTTTCGTTTTTGGCCAGTGTGTTTGAGCTCATGCCTTTTTTTTTGTGGCACTTTTTGGTATGCCTTGCACTTTTATATAGGAAGGTCCCTGTAATGTCACTTCCTCTGTAGAGCAGTATGCAGAAAATACATTGGCAAAAACATCCTTAAAAAAAAATCAACACACATTGGCACTTTTCCTTCGAGAAGCTCACAAAAACAAAAAATGGATAGCTGTGGGACACAAATGCCAGAAAATGGCGGGAAAAACAGCACACCCAGGGCATGTTACAATTTCCAAAAAACGGACCTCAAGTGTCAGAAAGTCACTTAAAATAAAGTGCGTGTTTGTGCTGAATTTAGTATTTCCCGTAGGCTTCCATGTACCCTCTGGAGCTAGTGTTTTGTGTCTTAAAAATGCTACAAAAATGAAATAAAAAAAAAATGAACAAAAAAGTCCAAAAACCTAAAAAAAGGCAAAGAAAAAGATTATGGTCCAGATTTACTAATGCACCAAAAATGTGTCTAGAAAGTGGTGCGATTTGACGCATGTAGGGTTTCTTCACTTTTGTCACGAATCATGCTCTGCCTTTAGTTGCTACAAATCTGGTGACAGGTTCCCTTTGCAAGGACTTTTACTTCGCCCACTTTTCTGTTTATTACAGTTTAGGTGTTTATTAGATATGAATTACATTATTATATTTAAACACTACTGCCTGCACGGCTACTGACCACTCTTGTCCCAGACTAATAAAACATAACTTTTACTTATTCATGTTTAAAAACTGGTGAAATAATATATTGTGAGCTACCTAAAAGGTTAAAAACACTGTGCCCCATGAGACTTGCTGCGTGTAAGGGGTCAGTAAGGTGTATAGGTTGGCGGGAGGGCACTAACACCGCTCAACCACACACCATCATCCCAGCTGTATAAATAAGTTCAATATTGTGCCTGATATCTACTTGGCCCCCGTATCTGGGGTATAGACACCAAAGTTAGATGAGCCTGATGGCAACCTGTGTTATTGTATCAGGCACATAGATCACTGCAATAGCTCAGTGGGGTCAGCAGATTAAAAACCTAGATTCCGCCCCCCAACATGTTTCACCAGCTATTCTGGCTTCATCAGGGGTATTGGGCAGACTAGATGCCCCTGCCCGATACCCCTGATGAAGCCAGAATAGCTGGCGAAACATGTTGGGGGGCGGAATCTAGGTTTTTAATCTGCTGACCCCACTGATACAAGTAGATATCAGGCACAGTATTGAACTTGTTTATACAGCTGGGATGATGGTGTATGGTTGAGCGGTGTTAGTGCACTCCCGCCAACCTATACACCTTACTGACCCCTTACACACAGCAACCCTTTAGGTAGCTCACAATTTATTATTTCACCAGTTTTTAAACATGAATAAGTAAAAGTTATGTTTTATTAGTCTGGGACAAGAGTGGGCAGTAGTGTTTAAGTATTAAATAAACCCTTCCCAGATAGGGTCCTTTATAGGAAGTAACATTATTATATTGCTACAATGTATCTTCAGCTGTGAACCTTTCACTTGCTCTCTAGCTCCCCCTTGCTGCCTCATGCACACTTGCTGCTGTACTGCAGCTCCGAGTAGCGCCAGCAGCTTCCTTGTTTGTTTGCCTACAGCAGGTTACTGTAATTGTACATTTGACAGGTTTGCACTTTATTATTATAGAGCGATTATATGACAATAAATACAAAATGGGATTTTACGCTCGCACAATGAGGTTTCTATGATGTGTAATATCAGGGAGCAAAACCACAATAAAAGATGGAGCAGCATTGAAATCGTAATTATTATAAAAGCGCAAAGGTGTTTTCTCCCATGTCCGTACAGACGGTGTGAGGCAGTACACTGGGAAAATGACCGCTCATTTACTAATCGATGCAAAGCATTGCATGGCCGACCGGATCTATGCCCAAATCAAAGACTCATTTCTTTTCACGACCCTTGAGCCTATTGAGTAGAGAGATCTGACGTCATGAGTCCAGCTCAGTGTTTCTGTATTGATACACTACAACTAGTGCTGCAATGTCTTAAAGGGGATCTATCACATTGAAAACAGTGTCTGAGCTGCAGGCAGCGGGTTATAGAGCAGGAGGAGCTGAGCAGATTGATATGTCGTTTTGTAGGAAAAGATTCAGTAAAACTTGTATTTCATTCATTTATAGTCCGGCTCATTCTGGGCTGTGAAGTCGAGGAGACGGCCCTATATATCAATCTGCTCATCTATTCCTGCTTTATAACACGCTGCCTGCAGATTATTTAACATTTTCATGACGACAGGTTCCCTTTAAGGGAGTCTTGTCACCAGGAAGTTCACTTTTAAACCAGTCACAATGCTTTATCAGGCTAGCTCAACTGAGTGTAATGGTCGGAAAAACATCATAAAAAAAGTACAAAAATTATAAAAACAAAAAAATAATAATCGTATGTTAAGCCCTGCCCTGTGCGTTAAGCATGTAATATACAATATTAAAAAAGGCAAATATAAATTTTAGGTTTAATGGAATTTAGGCCTCATGCACACGTTTTTCTCGGCCTCCGTTCCGTTTTTTTTTTGCGGATAGGATGGGGACCCATTCATTTCAATGGGTCAGCAAAAAAAATGCTGACAGTTCATCCGTTTGTGTTCCGCGTCCGTTGCCCGTGTTTCACCTTCAGCAAAAAAAAATAGTGCATGCCCTACTTTTTTCACATTTGCGGACAAGGATAGGCATTTATTACAAGGGATCTGTGGAAAAAAACGGATCCTCCAAAAAAAACGGATGCCACATCCGGTTTTTTTGCGGACGCAAAAAACAACTGTCGTGTGCATGAGGCCTTAAGCAAATATTGCTGTCACCAGGAAGTTCACGGATAAAATCAGGCACAATGCCACCTCAGCTGAATGTATTTCTTTTAGTGTTGAGCGAACTTCGGTTTTAAGTTCGGCGTCTAAAGTTCGGCTTCCGGTTAGCGGAGAATCCCGATATGGCTTCCGAATTCCGTTGTGGTCCGTGGTAGCGGAATCAATAATTGGCCATTATTGATTCCGCTACCACGGACCACAACGGAATTCGGAATCCATATCGGGATTCTCCGCTAACCGGAAGCCGAACTTTAGACGCCGAACTTAAAACAGAAGTTCGCTCAACACTAATTCCTTTCACACCTTGCTACCAGTCCCTCCCTTTCTACTGACCCTGTCAATCAAGAAGCAGAGGAGGGGCTGGCAAAGAATGCAGGAGGAGCAAGAGTGCACAGAGTGACTTGCAACTGCCCTCATTGCACTTAATTTGCCGATTTGCATATAGATTAAAAGGCCGTTTCTTCCAGAAAGACTCAGGAATTAAGGTCTCTTGCACACCGCAAATTGCGCTCCACAATGCACAGGCACCGACAGTGGGCCAGCCGCATGAGGATCGCGACCTCATTCACTTGAACGGGTCCGCGATCCGTCTGTCTCACAAAAAGATAGGACAAGTTTTATCTTTTTGCGGAACGGAAGCACGGAATGGAACCCAGCGAAAGCACTCCGTAGTGCTTCTGTTCCGTGGTTCCATTCCGCACCAATTCTCCGGATTTGCAGACCCATTCAAGTGAATAGGTCCGCAACCGTGATGCGGAATGCACACGGCCGGTGCCCCGTGTATTGCGGACCCGCTGTATGTGGGCCACAATACAGCCACGGGGGACACACGGTTGTTTGCAAGAGGCCTAAGTGAAAGGTATCTTTATATTCAGCTGAGCGAGCCCTAAAAGGCATTGTGCCTGGATTATCAGTGAATTTCCTGGTGACAGACTCTTAAAAGACTTAGGCTACTTTCACACTTGCGGCAGAGAGATCCGGCAAGCAGTTCCGTCGCCGGAACTGCCTGCTGGATCAGGCAAAACGTATGCCAACTGATGGCATTAGTAAGACTGATCAGGATCCTTATCAGTCGAAAAAATGCATTGAAATGCCGGATCCGTCTTTCCGGTGTCATCCGGCAAAACGGATCCGGCATTTATTTTTTTCACCTTTTTTTCAGTCTGCGCATGTGCAGACCGGAAGGACGGATAAGGGCTCTTTCACACCTGCGTTGTTGTCTTCCGGCATAGAGTTCCGTCGTCGGGGCTCTATGCCGGAAGAATCCTGATCAGGATTATCCTAATGCATTCTGAATGGAGAGAAATCCGTTCAGGATGCATCAGGATGTCTTCAGTTCCGGAACGGAACGTTTTTTGGCCGGAGAAAATACCGCAGCATGCTGCGCTTTTTGCTCCGGCCAAAAATCCGGAACACTTGCCGCAAGGCCGGATCCGGAATTAATGCCCATTGAAAGGCATTGATCCGGATCCGGCCTTAAGCTAAACGTCGTTTCGGCGCATTGCCGCATCCGACATTTAGCTTTTTCAGAGTGGTTACCATGGCTGCCGGGACGCTAAAGTCCTGGCAGCCATGGTAAAGTGTAGTGGGGAGCGGGGGAGCAGTATACTTACCGTCCGTGCGGCTCCCCGGGCGCTCCAGAGTGACGTCAGGGCGCCCCAAGCGCATGGATCATGTGATCACATGGACACGTCATCCATGCGCATGGGGCGCTCTGACGTCATTCTGGAGCGCCCGGGGAGCCGCACGGACTGTAAGTATACTGCTCCCCCGCTCCCCACTACTACTATGGCAACCAGGACTTTAATAGCGTCCTGGGTGCCATAGTAACACTGAACGCATTTGGAAGACGGTTCCGTCTTCAAATGCTTTCAGTACACTTGCGTTTTTCCGGATCCGGAGTGTAATTCCGGCAAGTGGAGTACAAGTAGGGTGGCCAGACGTCCGGTTTTAGGCCGGACAGTCCGGTTTTCAGGCTCCCTGTCCTCCGTCCGGCGCAGTGCCTGGACGGACACAGGGATGTCCTCCTTTTCAGTAGCTCACGTCTCAGACAGCAGCACTGTGCTGTCTGAGCGTAAGCTGCAGCAACTGACCGAGGCTTCTCTCACCCCCAGTCAGTCACTAGAGCCGCAGAAATGACTCCCTGTGGATGACTGAGGGGGAGAGAAGCCCCCCCGGCTGCCCCGCTCACCTTCCAATCACAAAGTTCTTCCCACTCCTCCCCCGTGTTTTTCCAGCCAATGGTGGGGGCGTGGCTTCACGGATATGGGGGGCGTGGCTTCATGCCGTTTGGAGGCGTGGTTTTGATCATTGTGGGGGTGGTTTGGGGCGTTGTGGGTGTGGTTTGGGGCATTGTGGGTGTGGTTTGGTGTGTTGTGGGTGTGGTTTGGGTCAGTCCGGCTTTCTAGGGTGAAGCCAGTGGCCACCCTAAGTACAAGCCGGATCCGGACAACGCAAGTGTGAAAGAGGCCTAAGGCACTAATACATTCCTATGGCATTCAGGCAAGTCTTCAGTTTTTTTCGCCGGAGATAAAACCGTAGCATGCTACGGTTTTCTCTTTTGCCTGATCAGTCAAAAAGACTGAACTGAAGACATCCTGATGCATCCTGAACGGATTGCTCTCCATTCAGAATGCATAGGGATATGCCTGATCAGTTCTTTTCTGGTATAGAGCCCCTGTGACGGAACTCTATGGTCCCTTTCACACGAGCGAGTTTTCCGCGCGGTGCAATGCGTGACATGAACGCATAGCACCCGCACTGAATCCTGACCAATTCATTTCTATGGTGCTTTGTACATGAGCATTGTTTTTCACGCATCAGTTCTGCGTTGCATGAAAATCGCAGCATGTTCTATATTCTGCTTTTTTCAAGTGAATGGGGCTTCAGTGAAAAACGCATTGCATCCGCAAGCAAGTGCGGGTGCGATGCGTTTTTCACTGATGGTTGCTAAGAGATGTTGTTTTTAAACATTCCGTTTTTTACCACGCGCGTGAAAAACGCATCAAAACGCATTGCACCCACGCGGAAAAAACTGAACAACTAAACGCAACCGCAGACAAAACTGACTGAACTTGATTGCAAAATAGTGCGAGTTTCACTGAACGCACTCTGAACGCATCCGGCCCCAATCCACAACGCCCGTGTGAAACCAGACTATGCCGGAAAAGAAAAACGCTAGTGTGAAAGTGCCCTTAAGGCTGGTTTCACACGGGCGTTGTGGATTGGGGCCGGATGCGTTCAGAGTGCGTTCAGTGAAACTCGCACTATTTTGCAATCAAGTTCAGTCAGTTTTGTCTGCGGTTGCGTTTAGTTGTTCCGTTTTTTCCGCGTGGGTGCAATGCGTTTTGATGCGTTTTTCACGCGCGTGATAAAAAACGGAATGTTTAAAAACAACATCTCTTAGCAACCATCAGTGAAAAACGCATCGCACCCGCACTTGCTTGCGGTTGCAATGCGTTTTTCATGCAGCCCCATTCACTTCTATGGGGCCAGGGCTGTGTGAAAAACGCAGAATATAGAACATGCTGCGATTTTCACGCAACGCAGAACTGATGCGTGAAAAACAACGCTCATGTGCACAGACCCATTGAAATGAATGGGTCAGGATTCAGTGCGGGTGCTATGCGTTCACGTCACGCAATGCACCCGCGCAGAAAACTCGCTCGTGTGAAAGGGGCCTAAAAGCTGCATTATTAATGATCCAGGATTTTTTATTTTTTTATCACATTAAACCTAAAATTATATTTGCATTTTTTTTGTATTATGTAGCATGCTTCCTGCACAGGCAGGGCTGAACATATGATTAATGGCTTTTTCCTACTTTTACTTTTTTTTTTTTTTTAAAGATTTTTGTACCTCCTATTTTTTATGTTTGCAACCAAATGCCGAAAGACCTGTTTTTATAGATTTTGTTACACTACTTATTCCTTTTTGTTTTCAAGATCTCTACTTGCAGGAACCTTCATTGTTTCTACAGGCAGAGATTTTGAAAATCAGGAGAAATTGATACAGCAGGTGTACAACCTGAATTTTCTGAAATTGAAATACCCCTTTAAAGGGGTTGTCCGGACTTTGTAATATTGATGACCTATCCTCGGGATAGGTCATCAGTATTAGATTGGCGGGGGTCCGACACCCGTCACCTCCGCCGATCAGCTGTAAGAGGAGACCTTCTCTCTTCCTGTCTGCTGCTGTTGTCTATGGCATAGCAGGGGTGAACAGGAAGAGAGAAGGGAGACGGTACGTGCACACTGCGTGCGCCGTCTCCTCTTACAACTGATTGGCGGGGGTGCCAGGTGTCGGACTCCCGCCAATCTGATATTGATGACCTATTATGAGAAGAGGTTATCAATATTATAAAACCCGGACAACCCCTTTAAGATTTATTGGAAGTGTACAAGTGGGATAACCTGTCAAGCACGCGCACAAACATATAGTATAATACACACAAATAGGGATGAGCAAATTTCATATTTTGAAATTCGTTTGTGGTTTGGGTTGTGGTATAATGTGAATTGCGTTATGGATTCCGTTTCCACGGACCACAACGCAATATCACGATGGAATGCATAACGGAATGCCTTTAGAGGCATTCCGTTATTTATTCCGTCATGGAATTGCGTTATGGTCCGTGGTAACACAAACATACAGTGTACCACACACATACAGTCTAAGGCTACATGCACACGATGACGTTCCGTATGGCATCCGTTTTTTTTTTTGCGGAACCATTGTAATAATGCCTATCCTTGTCCGCAAACTAGAAAAAAATAGGACATGCACTTTTTTTTTTTTGCGGGGAAACGGTGTGCTGTCTGCGTTTTCTGCGGACCCATTGAAATGAATGGGTCCGCATCCTATCTGCAACAAAAACGGAACGGACACGGAAACAAGCAACGTTCGTGTGCATGTAGCCTAACACACACATACACACAGTTGCAGTATATAAGGCTCCATTCACACGTCCGCAAAATGGGTCCGCATCCTTTCCGCAATTTTGCGGAATGGGTGCGGACCCATTCATTCTCTATGGGGACGGAATTGATGCGGACAGCACACAGTGTGCTGTCTGCAGCCGCAATTGCGGAGCGCGGCCCCGATTTTGGGTCCGCAGCTCCGCAAAAAGATAAAGCATGTCCTATTCTTGTCCGCAGCTTGCGGACAAGAATAGGTATTTCTATGGGGGTGACGGGCTGGTGTGTTGCGGACCCGCAATTTACGGGTCCGCAACACACCACGGACGTGTGAATGTAGCCTAAGGCCGTGAGCGGCCTGGCATCCTGCTGAGAGCAAGAGCGCACGGCTTCATTGGTTGCTATGACGCCGTGCGCTTCATGCCGCCGCTCCACTACAGTAATACACTCGTATAGATCATACGAGTGTATTACTGTACTGCAGCGGCGGCATGAAGCGCACGGCGTCATAGCAACCAATGAAGCCGTGCGCTCTTGCTCTCAGCAGGAATCCAGGCCGGGTTACCACGGACCACTCACGGCCTAAAGGTATGTTCAGATGACGAATTTTGAAAGTCCACTTCAGCGCAGAATGCGCTTGTGTTTTTTTCAGTGTTTTTTTTTCCGCTTATTTGATCCATTTTATTTTTTTTTAAAACAGTGGGGTTTGCTTCAATACAAAACTGCATTTTCAGCTTGTGGTTTTGGGGCAGATCACATGCAAAGCTATTTTTTGACGCTTTCCTTTCATTTCAATGGGAGATTCAGCACGCATTAGGCCCCAGGATAGGGCACGCTGCTTCTTTTTTCCACGTGGAAAAAAACTAAACAAATGGCGCTTCCCATTGAAATGAATTGGAGTCTGTTTTGAGAAATTTTTGGAGCTGATTTTGAAGCGGAAATACTCCAAAATCAACACAAAAAAGCTCGGCGTGCTCTGCCCCTAACATACAGAATTAGGCTACCTGAATATGGGTGCGGCTAAACATTTAGAAGATCTGGGCGAATTTTCGTGCAGATTTCCGTGCATTTCCACACCATAACTTGCGGTTTTTGGTGTGGATTTGATGCAGTTTTCACCTTTCCATTGAAAAGGATGAAATCTGCACAAAAATTATACGAAAACATAATTGACATGCCGCGGATTTCTAAATCACCATTGCTGAGAAAAATGTATGCCAATATTAAAACTTCGGGCACATATGAACATGGGACCAACACAGATGTCTTCAGCTGCCAAGCGCACATGTAACAGGTCAGCCAGTGTCATAGGTACAAAACTGCTGACAGATGCCGTTTAATGCTACCATGCTATGTGGAAATGCATTGGGATTTATTACACTCATATCCTCACGTTCATTCCTTCTTTCTGTGATACAGTAGTGGATTACAGTTTGATTGCACTACAGTAAAGTGAGGCCGGACGAAGCGGCACGCTTCAGGGGAGGCCGGCATGAGGGGTTTTGTGAGCAAGGGTCAGGGAAGGTAAGGGTTAAGTGGATGAGTGCAGGAAAAGGGGGGAGGAGCTAGAAAGGGGCGGGGAGCGGCAGGCTGAAGTAGTGGTGAGGCAGGTCAGCGCCTGCGATTTTAGGAGCAGAGAGCCAGCATCTGGCAGAGAGCCAACATCTTCTGAACTGCAGCATCGGATTCAGCAATGGCAGAAGCAGTGGAGGTGATGCTGCGGCGCTTGAGGGAAGCGGCGGACACCAGGGGCAGCGACTGGCTGGAGCAGCAGGTGACCGCATTGCTAGGGGGGGCGGAGGTGGGTACGTCTAGCCCTACTCCAGCAGCTACACGGCCGCGGCGGGTACGGCCGCCGGCGCGCCTGAGCCCTGATTTACCCCCCCGGGTCCGGCGCCGTGTCAGGAGCCCCACAAGGGACCCTCCACGCCGGGAGCATTCTAAGGCTATTGCGGCCTCCCGGCGTGGGAGGAATCCATATGTCCGGCGGGACCCTCCAGAGGCTGTGGGGCCTCCCCCTCAGCCCATCGCGGCAGCAACAGGGGAGTCAGGACCTGGTTCTGCAGGATCCCCTCCTGTCCCCAGGAGTCGGAGGCCTGCTCAGCGTGGGAGAGGTAGTGGCAGCAGAGGCAGCAGCGGGGCTGCGCGGTCGGCCAGGGCGGCCCGGCGCAGGCCCTTACAGGATGAGCCCCTTTCAGTGGCACACGAGGCTGCGCCTGTAGGTGCCAGGGACGGGCGCAGGCCTTGCCATGATGCGCTTCTTACAGAGGAGGAGGACGAGGCTGTTCTGGACGGCTCCCCGCCCCAGAGCAGGCCTCTTGGGCATGAAGACAGGCGTGCAGATGCTTATATGGAGGACAGGGAGTTGCGCAGGCCATTTCCTGAGGGCGGACAGTTTGCTACTGGTCCTGACACCATGGAAGACAGAGGGCGTCCCAGAGCCATTCCTAACGCACCCAGCAGTGATCCGGCTGGGGTGCTGCCGGCGAACAGCGCAAGTACCCATCAAAGGAATGTCGTGGATCCAGGAGTCGTCCGTCAGGAAGCAGGACCTGCGGCTGCCGGGTTCACAGCACCCGGGCAGCTAGGTGAGACATCACTGGGAACACTGTTATCTATATTTAATGTGGCGCCTGGGGCGGGGGGGGAGCAATAGTGCTATTATCGGTGGTTTGGGGCGCTTGCTGTGTGGTTTAGCTGGGGTTAGTCAGGATAGGGGGGCAACGGGGGCTACCCCCTTAGCAGCGTGGGGGTTGGGGGCAGAAAATAGCAATGTACCGGCGACCGCTAACAATAGTAATGTAGCAGTGGCCAATAGCACAAGTGTAGCCGAATCAGTGTCAGTGCAGACGCAGGCGGGAGGTGAGGAGGATAGGCCCAGATTAGATGACGCCGCAAAAGGGGAGGTGTATGTTTGCTTTGAGGGTCCCCTGGGAGCGCATTTGAAAACGGAGGTGCGTGAGAAAATTTGGAAGGGAGAGTATATAGAAATTTTTTCGCTGCTTCCGTTGGAGCGGTTCAACCTTGATGTGGTAAAAAAGGACGGAGTAAGAAAGGAGGATGATGATAAGCGTCGCTATCGCCTTATCCCTAGGTCATTTAGTAATTGGCTACAGGCCTTTGCTATTTTGGCAAGTGTGATTGGGGAGAAGAGTCCGGAATGCTGTTCCCCTTTATTTTGCTATCTGGATGCTATTGGGGAAGCCTATAGAGTGTATGGGGGTTCCGGGTGGTTACGGTATGACGAGCAGTTTCGTCAGAGGAAAGCGGTCCGTCCTAATATGAGATGGGACCATAAGGACATTGCGTTATGGATGAGGGTGACAGCGCCAGGTAGGAGTGGTCAGTCCTTTCGGAGTGAGTCAGGGGTTGGGGTACAGCAAGGTACAGGGACGCCCCCAGTTGGAAGAGGATACTGCTTCCTTTTCAATGAGGGAAGTTGCAAATTCGGCCAAAAATGCAAATTTAGGCATGAATGTTCCGTGTGTGGCGGGGGCCATGGGGCTAGCAGATGTTTTAGAGGGGGTAGACAAAGGGGGGGGGATAGTTTTGCAAAAGGGGCAGACCCCAGTGCGAGTGGAAAGGATGGTGGGGCATCTAAATAGATATCCGAACCAGGAGTTAGCTGAATTTTTGTATTCAGGGTTTAAGTTCGGTTTTCATATACCTTCACACCCGTTACCAGTCTTAGAGAAGCGGAAGAATTTGCGCTCGGCATTGCAGTTCCCGGACATAGTGACAGGAAAGTTAGCTAAAGAGGTTTCCCTAGGGAGGATGGATGGTCCGTTTGTTACATCACCCATCAGTAACTTGCGAGTTTCCCCTTTGGGTTTGATCCCTAAGAAGGAGCCTAATAAATTTAGGCTCATCCACCATTTATCATTCCCTAAGGGTGCGTCGGTCAATGAGGGCATTGACCCGGAACTTTGTTCTGTGGTTTATGCTTCCTTTGATGCGGCTGTGGAATGGGTAAGGAAGCTGGGTCCGGGTACCCTGTTGGCAAAATGTGATATTGAAGCGGCATTTCGGTTGTTGCCAGTTCACCCGGATAGTTTGTATTTACTGGGTTGTTTTTGGAATGGCGCTTATTTTGTGGATAGGTGTTTGCCAATGGGCTGTTCAATATCGTGTGCATATTTTGAGCGTTTCAGTTCTTTTCTGGAGTGGGTGGTGGTTCAGGAATCAGGTTGTCACTCTGTCATTCATTATTTGGATGATTTCCTGTGTTTGGGGCCGGGGGGATCTAGGGTTTGTTCGTTGTTGTTATCCACATTACAGTCTGTTTTTGAGTGTTTTGGAGTCCCGTTAGCGGTGGACAAAACGGTGGGGCCGGCTACTGAGCTAAGTTTTTTGGGTATTGTCATAGATACACAGCGGATGGAGTGTAGGCTACCAGTAGACAAAGTGTCAGATTTAAGAACAGAGGTGGCGGCGGCATTGACAGCAAAAAAGATTCGTCTGCGGGACCTGCAGTCTTTGTTGGGCAAATTAAATTTTGCATGCAGAATCCTACCTATGGGCCGCATTTTTAGTAGGAGGTTGGCTTCGGCGACAGGAGGGGTGGTGTCTCCCCACCATTTTATTAGACTAGGCAGTGAGTTGAAAGGGGATTTGAAAGTTTGGGATTCCTTTTTAAAACAGTTTAATGGCAGAGCATTAGTTATGGGGGGGGTGGTTGATGCGTTTGATTTCAAATTGTTTACGGATGCTGCGGGTGGAGCGGGTTTTGGGGCGTACTGTGAAGGGCAGTGGTGTGCGGGTCGGTGGCCTGAGTCCTGGGTACGAAAAGGGTGGGTAAAAAACGTGGCATTGTTGGAACTCTTCCCCATTGTGTTGGCAGTCACGCTCTGGGGGGAGAAGTTTCGGCACAAGAAGGTTCGTTTCCATTGTGACAACTTGGGAGTTGTGCAAGCCATCAACAGGGTAACGGCTTCTTCCCCCCCAGTTATTTGCCTATTGCAGCAGTTGGTTCTCCGGTGTTTGTCCCTTAATGCTTGGGTGTTTGCGGTGCATGTGCCTGGTTCCTCTAACTGTATAGCTGACGCACTTTCTCGTTTTCAGTGGGAGCGGTTTCGCCAGCTGGCCCCGGAGGCGAGTCAGGTCGGATTGGTGTGTCCAGAGTCGTTGTGGGAGATCCTGGAGGTACCGTAGCTTGTCTGTTGCAGGCATCATTGAGTGAAGGCACGTGGAGGATGTACGATAGGGCTTGGAGTAGGTGGCAGCAGTGGTGTAATGACCTAGGGGTCGAGGTACTGGACGGGGAAATTCCGTTGTTACTGTTCATTGGCCACGTGAAGGATCAAGGTTGGTCGGTTGCCAAGATCAATGGTTGCATGGCGGGCTTGGCTTTCGGATTCAAGTTGCGGAATTCCCCGGACATTACTAAGTCCTTTTTGGTCCGACAAATTTTGAAGGGTTATAGAAGGTTTCAGCGTGTCAAAGATTCCCGCCTACCGGTGTCCTTTTCGTTATTGTTACAGTTAGGGGAGCAGGTAGCTGGAGTGTGTCGCTCGGCTTGGGAGGTGAGCTTATTTAGACTAGCCTTTGCTCTGGCTTTTTTCGGAGCCTTTCGTTTAGGGGAGTTAGTGTGTGCAAGTGTGCAGCGGGAAGGGGGTCTGAGGACTGAGGATGTAACGTTATATGACGACAGGGTGCTGATTTATCTGAGATTTTCAAAGACGGATCAGGAGGGGAGGGGTCATTTAGTCTCATTGTTTGAGGTGCCGGGATGTCTATTGTGTCCAGTACGGTGTTTGCGGGATTTTCAAGGAAGGGCAGGGGTCGCGGCAGGCCCGATTCTCAGACACGAGGATGGCTCCTTTTTATCACGATTTCAATTTATAGCGGTATTCAAGAAATGTTTGCGTAATCTAGGAATGGACTCTGGCAAGTTTACGGGTCATTCCTTCAGGATAGGTGCTGCCACAGAGGCTGCTCGCTTGGGGGTGCGAGATGAAGTGATAAGGCGTATTGGGAGGTGGGAGTCGGAGCGTTTTCGGCTGTATGTGCGTTTAGGGGCAGTTTAAGGCTGTGTCTAACCATGTTTGTCTCGTTCTTTTTTCAGGTGATGCCCCGTTATTAGTTTGGATCCTGGGCCATTCGTTCGTGTTCTGGGGGGCATTACGATCGGATGTTCGGCAGAATGGGCGGCAGCTGGGGTTTGATCGGGGGACAGCCATAGTAAGATGGATCGGACGCAGAAGTATGGTGTGGGGTAGTGTTTTGCAGGAGGTTCATCGGCAAGCCAGGTTAGATAGAGTCCCAGATATCTTGGTGTTGCATGTTGGGGGAAATGACCTAGGGGTCCGACCTTGCAGAGAGTTGATCAGGGATATACGTTTTGATTTTTTGCGTTTGTGGTCCCTCTTCCCGTCAGTTGTCACTGTGTGGTCGGACATTGTCCCCAGGAAGGTCTGGAGGGAGGCGAGATCGGTTGAAAGGCTGAATAAGGCTAGGATTAAGCTGAACAGGGTGATTGGGCGGTTCTGTGCCAAACATGGGGCGGTGGTGGTGAGGCACCCCGAGTTGGAAGCAGGAACAGGAGGCTTTTGGAGACAGGATGGAGTCCACCTCAATGCGGTGGGCATTGATTTGTGGTCACTGGACTTGCAGGGAGGTATTGAAACAGCCCTCCGGGTGTGGCGGAACGCGCGAGCTTAAGGGCTGTCAAGCTGCGCGTTGTTGGCGGGGGGAGGTCATAGAAGCTGGGGCTACTGGATGGTAACGGTGAATGAGAGGGCCTCAATGGTGGGGCTGGACTCTCAGAGTTGGGGCACCTGGTTGGCTTGGTATGGCGTCCGTCAGTTGGTGTCCCCGAGCTTGTGGTACGCGGCTGGGGGCAAGATGGAATTGCCGTGGTGGTTTGTGGTCGTTTAAGGTGCAGTTAGGCGGCTTCTAGGACCCCCCTCGTCAGTTAGACATGTATATATTTATATATATATGTCATTGTTATATCAAGTGTTATGTTTATTCATGTTATTTATATTATTTAATAAAAGACGGCTGCTGTGGCCGATTTAATCCAAACAGTGGCTGTGTGTGGTTATTGGGAGAGGAAATGGGGAAGGTTAGTTAGCTAAATGATGGGGTAGTGGACCCGAGCGTAGCCAATAACCCTACTCAAGTGAGGCCGGACGAAGCGGCACGCTTCAGGGGAGGCCGGCATGAGGGGTTTTGTGAGCAAGGGTCAGGGAAGGTAAGGGTTAAGTGGATGAGTGCAGGAAAAGGGGGGAGGAGCTAGAAAGGGGCGGGGAGCGGCAGGCTGAAGTAGTGGTGAGGCAGGTCAGCGCCTGCCATTTTAGGAGCAGAGAGCCAGCATCTCCCTCCCTCCCTCCCGTAGTGTGTACTTGGATGTTTCAGGGCGGCAACGGTATATTATAGAGGGGATGCATATATAAAAAAAATAAAAATAAAAATAAAAATGTGTATTTTATAAATAAATAAATGTATTTAAAAAAAAAAAAAAATGGACAAGGGGTGGTGGACGGAGTGTGTCTTTAAGTGTTGCGTTTGTCGCAGCAGTCGTGGCGGGGGGAGGTCATAGAAGCTGGGGCTACTGGATGGTAACGGTGAATGAGAGGGCCTCAATGGTGGGGCTGGACTCTCAGAGTTGGGGCACCTGGTTGGCTTGGTATGGCGTCCGTCAGTTGGTGTCCCCGAGCTTGTGGTACGCGGCTGGGGGCAAGATGGAATTGCCGTGGTGGTTTGTGGTCGTTTAAGGTGCAGTTAGGCGGCTTCTAGGACCCCCCTCGTCAGTTAGACATGTATATATTTATATATATATGTCATTGTTATATCAAGTGTTATGTTTATTCATGTTATTTATATTATTTAATAAAAGACGGCTGCTGTGGCCGATTTAATCCAAACAGTGGCTGTGTGTGGTTATTGGGAGAGGAAATGGGGAAGGTTAGTTAGCTAAATGATGGGGTAGTGGACCCGAGCGTAGCCAATAACCCTACTCATGGATTTGTTATAGAGCAGGCTCGTCCTCGTGATGTCACTTTGATTCCCCTGCTGTATTTTTAGCTGCGGCCAGGCTGAATAGGATTGTCATCGTGCACATGTACCTTGACCCTCTATTATTTCTTGTCTGTATACAAAGACTTGCAGCTGATCCATGAAGCCCTGTGTGCATGTGGCAGATGGACTTTGGTACAATTTGCTCAGATTCCGGCCTCCTCTGTTAGGACTGACGCAGGTGAGTCTCTTCTCGGTTTTTATGCTTTCGTTATGTATTTTATGTGATTTTATAGGTAATGATTTAATATTTTTTGAAGGTTTTTTAATTGCACTGCTTAGGCAATGGTTTACAGCATTGGATTAGACAGTAGGATTATTTTATTCACATCACCCTATATGTAAGGGTCCATTCACACATCCGTGCGTGTTTTGCGGGTCCGCAAAACACGGACACCGGTAATGTGCGTTCTGCATTTTGCGGACCGCACATCTCCGGCACTTAATAGGAAATGCCTAATCTTGTCCGCAATTGCGGACAAGAATAGGACATGTTCTGTTTTTTTGGGATCGGAATTGCGGACCCGGAAGTGCGGGTCCGCATTTCCGGATCAGGGCAGCACATTGTGCGGCCCCATAGAAATGAATGGGTCTGCAATTCAGTTCCGCAAAATGCGGAACGGAATTGCGGACGTGTGAATGGACCCTTAGGGAAATGCCTTGTAGGTAGAGGTATACAGATCCATCTATTATGGAGATTGGGTTGGTGCACTCTATTGTTTTATGAGCTGTTCATTGGACAGTATCCAGCTAAACCTTCTCTATACTCTTTTAGGTAGGTATGAGTTAGTTAGGGGGGTGACCTATCCTCAGGATAGGGCTGTGATGGCTAACCTCTGGCACTCCAGCTGTGGCAAAACTACAATTCCCAAGATGTACACTTTCTTGGCTGTTCTCCGAACTCCATAGAAATGAATGGAGCATGCTAGGAGTTGTAGTTTCACCACAGCTGGCGTGCCGGAGATTAGCTATCATTGGGATAGATCATCAATTTCAGATCACTGGGGCGGTGGGGTCCGACCCCCGGCAGCAGCCACGGTTTTGGAAGTAAACAGTGTACGAGTCGGAACACCACAGCGCTGTACACTGGTGACCATTCTTAGATTCTGCAGCTCAGCTCCTATGCAAGTGGATGGTAGCTGACCACCAGTACCCAAGAATGACCACTACACAGTGTGGGATCTTTGGAGATCCAGTTCTGTTTACTTCCAGGACAGACCCCACCGATCTCATATTAATGACCTATCCTATCAATAGGACATCAATGTTTTAGTCCCAGGAAACCCATTTAATACTGGAAAATCCTTGCAGAATACTCATCTAATTGCCAGAATGAAGTGAGGCTGCAAAGAGCATCTCTTTCTCTGGAAGACCCATCACGTGTATGAATTACATTGATTTAAATGAGAATTATGTATTGCTTCAAGGGGTATTCCATGATTTTGATATTGAAAGGCCCTCCATAGGATTAGTGTTCAGTATCAGGTCAGTCGAAGTCCAACTCCTGCCCCCCGACCGATCAGCTAATAGGGCTTTTGCGCTATGGCAAGTGCTACATACCCTTCATTGTTTCCCAATCACACCTCCATACATGTTGTACTGCTAGTGTCTAGAACAGGGGTGCATCTAGCCTTTCTGCGGCTTGAGGCAAAAATTTAAAATTGAAAAGTTCTCATCCTAACCTCCTAACATTACATACAGTAATACAAAACATGTGGAGTAATACAGCGCCACATACCTCTTACATCCAGTGACGTCCTCTCTGATGTAGATGTTCTCTTTCCTCATCTTCTCCTTTCACACCAGACCGCCATGATGATTTCTTTCAGCCGCATCCCATCTCTGTTGACAGACATCTTAGTTTCCTACTATTTCATCATCCTCCCACCTTTTGAACACCCCATTCTGCCACCCCTAATACTGTGCCATCTGTGCTCCCCAATACTATACTGCAGGAACAGTCCCCCTGATATACTAGTACCATGCAGATAATGCCCCATCCAATAATTATTGGCATGCCCTAAAAAATAATTGTGCCAGGTGGCCCCCCACAGTAATAGTGGTCCCAAGAGTCCCATCAATAGTAATAATTCTCTCCCCACTACAGTGCCCCCAACAGTACTAATGTACCCACTGTGCCCCAGAAGTAATAATGCTCCCATAGTGCTCATACTAGAATTCATGTTCCCCATAGTCCCCCAGTAGTAATAATTCTCCTTATGTGTGACAGTAGAAAAATGCCCCCTTATAATGTGAGTCAGTACAAAAATGCCCCCTTATAATGTGCTCTACTATAAAAAATACCCCCCTATAATGAGAGCCAGAACAAAAAACACCCCATTATAATGTGTGCTAGTGCAAAAAATGCCCCCTTGTGTGTCCCAGTACAAAAATACCCCCTCTTAGTGCTCCCAGTTTAACTAATGTCCCCAAGGTGCCCCCTTCTGTGCCAGTAAAAAATAACGCTATATAGTGCCCCCAGTAGATGTTCCCATAGTGCTCCTCTCCCCCTTCCCCATAGTTCCCCCATAATGTGTGCCAGTATATAATACCCCTATATAGTTTCCCCAGTAGATGCCCCATAGTGCCCTCCATAATGTGTGCCAATATAAAATGCCCCCAGTAGATGCCCCCATAGTGCTCCTCTCCCCCTTCCCCATATTCACCAACCAGTATGTTATTGGCGGTGCGGCCCTGGTTTGGTATTGTATCTCAGTCTCATTCATTTGAATGGGGTGGACAGCAATGAGTTGCAGTACCAGACACTGCCACTAAGTAATGTCCAGAGCTATGTCTGGTCAGCAGTGAAGGGGACACAGAGCAGCTGACCACTGGGGGTACCCAAAGTGGAATACCCACCGATGTGATATTGATAGGCTGTCCTAAGTATAGACCATCAATATCAGTGTCCCAAGATGTAGCCTTTACGGGCATATGGACATCATAGAGAGTCAGGAGCAGCGAGCCCATATATAAACCCCATGCTTATATATGATATTTTTTCCTATATATCCTGTTTCTCTCCGATGGCAGATGTCAGGAGAGGGAAGGGTCGGGTGGTGGTAACTGCCTGCGAAAGATGTTAGGCATTGATCTCTCCCATTCACAACACATGCATGCTTGGTGATTGGGGGATGGGGAAAAATAGCTGTTGGTCGGACAGTTACTGTATGTCGTGTATGACTGGGTTTTTATTACCCCTTTATTTCGTACATTCACCTGATTGGTGAATGTCCCACTGTTGGGTCTCCCATTCATCAGGAAAATGAAGAGAGCACAACAATTGGAGTGCAGCTCTGGAGGAAATCTCAACCACATTGAGCATTATAAAAAGTTATGTCAGAAGCTCACAACCGTTTTATCAAAAGGGCTTATGCACACGACCACAAATAAAAACACGGATCCGCAAAAAAAAAAAAAAAGATGAAATCCATGTGACGTCCATGTTGCATCTGTTTTTTGTCAGATCCATTGTAACGATGGCTGTTCCTGTCCACAAAACGGACAAAAATAGGACATGTTCTATATTTTTTTTCCGAAAGGACGTGCGGACACGGAATCCACACAAACTCATTTCAGTATTTTTTTTTTTTTCAAACCCCATTGAAATTAATGGTTCTATATACGGACCTGTAAAAAAACAGAATGGAAACGGAAGAAAAATATGTTTGTGTGCATGAGCCCTAAAAGCGCAGTATGCTTACCTACCTGAAGTAATAGACTATTTATTTGGCCTTTGAATATAGTGATAAATGGAGTCAGGATTCTGCTGATATAACCAGAACAGCTGTAGAAAAATCTAATTCAGCTACTCTGCTTATTCATGTCACTCCTGCTTCTATAGGGAACAATTCACATTATACATAATATTATGGAATTTTCTTGCAAATATTCTAACTAGAATGAACCAGAAGTGGAGTTTCACTTTAAAGGGAATATGACATCAGGAAATGATCTATTGGTTAAAGGGCATCTGTCAGCAGTTTTGTACCTATGACACCGGCTGACCTGTTACATGTGCGCTTGGCAGCTGAAGGCATCTGTGTTGGTCCCATGTTCGTATGTGCCCGCATTGCTGAGAAAAATAATGTTTTATTATATGCAAATGAGCCTCTAGGAGCAATGGGGGCGTTACCATTACTCCTCGAGGCTCTGCTCTCTCTGCAACTGCCGCGCCCTCTGCACATTGATTGACAGGACCAGGCGGCGTAAACGTCATCACATCTGGTCCTGTCAATCAAAGTGGAGAGAGCACAGCAGTTGCAGAGTGGAAATTTTTTATATTTGCATTCCACTCATATTTAGTCCAAAAATCATAGAAAAATTACGATTTTGAAACCAAAATGAGTATTCATAGCCTTTAAATCATATTTTTATGTTACACATACAGATGTAGCCAAGCTAAAACTGACTCTGATAACACGTCATAGTGTTCTCGTGACAAAGGCCATTTGAATCCATTGAAAAAGATTATTAACATTATCTTGCCATTGTTAACCTCAAGTTTAGCTCTGTTACATTTGTATTTATAATTAATTTTTGTCGTTTTTTTTTTAATTTTCCATGTCAACAATAAAAATCAAGCAGTTTTTACACTGGTCACTAGGCCTAATAATATTTTGGAGAGGATGGAGAACCGCACTCTACTTAGTAGGTTCTGGTGCCAACCAAGGGCTGCAAGCAGCCAGTATACACGTAGTAAAATTGAGGCACACAGTTTTCAGTGTTGCAATTTCAAAAGGATTTATTCATTCAAATCATATAGTAGTTTCATCCATTTGCCCAATATTTATATTAGTAAGTATGAACAGTATTCTTAGACCGGACGTTTCGGTCACATAGGACCTTCATCTGCGGTCACATTTTTATCTATAACCAAATAATTAACATGAGCTGGATTAGAACTACTGAAACATTCAAGCTAGATACATATATTCAAACATATTATAGTAAGTCCTAAAAGATCGGTGCTAAATAACAATTATCTACAGTACAGACCAAAAGTTTGGACACACCTTCTCATTCAAAGAGTTTTCTTTATTTTCATGACTATGAATTAACACATGTGGAATTATATACATAACAAACAAGTGTGAAACAACTGAAAATAAGTCATATTCTAGGTTCTTCAAAGTAGCCACCTTTTGCTTTGATTACTGCTTTGCACACTCTTGGCGTTCTGAAACTAGTTTAACCACGTATATGTCAAAGTATATAGTCTGAATACTGGTTACATTAAATGAAATACATATAATATAATGAGGTACATGTGATTTATATTTGGATTACTGCAGCTATGTATACCTTATTGCAATATCTAAGCAGGTTCTCCAAATAGAACATATGCAGATTTCTCCCAAATTTATGTTTTACATTTTCACCCCTTGCAGCCTGTTATGGTCCACCCATGTCATAAAATACATGATAATTTCACCCCTAGCGGCCCGCTCTGTGATCCTTTATGCTGGTCGAGCGCTGAATATCGATAACCTGTGGGGAATAAAAGTCTTGTTAAGGCTGGGTAGTGTCAGCGGTACCTGTTCTGACGGGTATGCAGGCTTGTGGGGCGCTGGATGCATGGCGTCTGGATCGCCCTGCCGCGGTTTAAAATCGTATGGGCTAATGGTAGTTCCGGTCATGTGATCGGAAGTCACGTGACGCCTGGGACGAACGTGTGCGTTCCAATAGCGACGTCACGTGAGCGCTGAGTTCCACATTCTGCGCCATGGGGACTGCTCTAGATCTAATCTTGGGAGAGGGAAATTTATGTCCAATATAAAGGGGAATTAATGGGAAATGTAACTCAGCATAATCAGGTAGTAAATAAATGCATGATAAGGTAATAAATAAGTACAATGTGGAAATATATAATATAATAAAGATTAGTTCACTATAAAAGGGGAGATGAAGAGCAGGGTGGAAAGAAAGAAAAAGGGAAACGGAAAATCGGGGACAACCGGAGAAGAGAGAGGGGGGGGGGGGGGAGATGATCTCACCCACACCCGATGCAGACAAAAATTATTCTCAGCGAGTCTGTGGAGAAAATGGAATAATATTTAGACTATATTCTTAACATTTACAACGGTACAATCATGTATTGATTAAAAAAATATATATCACATTCACGATTCAGACCATTAGGTGAAAGTGTCCCTAATTTGTGGATCCAAAAGGCCTCCCTTTGTCCGGTTACCACCTCTCCTGGGTCGATCCACTTGTTCCAAGATCTGGAAACGAAGTTGCGAAATTTGGTGTTTCTTGAGCATTGAGCGCAGTGTAAGCAGGGATATGTGCCTTGTCGTCTGCTCCGTAGATGGGTCTGTATCAATGGTTTAGTGAGGCTCCCTATATCAGCCTTAACCAATTTGTCCCTAATATTGGGGGGTCTTTTATAGCAAGTTAATAGGGGTTGTTTAAACTCTCGTATCCCAGGATAAGCTTTAGCCAATAATGGCCAATGTTGTTTAAAAGCCTGTTGTATCTTTGGCATTAAAGGGTGGTACGTGGTTACGCATGCTATTCTTTTGACTGGTAGGTTGCGGCCTGCGGGTCTCTTTGAGATTATGTAAGGCCCTTTTTAGAATAATCTCAGGATAGCCCCTGTGTGAGAATTTTTGGGTCATCATGTCAAGGCGCGCGATTTTGGTTGTGTCGTCAGTGACGATCCGATTAACTCGCGTGAACTGTGATCGTGGTAGGGAGTCCTTCTTGGCTCGGGGGTGGCAACTCCTGTAATGTAGGAGACTGTTGCGGTCAGTTGGTTTATTGTAAAAGGTCTATTGATAGTGCTCCTGTTTGGTCAATTTTTATGAGTGTATCTAGAAAACTGATCTAGTCTTTGCTAGTATGTGAGGTGAAGCCTAGCTCACTATATACCTGATTAAGGTTCTCTACAAATCTGAATATAGTAGATGTCGGTCCCCTCCAGATGCAAAAGACATCGTCTATAAAACGGTACCATACATCGGCGTATTGACAGAACAAGGGATTCGTGTAGACGAAATCCTCCTCGAATGCTATTATGAAATCATTTGCATAAGGCGTGGCCACATTGGACCCCATAGCGGTACCCCTTCTTTGGCCATAGTAGGTGTCACCAAATAGGAAGAAATTTTTCTTGAGTATTATCTCAAGAACCGTGAGGCAAAATTCCTGCTGTATGGCAATCAAGTTGGAGTTATTTTGTAAAAGTCTTGCTGTTGCTTGTATGCCCTTGTCGTGCGCTATAGATGTATATAGGCTATTAACGTCTAGAGTAAGTAGGGTACTGTCTGGTGTTAACGTTATTTCTTTTAGTTTTTTAAGGAAGTCAGATGTGTCCAGTATGAAGGATCTAGGCGTCTTAACCGCCTCCGGACCGCCTAACGCAGGATCGCGTTCCGGAGGCTGGCAGGCTGTAGATGCGATTTTTTTTAACCCCTAACAGGTTTATTAGACGCTGTTTTGATAACAGCGTCTAATATACCTACTACCTGGTCCTCTGGTGGTCCCTTTTGCTTGGATCGACCACCAGAGGACACAGGCAGCTCTGTAATAAGTAGCACCAAGCACCACACTACACTACACCCCCCCCTGTCACTTATTAACCCCTGATCACCCCATATAGACTCCCTGATCACCCCCCTGTCATTGATCACCCCCCTGTCATTGATCACCCCCCTGTAAGGCTCCATTCAAAAGTCTGTAAGTGTTTTACGGATCCTCGGATCCGCAAAACACATACGGACGTCTGAATGGAGCCTTACAGGGGGGTGATCACCCCATATAGACTCCCTGATCACCCCCCTGTGATTGATCACCCCCCCTGTAAGGCTCCATTCAGACGTCCGTTTGTGTTTTGCGGATCCGATCCGTGGATCCGCAAAACACATACGGACATCTGAATGGAGCCTTACAAGGGGGTTATCAATGACAGGGGGGTGATCACCCCATATAGACTCCCTGATCACTCCCTGGTTTGTTTTTTTTCTTACAAAGTCTCATATTCCACTAACTTGTGACAAAAAATAAAATCTCACATGAACTCACTATACCCCTCACGGAATCCAAATGCGTAATTTTTTTTAGACATTTATATTCCAGACTTCTCACGCTTTAGGGCCCCTAAAATGCCAGGGCAGTATAAATACCCCACATGTGACCCCATTTCGGAAAGGAGACACCCCAAGGTATTCGCTGAGGGGCATATTGAGTCCATGAAGAATTGAACTTTTTGTCCCAAGTTAGCGGAAAGGGAGACTTTGTGAGAAAAAAAAATATTAATTTCCGCTAACTTGTGCCAAAAAAAAAAAATCTTATATGAACTCGCCATGCCCCTCATTGAATACCTTGGGGTGTCTTCTTTACAAAATGGGGTCACATGTGGGGTATTTATACTGCCCTGGCATTTTAGGGGCCCTAAAGCGTGAGAAGGGGTCTGGGATCCAAATGTCTAAAAATGCCCTCCTAAAAGGAATTTGGGCCCCTTTGCGCATCTAGGCTGCAAAAAAGTGTCACACATCTGGTATCTCCGTACTCAGGAGAAGTTGGGGAATGTGTTTTGGGGTGTCATTTTACATATACCCATGCTGGGTGAGATAAATATCTTGGTCAAATGCCAACTTTGTATAAAAAAATGGGAAAAGTTGTCTTTTGCCGAGATATTTCTCTCACCCAGCATGGGTATATGTAAAAAGACACCCCAAAACACATTGCCCTACTTCTTCTGAGTACGGCGATACCAGATGTGTGACACTTTTTTGCAGCCTAGGTGGGAAAATGGGCCCACATTCCAAAGACCACCTTTCGGATTTCACAGGGCATTTTTTACACATTTTGATTTCAAACTACTTCTCACACATTAGGGCCCCTAAAATGCCAGCGCAGTATAACTACCTCACATGTGACCCCATTTTGGAAAGAAGACACCCCAAGGTATTCTGTGAGGGGCATGGCTAGTTCCTAGAATTTTTTATTTTTTGTCACAAGTTAGCGGAAAATGATGATTTTTTATTTTATTTATTTTTTTCTTACAAAGTCTCATATTACACTAACTTGTGACAAAAAATAAAAACTTCCATGAACTCACTATGCCCATCACGAAATACCTTGGGGTGTCTTCTTTCCAAAATAGGGTCACTTGTGGGGTAGTTATACTGCCCTGGCATTTTAGGGGCCCTAATGTGTGAGAAGTGGTTTGAAATCAAAATGTGTAAAAAATGCCCTGTGAAATCCGAAAGGTGCTCTTTGGAATGTGGGCCCATTTGCCCACCTAGCCTGCAAAAAAGTGTCACACATCTGGTATCGCCATACTCAGAAGAAGTAGGGCAATGTGTTTTGGGGTGTCTTTTTACATATACCCATGGTGGGTGAGAGAAATATCTCGGCAAAAGACAACTTTTCCCATTTTTTTATACAAAGTTGGCATTTTACCCAGATATTTATCTCCACTAGCATGGGTATATGTAAAATTACACCCCAAAACACATTGCCCAACGTCTCCTGAGTACGGCGATACCACATGTGTGACACTTTTTTGCAGTCTAGGTGGGCAAAGGGGCCCACATTCCAAAGAGCACCTTTAGGATTTCACAGGGCATTTTTTACACATTTTGATTTCAAACTACTTCCCACACATTAGGGCCCCTAAAATGCCAGGGCAGTATAACTACCCCACTTTGGAAAGAAGACACCCCAAGGTATTTCGTGATGGGCATAGTGAGTTCATGGAAGTTTTTATTTTTTGTCACAAGTTAGTGGAATATGAGACTTTGTAAGGAAATAAAAATTATAAATAAAATATCATCATTTTCCGCTAACTTGTGACAAAAAATAAAAAGTTCTATGAACTCACTATGCCCATCAGCGAATACCTTAGGGTGTCTACTTTCCGAAATTGGGTCATTTGTGGGGTGTTTCTACTGTCTGGGCATTGTAGAACCTCAGGAAACATGACAGGTGCTCAGAAAGTCAGAGCTGCTTCAAAAAGCGGAAATTCACATTTTTGTACCATAGTTTGTAAACGCTATAACTTTTACCCAAACCATTTTTTTTTTTACCCAAACATTTTTTTTTTTATCAAAGACATGTAGAACAATAAATTTAGAGAAAAATTTATATATAGATGTCGTTTTTTTAAAAAAAAAATTACAACTGAAAGTGAAAAATGTCATTTTTTTGCAAAAATTTCGTTAAATTTCGATTAATAACAAAGTAAAAATGTCAGCAGCAATGAAATACCACCAAATGAAAGCTCTATTAGTGAGAAGAAAAGGAGGTAAAATTCATTTGGGTGGTAAGTTGCATGACTGAGCAATAAACCGTGAAAGTAGTGTAGTGCAGAAGTGTAAAAAGTGGCCTGGTCATTAAGGGGGTTTAAGCACTGGGGGCTGAGGTGGTTAATTAATGGTGTGAGGATTTTTTCCAAGTAAATAGCTAGAGGGGAAAGTATAGAGTCGGTTGATGCAACTGTTGGACGCCCCCCCAAGGGGGCGGGGGGGGGGGACTTTGATGAATCTTTGGTAGCGTGTAGAAAACCGGAGTGATAGGATTCTGTTTAACAAGGAAACTGGACGTCATGGGATCTATAATCCCTGACTTTGAATATGTGTCTATCGTGTTGGAGATTAATCCCTGTATCTGCGTAGTGGGATCTCTTGGCAGTATTCCATATGTATCGGTGTCTGAAAGTTGTCTCAATTTCTGCCATATAGTCCACCTTATCCATGACAACCAGGGCTCCCCCTTTGTCCGCAGGTTTTATGATAATATTTTTGTTACGTTGTAACGCTTTGACTGCTAATCTCTCGCCAGGGGACAAATTTGTGTGTTTGAAATGGCCCTGTGAATTTTATGTACTAAGTTCTGAGATAAGGAGATGTATGTCTCCACTGGGTGTTTGTTTTTAGGTGGCATAAAGGAACTCTTGTTCCTTAAGCCTAAGTTATCGATGGATAGTGGTCCTGGTGGAGTAGATATGTATTTTTGTTGCGGTGGAACTTCTTCAAAATGAGTTTTAAGTCTTAATGTTCGGTAAAATCTTTGTAGTTCCTAATAATAGTCATCACTTCTTGGTCTGTACAGATCACTTTACTGTAGTTATCTGCTTATCATCACAAACAGGATTACAATGACAGATATAATCTATATAGATAATAGGATACACCATTCACAATTGGCGATATCACAGCTTATCTTCTCCCTTTTGACCTCTGCACAGGTCACAGAGGATGCCTAGAAAACTCTCCCATAGAAGGTAGTGAGTCAGCTCCTGTCCATTGTGTCTATGGACCATGGTGGCTGCCGTAAAGCATATCTCCAAATGCTGTTAAGAAAATAAAAAAAGGTTTAAAGAAAAGAATATGTATTGTGATCTGGTTTCAACCAGCAGAAAAACATTTTGGTGACACATTCCCTTTAAGTGTCAGGTACTAGGATAACGGACATTATTAAAAGTGAACTAATTTACATTATTATCTTCTAGGACTTACAGGTGACAGCTCTTGATTAAAATGGACCATGGCCCCCCCTATTGGTTCAAGCAGTCCCACGCCAGACCACCTGCAGATATGGGCCACTGGAGAGGAGAAATGTGTCCGCCCCCACCTCCGTATCATCACAAACATGGTGATTACGGATATTACTCTCCATATCTAATGCAAGGAGGCCATCAAGCATGGCCTGGCCAGTGGATGGACTATTACTCTCAGCACCCAGCAACCACATCTAGATACATAGATCACAGGAGGCCTGCATCCAGAGCGGAAGTATATGACAGGAGTGAAGCATATCGGCCATTGTCCAGGTGAGATGACGCGATACATATTTTTACCGTTATGATGGATCACCAGGTACTAAAACATTCAATAAAAAGTTTTTAAAATGTCAACACTTCCGCAGATTCACCACCATCATCAGAACATTTCCCCCTTTATTAGGAAGTTGGGTATTTAACCCCTTTATGACCTTCGCCATACATGTACGGCGGAAGTCTGCACTTTAAAGATAGCGCCTGCTTATGCATGCAGCAGGTGCCATAGCCACCGGGTTTCTGCTGACCTGGGGCGAATGTAAGCAAACAGCCATAAGGCCTCCTGCACACGAACGTGTGCTCCCCGTGGTCGTGCGGGCCGCAATGCACAAACACCGTCTGTGGGGCAGCCGCAGCGGATCGCAGACCCATTCACTTTAATGGCTCCGCGATCCGGCCGTTCCGCAAAAAAATAGGACATGTTCTATCTTTTTGTGGAACGTAAGTACGGGCCGAAACCCCTCACGGAAGCACTCAGTAGTGCTTCCGTAGGGTTCCGTTGCACACCATTCCGCATCTCCAGATTTGCGGACCCATTGAAGTGAATGGGTCCGCATCCATGATGCGGAATGCACATGGAACGGTGCCCGTGTATTGCGGATCCACAAATGCGGTCCGCAATAGGGCCACGAAGCGCACACGTTCGTGTGCAGGAGGCCTAAGGCTGATCCTGTACGTTTAACCCCTCAGATGCCATGGTCAAATGTGCTCCCGCACCCGTAACAGCGTTCCGCTGCTGATGGCTCGAGCCTTGAGAAGGTTCTGATACCTATCACTGGTATATACCAATAGAGATGGCCAGTTCACAGTGTTCGCCAGCGAACACATGCGATCTGCCATCTTAACTGACAAGTCCGGCGAGGCACAGGTAAGTCCTTACCTGTGCCTGTGCGCGAGCCGGTCTGAAATAAAATGAAATGCGGTTCTCGGAACTGCCTGCTCCCGGAGACCGCATTTCATTTCAGACCGGCTCGCGCACAGGCACAGGTAAGGACTTACCTGTGCCTCGCCGGACTTGTCAGTTAAGATGGCAGATCGCATGTGTTCGCTGGCGAACACTGCAAACTAACCATCACTGTATACCAATACAGGCTGCAGGGATACTATATAGTGAATGGTGTGTTCTGTGATGGATATATACCGATCACAGAACTCAATTGGCAATCTAATGATTGCCAGTTATACAAGGTGCCTTAAAAAAAGTAAAAAAAATAAATAAATTATATACAGTGGGGGAAATAATTATTTGACCCCTCACTGATTTTGTAAGTTTGTCCAATGACAAAGAAATGAAAAGTCTCAGAACAGTATCATTTCAATGGTAGGTTTATTGTAACAGTGGCAGATAGCACATCAAAAGGAAAATCGAAAAAATAACTTTAAATAAAAGATAGCAACTGATTTGCATTTCATTGAGTGAAATAAGTATTTGAACCCTCTAACAAAAAAAGACTTAATACTTGGTGGAAAAACCCTTGTTTGCAAGCACAGAGGTCAAACGTTTCTTGTAATTGATGACCAAGTTTGCGCACATTTTAGGAGGAATGTTGGTCCACTCCTCTTTGCAGATCATCTCTAAATCCCTAAGGTTTCGAGGCTGTCTCTGTGCAACTCTGAGCTTGAGCTCCCTCCATAGGTTTTCGATTGGATTAAGGTCCGGAGACTGACTAGGCCACTCCATGACCTTAATGTGCTTCTTCTTGAGCCACTCCTTTGTTGCCTTTGCTGTATGTTTTGGGTCATTGTCGTGCTGGAACACCCATCCACGACCCATTTTCAGTTTCCTGGCAGAGGGAAGGAGGTTGTCGCTCAGGATTTCACGATACATGGCTCCGTCCATTTTCCCGTTTATGCGAATAAGTTGTCCTGTGCCCTTAGCAGAAAAACACCCCCAAAGCAAAATGTTTCCACCCCCATGCTTGACGGTGGGGACGGTGTTTTGGGGGTCATAGGCAGCATTTTTCTTCCTCCAAACACAGCGAGTTGAGTTAATGCCAAAGAGCTCTATTTTGGTCTCATCAGACCACAGCACCTTCTCCCAGTCACTCTCTGAATCATTCAGGTGTTCATTGGCAAACTTCAGACGGGCCTGCACATGTGCCTTCCTGAGCAGGGGGACCTTGCGAGCCCTGCAGGATTTTAATCCATTGCGGTGTAATGTGTTTCCAATGGTTTTCTTGGTGACTGTGGTCCCTGCTAATTTGAGGTCATTAACTAACTCCTCCCGTGTAGTTCTAGGATGCTTTTTCACCTTTCTCAGAACCATTGACACCCCACGAGGTGAGATCTTGCGTGGAGCCCCAGAGCGAGGTCGATTGATGGTCATTTTGTGCTCCTTCCATTTTCGAACAATCGCACCAACAGTTGTCACCTTCTCTCCCAGCTTCTTGCTAATGGTTTTGTAGCCCATTCCAGCCTTGTGCAGGTCTACAATATTGTCTCTGACATCCTTGGACAGCTCTTTGGTCTTTCCCATGTTGGAGAGTTTGGAGTCTGCTTGATTGATTGATTCTGTGGACAGGTGTCTTTTATACAGGTGACTAGTTAAGACAGGTGTCCTTAATGAGGGTGACTAATTGAGTAGAAGTGTCTAACCACTCTGTGGGAGCCAGAACTCTTAATGGTTGGTAGGGGTTCAAATACTTATTTCACTCAATGAAATGCAAATCAGTTGCCATCTTTTATTTAAAGTTTTTTTTTTCGATTTTCCTTTTGATGTGCTATCTGCCACTGTTACAATAAACCTACCATTGAAATGATACTGTTCTGAGACTTTTCATTTCTTTGTCATTGGACAAACTTACAAAATCAGTGAGGGGTCAAATAATTATTCCCCCCACTGTATATATATGTATTAAGGCAGATTGCCTGGATTTGTGGGAGGGGCTGAGGTCCGCCTCCAGCCTATTTAGGGCACTCCCCTTACCTTGCTCCTGCACCGTCTGAGGTCTGAGCTTTGGAGAGAGGAGGTCGCTTGTGGAGTGTCTGGAGAGTTGCCTGCGAGTCGCTGAATTTCTGGGAGTTTTTCGTTGCCATCAGTTCTGGATTTGGAGCATTTTGGTTCTATTTTTCCAGCTTTACTCAGGTTCACTGTGGGTCACGTTTGCCCGTTAAACTGCGAGTCATCCATACGGTGCAGCCGGGGCCTCACGGTTGCCCCCTGTACCGGTTCATTTCATTTCATCATACGCTGCACCAATGTCACTGTTTTCTCGTACAAGTCACCAGTATTTCATTTCTGTCACGCCTTGTTCATGCACAAATTTGTCTACACCGTACCACTATTCCGGTCAGCACCCCTGCGGCAGGCATGCAGTCGTTCCTGGGCAATCCCCCATTTCTGTTCATTTCATTTCACCAAACGCTGCACTAATGTCACAGCTTTCTCGCCCAGGTCACCAGCATCTCATTTCTGTCATGTCTTGTTCATACATAAATTTATCTGCACCGTATCACCACTCCGGTCAACACCCCTGCGGCATGCAGGCAGTGGTTTTCTGAGTCATCCATACGGTACAGCCGGGGCCTCACGGTTGCCCCTGTACCGGTTCATTTCATTTCATCATACGCTGCACCAATGTCACGGTTTTCTCATACAAGTCACCAGTATTCATTTCTGTCACGCCTTGTTCATGCGCAATTTGTCCACACCGTACTACGATTCCGGTCAACACCTCTGCAGCATGCGGCAATGGTTTCTGGCCTAATCCCCCATTTCTGTTTCATTTCATTTCATGGACGCTGCGCTAATGTCACGGATTTCTCACAGTCACCAGCATCTCATTTTGTCATGTCTTGTTCAAGCAATCTTCCCACAGAAACAACACTGCGGTCAGCACCCCTGTGGTTCCAGGCTCGTTCCCCATTTCTTTTTCAGTCCATATCACCCCACAATCACCCACATTCATGCCCCCCCCCTCCTCATGTTCATGTGCACGGCTGCAGGAGCACAAATGCGTATGAGTCATTCATACGGTACAGGCAGGGCCTCACGGTTGCCCCTGTACCGGTTCATTTCATTTCATCAATGCGCACCAATGTCACGGTTTTCATACAAAGTCACCAGTATTCATTTCTGTCACACCTGTTCATGCGCATTTGTTCACAAACCGTACCACCATTTCGGTCAACAGCTCTGCAGCAGGCGGCCAATGGTGCCTGGATCAATCCCCCATTTCTGTTGTTTATATCACACACGCTGCACCCATGTCACGGCTTCTCGCATCAATCACCGGCAGCTCATTGCTCTCATGCCTATTCTGGCGTCTCCCCACAGGACCGTCACTCCGGTCAGCTCCCTGGGGGTTCCGGCCCCATTCCCCATTTCCCATTTCTGGGTTAGTTCATTTCACCCCTCACATCCAACATTCATGCCCCCCCCCCCCCCCCCCTCGCATTCAGGAACACAGCTACGGGGGCCAGCTGCGGTGCTCCCGGCACACCCCCTATTCATTTCAACCTCCTCTGGGCTTACCGCTGCACAGACATCCCCTCCCCACCGCCTCCTGCCTGTTTTGCCGCTCCTCCTGCCGCGCGGCCGATGGCGCCCGGCCGCGTCCTGGTGCCTGGTCTGCGCATGCGCGGCCGGGGTTCTGCGCATGCGCGTCGATTCCGTCAGCGCATGCGCGGTGTCCCGGCGGCCGTGCGCGCGGCATCTGATGCGGGGGGCCGCCGTCGGACGGTCCGGCCCGGCTGGTCGGCTGAGCTCAGGGGGCGCCGGTCACACAGGGGGCCCCTCCTGCGCAGGTTGCAGGGGGGGCTTCCAGCACGCCCCTCCAAGTCAAACATCACCCCAGCAGCCCCACACAATAATAAAAATTTAAAAGAAAAAAAAACAGGGGGGAGGAGTTATCGTCTGGTTACTAATAAGGGAAAAAAAAAAAAAAAAGGGGGGGGGGAAGAGATATCAGCTGGTCACCAAAAAAAATAAAAAAATAAAAAAAATAATTAAAGGACACAGACCAATACGTTCCATTGGATTGCAAAACGCACATTCCCACTTGTGCATGGCCATGCGCCACGTGCTGGTCTCTTCTCACACCAGGCGCAAGCTATCATTTCATGAACAACCGTCATGATCCTCCGGGTCATGCATATGTACCATGTACATTGTCACATTTCATCACACTATTTTATGTCTACCGTCCCCCTTTTTCAGGCGGTCAACCTATATTGTATTTTGCACTACCATGTATCCGGAGAATTTTTTCTTACCACCAGGTACGTTCACCTGCTCATTTAACAAAAGTCTTCCTTACATTTCGAATGATCCCGTTAGGGTCAGCGTGCTGGCTTTAGGGGCACCATCATCCCACTAGGTTACCCCCTTCTTGGCTTCGCCAGCAGTTAGTGGTCCCGCGAGGCCGACACCCCGCCTCAAACGTACAGAGGCACCCGCCTAACGCGCCACCTCGTTAGTAAGCCGCCTCGCATGTTGCATAGAGAGGGCCTCACCTGTCACTCCCTTCCCCTAGTCCTGTCTTACAGTCACCGAGAGGCCAACGCTCCTGCCACTACCACAAGTGGCCTCATTAACCCCTCACGCCAAATCATAGGTAGAGCCTCTCAAGCCGCTTGGCAAATTAGCAGGGCCTCATCTGTCACCATGCAAGTATAATTTTTTCGCCGTCCGGCCTAGCTAGCTTGCCAGCACGATCCTGTGTTTCCCCAAGCTAATCAACTGTTTTGTTTTACCATGTCTCTGGAAGGGATAGAGAACTTCTCCCTACCTGGCACCCCTGCTAGATCCGTCACTGCTACCCAGGGAGACGGTCTAGCCAGTCCAGCACCCATCAGATCCTGGACAATCCCGCGCATAACGACGGAGTTAAGGTGACGGCATGATCCCTTCCCCGCCACGGCGAGGAAAGCAGAGCTTTTCCGGCTGCTACGCACGCCAATCGATAACAGGGAGGCAGGGGAAGGACCTAGCCAGTCCAGCACAGGGGATATACATACCATGCTGTCCTCTCTAAATGTCATCCATGTCTAAAGTCAACGCCAGGTTGGAGAAGCTGGAATCGGTCACCGCGACCCTCTCCTTGGCAGGGCCACCACCGGCAGCGTCACCGGCGCCGGCCGGATTGCCAGTGATCACGTCGACCGTTAGCCTGGAGGACCAAGAAGTCAGCCCGGCGCACATAATACCGGAGGAGGAACCTGGGGTACCCATCGCCACCAAGAAGACAGAAGGGCCAGACACGGTCATCACCTTTCCTGGGTACCCAGTTGGATTCAGCCTCAATGCAAGCCAGTTTGCCATCCGGGAAGATCCAGGACATTCTCGCCCACATAGACAACTACCTTCAACTCAGCACCGGCAACCGCAAAGAACTGCAGTCCCTGCTGGGCTCCCTGATCTTTGCCATGCGCATCCACCTCAGGGTCGCTCATTTATATCACGGCTCCTGCACCTCTCCCCTTTTTTCCTACACGACTCGCACAGGTTGTCCCTGGATGCCCACGCTGCGGCAGGTCTGGGCATGTGGGGGAGATTTCTGTCCACCTGGAATGGCGGGAGCTTGTTTCTCCCTCAGCCGTCAGACTCTTCCCCCTCTATCTGGTCAGATGCGGCATCTACCACAGGCTTCGCGGCCATTTTTGGGAACGATTGGCTGTGGGGCAGCTGGCCTCCTGCGGTCCGGGGTTTGGAAGGATTCTCCACTGCCTCAGCGCTTTTCAAGATCTACCCCATCGTGGCGGCTGCCGTAGCGTAGGGTCATTCATGGGCAAACATGTCGGTCCGGTGCTATTCAGACAACCATACGACCTGCCAGTTCATCAACAGGATCGTTCCAAATCTCTCACAATCGTGCGGTTTCTGCGGAGACTTCCTTGGTTGGCCGCTTGCAATAATTTCTTCTTACATTGTTTCCATGTCCCGGGGGGTGTGCAATACGGCAGCTGACAATCCGTCTCGCGTCAAATTTCAGGCATTTCATCAAGCTCTCCCATCAGCGTCACCCACGGCCTCCATCACTCCATCATTTCAAACAGCTCATTCTGGATTAGAAGGCATCATGCGGCATAGCCAGTCTTTGTCCCACTTAGCACTATCAGACAATACACATAGAACATACGACAGAGCGTTCACACTATTCAACAGGTCCCTGTTGGAACACAACATCACGCACCCTTTTGTCATGACGTCTCTTCCGGGGTTGGCTTCTTTTTGCCACCTCACCGTATCTGCCCGCAAGGGAACCAAAACCGCAGACTCCCTTACAAAAGGTTTAAAGGGGTTTTCTCGCGAAGACAAGAGCCACCCCAACCATCATCTGATCGGCACTGGTTGAGTTTTCGGGAATAAAGGGGAAACAGCTCTTAGCAATTTCAGCTTTCATTTTATAAGCTTTGAATGTTCACTATTGTTAAGTTTTTCTGAGATAGTTTGGATACATGAGGCCTACTGATTGCAATGGAGATGATGGGGTTTAATAATTTACCCAAATTCATGACAAGGTCACTGTCTGGTAAAAAGCTGAACATCATCCAGACCTTCATATTATCTGAGAAACATGCAGCAACTCTTAAAGGGGTTGCCCCACGAAAAATATTGTACATTTTTCAAACCAGCACATGGATCTGAATACTTTTGTTATTGTGTGCAATTTATTATAGCTAGTTAGTTATTCAATGGAATCTATCTGCATGGCGCCACCTGCTGTTTGCTCTTTTTATGATGTCCTGCTCACTGAGACGAAAGCACATGCTCACTTCCATCCTTCAGCTGCAGCAGAAAGGGCACACCCCTGAGCTGCCAGTTTGAAATAAATCTAGCAGAGCAATTGGAGCAGTGAATGGGGAGATCTCTGGATTCATGTGAGGTACGAGGTTGGTTCGAGCATTTTTAGAAAGAGGATGTCATGTACTAGATTATGTCTGATTTTCATGATTTACATTATTTACATATAGTTAAAAAATATACTGGGCACACTCACTTATGTAGAATCATATATTTTATTCAAGGACATGTAAGGTAAAGTAAAATCAATTATTTTAAAAAACACATATAAAATACAGTCAAGCAATATAAGAACACATGGATACAATAAAATATATAGATATAGAATAAATAATAGGACCAGTGGTGGATAGGCTGGGGATGGTAAAAAATCAGTCCATACGAAAGTCAGAACAAATAGAAGTATAGCCCAGCTGGTGGTTTGAGCTAATATAGTGGCTAGCTTCACAAAGTACTATAAGGTTCACAGTCCTGATTCGCTGCAAGAGGATAATGTAACTGTGGTACAACAGAATTCACTTAAGTGAGTATACTTGCGGCGTCCCGCTAATACTCACTGTGCAGTGCGGTTCCTTATGCAGGTAAACTTGGAAACAAATTGTCGTTATCAGCTGCTGCTGTAGCAACTGAAGGATACTGTGTCTTTTCTCTGTGCCCTTGCGATCCTCTGGCTGCCGCTCCGAAGTAGCAGGAAGCCAGTCAGCGCTGGGACTGAAGATGCTTTTCCCCTCGTCGGTATGTTATGCGACACACTCCTCGTGTGTTTGCGCTTGTAGGTCCCGGCGTATCAGGGGTTTAGTAAGGCACGGAGTTCTCAAAGACTTTGAATTGCCGCACGGCTCTGGATAGTTCAAGCACGTACTCCTTGGGGTTGTTCCGGGGGGGCTCCTCACCAAACGCGTTTCGGGGTACTTGCCCCTTCTTCAGTGGAGTCCACTGAAGAAGGGGCAAGTACCCCGAAACGCGTTTGGTGAGGAGCCCCCCGGAACAACCCCAAGGAGTACGTGCTTGAACTATCCAGAGCCGTGCGGCAATTCAAAGTCTTTGAGAACTCCGTGCCTTACTAAACCCCTGATACGCCGGGACCTACAAGCGCAAACACACGAGGAGTGTGTCGCATAACATACCGACGAGGGGAAAAGCATCTTGAGTCCCAGCGCTGACTGGCTTCCTGCTACTTCGGAGCGGCAGCCAGAGGATCGCAAGGGCACAGAGAAAAGACACAGTATCCTTCAGTTGCTACAGCAGCAGCTGATAACGACAATTTGTTTCCAAGTTTACCTGCATAAGGAACCGCACTGCACAGTGAGTATTAGCGGGACGCCGCAAGTATACTCACTTAAGTGAATTCTGTTGTACCACAGTTACATTATCCTCTTGCAGCGAATCAGGACTGTGAACCTTATAGTACTTTGTGAAGCTAGCCACTATATTAGCTCAAACCACCAGCTGGGCTATACTTCTATTTGTTCTGACTTTCGTATGGACTGATTTTTTACCATCCCCAGCCTATCCACCACTGGTCCTATTATTTATTCTATATCTATATATTTTATTGTATCCATGTGTTCTTATATTGCTTGACTGTATTTTATATGTGTTTTTTAAAATAATTGATTTTACTTTACCTTACATGTCCTTGAATAAAATATATGATTCTACATAAGTGAGTGTGCCCAGTATATTTTTTAACATTATTTATTCACTTTAGAGGAAGGGCGGATCCTCTTTTACTGGCAGCACCTCGTCCTAATTTTTCCTCAGTCCTGTGCGTCTCATTAAACCTGTGGTGTATTATTTACATATATTTTAAGTTTTTTATGGGATACCTATGACACTGGCTGACCTCTTACATGTGCACTTGGCAGCTGAAGGCATCTGTTTTGGTCCCATGTTCATATGTGCCCGCATTGCTGAGGAAAAATGATGTTTTCATATATGCAAATTAGCCTCTAGGAGCAACGAGGGCGTTGCCATTACACCTAGAGGTTCTGCTCTCTCTGCAACTGCCGCGCCCTCTGCATTTTGATTGATGGGCAGGGACAGGCAGATGTGAACACATTTACACTGCCTGGTCCTGTCAAAGTGCAGAGGGCGCGGCAGTTGCAGAGAGAGCAGATCCTAGTCTAGGTGTAATGACAACGCCCCCATTGCTCCTAGAGCCTCATTTGCATATATGAAAACATCATTTTTCTCAGCTATGCGGACACATATGAACATGGGACCAACACAGATGTCTTCACCTGCCAAGCGCACATGTAACAGGTCAGCCAGTGTCATAGGTGCAAAACTGCTGACAGATACTCTTTAAAGCTTCAGGTTCCACAGCTGTTATTGACTACGAGTTCACAACCGAGATCAGAGTTCTCTTTCATCCCGGCCATTACCCCAGGATGCAAAAAACTGTGATAGGGCAGGCATATCTTCTGTACCTGTGCCATCATGGTACTGTACACATGCAGTACAGTGCAGGAACTACTTCCCGCCTCTATTATACAGCTCAGTACGTTAGGAGATTGTCAAGTTTATGAACGTACAACCGCCAGGTGTTGAGATTGTTAAGTTTATGAAAAGAGATGAGCAAATCGAAGTTGACGAAGTGGAATTCGATCTGAATTTCAGGAAAAATTCGATTTGCATCGGATCCGAATTTTCTCACAGTTTGCGGTAACGAATTTTATTTTTTCCTAAAATGGCTGCTGCACATGTTAGGACATGGAGCAAAGAACTCTGGGAACAAGGGATCACCCACAATGCCATGCATGCAGCCAATCAGCAGCCAGCCAGCCTTGTGCAGCCCTATAAATAGCCTTAGCCATCTTGGATTCAGCCATTTTCCAGTGTACTTAGTGCAGGGAGAGACGTCAGCAGGCGCTGGGGATAGTGGTAGAAAAGACTTTAAAACTTTTTTTTGGCTGAATAGAAGTTCAGGGAAAGATCATTAGAAGTGTAGGGAAAGGATAGGGAGGTCACAGAGCAGGTCCTCTCACTCCTGGAACCATTAGCCTCTCTGCTCACACACAGTTTCTCAGCTCGCTCCTAAGATGGCTGCAGATCCTTCTTTATGCTCTGAAGAACCACACCTCTCATGAATATGGAAATAGATAAGCAGTCAGTCAGCTGTGCCTAGGAAACAGCAACATCTTGTGGCCAAACCGCAGAACATCAGTCCAGAACATTTAATTTAATCCACACACAAGCAGTGTTCAAACAAAGAGAGCTTTTTCTCAATCTCACACTACTCTGTGGTCTCCTCACGCTGCTGCCACATCACTACTCTGTGGTCTCCTCATGCTGCTGCCACTTCAACACAATGTAAATGGGCCACTCTGTGGTCTCCTCTTGCTATTGCCGCTGCCACCTCCACACTATGTCACCTTGCCACTCTGTGGTCTCCTCATGCTCCTGCCACATCACTACTCTGTGGTCTCCTCATGCTAGTGCCACCTCCACACTATGTCACCTTGCCACTCTGTGGTCTCCTCATGCTGCTGCCACATCACTACTCTGTGGTCTCCTCATGCTGCTGCCACCTCAACACTATGTAAATGGAGCACTCTGTGGACTTATGCTTTTCCCGCACTCCATGACTGGGCCTATTTTGCCTTTTTGGCCTGGTTAACATCATAATTTATTTGACCTTCTTCTGATGTGTCAGAAGGAAGGAAAAATGAGACGCACAATGAATCATGTCTATGTAGCAGCTGTAAGGCCTGTATGGTCCCATCTGAATTGGCTTATGATTTGGTAAGAAAAGACAAAAAAGGGGGTCAGTCAGTAAACACCAAACCGCAGGAGCACATTGCTATGGCAAGAAACAACATTAAAAGACAAAAACATGCAATGCGACAACTCACTGCAATATAGAGTACAAAATTGCATAAAAATTACAAGTGCTACACTATAAGTGAGAGATACTTGGCAAATCGTTTTGTACAAAATTATTTGAGCCCGTCTGCCGCACGTCAAGGTGATCTCTGAATTGGTAGCCAAAAGCAGGAGTGGATACAAAACACAGAAGACATTCAAATATTCCACTCACGTGTCATCTCTGTTTTGGATCCACTCCTGTTTTTTTGGCATTAGCAATACTGATAGATTACTAACCAAATGCTGACCGAGTGAAGGCAGAGGCTCAAAAGACAGGATCCGTTTTTTTGGGGTTATTGTTCTGATGGATCAGAGGAAGGGCAAGATAATCAGTGACATCAACACAAACTTAGGCCGAGTTCACACGAACGTGTGTGACCCATGCCCGTGCTGCGGCCCGCAATGCACGATCGCCGGCCGTAGGTCAGCCGCATCGGATCGCGGACCCATTTACTTTAATGGGTCCGCAATCCGCCCGTTCCGCAAAAAGATAAGACATGTTCTATCTTTTTGCGGAACGGAAGTACGGGGCGCAACCCCACGGAAGCACTCCGTAGTGCTTCCGAGTGGTCCCGTTCCGTGCGGCCGTTGCGCAATTCCGGATTTGCGGACCCATTGAAGTGAATGGGTCCGCATCCGTGATGCGGAATGCACACGGAACTGTGGCTGCGTATTGCAGCCCGCAATTTGCGGGCCGCAATACGGTCACGGATCACACATGTTCGTGTGAACTAGGCCTTACTGCTGACACCCTCTCCACTCTGTCAGGAAAGGCTCTACTTGTATAAGCGTTTAATAGAACAGGTTCTGTAGCTATCTATGTGGAATCAGCTGACGACGGTATAAAAGGTGTGCGCTCTTTCATGCTAAAGTAGGATCTTGGGCCTCTGCACGGTTCTTTGTACCTGGCGCTAACATTGACCTGTAAGGCTGAGTTCACACTTGAGTTATTTGGTTAGTTTTGGCCCCGTAACTGCCCAAAGAAGTGAAGTGTGCAGTGATTCTAAGAGCGACGCCTGTCATTTATATGTCATACCGACTCACAGTATTGTTTCACTACCACAGCAGAATCCCTATGCATGTTGCTGCAAGGCACAGTGTTCTGCACCTCTATATAGGCTCTCTGCATCCAGGAAATAGCTGTTTTTTAACGCGATTCGCCACAAATAAATTCAGATCGAATAAAATCTTTTCTGAAAATTTGGCGAACTGGCCAAATCAAATTTTTTTTAAATTCGCTCATATCGATTGACTTAATAGGATGGAAGAATTTCCTCCGGCTACTAATACCTACCCTGTTTCCCCTTAAATAATCACACCAACACTGACTTGCTTTGGTTAAAATGACCATAAAACTTTATTATTCCACACATTACAAGCAACATCTTACACCATATAACATGAATGATAATAATAATAACAGTAGGCACTTTTGACACATGCCTCAACATGATCACCTACTGCACTGTAACAAGGATCCTGGAGGGCAACCCAAACAAGCAGTATCCTCCTTCACCGCCTCACCTCGTACTTCAAACTTACCCTTGGCCGCACTCACCGACCCAAGGGCACCAACTCCTTGAAGTATACCAGTATCCCCCCCTGTAGACCTTGTAGCCCAAACAGGGGCCCCATCCTCGGCATTAACAAACCATATGAGATGCAGGCTCCAACATGTCCTGCATCTCTTAACCATTGTATTGCTCCCCAGGATCCCATATCAAGCAGCCCTTCCTAAACTGCCACCAAGCTCCAACCGATACAAGGGTGGGAGGGTGGGAAAATCTCGCTGGCTCTAGCTGGCAACTGGCCCGAAACCCCTCCCTCTATATCTTATATACCGCCCACCAAACTACCAGCTCCTCGCCACCTTAGTTCAAAAACCAACCCCCTACCATGCAAAATCACAGCAACATTAACCCTCTCCTAGCCTACAGTCTCCCCCCTAAGTCAGTCCGCCCTACGATATGTCTGCGCCTCGCTCCGTTGTTATTATGACTTAATAGGATGGAAGAATTTCCTCCGGGTACTAATACCTACCCTGTTTCCCCTTAAATAATCACACCAACACTGACTTGCTTTGGTGAAAATGACCATGACGGCCAAACTTTATTATTCCACACATTACAAGCAACATCTTACACCATATAACATGAATAATAATAATAATAATAACAGCAGGCCCTTTTGACACATACCTCAACATTATCACCTACTGCACTGTAACAAGGATCCTGGAGGGCAACCCAAACAAGCAGTATCCTCCTTCACCGCCTCACCTCGTACTTCAAACTTACCCTTGGCCGCACTCACCGACCCAAGGGCACCAACTCCTTGAAGTATACCAGTATCCCCCCCTGTAGGCCTTGTAGCCCAAACAGGGGCCCCATCCTCGGCATTAACAAACCATATGAGATGCAGGCTCCAACATGTCCTGCATCTCTTAACCATTGTATTACTCCCCAGGATCCCATATCAAGCAGCCCTTCCTAAACTGCCACCAAGCTCCAACCGATACAAGGGTGGGAGGGTGGGAAAATCTCGCTGGCAACTGGCCCGAAACCCCTCCCTCTATATCTTATATACCGCCCGCCAAACTACCAGCTCCTCCCCATCTTAGTTCAAAAACCAACCCCCACCATATAACATGAATAATAATAATAACAGCAGGCACTTTTGACACATCCCTCAACATTATCACCTACTGCACCGTAACAAGGATCCTGGAGGGCAACCCAAACAAGCAGTATCCTCCTTCACCACCTCACCTCGTACTTCAAACTTACCCTTGGCCGCACTCATCGACCCAAGGGCACCAACTCCTTGAAGTATACCAGTATCCCCCCCCTGTAGGCCTTGTAGCCCAAACAGGGGCCCCATCCTCGGCATTAACAAACCATATGAGATGCAGGCTCCAACATGTCCTGCATCTCTTATCCATTGTATTGCTCCCCAGGATCCCATATCAAGCAGCCACCAAATGATCACCGGTGACACCTCACCTGTGGGCGTCCCGCCACACCTTAAGGGCCGTCTCCAAACCTTCCTGAATACCCAATGCCCACATGTCAATGCCCACGTCATTCAGGTGTACACCATCTGCTCTCAAGAATTGAGGCGACGCCGCCTCCAATTCCCGATGGCGCACCACTAAACCACCTTGCCTGCGAACAAAACGCCCCACCTCCTTATTCAACTTCACCCGGGCTTTATTGATGCCATCCACCGACCTGGCCAACCGCCAGCAACGTCTCGCAACCACCTCCGACCATACAATCAACAAATCAGGAAACTCCGACAATAAGCGCAGCACATCCAACTTAATATCCCGGATCACATCCCGAGATCGCCGCACGCCCAAATCGTTGCCTCCAACATGAAGCACTAATATATCAGACGGCCGATCTAAAGTGGCATTAATATGAATTTCAGGTAACACCTGCCCCCACAGGAGCCCCCTCAGACCAATCCACCGGATTAGCAACTCTTCCGTCGGGAAACCCAATTGGCGTCCATTCCTCCTAACATCCGCTCGTAAGGCCCCCCAATGGACGTACGAGTGCCCGGAAATCCATGCCAGATAAGGCGCTGCCCCAGAAACAAAAAATATAAATAGTTGTACCAGAACCACCACACCAAGTCGCATCCCACTCGTAGCGACCCCACCAACCAACCATTCATAAAAGATGAGGCCGAATATACGAGTGAAAACAATCCGACTCCCAACGCCCAATACGCTTAATAACCTCTTCACCCAGCCCCCACCTGGCTGCCTCAGTTGCTGCCCCTATCCGAAACGAATGGGATGCATAGTCCGTAACGGGCAGACCCGCAGCCAACAAACATTTCCTAAAAACAGATATGAATTGAAAGCGAGACAACCGCGAACCGTCCCGGTGAACCAACAATGCACCCGCTCTGTCGGGCCGCACTCCCAAAAATTCCTCAACGCAACGCACTGGACAAAGTACCGACCCCCCAACGGCCTAAGCCACAAAACCACACCTTTACCTTCCTGATCAGTTTTAGACTTGCGTATTACACACCGCAAACCACCTTCCAACAACCTTACATCTTCCCACAACAAACCTCCACCACCCGTACGACTTGCCGCTACCAATTTTGAAATTCGAAAGGCTCCGAAAAAGGCTAGTGAAAATGCAACCCTAAACAAAAGCACTTCAAATTCTGACACACAAACAGACCCAGCCCTTTCCCACAACATCTGCAACACAGCAAAAGAAACTGGCCTTCTAGTGTCCCTCCGAATCACCCCGCGACGATAACCTTTTAACGCCTGCCGAACCACAAAACACTTAGACACATCAGCCAGTCCCCGCAAGCGCAACCAAAAAGCCACCGCCGCTACCCTCTTTGAAGCGACCGAGAAAGACAAACCCGCAGCATAACACGAACCCACCCAAAAAACCAATAACGTCCTAAAATCATCAACCGAACTGCAACCCCCAACCCGCTCTATCAATACCTCCCACAAAGACCACACCGATGAATAGGCCGACCACATACCTCTACTAAGCGACTGCCTAATCAGGTCTGCTGACACCCCAAGGCCACGCTCCAGAGCCACTGGGGACAGGGCAACCCCTGGACTTCGGCACCCGGCGCCAAGCTGCGGAAGCGATCCCACTGGAAATGAGAAAGGGAATCAGCAAGTGAGTTATCTACCCCCGGGACATGCACAGCAACAAAACATGCATTCAACCGCAATCCCCTCAACACCAGATGCCTGAGTAAATTTAACACCGGCGAAGAGTTGGCTGACTATTAATCGCCTGTACCACACCCATATCATCACAGTAGAAACGCACCCGCCGATCGCTGAGCCAGTCCCCCCATAACTCAGTAGCCAAAACAATAGGGAAAAGTTCCAACAATACCAATTTGCTAAGGAAACCAGCCTGTTTCCACTCCTCCGGCCATGCCTCCTCACTCCATTGCCGCTGACAAAAAACACCATATCCACACGAACCTGCCGCATCCGAAAACAATTCCAATCCACGCTACTAATCACCCCCTCCATCCACATAGACCGCCCATTGTACTCCCCGAGAAAAATCTCCCACACCGCCAAGTCCTCCTTTACTGCAGCCGGTAACCGCAAGTAATGAAACGGGGCAGTAACCCCCGCCGTAGCCAGCGTCAAACGCCGACAAAAAACCCGTCCCATCGCCAAAATACGACAAGCGAAATTCAATTTGCCCAATACCGACTGAACCCGCTTGAGCTGAACCTTCTTGGCTCTCCGTAGGAAGACAACCTCATCCAACAAATCAGACACCTTGTTGTCGGGTAGCCGACATTCCATGGCCATACTGTCAATCTCAATCCCCAAAAACGTTATGACCGTGGAAGGCCCCTGCATTTTCCCCTTAGCTAAAGGGATCCCAAACCTCGCCGCCACTCGCTCCATCGTATGCAACAAAACAGCACACACCCTGGAGTCGGCAGGACCTAAAAACAAAAAATCGTCCAGATAATGCAGAACCGAATTCCATCCCGACTCCTGTTTCACTACCCATTCCAAAAACGAACTAAACGATTCAAACAATGAACAAGAAATTGCACAGCCCATCGGCAAACAACAATCAACATAAAAACAACCTTCCCATTGCAAACTATCCGGGTGGATGGGCAACAACCGAAAAGCAGCCTCAATATCCGTTTTAGCGAGCAGGGCGCCCTGCCCGAAACGCCTAACCCACCGCATCAGAAGACGTGTACGAAACAGAGCACAACTCATGCGCTATCCCATCATTCACCGACCCCCCTTGCGGATAGGACAAATGATGAATAAGCCTGAACTTATTGGGCTCCTTCTTAGGCACCAAACCCAATGGGGACACCCACAAATCCGGCAAGGGACTGTCACGAGTTGGAGGTCCCAGGAGAGACCACCGCGTCGTCAAGCAATAAACAAACGGAAATCAGATACAGACACACAAGAGTTTATTGCACAAACAAAAATCAGGGAAGGCAGCACAGACAAAACATGAGCTCTATGTACCGTCAGCACAGTGGGAGAAAACCCCCACTGCGCCACTGTCTAGTAATACTCCAGAGGGGCGTGACTAAGCAACTCCTGGTATTCACTAGGGCCCCAGATGGTAGGGTTAGACTTTGCAGCAGGACGTTGCCAGGGTCCACTCTGGAGCGTGAACTAGACAGTGACAGCAGGAACGAATGGACAACAGGTACCAGAAGGTACCGACGGCACATAGGCATACATAACAGACAGGCAAATACAAACAGGGCAACTAATAACACAAGCAGAGGTACATAGCAACGAGTGACAATGAGCAGAGGACTTGCTCCACCAGTTGTATACTGCGTGGCCTTGCGCATAGCACTCTGCAGCTAGGCGCGCTGCAGCAAGGGCTTGCTGAACCGAGACATATGAATACACACAAGGTAACTAAAAATACAAGCAGGAGTTCACGCAAGGGAGCAGGAGTGGCAATGAGCAGTGAAGGACTTGCTCCACCAGTAGTAAACTGCATGGCCTTGCGCATGCCACTCTGCTGCAAAGAAAGGTGCAGCAAGGGCTTGCTGAACACAGACATATGAATACACACAAAGTGACTAAAACATAACTTGCAGAACAGATAACAGAAAGACAGGAAAGAGGACGGGAATGAACAAGTAGGAAACCCACAGAGCACAGACAGACAGACACGGATCCCATGGGTCAGCAGCATGGGAGAGTGAGTACAAACAAGGAGCAGGACAAGACAACACACATCAGGAGAGCTGACACAGAACTGAGGAAACCTCAGCCTTATATACAGGTTCCATGGGTGCAGCAGAGAAGCCACACCCATGGAGCAGACAGAGGATTAACTCCAATTAGGCACAGGGGAGTTAACCCATACAGAACCACAAATAACACATAGAAACAAAACTTCAGCGAGGAGCGCCGAACGAGCAAGGACGGAAGGTCACAGTCAGAGATAGTGGCTGTGACATGGACACTCCTTAAAGGGGCCTACAACCCTGCCAGCCGCCACCTCCTTCTCAATCTTATCCCTCACAACACCCGGATGGCGCAACGCTGAAGTCAAATTCCGAGCCGACATACTCGGCCCAACTAAACTACACGGAATCACGAAACCCCCAGTAAACCCCGCCAACAACAACTGAGCTACCTTCCTATTTGGATACCTCCTTAAATAAGGCTCCATCTCTTCCACCCTCATCGGCGTCACCCCTCTTCTGCGTAGCCTCGGGTCCCTTGCCCCTCCCTCGCCTGAAACACCACGACAAACTATGGGAGCCACCGCAATCCGAGCACTCATGCTTGTACCGGCAGTCTGACAAGAACCTGCAATGTCCTTCGTTATACTGCCAGCAACAACCCCTTCTATTTCCCCCTTGCAAATCTGAGGGACCCCCGGCCCATCCCCGAAAGGGCTGAGAACCACCCCTAGGCGCCGCCATCAACCGCATCCAGAGACCAATGTCCTTATGATCCCACCGTATGCTAGGCCCGACCGCCTTCCGCTGCCGGAACTGCTGATCATACCTAAGCCACGCCACACCCCCATATGTCCGATGAGCCTCCCCTGTCACATCCATATAGCAGAACAGTGCAGAGCAATGTTCGGGTGATTTTTCACCAACCACGCTGGCCAAAATCGCAAAGGCTTGAAGACAATTTTGAAACGTACGTGGGATCAATCTATACCGCCTCCTTTCTTCCTCCTCTTTCTTACTCTCGTCCGGTTTACCCCTGTCTAAGTTAAATTTCTCCAAAGGAAGCAATGAGAATATTTCTACATATTCATCCTTCCATATCTTATCCCTAATTTCCAGTTTCAAGTGAGCCCCCAGCGGTCCCTAAAAACACACATATATTTCCCCTTTCGCCGCGTCCGCCAACCGAACTCCATCCCCCACGTCGCTTCTAACTCCCGCCACCGCCCCTGATCCTGAGGCCTGCAAACCAACAGCGGCGACACCTTCCCCAGCCCCAACAGAACTGTGTACCATCCCCTGATCCAACGCCTGCGCAGACGCCCAAACTGACGCCGGGGATGCAGGCGCTCCGGTCCCCAACCGCGATAGCAATGACAGCATACCAGACAATACCTCCCGAGCCAAGACTTCAGAACCCCCCCCCCCACTATGCTGTTCTGCACCCCCAACTGGCATCTGACACGACGTCATCTCACCTGGCCGTCCCCGGATGGATCCTCCGGCAGCCGCAGATCCTCTCTCAGACATTCCCACCTGCGTGCTCGCTCTGCATGGCACGGCGTCCTCCAGCATCGAAACGTCCCTTCCGCCTGCCGTGTCGTCCACTCCTGAATCCAGTTCGCCCTCTTCTAACTGCGATGCCTCCCCCGCCTGCCGCTGACGTGAGGGGAGGGGAGGGTAACCATCCTTCTCCCAGCCGGGAGGGCCTCATCACCTGGCCGCATTCTAGCCATCCTTCCTGCCCCCACCTGAACCGACTCTGCAGCAGCTGCACTGCAAGCCGCCGCTCCATGCCACCGCTCAGGGGGCGGAGCCAAAGTATCCCCTCCGGTCACCGAATGGGTGCAATGTCGCCGACCCACCACTAGGGGCCGCAACGTTCTCTCCTCCATACCAGCCTCTGCGCTATCACTAGCCCCCTCACTCTGAAACTGCCGGCCCGAATCCATCTGCCGCAGCGCAGGAGACAGAACACCATCCCCAGCCGGAAGGCCCAAGCCATGAGACGGCCCGGCCGCACTGCCTCCTCGTGCCTCAGGTAAGGCCCTCCTGGCTCCCTCCCCGCGCGGGACATCTCGCGGGGATGCAGCCGCCTGCAAACGCTCCCTCCCCCTTGCTGAAAGGGAGACGGGTCTGGGACGAGCCCAACCCTCTCCCGCCGGCCTGCCACGCAATACCGAATTCCTCCCTCTGCGCCTGGGAGTCCGACTGGCAACGGACACCTCAGACCGCAGCGGATGGTCCCTGGCGGGGCTCCTAATCCGTCGGCGGATCCGAGGGGTCACAACCGGAGGAGAAGCCACAACCGGAGGAGAAGAAGGGGGATTAAGAGCAGCCACAACCGGAGGAGAAGGGCCGCGGCCCGCAGCGATGCCAAAAGCTCATCCAAAGAGGCCATGACACCACAAAATCTCGCTGGCTCTAGCTGGCAACTGGCCCGAAACCCCTCCCTCTATATCTTATATATCTTATATACCGCCCGCCAAACTACCAGCTACTCCCCACCTTAGTTCAAAAACCAACCCCCTACCATGCAAAATCACAGCAACATTAACCCTCTCCTAGCCTACAGTCTTCCCCCTAAGTCAGTCCGCCCTACGCTATGTCTGCGCCTCGCTCTGTTGCTATTATTATGAATGTACAACCGCCACATCAAGCTCTCAGTAAGGTGACACCATATAAATAGGAAATTATTATAATTGAAGCACAGCACTATTAGATGAGCCAAATCTGCCATGGAAGTCACCATGGAGTGACAAAAAAACACTAAAGAAAAAATGTAATCTAGTTTTGTTTATGCCGTCATCTCTTTCTCTGAACAGCAGATAATGATCATGTTAGACTTGTGCCTTTGCACCCAGAGGGGAGCTGGCGGCTACAGAAGGTTTTTTGCACATATTTACAGCTATTACAGAAATGATCGGTGGGGTCACCTGCTCCTGAGATGCTGAAATATAAAAGAGCCGGGTTTATTTTTAACCTATTGATTGACTGCTGGCTGTTCAGGTTACCATTCATTTGGACCTGAAATGTTCTCAAAAGTACACACTAAGGCCCCTTTCACACGGGCGAGTTTTCCACGTGGGTGCAATGCGTGAGTTGAACGCATTGCACCCGCACTGAATCCGGACCCATTCATTTCTATGGGGCTGTGCACATGAGCAGTGATTTTCACGCATCACTTGTGCGTTGCGTGAAAATCGCAGCATGCTCTATCTTGTGCGTTTTTCACGCAACGCAGGCCCCATAGAAGTGAATAGGACTGCGTGAAAATCGCACCGCATCCGCAAGCAAGTGCGGATGCGGTGCGATTTTCACGCACGGTTGCTAGGAGACGATCGGGATGGAGACCCGATCATTATTATTTTCCCTTATAACATGGTTATAAGGGAAAATAATAGCATTCTGAATACAGAATGCATAGTACAATAGGGCTGGAGGGGTTAAAATTATTATTATTTTTTTAACTCACCTTAATCCACTTGTTCGCGCAGCCCGGCTTCTCTTCTGTCTTCTTTCTTCAGGACCTGGGTAAAGGACCTGTGGTGACGTCACTGCGCTCATCACATGGCCCGTCACATGATCCATCACTATGGTAAAAGATCATGTGATGGACCATGTGATGAGCGCAGTGACGTCACCACAGGTCCTTTAACCATGTTATAAGGGAAAATAATACAATCTACAGAACACCTAACCCAAACCCGAACTTCTGTGAACATGCCGATTTTTCTCACATGCCTGCAAAACGCATTACAATGTTTTGCACTCGCGCGGAAAAATCGTGCATTTTCCCGCAACGCACCCGCATCTTATCCGGGCAAAAAACATGACGCCCGTGTGAAAGAGGCCTAAGGGTACTTTCACACTTGCGTTAGAGGAATCCGGCAGGCAGTTCCGTTGCCGTAACTGCCTGCCGGATACGGAAATCCGTGCGCAAATGGATACCATTTGTTTCCAGATCTGGATGCGGATTCGTCTGACAAATGCATTGAAATACCAGATCCGTCTCTCCGGTGTCATCTGGAAAAACGGATCCGGTATTTATTTTTTTCACATTTTCAAAGGCCTGCGCATGGTACCAGATCTGGCATTAATACATTTCAATGGAAATTAATGCCAGATTGCAAGTGTTCCGTAATTTTGGCCGGAGAAAATACCGCCGCATGACTGAACTGAAGACATCCTGATGCATACTGAACGGATTGCCTTCCATTCAGAATGCATTGGGATAAAACTGATTTTTTTTCCGGCATTGAGCCCCTAGGTTGGAACTCAATACCGGAAAACTTTAATGCTGGTGTGAAAGTACCCTTATTCATTTAAGTACCTGTTCTCCTGCTCACATCTAGGACGAACGTTTAAGAGATGACGTCTGATGACGTCTGGTACCACAGAATAAAAGCAACAGAATAATAATCATTGTATGTAGATGTATACGTATGCTCTTGCGTTAGGTAACATAGTAACATAAGGGGTCAGCATTTTAGACGCCGGTCTTAATATCCCCTATAGCTGGCGGTGGATCAACCGGAGTTATCTAGAGACGCCAGCCTCTACATAAGTTTGGCGGATCCACTTCTAAATGTAAGACAGCTTCCTAAACCAGGTGACGAAAATGGTAAATGAGATGGGCCTGCCAGCCTTCGCTGCCCACGCCACGACCACTTTTTTTTACCTGGTGTGAGCAGGGGAAAGGAAAATACGCCTAATATAGGCAGATTTCTGGTTAGTAAATGACCCCCATTGTTTGTAAGGCTGAAAAAAAAAATCTGTCCATCCAGTTCAGCCTATTATCCTGCAAGTTGATCCACAGGAAGGAAAATCAAAAACCTGAGGTAGAAGTAGAAGAGGTAGAAGTCAATTTTCCTAATTTTAGGGGAAAAAACTCCTTCCCGACTCCAATCAGGCAATCAGAATAACTCCCTGGATCAACGACCCCTCTCTAGTAGCTATAGCCTGTAATATTATTACGCTCCAGAAATACATCCAGGCCCCTCTTGAATTCCTTTATTGTACTCACCATCACCACCTCCTCAGGCAGAGAGTTCCATAGTCTCACTGCTCTTACCGTAAAGAATCCTCTTCTATGTTTGTGTACAAACCTTCTTTCCTCCAGACGCAGAGGATGTCCCCTCGTCACAGTCCTGGGGATAAATAGATGATGGGATAGATCTCTGTACTGATCCCTGAAGTATTTACACATAGTTATTAGACTTTATAGTTTATGGGTTATTGTGGTATGCTATATGGACAAAAGCAAGAGCTGAGCTAAAGGCTCATGGGTCCTGGTGCAAGAGTTCAGCTGGCAGACATCTTACCTTCCTACTTTTCAATCATCCTCCCATCTTCATAATGCTCCATCCTGCAACCCCCAATACTGTTCCCTCTCTGCTCCCCAATACTATACTGCAGAATCAGCCTCCCTGAAAATACTAAAACCATACAGATAGTTCCCCCTTCAATAATTATTGGTACAGTGCCCTAAAGAATAACTGCACCCAGCAAATAATGTCCGACACTAAGAGTGTAAACATGATGTCCCCCCAAAATAATTGTGCTATGCTGATACTGTGCCAGGGTGTCCCCCACAGTAATAGTGGTCCCCAAAAGTCCCACCAGTTATCTGCCAGAGTGCACTTAGTGTTAACAGTGCCCCCAGTAGTAATAATGCCCCATTGTGCCCATACTAGTAATCATGTTCAACATAGACCCCCAGTAGTAATAATTCTCCTTATAATGTGTGACAGTAGAAACATGCCCCCTAATATGTGTCTTTGGATTAGTGATTAGATTGTTCATCTGCTAGACAGTAGACCAATGGTATGATGTGATGTACTGTATGAGCTTTAATTAATTGAATAATTGATTCAAAGTTGCGTCTTATGAGCAGAAAAATACAGTATATGCTTGTCATCTTGAACGGCTTCTGATTTTAAAATATTCTATATTGTTAGCCAAAAAGAAGAAACTCATCACTAATGCATTGTTCGATTCATTGCAGGACCAAAGTACAAAAATACCCTATGTGTGCCAGTACAAAAAAAAAACTTGTAATGTGCGCCAGCCCAAAAAATACCCCCTTGTAATGTGCACCAATGCAAAAAATGCCCCCTCATAATGCGTGCCAGTGCAGAAATTCCCCCCTCCCCTTATAATGCATGCCAGTGCAAAAATGCCCCCTTAAAATGTTTCAGTATAAAACATGCCCCGTTCTGTGTGCCAGTACTCAAAATACCTCCTCTTAGTATCCCCAGTAGAGCCAGTATCTCCATAGTCTCCGCCCCCTTATGTGTGCCAGTACAAAATACCCCTATTTAGTGCCGCCAGTAGATGCCCCATAGTGCCCCTCATAGTGGCCCAACAGCATGGTGCAAAAATAAAAAACAATAAAGTCAAATACTTACCTTACTTACCTCTTCCAGCCTGTTTCCTGAGCCGTACGCTGCCTGGCTAAGGCGGCACAACGATAATTACATCAGGCCTAGTGCCTATAGCCTATCAGAGATAATGGCAGTGCTGGGAGACATCGCTCCTCTACCCCGCCACAGTTTCTAACTTTACCGCTGTCCTGCAGACATAGATACATAATTGATGGTGCACCAAAGGCAAGGGGGGCCTGTTTAAGTATATCCAAATGAGCCTCTAGGAGCAAGGGGGTGTTGACGTAACACCTAGAGGCTCAGCTCTCTCTGCAAACCAAACAGAAAGAGAAAGCCGCGCTGCTCAGAATAGGTATAGGTTCACATTAGGAGTAAAAAAGGAGTGTCTTTGCGATGTTATTCCTCAGTATCCTGCATGGATTATCACAAAAGTCGATGCTCTGATCTCCTAGAGAACAGAAGAAATAGGCCGACATAGTGAAGTACTGCCAACTGAGTTTAAATACAAGGATTGATCCATAAAACAACAATCATATAAAATGTGCACGTCCTCTCCTCAAACGCCCGACCCGGGTTTTGCCTCCGCTTTGTCAGGGGCAGTAACATCGCAAAGACACTCCTTTTTTTACTCCTAATGTGATAATGTGAGTTTATACCTATCCTGAGCAGCGCGGTTTTCTCTTTTTTTGTTTAGTTTTCAGTTAATTGTGAAAGGTGCCCACCTCACAACAAAGACCGCAGTGCAATCAGCGAACATTGCAGATTGCGTGTTAGTTTGTCCTTTTTTTTTTTTTATCAGTTTTTCTTTTTGTTTATTTAGTTAGGATTGGGTGTATTTGTTTATTTGTCACTGTATTTTATCTGTCAGCTTTCTCTGCAACTGCAGCATCCTCTGCACTTCAATTGACAGGGCCAGGTACTGAAAACATCATTATGCCTGGCTCTGTCAATCAAAGTGCAGAGGGCGCGGCAGTTGCAGAGAGAGCAGAGCCTCTAGGTGTAATGGCAACTCCCCCGTTGCTCCTAGAGCCTCATTTGCATATATTAAAACATGATTTTTGTCAGCAATGCGGGCACATATGAACAAGGGACCAACACAGATGCCTTCAGCTGCCAAGGGCACATGTAACAGGTCAGCCAGTGTCATAGGGACAAAACTGCTGACAGATGCCCTTTTAATCATCATGTCAAAAGAAGGTGGAAGAAACTAAAATGTAGCCATTATTAGTTTATGATAAAAAAAAAAAAACATCAGGTTCGTTATATAGTTAAAACCTATTAGAGATTGGCTGGCTATTTCCATGGGGGATATGGAACAAATGTGTCCACTTTGCAGTCTCCCTGAGTCTAGGCATTGATGGAATATGAAGTCTATTACCCCTAGTTTGCTCTAAATACCTTCTTGGTTGCGGTTGCTAAGGCTACTTTCACACTTGCGTTGTTCTTTTCCGGCATAGAGTTCCGTCACAGGGGCTCTATACCGGAAAAGAACTGATCAGGTATGTCCCCATGCATTCTGAATGGAGAGTAATCCGTTCAGTTTGCATCAGTATGTCTTCAGTTCAGTCGTTTTGACTGATCAGGCAAAAGAGAAAACCGTAGCATGCTACGGTTTTATCTCCGGCTAAAAAAACTGAAGACATGCCTGAATGCCGGATCAGGCATTTTTTCCCATAGGAATGTATTAGTGCCGGATCCGGCATTCAGAATACCGGAATGCCGGATCCGTCCTTCCGGTATGCGCATGCGCAGACTGAAAAAAAGGTGAAAAAATAAATGCCGGATCCGTTTTTGCCGGATGACACCGGAAAGACGGATCCGGCATTTCAATGCATTTTTTCGACTGATCAGGCATTTTTAAGACTGATGAGGATCCTGATCAGTCTTACTAATGCCATCAGTTAGCATACATTTTGCCTGATCCGGCAGGCAGTTCCGGCGACGGAACTGCTTGCCGGATCTCTCTGCCGCAAGTGTGAAAGTAGCCTAAGCCCTAAACTGTACAAATGTGGAGCACCCGTCCCCATAAGGGTGACCCCCCCCCCCTTCCCCGCAACCGGTGCTGGAACCGCAGTATTGGTAACAAGTAGAGGAATACAGTGGTGCTCAGTAACCTGGTGGGAGGAGGTAGCGTTGATGGAGATACAAGTCTTGCGTGTTTTGCAGTCAGGACAAGGTGGTCCCTTGGTCATTGCAATGTTTACTGGAATCTAACAGATACAGAAAACATCGCTCCAGATGCAGCACACATGATCATTGCTTCTCCATCCATGAACCATGCAGTGAGCTTGACATTGACAGTCCCATAGAGGTTAGCCATGACAAGAACTTCATAGGGTATAGAGGATGCTTCTAGGAAGATCTGATACTTGTGCTCAGAGCATTGACTCATCTGATGGCACCGACTGCCAAGAAGTGCTTAAGATGTCATCTATGGCTCCAGCATCTATTTTTAATGCTGGATCGTGTGTTACCTGCCTCCAGCTTTGTACCGGAGGTGTTACATTTCATTGTAATCCTGCCCTCTGATGATAATGAGATGATTGTGCACTCTGCCCCAAGAGTACACAGCACAAGCCGAAAAGTGTCTCCAGAGGACAGGAAGCATCATCCTATTGTGAGGCTCAGTAAAATGTAGATAGTGGCATGAAAACATAAAAAAATCATTCTTTTCTGACCTTTGTTTTCAGGTGAGAGTAAAACTATTTTCTATTCTCTTATTTGATTCTGTTATCTAAATATCTATCTATCTATCCATCTATCTATCTATCTACAGGTGAAACTCGAAAAATTTGAATATTGTGCAAAAGTGCATTTATTTCAGTAATGTAAATTAAAAGGAATTGCATTAATGCAGCTTAAAATTAGAATTTTGTGAAAATGTTCAATATTCTAGGCTCAAAGTGTCACACTCTAGTCGGCTAATTAATCCATACCCCCTGAGCAAAGGGTACCTCAAAATTGTGACTTTGGGGTTTCATAAGCTGTAAGCCATAATCATCCAAATTATAACAAATAAAGGCTTGAAATATCTCGCTTTGCATGTAATGAGTCTATCTCATATGTTAGTTTCACCTTTTAAGTTGCATTACTGAAATATATGAACTTTGCACGATATTCTAATTTTGGATCCATCTATCGTCTATTATCTATCTATCTATCTATCTATCTATCTATCTATCTATCTATCTATCTATCTATCTATCTATCTATCTATCTATCTATCTATCTATTACCTGTCTGTCTATCTACAAAAAAAGAAAAAGAAAAATGTCCCAGTAAGCCCCAGGACTGAAACAATGCATGGGTGAATAAATGACACTACAACTGAACTTCTCTTGGGCGTGCCGTGGAATTTCTTTGCTGTCTATCTATCAATTTATTGTTTGTCTATTTATTTATTATCTATCTATTGTCTATCAGTCTGTCTATCGATCTCTGTTTGTCTATCGATCTATCTTTGTATTTATCTAGCTAAGGGCTCTTTCACACTTGCGTTCTTTTCTTCCGGCATAGAGTTCCGTCGTCGGGGCTCTATGCCGGAAGAATCCTGATCAGTTTTATCCTAATGCATTCTGAATGGAGTGAAATCCGTTCAGGATGTCTTCAGTTCCGGAACGGAACGTTTTTTGGCCGGAGAAAATACCGCAGCATGCTGCGCTTTTTGCTCCGGCCAAAAATCCGGAACACTTGCCGCAAGGCCGGATCCGGAATTAATGCCCATTGGAAGGCATTGATCCGGATCCGGCCTTAAGCTAAACGTCGTTTCGGCGCATTGCCGGAGCCGACATTTAGCTTTTTCTGAATGGTTACCATGGCTCCCAGGACGCTAAAGTCCTGGCAGCCATGGTAAAGTGTAGCGGGGAGCGGGGGAGCAGCATACTTACCGTCCGTGCGGCTCCCGGGGCGCTCCAGAGTGACGTCAGGGCGCCCCAAGCGCATGGATCACGTGATCGGAGCGCCCCGGGAGCCGCACGGACTGTAATTATACCGCTCCCCACTACTACTATGGCAACCAGGACTTTAATAGCGTCCTGGGTGCCATAGTAACACTGAAAGCATTTGGAAGACGGTTCCATCTTCAAATGCTCTCAGTACACTTGCGTTTTTCCGGATCCGGCGGGCACCTCCGGCAACGGAAGTGCATGCCGGATCCCAACAACGCAAGTGTGAAAGAGGCCTTATCTATCTATAATAATGTGATAGTCCCGTGCTTTTATCTTTGTATTCCTACATGCGGAGCTCTCTCATGTATTATCAGAAATTACGGCTTTCCGATAATACATGAGAGAGCTCCGCATGTAGGAATACAAAGATAAAAGTGCGGGACTATCACATTATTATATGATGTTTTTTATGATTTTTATGTTTTTTTTGAAAATGTATTTTAAACTTGTAATAAATATACTGTGGTTACTGTGAGCCAGTGTTAATTATATATGTATCTGCATTTCATAGTGTCTAAAGGTAGAAGGCAGGCAGTGCTCCAGAGTGTTTTTATTTGGTTGAGCGTCCCTTTAGCAGATATACTGTGTAACTTTTAGGTCCCTTTCACATGAGCGAGTATACCGCGCGGGTGCAATGCATGATGTGAACGCATTGCGCCCGCACGGAATCCAGACCGATTTATTTCAATGGGGCTGTGTACATGTGCGTTGGTTTTCACGCATCACTTGTGCGTTGCGTGCAAATCGCAGCAAGCTCTATATTCTGCGATTTTCACGCAACGCTTGCCCCATAAAAGTGAATGGAGCTGCGTGAAAATCGCAAGCAAGTTCGGATGCGATGCGTTTTTCACGGATGGATGCTAAGAGATGTTTTTTGTATACCTTCAGTTTTTTATCACCCGTGCGATAAAAACTGAACGCGATCGCAGACAAAACTGAATGACTTTGTTTGCGAAATTGCGCATTTTTCACTGAACGCATTCGCAACGCATCCGGACCTAATCTGCTCACGCTCATCTGCAAGGGGCCTTAATCTATTTATCTGTCTATTGTTCATCTATTTATATACTATATCTATCTATTTATTTATTGTTCATCTATGTATCTATTATCTATCTATCTACGGTATCTATCTAATCTATCTGTCTATTTTTCATCTATTCATATACTATCTGTCTGTCTGTCTATCTATTTATCTATTATCTACAGTATATATTATCTATCTATCTATCTATCTATCTATCTACAAAAAAATAAAAAAGTCCCAGTAAGAGGATTGAAATGACACATGGGTGAATAAATGACACTACAATTGAACTTCTCTTGGGAGTGCCGTGTATTTTCTTTGCTATCTATCTATCTATCTATCTATCTATCTATCTATCTATCTATCTATCTATCTATCTATCATATATCTATCTCATATCTATCTATTTATCTGTCTGTCTATGTATCTAATCTTGTCAGGCTGTCCACTACCTAACCTATAGCTTCATGTATACATATATTACCTGGCAGATAACAAAACTCTTCCTGATTTAAGCCGAGATGAAACCTTAGTTGTTGCTTTCAGGCTTGAGCTCTATATGTTCATCTCATGACCTGACGGGTCTCAGAGCATGTTCTGCAGAAAGCTACGACCGCTACATCTAATAAGAACATATCTTCAGAAAAAAAGCTGTATTTGTGTGACCTCTTCCTATTTTTTCAGGCAGGGATATGACGAAAGATATGGATTTTACGAGGCCGTACAAAGAGAAAACTATGGCAACAGAGACTATAATTATGAGCCTCCAGTTGGTGTTTCTGGAGAGAAAGGTACATAGCCCTTCCTTGTGGCTGTTTTCGACTTCTTAGTCTTTCCATACCTTTCATGGTTCTTTGAATTAGATTTGCCGAGTACATGTAGGCTGTGCTGCCGAAAGTTTCAAAATGAGATTTCTGTTTGCTTGACTCAATCGGAAGCTCTTCTCCGTGGCCCCCATTTATATCAAATAACCTACTTTCCTAATTAAAGAGGAACCGCTCTATATTAATTATATTATAGTCCTCGCTGCATTCGGTCCCTGATTTATTCATCTATTTATACCTCAAATGAGGCTTTCTTCATTTTACAGATGGGAGAAGAGGAATGTACAACAATCAGATCGAGCACTGGGGGCAGAATTCCGCCAGCACTTCCGCCTTTGATCAGAACATGGAGAGGGGTCATCCACAAAGGGACGCACACAGGTCATACATCACTTTTTATGTGTGTGCAAAATGTGTATATCAAGTCGGAGAAGTTCATCAATTTTTCACAGGTCCTTTAAAAAATTTAAGATGCAGTTTCATTGACTCCCCCATTTGTTCATTGCTGCAATCTTGATAAATTACCCTCAATAAAAAAATAAAAAAATAAATATATATATATATATATATATACACACATATACACATACATATACATATAGAGTTAAATATAGTTAAAGACCATCTGTCAGCAGATTTGCACCTATGACACTGGCTGACCTGTTACATGTGCACTTGGCAGCTGAAGACATCTGTGTTGGCCCCATCTTCATATGTGTCCGCATTGCTGAGAAAAATGAAGCTTTAATATATGCAAATGAGATGCTAGGAGCAACGGGGGCGTTGCCATTACTCCTTGAGGCTCTGCTCTCTCTGCAACTGCTGCGCCCTCTGCACCAGGTGTGATGACATATTCACTGTCTGGCCCTGCCAATCACAGTGCAGAGGGCGAAGCAGTTGCAGAGAGAGCAGAGCCTCTAGGTGTAATAGTCACGCCCCTGTTGCTCCTAGAGGCTCATTTGCATATATTAAAACATTTTTCTCAGCAATGCGGGCACATATGAACATGGCACCAACACAGATGCCTTCAGCTGCCAAGCGCACATGTAACAGGTCAGCCGGTGTCATAGGGACAAAACTGCTGACAGATGCCCTTTAAAGATAGCCTGTCACGGTTCCTGACATGTCTGACTTGGTAAATACATTCCTCATGAAATATCAATGCTGGAGCATCTTTTCTTATAACTCCACATAATACAGTTCCTTTGTTATTATGTTTGAATATGTATAAATTGACGACTGAATGTTACATTACTTCTTGCCAAAGGGGCGTGTCCCTACACTGATTGGCGCCTTCGGCACTTATTGGACGCTGTCAAAGTGTGTAGGGACATATCACCACCTGGTAACACCCAGTTTCCAGTGTATTCATATATTTTCAGGAGGAATAACAGAGGAATGGCACAATATAGAATTCTAAGAAAAGATGTTCCAGCATTGAGTATTTACTGAGACAGAAATGTCAGGAGAGCCGACTGATCCTCTTTAGTTTGCTTCACATGTGAGTTATTATATTCTGTGGGGAACATCACGAGTTCTGCAGTGCTATAGTGCACATGTAGCGGTGACCTAATCGTTATTTTTTCCTCCCTCGCTGCTTGCGATTTAGTATTATTCTACCCATGTTGTACTGTAATTGGCATTTGAAATCAGCTTCCATGCACTTGCTTCCTGGAGAACTGGTGGCAGCTTGTGCTTTATCCACAACAGCCAATTGGATAGAGCAGAACTGTAGCGTAAAGCATGGAGGAGGTATGGAGCAGCAGTACGTGCCTCTGAGGAGGCAGGAGGTGCATTGCAGACTTCCATTGTGCAGTACTGCTAAGCTGTTGCAGTCATTGACCATAACTCTGCCATACTGAAGCAGAGAAAAAACATTTCAGAGCAGTCACCACCAGAAAACATGTCCCACCATGATATGTGATGCTTATTTTATAGATCATAAAAAATGAACCATATTTGTTAGTTACAATATTTTAAAAAAAGGATCTAGTGAAGAGATAGTTACTCACATAGCAAAACCGCAGCACTTATCTCGTAAATCCCATTTATTACTCCAAAAGTGCACCGTACATCTAGGCAGGATAGCAGACAGAATAGCAGAGCCGTATCAGGCCCCAACTGTTATTTAGGCCTCAAATCCGACCCCCAATGTCATTCTGACCTCAGATCAGACCCCCAATGTTTTTCAGACCTCAGATCAGACCCCCAATTAGACCCCCAGTGTTTTTCAGACCTCAGATCAGACCCTCAATGTTATTCAGACCTCAGATCAGACCCCCAATGTTATTCAGACCTCAGATCAGACCCTCAATGTTATTCACACCTCAGATAAGACCCCAATGTTATTCACACCTCAGATCAAACCCCCAATGTTATTCACACCTCAGATCAGACCTCAATGTTATTCACACCTCAGATCAGACCCCAATGTTATTCACACCTCAGATCAGACCCCCAATGTTATTCACACCTCAGATCAGACCCCCAATGTTATTCAGACCTCAGATCAGACCCCCAATGTTATTCACACCTCAGATCAGACCCCCAATCTTATTCAGACCTCAGATCAGACCCCCAATGTTATTCAGACCTCAGATCAGACCCCCAATGTTTTTCAGACCTAAAACCAAATCACAAATGTTATTCAGACCTCAGATTACATCCCCAATGTTATTCAGACCCCCAATCAGACCCTCAATGTTATTCACACCTCAGATCAGACCCCCAATGTTATTCACACCTCAGATCAGACCCTCAATATTATTCACACCTCAGATCAGACCCCAATATTATTCACACCTTAGATCAGACCCCCAATGTTATTCACACCTCAGATCAGACCCCAATGTTATTCACACCTCAGATCAGACCCCCAATGTTATTCAGACCTCAGATTACATCCCCAATGTTATTCACACCTCAGATCAGACCTCAATGTTATTCACACCTCAGATCAGACCCCAATCTTATTCACACCTCAGATCAGACCCCCAATGTTATTCACACCTCAGATCAGACCCCCAATGTTATTCACACCTCAGATCAGACCCCAATCTTATTCACACCTCAGATCAGACCCCAATCTTATTCACACCTCAGATCAGACCCCCAATGTTATTCACACCTCAGATCAGACCCCAATCTTATTCACACCTCAGATCAGACCCCAATGTTATTCACACCTCAGATCAGACCCCCAATGTTATTCACACCTCAGATCAGACCCCAATGTTTTTCAGACCTCAGATCAGACCCCAATCTTATTCACACCTCAGATCAGACCTCAATGTTATTCACACCTCAGATCAGACCCCCAATGTTATTCACACCTCAGATCAGACCTCAATGTTTATCACACCTCAGATCAGACCTCAATTTTATTCACACCTCAGATCAGACCCCAATGTTATTCACACCTCAGATCAGACCCCAATGTTATTCACACCTCAGATCAGACCCCAATGTTATTCACACCTCAGATCAGACCTCAATGTTAATCACACCTCAGATCAGACCCCAATGTTAATCACACCTCAGATCAGACCCCAATGTTATTCACACCTCAGATCAGACCCCAATGTTATTCACACCTCAGATCAGACCCTCATTCCGACCCCCAATGTTATTCACACCTCAGATCAGACAAAAAATATATAAATAAACAACTCACCTCTCCTTTTCCGGACACTGCTGCCACCACTCCAGAGATCCAGCGCTCTTCCTGCAGCTCTGTGCTGTGACCTGACATCACACAGCGTGAAGAAGACAAGGGACTGGTGAGTATGGCCAGCACAAGGAGCTATGTATTCACTGCTCCCCGGTCTTACTGTACTAATGAGCTCTTCTATAATGGAAGCACTCATTAGTATTCACCCTCTTTTGGGGGGTAAAAACACCCCCGTTTCTGCAGATTGTCTGGGGTCCCTGCATGTAATCTGCTGCTGCAGTCAATCACTGGCCACGGCAGTGATCTGCTACCCTTGCATCACATGACCGTTTGACATGACGCGAGGGGAGCACCAGTTAGTAATTGGCTGCAGGAACGTCAAATCGAAAGTTTATATGGATCAGGGTCGGGGAGCTAATGAGCTGGGACCCAGCGCCAGGGATCAGGTAAGTATGATTACCAGCGCCAATCTGAGAGGTCTGGAAGTTAGGGGATTATTGTAATATTCATTTAATTTTTCTTTGGATAATCTATAAAATCCAGCCTGTCAATAGTATTTATGAATATCATTTTCTAATACTATTTATGTCCATTTGAATACTTCTAATGAATCACAATCACATTTGCCTTGTTTGGTTAAGGTTGCAACGCTATGAGAATGATAGCGCCTGGCACCCAGCAGAGAGGAGATGTGACTCTGCGGTGGATAGATTGGAGGTAAGGACCTTCTAGCGTCTGGTCAAAATGACATTAGTAATGCTGCCATAGACATCAGGTTGTCGATAGATCACGCTGATTTCATGGGATCTACCAACAGTCTAATATCTTTGTGGCAGCCCAACTCTTCCCAAGAATTTCCATTCAGGGAAAACTGGGGTCACCTGGGATCCATATCTCCTCAAGCTACAGAAATGTCTTATAGCTGTGCTTAACTTAGAGCTGGAGAGGAACGAGAAGTTTATGGGGGAACTTTCAAGAGCTTCCAACTTGATAAACCTGATTCATAGAAGGGGGAAGGATGCTATTCAAAACTCATGCACCTCTGGTACATAGAGGACCCAGATTGGCCCTAACTGATGGCCAAACACTCATAAGGAAAGCAGCTATTTTTCCTGACACCACCATAAACATGTATGTTCAGCTCATGTTTATTTTAGTGGGAAGAGGGAAGTACGCCATGCCAGATCTCTGGTGGGAACACAGGTTGTAATCCTTTGTAGCCAATCCCTCCTTGCCCCATTATGTGTATACCCAGATTATGGCCAAATACTTCAAGATGGAAGAAATGCAGCAAGCCCAGGAGGAGGGAGAGAGAGAGAGCGAAGGATGGGAGTGGTAGTGGCTCTGGCTCTTACAGTCACTCACTGTGGCTTTCTTCACAACACTGGTCCCTAGGCCATGCAGTGAAAGAAAGGTGCACCCTTTGTGTCCACAACCTGGTGTTTGGGCTCCTGCCTAATGGTAGTTGGGGTGCCTGTGATATTATTAAGTGTTTGTATGGGTGCAAAGCAGGGTGTGTAGAGTGCAATGGCTAGTGTACGGTGCAGGAGTCGGGAACCAGAACAGGTTTAACAGAATAAACATCTCTCTTTACCATAGCGCAAAATGGGAGTTGTAGTACATCCAATGATAGTAAAAACAGAGTTCCCACAATATACAGTACGAATCTCCCCAGATGGAAATTATTGTACTCTTTCCTCTCTATCTTTCTCCTGTCTCTTCCTGCAGAATCCATGGCTCGCAATCTCATTTTTACAATTGTGCCTGTAATTCACAACGTAGGCCATACAGGTTTTAGGCCTATTTCACACAAACAATAAGGATTGTGTCAGGATCTGTTCACGAACAAACTGATGGTTTGGCATACAAGTTCAGTCAGTTTTGCCTGAGATTGCGTTTAGTGTTTCAGTTTTTTCCGCACGGGTTCAATCACTTTTGATGTGTTTTTCACACGTGTGAAAAAAACAACCTGAACAATAACAATCTAAATCTCCTAGAAACCATCAGTGAAAAACGCAGTGCATCCGGATGCAGTCTGTTTTTCACTGAAGCCCCATTCACTTCTATGGAACCAGAGCTGTGTGAAAAACGCAGAATATAGAACATGCTGCGATTTTTCCTGAACGCAGAGATGATGCATGAAAACGACGCTCATGCGCACGGAGCCGTTAAAATGAACGGGTCATGGTTCTGTCCAGATGCTATGCATTTGCTTCATGCGTCGCACCTGGACGGGAAACTTACTCGTGTGAAAGAGGCTTAGGGCAGTGAGTCCATTGCGGGAATCATGCTCTGCGAGTGTAATCCTCCATTCTGGACTTGCAGGAGCTCACGGCATTATAATGGTTTATAATGCTGTGTGCCTCTGCTTGACCTTCCTTCTACAGGTTCATACTTTAGGTCACCGATTCTGTAGAAGAAAGGTCAAGCAGAGGCACATAGCATTATAAATCATGATAATGCCGTGCTCTCCTGCAAGTCCAGAATGGAGGATCACTCTGACACACAGAGCGTGATTCCCACAATGGTCTTGTTTGTGTAACACAGCACTTAGAGATATGCGTTGTGTCCAAGTGTGAAGGATGTCTTAACAGTATTCCCCTCACTGCAGTAAAGTCTAATTAGCTTAGGTAGCAGCATATCTTATTGACTCCAATGCTCTCATCCTATCTCTTTAGTCCAGTCTTGTGAGGAATGGAGTACATGGAGTTGCTTCCTCACTCTTCTCCTTCCTTACTGGTTGTCCTGCATACTATTCCTTCCAGATACTATTGTGTACTTTTGTCACTTGAGATATCATAGCAATCATTACAATCAGCCATATTTGATTCATTTAACCTCTTAACTCAGAGTGATCATACATAGACTTAATTCTGGAAGTTCATTCTGGAACGGTGCCCACATGATCACCACAGTAGCCAAACTGACATCTGCTGCAATAGCCAGGATCAAAGATAGCTTCAGACTCCACAGTTGTAATACGTATTGACGCCACACACCATCTGTTGTATTACAAAGTCGCTCACTACCTACAGAACGTTGAGGCCGTCTCTTCTAGATGTCCACGGAGGTAAATAGTTATGAAACAAGCTCCTTTTCACTGGGACTAGAGCTGAGAACATCTCTCAGTGTTGGCTTCATTGAACATGATGAAACCTGCTTATACCTTGCTTCTCTCTTAGTCTTTCAGTTCAACAGAACCCAGTTTGCTGTCCCAGTACCGGGACTCTGGCATGTCGTCCAGTAGCTATGAGTTGAGTCAGTACATGCAGGATCCAGCAGACTTGATCGACTCCTGGAATCCATTGCAAGATGGTAAATACATATTGACGTTTCTGATTGTTTTAATAATGAATATAATCAACATTTCACCTGGACAATCAAATCTTTTGTGAATTAATGTCTGTCTGTAAATTTATTTTAGAGTTTTTTACAGGACTTATCTATTGATGGCCAGTTCTCAAGATGTTTCATCAATATCAAATTGGTGGTGGGTCTGACTTCTGGCACCCACACCGATCTGGTGCTAGAAATTACACAGCATGGTCTGAAGCAGAAGGCTCCATCCACTGTCTAGTGGCTGTGCGGGTTAGTGTAGGACAGCTCCATTAGCATGAATGGGAACTGAGCTGCAGGACGCCGATGTTGGAAACTATACAGTGGACAGAGCTTTCTTCTTCCGGCTACTTAGGCTTCATGCACACGTATTTTTTCACGATCCACAAAACGGGGTTCCGTTGTTCCGTGATCCGTTTCCGTTTTTTTTTTTCGTGTGTCTTCCTTGATTTTTGGAGGATCACCAGACATGAAAAGTGAACAAAAAATCAAAGTCAAGTTTGCCTTGAAAATGATAGGAAAAAAACGGACACGGATCACGGACGCGGATGACAATCTTGTGTGCCTCCGTGTTTTTTCACGGACCCATTGACTTGAATGGGTCCGCGAACCGTTGTCCGTGAAAAAAATAGGACAGGTCCTATTTTTTTGACGGACTGGAAACACGGATTACGGACGCGGATGACAAACGGTGCATTTTCCGAGTTTTCAACTGACCCATTGAGAGTCAATGGGTCCGCAGAAAATCACGGAAAACGGAACAACGGACACGGAACCCAACAACGGTCGTGTGCATGAGGCCTTACACTGTAGAATTGGACTGGGATCTTAAAGAGGTTGTCCCATGAAAAATATTCTACAGTTTTCAGACCAGCACCTGGATCTGAATACTTTTGTAATTGCATGTAATTAAAAATTTAGCATAGCCACTGAGTTATTCAATAAAACATATCTGTATAGCGCCACCTGCTGTTTGTTTTCTTCTTATTTCTTTGTCCTGCTCACTGAGATGGCCGCACATGCTCAGTTTCATCCTTCAACTGCCTCCTGAGTTATCATAGGGAGAGAGCTTCAGCAGAATACCATTTATTTACAAGTAGTCTTTTGGACTTATAATTGCCTTATTTTCACATATGCTTCTAATCGTTTTTGCTAAAACGTGACTTTTAATACAGTATGTGCAAATGTTTTTAAAAGACCTAATAAATCTCTTTAAAACTATCAGTTGTGCTGCATTCCTTTTCTTCACTGATGAAATATATAGCGCTGTTGTCTTCACAGCGCTCCTATTGGAGCCATGGGCTGCAGCAGGCGCTGTGAACACAACAGCGCTATATATTTAATCAGTGAAGAAAAGGAATGCAGCACAACTGATAAAGAGATTTATTAGGTCTTTTAAAAACATTTGCACATACTGTATTAAAAGTCACGTTTTAGCAAAAACGATTAGAATCATATGTGAAAATAGGCAATTATTAGTCCAAAAGACTACTTGTAAATAATGGTATAAAGTGTCTGCACGTATTGTATGTTTTGGGTCCATGTGTGTAGTAGTGTCTTCAGCAGAATAGACACGCCCCAGGAGCTGCAGCAGAAAGGACACCCTACTTGAGTGGTCAACTTGATATAACTATAGCAGAGCAATGGAATGGGGAGATCTCTGGATCCATGTGAGGTACAGGGCTGGTTGTAGTTTTGTCATGTACTATGTGACATCTGATCTTCATTTTTTACATCAGTCATGGGATAACCCCTTTAAAGTGGCTCTGGTTAAAACAAAAAAAAAAAAAAAGAGGGCCCATGTTGTAGGCAGGTCCAAATTGACCAAAGGCAGGGGAACTCAAGTATATGGGGTCAGCAATACTGTAGTGCAGCACAAAATACCTCCCCAGTAGCTGTCCCTCTTTGGTGGTCATCAATATCTGCCATGTTCTTACCTCCTACCTACCTACAATAAGGGTAGGGCCACTTTAAGTTCTGAGTCCGCCCTTGCATCCAACGGAGGACTTCTACCCTAACAACTAGTGTTGAGCAAATCGAAGTATCCGAAGTGGACTTCGATCCGAATTTCAGGAAAATTTTGATTAGTCACAAAGCAAATTTTCTTGCGCTTCATGGTAGCGAATCAATTTTTCCTAAAATGGTGACTGAAAATAAAAAATTATACTCACCTCATCCACTTGCTTGCAGCGAGGCCGTCCGCACCCATCTTGATTGAAGAAAACCCGCCAAAGGACCCGCAGAGAGCGTGATTACCTCACCACGTGATCACGCTGGGCGTGCGCGGTGACATCATTAGTGATCACGTGGTGAAGTCGTCACCCTCGCTGCAGGTCCTTTAGCGGGTTTTCTTCAATCAAGACGGGAGCGGACGGCCTCTCCCCGAGCAAGTGGATGAGAGATTATAATTTTTTTTTTTAGCCTCTGATTAACCCCTGAAAGGCTTAATGTGAGTCACAGACCAGCGTTGAACGTGGCATCTGAGGGGTTAAATGACGGGGGGGGGGGGGGGGGGATCATTGCACCCGCTCCATACAAATGAAAGAGATTTGTGACAAACAAATTCGTAACAAATTGAATTTCTTGTTAAAGTTCGGCGAAGCATCCGAATTTTTTTTCGAAACTTTGCTTATCTCTACTAAAAACCTTAGAAAATGAGTAGATGAATATTAGCTAAAAAAAAAAGCCTTGGGGTATGCGTTTTAGCTCAAGTTGGGTCCATTTTGTAAAACTGTATTTTCTGTTCTGTGTTTCCCATTAAATGTGAAATATTGCTGTGCTTTCTGTGTATAATTGGCACGGGTTCCTAGTGAGATGTGGCCAAACCAGTCACTTCGCAAATCGGATAACAACCTGTCGCATAAAAGTCATTTCCGGTGCTTCATACGGGCACTTGAATGTTGTCTGAATGATGTGTAGGAGGTGATGGAAAGAAAAAATAATTATGTCGGAAGATTTAGTTATGAAAAGGACAGAGCTATTTCATAATATTAAAACCAGCTAAGTGGTGTTTAATAAAAGTTTAAAATGCAATATAATTCAAAGTGAAAGACATCAAACAACATTTAATTATGGAAATTAAAAAACCCAGACTATTGAGCCACATATCACAAAAGCCGAGAAGGAAATGCTAGATCTCCCCTTTAATCATTGCCGTTACTCTCAGATTTCTGCAATACCCAGAAGGCCTTTGCTGCAGAATTATTATACAAATTAACCAACATGCCTTCTTTTTAATAAAACCATTGCGAGCCTTGCCTTTCATCTCAGCCAGTCTCAGATTCTCACAGTAAAAGCCAAGTTAATCTAGGTAATCCTGGACAAAACAATCCATGCTCTAGTCGTCAATGCCAGGTCAATACCTTGCAAATAAATGGTGGTGCTTGCTACAGAGCCGCGGGTCAGTTCCAGTGCATTAAAGGGCATCTGTCAGCAGTTTTGTACCTATGAAATGGCTGACTTGTTGCATGTGCACTTGGCAGGTGAAGGCATCTGTATTGGTCCCGTGTTCATATGTGCCCACATTGCTGAGAAAAAAATGATGCTTTAATATATGCAAATTAGCCTCTAAGAGCAATGGGGGCGTTACCATTACACCTAGAGGCTGAGCTCTCTCTGCAACTGCTGCGCCGTCTGCACATGTAACAGGTCAGTCAGTTTCATAGGTACAAATCTGTTGACAGATGCCATTTAAAGGGGTTGTCCACCTTTCTTGTGCTTTTTTCAGAGTGAGTATACTTACCTGATCCCCGCTGCTGGGTTCTGGGTCGATCGCTCCCTCTCGTGCACCGCTGTCCCATAGCTAACCGCGTCAACATCCTTTTTTGCGTGGCTCATGTGACCACCACAGCCAGTGACTAGCCGCAAGTAGTCATGTGTCACCCATGTGTCATGTCATCCAGTGACATGACACATGGGTGGCACTTCACCGCCGTTGCCAGTCATTGGCTTTCGTGGCCGCTTGACCCGTGTCAACAGGGATGTTGCTACAGAACTGCACAAAGGGGAGCGATGGAGACAGTACCCAGCGGCGGGGATCAGGTAAGTATGCTCACCACAGCGGTCCAGTCATCCTGGGAGGAGGGTAGGGTGTCTTAAAAAAAAAAGTGGACAAACCCTTTAACCACCTCCGGACCGCTGTACGCATATACGCGCCATCTCGCGAGACGCGAGATTTCGCTCCAAGCCGGCCCGCGCATGCGCATCGCGGGCCGGCAAAAGTTAAAGAACAAGTTCGTCACCAGCCTGCCAGCAACGATCATTGGCTGGCGATTTTTAAAAAATCCAATCACAAGCCATATAACAGATCATATTAGTAAATATGATCTGTTATATGGCTTCTCTGCTCCTCTACTGGTCCTTTTCGTCGGTTGGATCCAGCAGAGAAGCAGACTGAACTGTGAGTACACCAAACACTTCACTGTAGCCCCTGATCACCCCCCTGCACCCCAATTAACCCTTTGATCACCCCTTTGATCGCCCCTGTCAATCACCAGTGAAAGGAAAAAAAGTGATCAGTGTAAACTGTCACTTTTTTTTTTTCACTAGTATTGGCTGTTAGGTTTTAGGGATAGTTTAGGCCCCTTGGTTAGGTAGTTAGCGTCAGTTAGCGCCCAGCCCACCGCACCGCAGTCACTTTTATTCGCTGAATAGCGTATCGCTAATCAGCATTTGTACTTTTATAGTATCTGTAAGTGATCAAAACTGATCACGGTCAGATCTATAATAGTATTAGTGTCACTTTAGTTCGCCCTCCACCCAAAACGCAGTGTTTGCCCGATCAGGCCTGATCGGTCGCCCACACGTGCGTTCACCCACGCCCGCCCCACCGCAGTGACAAAAAATATATATTTTTTGATCACTGCACATTCATTTTACACGCAAAAAAAATCAGTTTTGATATTTTTTATCAACCGCAGCGGCCTCTGGTACTTCGCTAGCCTCCCCTTTGTAAGACAGGTTTGCTTTTTTTCTTGGGTAGTCTCAGGGAATACCCCTAAATTTAGTAGTCCAAAATGTCAAACAGGGGGTATTCTTCTGAAGAGGCCTACAGGATTCTGACCCAGTCGGATAAGGAGTGGGAACCCTCATCTGATGAATCTAGCGGGTCAGAATATGAACCTGTGGAAAGCAGTGGCTCTCTGACCCAAAGTTCGGACGAGGAGGTGGAGGTCCCTGGCAGCACCAGGCGTACCCGGCCCCGTGTCGCTAGACCACAGGTTATGCAGGATCCGCTTCAAGAGCAGCAGAGTGGGGCTGTCGCTGCCGGATCACGTGGTGAGGCATACACCAGCAGCGCAGCCCTCCCTGGACCTAGTACCAGCACTGCCGTACAACATGGTGACGTGGCGAGCACCAGAAGGGCAGTTGAAGCTGGTACGGTGGCACGTGCAGTAGTTACCCCGTCGCAGCCACCGCACAGACAGGCCCGTAGAGCCCCTAGAATCCCTGAGGTGCTGGCAAACCCTGATTGGCAGTCACCAACTTCAGCCGCACCTGTAGTTCCCCCTTTCACCGCCCAGTCTGGAGTTCGGGTTGAGACGGCTCAAATCGGTTCGGCCCTGGGATTTTTTGAGCTGTTCTTGACTGCGGAGCTCTTGGACTTAGTCGTGGCAGAGACCAACCAGTATGCCACACAATTTATATCCGCCAACCCGGGAAGCTTTTATGCCCAGCCTTTCCGGTGGAAACCAGTCCAAGTTTCCGAAATTAAAATTTTTTTGGGCCTTCTCCTCAACATGGGCCTGACAAAAAAGCATGAATTGCGGTCATATTGGTCAACGCACCCGATTCATCACATGCCCATGTTCTCTGCTGCTATGTCCAGGGCACGATTTGAGGCCATCCTCCGTTTCCTGCATTTTAGCGACAACACCACCTCCCGTCCCAGAGGCCACCCAGCTTTTGACCGGCTCCACAAAATTCGGCCCCTCATAGACCATTTCAACCAGAAATTTGCAGATTTGTATACCCCCGAGCAAAACATCTGCGTAGACGAGTCCCTAATACATTTTACCGGGCGCCTTGGCTTCAAACAGTACATCCCAAGCAAGCGTGCCCGGTATGGGGTCAAATTGTATAAGCTCTGTGAAAGGGCCACAGGCTATACCCACAAATTTCGGATCTATGAGGGAAAAGATCAGACCCTGGAGCCGGTCGGTTGCCCTGACTACCTGGGGAGCAGTGGGAAGACAGTCTGGGACTTGGTGTCACCCTTATTCGGCAAGGGGTACCATCTTTATGTGGACAATTTTTACACAAGTGTGGCCATCTTTAGGCATTTGTTTCTAGAACGGATTTGCGCCTGTGGCACCGTGCGAACTAGTCGCGTGGGCTTCCCCCAACGGCTTGTAACCACCCGTCTTGCAAGGGGGGAGAGGGCTGCCTTGTGTAACGAAGAACTGCTCGCGGTGAAATGGAGAGACAAGCGTGACGTTTACATGCTCTCCTCCATTCACGCAGACACGACAATCCAAATTGAGCGAGCAACCCGTGTCATTGAAAAGCCCCTCTGTGTCCACGACTATAATGCGCTCATGGGAGGGGTGGACTTCAATGACCAGATGTTGTCTCCGTATTTAGTTTCCCGCAGAACCAGACGCTGGTATAAGAAGGTGTCTGTATATTTAATTCAATTGGCGCTCTACAATAGTTTTGTTCTCTACAGTAAGGCTGGGAGAACACGATCTTTCCTCAAATTCCAGGAAGAGATCATCGAGAACCTCCTTTACCCAGGAGGTTCCGTGGCCCCATCCCCCAGTGTAGTTAGCCGTCTACACGAGCGACATTTCCCCAGTGTCGTTCCTGGTACCTCAACCCAACCGTCACCCCGAAAAAGATGTCGTGTCTGTAGCAGTAGTGGAATAAGGCGTGACACCCGCTATTTCTGTCCTGACTGTCCGGACCACCCTGCCCTATGCTATGGAGAGTGTTTCCGGAAGTACCACACACAGGTACACCTAGCATAGGGATTGCATCTCACAGGACAGGCACACAGGGCTATTAGGGCCCTTTTACTCTCAGCTGCTGCAAACCTCTCCTTTCACCTGGGATAAAGTGCATAACGTACTTCGCCACATCTTTGGGCGATTTGCGCTTTGCACATTGTCCCATGGGGAAGGAGAGGTTTGTTCTATAAAGGTAAAAAAAACTAAACAAAAAAAAAATTACCGGTAAGTAAAAAAGTTAAAAAAGTTTAAAAAAGTTAATATGTTCTGTTCTAAAGTTAATAAAGTTATTGCTTTGCGGCCTGGTTTTTTCTTTTTTGTTTTGTTTTTTTTACCTTCCAGGTGGACCAACCGATCGACCAGCTGCAGCACTGATGTGCATTCGGACAGAAGCATTGCGCTGCTGTCAGATTACACGCAAGTCGGTGTATGCGGCGCTGCAAGACGAGATTTCTCCTCTGCAGTAAAAGATATGTTTGCCGGGGCATATGAGCTGAGGAGGTGGCGGTGTTCATATACTTTGGCAAACACTTTGTATATATAAAAAAAAAAAATCCCGGCAATGATTTATTCATCCACATCGATTGATGTGAATGGAGAAATCGGGTTTGCCAGGGCATACGAGCTGAAGTGGGTATGGATGTTGGGCGGAGCTCCTATGTCCTGGCAGACGCCTTTCCCCTCCTTTTTCTTTTTTTGGCAGAGATTTTTTCATCCACATTGATCGATGCAAATGAAGAAATCTGTGCCGTTCATTTTTTTCTTTCAGCCCAGAGGCTGAACGAAAAAAAAAATCTCATTACCCGTATGCTCAATATAAGGAGAATAGCAGAAACTCCTAATGCTGGGCATACATGTAATGATTGCGGAGACCCTCAAATGCCAGGGCAGTACAAACACCCCACAAATAACACCATTTTGGAAAGAAGACACCCCAAGGTATTCGCTGAGGGGCATATTGAGTCCATGAAAGATTGAAATTTTTGTCCCAAGTTAGCGGAAAGGGAGACTTTGTGAGAACAAAATCCAAAAAATCAATTTCCGCTAACTTGTGCCAAAATTTTTTTTTTTCAATGAACTCGCCATGCCCCTCATTGAATACCTTGGGGTGTCTTCTTTCCAAAATGGGGTCACATGTGGGGTATTTATACTGCCCTGGCATTTTAGGGGCCCCAAAGCGTGAGAAGAAGTCTGGTATCCAAATGTCTAAAAATGCCCTCCTGAAAGGAATTTGGGCACCTTTGCCCACCTAGGCTGCAAAAAAGTGTCACACATGTGGTATCTCCGTATTCAGCAGAAGTTGGGGAATATGTTTTGGGGTGTCATTTTACATATACCCATGCTGGGTGAGATAAATATCTTGGTCAAATGCCAACTTTGTATAAAAAAAATGGGAAAAGTTGTCTTTTGCCAAGATATTTCTCTCACCCAGCATGGGTATATGTAAAATGACACCCCAAAACACATTCCCCACCTTCTCCTGAGTACGGAGATACCAGATGTGTGACACTTTTTTGCAGCCTAGGTGGGCAAAGGGGCCCACATTCCAAAGAGCACCTTTCGGATTTCACAGGTCATTTACCTACTTACCACACATTAGGGCCCCTGGAAAATGCCAGGGCAGTATAACTACCCCACAAGTGACCCCATTTTGGAAAGAAGACACCCCAAGGTATTCCGTGAGGGGCATGGCAAGTTCCTAGAATTTTTTATTTTTTGTCACAAGTTAGTGGAAAATGATGATTTTTTTTTTTTTCTTACAAAGTCTCCTATTCCACTAACTTGTGACAAAAAATAAAAAGTTCTATGAACTCACTATGTCCATCAGCGAATACCTTGGGGTCTCTTCTTTCCAAAATGGGGTCACTTGTGTGGTAGTTATACTGCCCTGGCATTCTAGGGGCCCAAATGTGTGGTAAGGAGTTTGAAATCAAATTCTGTAAAAAATGACCTGTGAAATCCGAAAGGTGCTCTTTGGAATATGGGCCCCTTTGCCCACCTAGGCTGCAAAAAAGTGTCACACATCTGGTATCTCCGTACTCAGGAGAAGGTGGGGAATGTGTTTTGGGGTGTCATTTTATATATACCCATGCTGGGTGAGAGAAATATCTTGGCAAAAGACAACTTTTCCCATTTTTTTATACAAAGTTGTCATTTGACCAAGATATTTATCTCACCCAGCATGGGTATATGTAAAAAGACACCCCAAAACACATTCCTCAACTTCTCCTTTCCGCTAACTTGTGACAAAAAATAAAAAGTTCTATGAACTCACTATGCCCATCAGTGAATACCTTAGGGTGTGTACTTTCCGAAATGGGGTCATTTGTGGGGTGTTTGTACTGTCTGGGCATTGTAGAACCTCAGGAAACATGACAGGTGCTCAGAAAGTCAGAGCTGCTTCAAAAAGCGGAAATTCACATTTTTGTACCATAGTTTGTAAACGCTATAACTTTTACCCAAACATTTTTTTTTTATCAAAGACATGTAGAACTATAAATTTAGAGCAAAATTTCTATATGGATCTCGTTTTTTTTTGCAAAATTTTACAACTGAAAGTGAAAAATGTCATTTTTTTGAAAAAAAAATCGTTAAATTTCGATTAATAACAAAAAAAGTAAAAATGTCAGCAGCAATGAAATACCACCAAATGAAAGCTCTATTAGTGAGAAGAAAAGGAGGTAAAATTCATTTGGGTGGTAAGTTGCATGACCGAGCAATAAACGGTGAAAGTAGTGTAGGTCAGAAGTGTAAAAAGTGGCCTGGTCTTTCAGGGTGTTTAAGCACTGGGGGCTGAAGTGGTTAAGATGAACCTGTAACCATTAACATGCAGTGCAGTATGATATAGTGCAGCAGGAGCTGAGCAGAGTCATATAACATTTTGTAGCAATAAAATTAATATAATAGATAATTTATTAACGTAATGCTCCGTTTTTTCTGTGCTTAGGAGTCCAGTGGGCGGTGCTATCAGTAAGTGACAGCCATTCTTATATCAGTGTGCATACTGAGATAGCGTAGAGTAGAACTACCCACTGGACTCCTAAGTATAGAAGAACTAGAGATTTACTTGAATGCATTAGATTTTTTATATATGTTTTCCCAGATAACTATATATAAGTCTATATGAATAAATTACAGACTATACTGTATCTTTTCCCGTTAAAAACATTTAGCAATCTTTTCCAATTTTTTAAGCTCCTCCTGCTCTATAACATGCTGCCTGATGATTTCACAGCATTTTCATGGTGACAGGTTAGCTGCAAAGAGCACCTGTTAGCAGGATCAACCCCATTAAACCAGGTAGGGTTGACAATTCCAATTAAAATGATACCTGTCTTGTTAAAATCGGCTGTGTCGTTCCTGAGAAAACGAGTTCCTGAAATGTATTTATGCAAATGAGGGCTTCTCCTGACCTCAATTTTCCAGTGTTAGCCCCACCCCTCAGCACACTAAAGCCCTCATTTACCTAAAGAATGAAAGACTTTTTTCTCAGGTATGCCACATCCGATTTTCACAAGACAGATATCTTTTTAATCAGCAGGAACAACCCTACCGGACTGTTTGGCTGATTTGATTGGTTTGCTCTTGCTGACAGATGCCCTTTAACTATACATCGCAGACCTGGGTGGCGGTATAATTGATAAAATATACTTTTTTCATACTGCTCTATTATGTAGAACATCTGCAGATGGCTCACATTTTGATGTTTCATCCTTTACTTTTCTGATCTGTTTAAAGACACCTTGGAGCAAACTCCACAACCCACAGCTCCGATGAAGTTCTCGTTGCCCCATGTCTCTGTGTGTTTTGGGGCCCAGGGGCAATTGATAAGGGTCTGTCCCAACTTCCCAAATGAAGGTCAACCAGCACTTGTGGAGATTCACAGCATGGAGGTAAATGGAAATAACTTCGGATAATAGAAATCAATACAGTAGGTCGTGAATGTTATCTAGTTTATCGTCCTCGGTACTAAATCCTATATATGCGGTTGTGTGCATCTTGCTTATCTTTTCCACCTCTCACATCACTGTTCATCAAGGACAATGATGTACAGAGATTACGTTAAGCCTGCTCACCTACAGTTTACTATCTTTGGGGTCTGGCAGACTTATGGAGGAGGCTGATGTCAGGGAAAGTAAGGATCTGACGGGATGGATTTGTTTTCCCTGGAGATTAGTGACCCCGGAGGTGTCTGAAAGCCGCTTATTTCCACTTCTTCTCATCTAATGGTATATATACATGCTTAAAGGGAACCTGTCACCGGGATTTTGGGTACAGAGCTGAGGACATGTGTTGCTAGATGGCCGCTAGCACATTCGCAATACCCAGTCCCCATAGCTCTGTGTGCTTTTATTGTGGGAAAAAAACTATTTGATACATATGCAAATGAACCTGAGATGAGTCAGAGCTTGAAAATATGACTCTTCTCTGGTCACACAAGTAAGACTCTTTTATGTTAATTTGCATATGTATCAAGTAGTTTTTTTTACACAATAAAAGCACACAGAGCTATGGTGACTGGGTATTGCGGATGTGCTAGTGGCCATCTAGCAGCCCATGTCCTCAGCTCTATACCCAAAATCCCGGTGACAGGTTCCCTTTAACCAAGCTAGACATGTACCCAGTCAACAGTTATCGTATATCTTGGGCAACTTCGGGTTGTTTGTTATCCTTATAGTTTGTAATTATTATTTCATTTCTTTCTTTTGTTATATAATTTTTAAAGTTCTGGTCCAAGAAATTTCCCAGCACCATTACTTATTTGATACACTTTAAAATGGCGTTCATCGGGTGATGACACGTTTCAGGCCTCAAACTGGACACATAGTCATAATCCCAAAGTTGTGACATAGACGTTTAAAGGGCAGTGGCGTTACTAGAAATGACTGTGCCCCACTGCAATTTTTTGGGGTCACCCCAAGTAATTCGCAACCCCCTTCTCCCGTGCAACCCCCACTGCTGTGGCTAGTCAAGATCGCTAGTCAGACGAGGCCCGGCAACCGCTCCGTCCATTTCCTACAGCGTCTCTGTATATAATGTCATTTTTATAATACTGTTGAGGGGGCCCTGACACCAAAATCTTTTAGTCCTCCTCCTGGGTGGGCCCTTGCTGAGTTTGGGCCCCAAAGCGGCTGTTTTCCCTATAGCTACGCCCCTGTTAAAGGGGTTATTCAGGAAAATATATTTATGACTTAGGGCTCATGCATACGACAAAAATCCATTGTAACAATGCCTGTCATTGTCCGCAAAACAGAATAGGACATGTTCTATTTCTTTGCGGAATGGACATATGGACACGGAATGCACATGTCATTTCCGTTTTTTTGCGGTCCCATTGAAACGAATGGTTCTGCATATGGGCCTAAAAAAAAACTGAACAGACAAGGAAAAAAAAAAAAAGTTTGTGTGCATGAGCCCTTATCCACAGGAGAGGTCATCAGTATCAGATCTGCAGGGTTGCCACACAGGGATCCCCACCGATCAGCTGTTATAAGAGATATTGAGCGCTCCAGCCTCTTCCTAGGCCAGTGACATCACTGTACATCAGTCACATGGCCTAGTTGCAGCTCAGTCCCATTCAAGCCAATGAGGCTTAGTTGCAATACCAAGCACTGCCACTATATAATGTACGGCACTGTCCCTGGAAAGCTGCCAGGAGCCTGCATCGCTCACCAGAGCTCCGGACTCCTTGAAACAGCTGATTGGCGGGACTTGGTCCCCCGTAGATGTGTCCTGTCCTGAGGATAAGTCATTATTATATTTTCCAGGATAACCTTTTGAGGGCTTATGCACACGACCGTAAGTATTTTGCGGTCCGCAAAAAACTGATCCACAAAAAATACGGATGACATCCATGTGCATTCTGTATTTTGCGCAACAGAACAGCTGGCCCCTAATAGAACAGTCCTACCCTTGTCCGTAATGCGGACACTAATAGGACATGTTCTATTCATTTGCGGAACAGACATACGGAATCAGAATGCAACTTCCGTTTTTTTTTGCGGACCCATTGAAATGAATGGTTCCGCATACAGTCCACAAAAAAATGGACAGCACACGGAAAGATAATACGTTCGTGTGCATAAGCCCTGTGCATAATTTTTTTTGGGGCTATTTAGGTTATCCCGATGAAGGCTGTTCTCGGAACTGCCTGCTCCCGGTGACCGCATGTGTTTCAGAGCGGCTCGCGGCGCAGGCACACCTCTGCATCGCCGGACTTGGGAATAAAGATGGCAGATCGCATGTGTTCGTCGGCGAACACTGCAAACTGGCCATCACTGTAGGGGATAACTGTAAGGTCAGTAGGGGTCTGACCACTGGGACCCCACAGATCACAAGAAAGTGGGCTCCATATCCTTGAAATGAACTGAGCAGCAGCGTACTGCCACTCGGTTCATCTCTTTGGGACTGCTGGAAATAGCGAGCGCTTATACTTGGCATGTGCTCGACCTGCCACTCCATTAATTTCAGGAGTCCCACGTTCTCGTGATCATTAGGGTTGTGGGTGGTCAGGCCTCCCACAACCCTATCCTGTTATGCCCTATCCTGTGGGTCTCCCTTTAAGTGCTTCAGAGCATGACTTAGCAAACTGTTGGGCTAAAGAGGACCTGCTCTCCTGACACATGTACATTTTAGTAAATGGTTTCATGTTCTGTGAAATAACATTGTACCCCGAGCTGTTCCTCCTCTGTTAGGCTCCATTCACACGTCCGCAAAATGTGTCCGCATCCTTTCCGCAATTTTGCGGAAAGGGTGCGGACCCATTCATTCTCTATGGGGACGAAATGTGCTGTCCGCATCCACATTTGCGGATCCGCACTTCCGCATCCGTGCTTCCGTTTCCGCAAAAAAATAGAACATGTCCTATTCTTGTCCGCAATTGCGGACAAGAACAGGCATATTCTATTATGTCGGCAATGTGCGGTCCGCAAAATGCGGAATGCACATTGCCGCTTTCCGTGTTTTGCGGATCCGTGTCTCCGTGTATCCGCAAAACACATTGCGGACGTGTGAATGGAGCCTAATCCCTCCTGAACATCTATGATTAAATTGACAATTAGTTATTCCCCTTGTCAGTAGGGTCTGCCCCTATACACACTATACTTACACTATATACCAACAGTGCTAACAATATCAGGATGTGTAGGAAAATCCACAATGGACAAGGGGAATGGGAGCTCAAATTGTCAATGTATTCATAAATTTAAAGGAACAATACCAGAGATGATCCAGAATTGTTATTCCATGGGGAATGCAGGTGTGTACGTTAACTGTTATTATCAGTCAGGACCATTTAAAGGGTTGTATAGGACTTAAAGGGGTCGTCTCACTTCAGCAAATGGCATTTATCATGTAGAGGAAGTTAATACAAGCCACTTACTAATATATTGTGATTGTCCATATTGCTTCCTTTGCTGGCTGGGTTCATTTTTGCATCACATTATACACTGCTCGTTTCCATGGTTATGACCACCCTGCAGTCCATCAGTGGTGGCCGTGCTTAAACACTATAAGAAAAAGTGCCGGCCTCTCTGGTGGCTGGGACTGTGGGGGTGCACATAGGCATGCATGCTCAGCAGCTCCCATCCCGACCACTTTGTATCTGTGCTGCAGCGGTGGACGTAACCCCTGGATAAGAGCAGTGTATAATGTGATGATAAAATGAATCCAGCCAGCAAAGGAGGCAATATGGACATTCACAGTACATTAGTAAGTGCCTTGTAGTAACTTTCTCTACATCAGGCATCCTCAAACTGCGGCCCTCCAGCTGTTGCAAAACGACAACTCCCAGCATGCCCGAACAGCCTACAGGTATCAGCCTACAGCAGGGCATTGTGGGAGTTGTAGTTTTACAACAGCTGGAGGGCCGCAGTTTGAGGATGCCTGCTCTACATGATAAATGCCATTTCCTGAAGTGAGACAACCCTTTTAATAAATCAGATCAGTAGGGGCCTGACTGCCATCACTGCCACCATTCAGCTCTTAGAAGGGTCTGTGGTGCTCTGACAAGCAACGTGGCCTTTTCATTGTATACCTGGCACAGCGCTGTCCTTTGGATAATGGCTGTGCTTGGTATTACAGCCCAGTTCTATTCACTTGAATGGGACTGAGTTGCAGAAAGGCCATGTGACTGATGGACTTAATGTCACTGGCTTATGAAAAGGCCACTGCGCCTTCTGGATTGCCACAACCCCTTCCAGACGGTGACCAGCGATGGTGCCAGAGGTTGGCTCCGCACCGATCAGATATTGATGACTTATTCTGCAAAGTGGTTTCTCAATCATAAGGGCTCATTCAGACGTACGTATGGGCTCCATGTCCGTGCTGCGGATGCGGACCCATCGACCTTAATGGGTGCACGATTCGCAAAGGATAGGACATGTCCTATCTTTTGCGCTGCGAAGCATGGACCTGAAATCCCTCGGAAGCGTGTTTCACTCGGAAGAGTGTTTCAGTGGGCTTCCGATCCACGCCACCTCTCCACAAAAAATAGGACATATCCTATCTTTTGCCGTATCTTGCATGTCGCTGACCCTTTCTAGTCAATGGGTTAACATCCGCAGAGCGGACTGCACACTGCCATTGCTTGTATATTGCGGACCCGCTATTTGCTGTCTGCAATACGGGCACGGAGCCCTTACACGTTCGTCTGAATGACCACTAAGGAGCATCAGTGGCGTCTCTAGCTTTCAAATTTTGGGGGGGCACACTGGGGGCCAGGACAAAAGGGGGGGCAGCTATAACAACGATACATTTACACAAGTATGCTTAGAAATTCGGCGATACTTTACCCAATACCTAAAACCGCAACAGGGAAGAAAAGTCCTGCTGTCTGTGGTTTAAAAAATAAATAAAAAATCACTCGGATTTCAGATTTCAACATGTCCTAGTTGCCTGTGGATGACACTTTTATAGGGAGGAAGATCTGTGGATGACACATACCGTATATAGCATCTTATGCTATATGTGTCATCCACAGATCCACCCCATGACAGTGTCATCCACAGATCCCCCTCCCTATAACAGTGTCATCCACAGATCCCCCTCCCTATAACAGTGTCATCCACAGATCCCCCTCCCTATAACAGTGTCATCCACAGATCCCCCTCCCTATAACAGTGTCATCCACAGATCCCCCTCCCTATAACAGTGTCATCCACAGATCCCCCTCCCTATAACAGTGTCATCCACAGATCCCCCTCCCTATAACAGTGTCATCCACAGATCCCCCTCCCTATAACAGTGTCATCCACAGATCCCCCTCCCTATAACAGTGTCATCCACAGATCCCCCTCCCTATAATAGTGTCATCCACAGATCCCCCTCCCTATAACAGTGTCATCTACAGATCTCCCTCCCTATAACAGTGTCATCCACAGATCCCCCTCCCTATAACAGTGTCATCCACAGATCCCCCTCCCTATAACAGTGTCATCTACAGATCTCCCTCCCTGCCTCTCACAGGAGTGTACATTTGACATTTCTAAACTGTAATCCATATCATGCAGTAACTTTAACTTTAAATCAGGATTCAGCGGCCGCTCATCTCTACTAGTACCTTAACCTTACACCACTCAGCTAGCATCGGTAACAGGGCCAGGCTACAGCCTACAGGCACTTCCTGTTAGTTGTTACCGAGCGAGTGCTGATTTCTGCAGGTCAGAGGATACGGATTACAGTTTAGAAGAAATTTACACTCCTGTGAGCGGTCCAGTCGCGGATCCAGAGCCTGGTCTCGGGACGGGCACTTCCAGATTATTTTCTGTCCGCTGCCACAGAACAATGGTGCTTATAGAACAGACTCCACAGTGTAGCGATATATAGTATATTGTGTGGCACAGTGTAGCGATATACTGTATATTGTGTGGCACAGTGGATGCTATATGTGCATAACAAACATTTTTCATATGAAAACTTACAATTACTTGGCTTCACCCTTGGGGATCTTGGACACCACTTCAACACTATGGCCGGGGGCTTGGTTGAGCTGATGTTGTGTTTTATCCTAATGAGAAAGATTTCATAATAAGGAGTGGAGGGGCAGAGTGATAGCAGAGCAGGGAAAGGCTGGTGCTGCTACTAGGGGGCTCATACCATGGGGGAGTAATAAAGCCCACCATAATGCCCCCCCCCCAGTAAAAATAATTATAATGTGACAATGCAAAAAATACCTCCTTGTAATGCCTCCAGTTGAGCTAATGTCCCCATAATGTGCCAGTATAAAATACCCCTATATAGTGCCCCCAGTGAATGCCCCCATAGTGCTCCTCTCCCCCCTTCCTCCTAGTGCCCCCCATAATGTACCAGTATAAAATGCCCCATATATCGTGCCCCAGTAGATGCCCTCAGTGTCCCCCATAATTTGCAAGTATAAAATTCCCCTTCTTAGTGCCCCCCGTAGATTACTCCATAGTACTCCTCTCCCCCTTCCCCATAGTACCCACCATAATGTGTCCCAGTAAAAAAATGCTACTGTACAGAGCCCCCCATATAAAATACCCCTTATTTGTGGCCTCAGTAGATGCCCCTATAGTGCCCACCAATAATGTGCCAGTAATAAGTGCCCCCATCATGTGCCAGTAATAAGCCCCCATCATGTGCCAGTAATAAGCCCCCCATCATGTGCCAGTAATAAGCCCCCCATCATGTGCCAGTAATAAGCCCCCCATCATGTGCCAGTAATAAGCCCCCCATCATGTGCCAGTAATAAGCCCCCCCATCATGTGCCACTAATAAGCCCCCCCATCATTTGCCAGTAATAACCCCCCATCATGTGCCAGTAATAAGCCCCCCATTATGTGCCAGTAATATGCCCCCCATCATGTGCCAGTAATAAGCCCCCCCATCATGTGCAACTAATAAGCCCCCCATCATGTGCCACTAATAAGCCCCCCCATCATTTGCCAGTAATAACCCCCCATCATGTGCCAGTAATAAGCCCCCCATTATGTGCCAGTAATATGCCCCCCATCATGTGCCAGTAATAAGCCCCCCCATCATGTGCAACTAATAAGCCCCCCATCATGTGCCAGTAATAAGCCCCCCCATCATGTGCCAGTAATAAGCCCCCCATCATGTGCCAGTAATAAGCCCCCATCATGTGCCAGTAATAAGCCCCCCCATCATGTGCCAGTAGTAAGCCCCCCATCATGTTCCAGTAATAAGCCCCCCATCACGTTCCAGTAATAAGCCCCCCATCATTTGCCAGTAATAACCCCCCATCATGTGCCAGTAATAAGCCCCCCATCATGTGCCAGTAATATGCCCACCATCATGTGCCAGTAATAAACCCCACCATCATGTGCCAGTAATAAGCCCCCCCATCATGTGCCAGTAATAAGCCCCCCCATCATGTGCCAGTAATAAGCCCCCCATCATGTGCCAGTAATAAGCCCCCATCATGTGCCAGTAATAAGCCCCCTCATCATGTGCCAGTAGTAAGCCCCTCCATCATGTTCCAGTAATAAGCCCCCCATCACGTTCCAGTAATAAGCCCCCCATCATTTGCCAGTAATAACCCCCCATCATGTGCCAGTAATAAGCCCCCCATCATGTGCCAGTAATATGCCCCCCATCATGTGCCAGTAATAAACCCCACCATCATGTGCCAGTAATAAGCCCCCCCATCATGTGCCAGTAATAAGCCCCCCCATCATGTGCCAGTAATAAGCCCCCCATCATGTGCCAGTAATAAGCCCCCATCATGTGCCAGTAATAAGCCCCCCCATCGTGTGCCAGTAGTAAGCCCCTCCATCATGTTCCAGTAATAAGCCCCCCATCACGTTCCAGTAATAAGCCCCCCCATCACGTTCCAGTAATAAGCCCCCCCATCACGTTCCAGTAATAAGCCCCCCATCATGTTCCAGTAATAAGCCCCCCCCAATGTGCCAGTAATAAGCCCCCCAATGTGCCAGTAATAAGCCCCCCCCAATGTGCCAGTAATAAAGCCCCCCCCCCCAATGTGCCAGTAACAAGAGCCCCCCAATGTGCCTGTAAAACTATTGTAAAAAACAAACAAAAAAACACTTATACTTACCTCCATGTCAGCGATGCAATGCAGGCCTCTTCCGGCCTGTGTCCCGCGCTGTATGGCTCAGGCGGCGCGATGACATCATTGCGCCGCCTGCACCGGCCTCTGATAGGCTGCCGGCCTAGTGCCTGCAGCCTATCAGAGGAAGGGGAAGGGACACGCCTCTCCCTCCCCTGCCCCGCCGCAGCACAGGCAGATGACTATGGAGATGAGCGCAATGGAAGCGCTCATCTCCCTGTGCCCGGCTGCAGCCGCTCAGGGGGCATTTTAGTTGGGGGGGCACATGGGGGGGCACAGCATGATATAGGGGGGGCCGTGGCCCCCTCTGGCCCCCCCCTGGCGACGCCACTCAGGAGCATTGGATTTGCTAAGATTTGCTTTTAGTGAATATGAGGTTACAATGGCTACTAAAAGAGTAAATCAGGCACAGCGATTCATTCATACAAAATGCAAATGTTTACGTTTCATTATGTACAGTATGTAACATATATGCAAAATTCAAACCTGATTCCTAGATTTATTTGGTTCTTATTACAGAGCCTAATAACATTAATGGGTAAACAGGGGTAGAAGCGTCCCAATATTTAAAAGCCATTGCATCCCAATATTGCATTTTTTAAGCAGGAAATATAATCTCTTAACACCCCATTAAACATAGGCCGCCTGTACTTAACCCCTCCGAGTATGATACAAAGGTCATATTTACATATCATTACGAGGTCTGCTGCTGCCCTCTCTACATATTAGGTGGTCTCCTGCATTATACACATGTGGCTTAAAGGGTACCTTCACCTTTAAATGCCATTTCATAGTTTACATATAGGTATAGTCTGCAAAAAACACGTTGAACAGCTCTGCCAGGGGTGCACCTAGCCTTTCTGCTGCCTGAGGCGAAAACTGAAAGGGCACCCCCACTCCCCAATGCCAATTTCTTAACCTAACCCCCTCCCTTCACCCCACGGCCCTTCAGCTGCCCCCCCTCTTGCCCCTACCTAGTGTGCCTGAGGCGATCGACCTGGCCTCATTGGTGGTGCACCCCTGAGCTCTGCATCACATTTTATGACTTGTACATACTGTATTCTTTTCCATCATTTCTTCCGCCATTCTTTTCCAGAGCTGCATTCACAATTCTTCGTGATCTGATCTTACATCTTTGTGCTTTAGGTAGACCGATACACACTAATCAACCTAAGGCCTCATGCAAACGACCGTAAGTATTTTGCGGTCCGCAAAAAACAGATCCGCAAAAAATACGGATGACGTCTGTGTGCACTCCGTATTTTGCGGAACAGAGCAGCTGGCCCCTAATAGAACAGTCCTATCCTTGTCTGTAATGCAGACAATAATAGGACATGTTCTATTCTTATGCGGAATGGACATACGGAATCGGAATGCACACGGAGTAACTTCAGTTTTTTTTTAGCGGACCCATTGAAAGGAATAGTTCCACATACGGTCTGCACAAAAAACGGAACTGACACGGAAAGAAAATACTTTTGTGTGCATGAGCCCTAATATTGTACACTGTAGGGCTTTAAACAGCTGTGACCGATTAACACATGGACTCCACAAGACCTCTGAAGATGGCCAAGACCCTGTGTTAGCAGCAGACTCTTTAAAGGGAATGTGTCATCAGAAAACAAGCTATTGTTTAAATCACATTTTTATGTTTAATATATTTTGAAGGATTTTTGATTATCTTAAATTTTCAGTGTCACTATATTTTAAAAAAAACATTAGTCTAATAATAGGCACCACTTATTGGTCTGTACTGAACACTTTACTGCAGTTATCTGCTTATCATAACAAGCAGGATTAGAATGGCAGATATCACCTCTATATATAGATAACAATGGATCCACCATTTACAATAGGTGATTGCCAAGGCTTATCTAATCTCTCCTGACCTCTGCACAGGCCACAGAGCACGACTAGAAAGCTCTCCCATAGAAGTCAATGATTTCTCCACCAGACCATTGTGTCTATTGCCCATGTGGCTGCTGTAAAGCAGTTCTCTAAATGCTGCAAAGTACTGACAAGATGGCTGGCAACATGTTCAGGAAATAGAATCAATAAATCTGCAATCAAAAAATAAAAACAGATTAGGAAAAAAGGATATCTGTTGCTATCTGGCGCACAGGAGTGACACACAAACCAATGATAGAGGTGCACACAGTTAAGAGGAATCACCCTTCCTCTTAGAAAGAAAAACTGAAAAAATAGGGTAGCCGGGCACACTCAATATACTGGGAACATATAGAATTTAATATATCATAAAATATGACCATGCATATAATATGCAACAATGAATGAAATAAAATAGCCTAAAAATAAAATAAAATAAATAACCTAAAATCGATAATAAGAAAGTGCGGTGTATAAATAAATAAGACGGTACAATAGTGTCATGGTCTTACCTGCTTGCTGCTCTCCTTCGTTTGACATGTGCTGGCGGCCATCTTGGATTCTGGGTTTCTTGTAGCCTTCCACCCTGCGGCTCCTCCTTCCTCTGGGAGGAGCTGGATGCCTAGCTCATATATATAGGAGGTCTGTGGCTTCAGTTCCTTGCTTGGTCCTCTTGTGTTCACATGCTTCTAAGACTGCTGCTGCTTCTGGTTCCTGATCCTGGCTTCGTCTGACTACCCTTCTGGTTCCTGATCCTGGCTTCGTCTGACTACCCTGCTGGTTCCTGATCCTGGCTTCGTCTGACTACCCTGCTGGTTCCTGATCCTGGCTTCGTCTGACTACCCTGCTGGTTCCTGATCCTGGCTTCGTCTGACTACCCTTCTGGTTCCTGACCTCTGGCTTCGCAAAGACTCTGCTCGGTTTCACCATCCGTTTGGACTTTTGCTTTACAGCTTTATTTTCAATAAAGCCTTCTCATTTTCACTTATCTCTTGTTGTACGTCTGGTTCATGGTTCCGTGACATTAGGACCAAGCCATGAATTCTGACGGTACAGGGCCATCCTCGCTACCCACGCTGGTTGCCAGACTTGATCAGCAGGATCACCTGTTGGGTCGGTTTGCTGTGGCGTTGCAAACCCTGCTTGAACGCACGGCTCATTTCGCTCCCGTTGCCGATGGGTCGGTTGTCGCTCCTGGGCTCGCTCCTACTGCCGCTCCTGTTGTTGCGCCAGAGTCTACCCCGACACCTGCGGTGTTTCGGGGTATGACCGGTTCTGCCCCTCTTCCACAGCGCTTTGGGGGAGAGCCAACTCAGTGCCGAGGTTTCCTTAACCAGGTGGGCATTTATTTCGAGTTGCTGCCACATGCCTTTCCTACTGAGAGATCAAAGGTGGGCTTCTTGATCTCGCTGCTCTCGGACAAGGCCTTGGCCTGGGCCAGCCCTTTATGGGAGAACAACAATCCGGTGGTTGCCGAGTTTTCCGGTTTTGTTGCTTCTCTTCGGAAGGTATTCGATGTGCCGGCTCGTGCTGCCTCTGCTGCGAAGCTCCTTTTGTCCATCAGACAGGGTTCACGATCCGTAGCTGAATACGCCATTGAGTTTCGTACCCTGGCAGCAGAGGTGGGCTGGAATAATGAGGCTCTGGTCGCTGCTTTCTCTCATGGTCTCTCGGATGCCTTGAAGGATGAGGTTGCAGCTAAGGACCTACCAGTTGAGCTCGAGTCTCTTATTTCTTTCCTGATTTTGATTGACACCAGACTCAGGGAGAGACCTTCCTTTAAGGAGAACCTGCGGAGGTCTTCTAACAGATTGGTGCCTACGTTTGCTGTCCCACCCGTGCCTCCCTCTCCTCCCACGCCTCCTGGGGATGACTTGTCTGGGGGTGAACCCATGCAGCTGGGGTTTGCTCGCCTGTCCGAGGGGGAGAGGGCACTCCGGAGACGTGAGGGCCGATGCATGTACTGTGGTCTCGGTGGGCATTTTCGGTTGGCATGTCCGAACCGTCCGGGAAACGCTCGTACCCTGAGAACCTGTCGGGGGCAGATCTTGGGTGGAGTCTCCTCGTCCCCGGTTTCCCGTGTTGACAAACCACTGATCACTGTTGTCCTCTCCTGGGTCGGGGGCTCGGTGACGACCCAGGCGTTGGTGGACTCTGGTGCTGGTGGTTTGTTCATTGATAGTGTGTTCGCTGCCGCCAATTCCATTCCTCTGCAGGCTCGAGGTTCCCCACTGGCTCTTGAGGCGATAGACGGCAGACCCCTTCTGCCGCCACACGTGACTCATGAGACCCTTCCAGTGGGGATAGCCATTGGTGCCGTTCACAGAGAGTCGGTCTGCCTCCAGGTTATTTCGTCTCCACACTACTCGGTGGTCTTGGGGTACCCCTGGCTCCAGAAGCATAATCCGACTTTCGATTGGAGATCGGTCGAGATCCTCTCGTGGTCACCGCAGTGTGGGGCTAGTTGCATCCATGGGTCTGTCAAGTTGCTGTGTACTTCCTCGGACTCTCTGTTGCCTCCTGAATATGAGGAGTACCGGGATGTATTCGATAAGGTGCGCGCGGTTGCCCTACCTCCGCACCGCCCATATGATTGTGCCATAGAGTTACAATCTGGTGCCGTTCCTCCTCGTGGCAAAGTCTATCCACTGTCGGTACCGGAGAATGAGGCCATGGAGGAGTACGTGAGGGAGGCGCTTTCACGCGGACACATTCGCAAATCTTCGTCCCCGGCAGGGGCTGGATTTTTCTTTGTGAAAAAGAAGGGCGGTGAGTTGAGGCCTTGCATCGATTACAGGGGTCTCAATCGCATCACGATCAAGAACGCTTACCCGATACCCTTGATTTCCGAGCTGTTCGATCGCCTTAAAGGGGCCACGGTCTTTACCAAACTCGACCTGAGGGCGGCATATAACCTGGTAAGGATCAAGGCGGGCGATGAGTGGAAGACCGCGTTTAACACCAGGACCGGTCATTACGAATCCTTGGTTATGCCCTTTGGGTTGTGCAATGCGCCCGCAGTCTTTCAGGAATTCATCAACAATGTTTTCCGTGACCTGTTGCAGCAGTGTGTGGTAGTCTATTTGGATGACATCTTGGTATATTCTGAATCCATGGAGGCCCACATTCTGGATGTCAGACGAGTGTTGCAACGGTTACGAGAGAACAAGCTGTTCGGTAAGCTTGAGAAATGCGAATTTCACCGATCCCAGGTAACCTTCTTAGGTTACATCATTTCCGCTGAGGGGTTCTCCATGGATCCTGAGAAGGTTTCGGCTGTCTTACAGTGGCCCCAGCCCAGTGGTCTTCGTTCCCTGCAGCGCTTTTTGGGCTTCGCCAATTATTATCGGAAGTTCATCAGGGACTTTTCCATGCTGGCCAAGCCTCTCACGGATCTGACCAGGAAGGGCAGTAATTCCCAGGTCTGGCCGCTCGAGGCCATCCGAGCTTTTGAGGCCCTAAAGTCCGCCTTTGTGTCGGCTCCGATTCTGTCGCATCCCAACCCTGGGTTGCCCTTTGTCCTCGAGGTGGACGCGTCTGAGACGGGAGTAGGCGCCCTTCTGTCTCAGCGTAGAACACCAGAGGGTCCTCTGCTTCCTTGTGGGTTTTACTCCCGGAAACTGTCTTCCGCGGAGTGCAACTATCAGATTGGTGACAGGGAGTTATTGGCCATCGTGCAGGCCCTTAAAGAATGGAGGCACTTGCTCGAGGGTTCGGTGGTTCCGGTTCTCATCCTGACGGACCACAAGAATCTGACCTACCTTTCTGAGGCCAAGAGATTGACACCACGTCAGGCCAGATGGGCTCTGTTCTTGTCACGTTTTAATTACGTGGTCTCCTACCTACCCGGTTCCAAGAACATCAGGGCGGATGCCTTATCACGGCAGTACTCCGAGCTGTCCAGGGAGGAGTCGATTCCGACTTCGGTCATACCTCCGAATCAGATCCTGGCCGCCATTCGCACCAGCCTGACCTCTCCCCTGGGTGAGCAGATTTTGGCGGCTCAATCTGGTGCTCCCTCTGGGAGACCCAACGGCAGATGTTTTGTGCCTGAGGAGTTGCGCACTCGGTTGTTGCGTACCTACCATAACTCCAAGACCGCGGGGCATCCTGGAAAGAATCAGCTGTCCTGGGCTGTTTCACGTCTGTTCTGGTGGCCTTCCCTACGTTCCGACATCGCCGCATATGTAGCGGCATGCTCCGTTTGTGCCCAGAGTAAGTCCCCTCGGCACCTTCCGTTGGGCCTTCTGCAACCCATAGCCACCGGGGAGCGTCCATGGTCACACCTGGGGATGGATTTCATTGTGGACCTCCCTGCATCCCGAGGCCATACGGTCATTTTCATGATTGTGGATCGGTTTTCCAAAATGTGCCACTGTGTTCCTCTCAAGAAGTTACCCTCTGCACAAGAGTTGGCCACGATTTTTGCCAGGGAGGTCTTCCGGTTGCACGGTTTGCCTAAGGAGATTGTGTCGGATCGGGGGAGTCAGTTTGTGTCCAGGTTCTGGCGCGCCTTTTGCTCCCAGTTGGGGATTCATCTCTCCTTCTCCTCGGCCTACCACCCTCAGTCCAATGGGGCCGCAGAACGATCCAATCAGGCCTTGGAGCAATTCCTTCGTTGCTATGTCTCCGATCACCAAGACAATTGGGTTGACCTCCTGCCTTGGGCTGAGTTTGCCAGGAACACGGCGGTGAACTCTTCCTCTGGGACGTCTCCCTTCATGGCCAATTATGGGTTCCAACCTGCCGTGTTACCGGAGGTATTCTCTCCCCAGGATATTCCGGCTGTGGAGGATCACCTTTCCGTCATACGTGCTTCTTGGGTACAGATCCAGAAGTCTCTTGAGGTCTCTGCGCAGCGCCAGAGACTCCAGGCTGATCGCAGACGAGCGCCTGCTCCTTCCTACCAGGTCGGAGACCGTGTATGGTTGTCCACCCGCAACCTCAACCTTCGAGTGCCCACTCCCAAGCTGGCGCCTCGCTTTGTTGGTCCCTTCCGAGTGCTTCGCAGGGTAAACCCGGTAGCCTATGCCCTTGCGCTTCCTCCTGGCATGCGGATCTCCAACGTGTTTCATGTCTCCCTGTTGAAGCCACTGGTGTGTAATCGTTTCACTTCCTCGGTTCCTCGGCCTCGTCCGGTCCAAGTGGGCAATCGTGAGGAATATGAGGTGAGCAATATCCTGGACTCACGCCTGGTCCGCGGTCGGTTGCAGTTTTTGGTCCATTGGCGTGGTTATGGTCCAGAGGAGCGTTCCTGGGTTCCCTCCGCAGATGTCCATGCTCCTGCCTTGCTCCGAGCCTTCCACGCACGCTTCCCTCAGAAACCGTTTTGTGCTCCGCGGAGGAGGGGTCCTTGAGGGGGAGGTACTGTCATGGTCTTACCTGCTTGCTGCTCTCCTTCGTTTGACATGTGCTGGCGGCCATCTTGGATTCTGGGTTTCTTGTAGCCTTCCACCCTGCGGCTCCTCCTTCCTCTGGGAGGAGCTGGATGCCTAGCTCATATATATAGGAGGTCTGTGGCTTCAGTTCCTTGCTTGGTCCTCTTGTGTTCACATGCTTCTAAGACTGCTGCTGCTTCTGGTTCCTGATCCTGGCTTCGTCTGACTACCCTTCTGGTTCCTGATCCTGGCTTCGTCTGACTACCCTGCTGGTTCCTGATCCTGGCTTCGTCTGACTACCCTGCTGGTTCCTGATCCTGGCTTCGTCTGACTACCCTGCTGGTTCCTGATCCTGGCTTCGTCTGACTACCCTTCTGGTTCCTGACCTCTGGCTTCGCAAAGACTCTGCTCGGTTTCACCATCCGTTTGGACTTTTGCTTTACAGCTTTATTTTCAATAAAGCCTTCTCATTTTCACTTATCTCTTGTTGTACGTCTGGTTCATGGTTCCGTGACAAATAGTCCTACAATGCGCGTCTGCGCTAGGGACAATACCCCCAAAGTCAACCAGTAATGGTCGCTTGGTAGTAAGTTTCACTTCCAATAGTGGTATATATCGGCATCAAGCCCGTGCTACTGTTTCCAGAATGCTCATGGATGGTATAGACAGTCTTAGTCAATAGTACATACTCCAGATATATTGCTTTGGTATAATCTCGGTAAGTAAAAGTTTAGCGGCGTCCCGCTATACGTACAAGTCAGCTGAACTGATCTGAATGCTGCGCTTTTCCAATGTATGATCTTGTTAGCGTGCTGTTAGGAAAAGTGCTTAGCGTGCCTGCCTGATACCCCTTTGTCGCTCTGGACACCTCTCTTGTAAAGCTGGAGGCCGGTGTCTTGCGAGCTCTATCCGTACGACTTCCGCGCTGGTGGCTGTTTGCACGTGTCTACTGATGCTGTAGCTTGTGGTAGTGCAATAAATTTCCACTCCTCGCGCGCTGAACAATTTCTTGTGGGTAAATTAGCACACGGAAAATTTGTATCCAATAAAGTTCCAATATGTCTGGGGGATCCTTGACCAAACGCGTTTCGGGGTTCTAAATGACCCCTTCCTCAGTGGTTCTCAGTCCCCCATCAAATCACCCCTTATATAGGGTGTTTTGGTCTTCTCTAAGACCCGATGTGGATTTGTTTGTGGATTAATTCCTCCATTTCATTCCATTTGCGTCATTATATAACTGATAAATATTTCTTTAGTACTCCTATAATTCCTTATGTACCATCTTATTTGATAATTTAGGCCACTATGGTAATGCAAAAAATAAGACAATTAATTAAAATTCTCTAAAAAATACTTAAAAAATACTCTAAAAAACATATCATACAATACATTAAAGCAATCCTTCATACGCATGATTTTATATCAGCTTTCATATCAATGGTCCCTGCTTCCCTTGCACCACAAAACGCTGTGGGACCTATGCGGCATCAATACGGTTTTGATGCGGTTTCTCATATCTCTCAATAATTTCTATTTTTATTTAATTTCATTGCTGTATGGTGTGGTACACAGTAAACTAAAGTAGTAGCAATTCTTTGCAGTATATTAATCCATGCATCAATTCTTTCTTACACTATAAATTGTGTTTATATATTATATTTAATAGTTGTGAAAAGGCAGAAGAATGAACTATTTTGTCTGAGGCAGAAGAATGAACTGGAAGGTGATCTGGATATGCCTCTAAGAGCAATGGGGGCGTTGCCATTACACCTAGAGGCTCTGCTCTCTCTGCAACTGCCGCGCCCTCTGCACTTTGATTGACAGGACCAGGCAGTGTAAATGTGATCACACCTGGTCCTGACCTCCTGAAGTGTAGATGGCGCGGCAGTTGCAGAGTTCTATGTGCACATGTAACGGGTCAGCCAGTATCATAGGTACAGAACTGCTGACAGATGCCCTTTAAGTCCTGTAAGATTCTCTAAGTCCATGGATCAGACTTGTTTTTCCAGCACATGCCAGAGTTACACAATCAGATTGAGATTTGGGGAATTTGAAGACCAAGTGAACACCTTGAACTCTTTGTCATGTTCCTCAGTTCCTCAAACCATTCCTGAACAATTGTTGTACTGTGGTCATACCCTTATGCTTGCCAATGTTTCAGACTTCGAGAACTGATTGCTTGCTTACTTCCTGCTATTTCCCACTTCTTCACAGTTTTCAGGCCACCACCCACCTGATGCATTCATTATGCTATAATTCCCTATAGCTGGAAAATCCCTTCAAAAGGCATCAGCCATTGTTGTTTTTTACATATATTTTATAATGTGATGTCATTTCTCATTGATTCTTGATTTGTGTGAGCTTTCGACTAATTAATAAAACATATTGAATTCTTCATTCTAGATTCTGCTTCATGATACTTCGGAACAGGAGGAGATGAGAGGGTTTCCAGGTCCTGTGCAGAGGTGAATGACTGAAGAGAATGGAAATTACTGTAAATCCAACAAAACACAACTGACTATGCATTAAAGGGATCTTCGAAGGCTTTTATACTGATGACCTATTCTCTGGATAGGTCATCAGTATCTGATCGGTGGGACCCCCACCTATCAGCCGTTTCAGAAGGCACTGGAGCTAGCAGTAGGACCAGTGCAGTACATTGTATAGTGGCTGTGCTTGGTATCGCAGCTCAGCCCCATTCACTTCAGTGAGGCTGAACTGCGCCTAGGCCACGTGGCCTAGGTTAAGGTGTCAGAAGGCCACGGCGTTAATGTGAGTCCCGGTGCCGGTGAGTGTCGGACCCCACCAATCAGATACTGATGACTAGGCTTGAGTAAATCGACCTTCAGATCAAGCCTACTGGTGACTTATTAGGAAGATAGATGATCAGTATAAAAGTCTCAGAAAACCCCTTAAAAAGTCAGCTTGCGACTTGTTTAGAAGGTCTCCATGACAATAAGCAAAGGGTATATATCCTGTTGCTGAAATTCAAGTGATCACGTGTAATTGGCGAAGGAATCCATCCAGAAATGTTCAAAGGGTTTTCCAAGTGTTTATCGTCAGGATAGATCATCAGTATCTGATCAGTGGTGGTCCCACACCTGGCGCCTCTGCCAATCAGCTGTTTGAAGAGGCTGCAGCTCTCCAGTAAGCACTGTGGCCTCCTTGCAGCATACCAAAAACAGCGCCTTCCTTTGGATAGCAGCTGTGCTTGGTATCGCAGCTCAGAACATGTCACTTAGATGGGACTAAGCTGCACCTAGGCCATGTGACTGATAAATGTGACATCTCTGGCCTAGGAAGAGGCCGTGGTCAGTGGGGGTGCCGAGTGTCTCACCCCCACCAATTAGATACTGATGACCTATCATGAGGATACACTAGGGAAACATAGGGGGTCATTTATTATACTGAAATACGCCTATATTAGGCGTATTTCAGGCGCAGATGGCAAGGCAACGGTTAGTTGCACCGCCATCTGCGACTTTTCCCCGCTCACGCCAGGTCTAAAATTGTGGGCGTGGAGTGGGTGGGGAAGGGGATGGTCCAGCAGGCCCATCTCAATTATCATTTTCTACACCTGGTTTATGCATAGAAAATGGAAGACAGCTAGGAAGCTGGCTTAAGTTTAGACTAGCCCTGGATGTGCCGAAGTTATGGAGAGGCCGACGCCTCTTCATAACTTCGGTGGATCGATCGCCAGCTATAGGGCTTTATTAACACCGGTGTCAAAAACGCTGGTATTTATAAATGACCCCCATAGTGCTTATTATTAATGAAAGTGCTCAATGTGCTATGCACACGTGCTGGGTTCTCCACAGTGGGAAATTCAGTTTTTAGTAGCTTTTCACTGTGACTCAGGGCTCATGCACAAGAACGTTGCCGCTTTTGCAGTCCGCAAATTGCGGATCCGCAAAACATGGATATTGGACATGTGCATTCCGCATTTTGCTGACCTCTATAGAACTGTCCTATCCTTGTCTACAAAACGGACAAGAATAGGACATGTTCTATTTTTGTTTTGCAGGGCCGCTGAATGACATTCAGATGCAGACAGCACACGGAGTGATGTTCACAACTTTTGCGGACCCATTGAAGGGAAATGGTCTGCATCCAACCCGCAAAAAATCCAGATCGGATGCAGACAAAACACACGGTCATGTGCATGAGCCCTAATAGATGAATAGTCCTGAATAGGAGACCTCTTTATTGGCAGTATTTCCTAAAAAAAAGTACCAGATAATCCCCTTAAAGGGTCTTTTGTAACTTGACAAACATTTTCTAGAATAAGACCTGCTGACTGCAGCAAATCTATCTTTACCAGCCCTTGGAAATGATATGTCTGCTTAGTGTGTCCACTCATTTCCCCTGAAGAGGTCACTTAAAGGGAAACTGTCAGGAGATTCATAGCCTAAAGCAGGCATGCTTAACCTGCGGCCCTCCAGCTGTTGTAAAACTACAACTCCCACAATGCCCTGCTGTAGGCTGATATCTGTAGGCTGTTCGGGCATGCTGGGAGTTGTACTGTAGTTTTGTAACAGCTGGAGGGCCGCAGGTTGAGCATGCCTGGCCTAAAGTATGGGAAACGTGAAATCACAGCAGGATCCCCGGTTACAAACAAATATGTCTTACAGGGAAATATTTTTTTGAGAAAACATTGTTTGAATTGGAGCCAGGAATGGGGAGAAAAGTCATCTCAGTGGTTCCCTGCTGGCTTCTCCCCCCTCATGGCTCCGTTAGATTGACAGGCTTCTCCCTATTTCTTTATAGGGTGTCATGAATGGCCTGATAGGTTCTATCATGAAACAGACAAATCCTGCAGATTTGCCCTTGTGGTGCCCACTTCTGGGAACTTGAGTCATAGTTTTTATGGCTATGGATATAACCTCAGCTGTTGTTGATATTGTTATACAGTCCTGATCAAAAGTTTAAGACCACTTGAAAAAATCATATTTTACATTGTTGGATCTTAACAAGGTTCTAAGTAGAGCTTCAACATGCAACAAGAAGAAATGGGAGTGAGACAAAACATTTTTTGAGCATTTAATTAATTGAAAATAACGATTAAACTGAAACAGGCTGTTTTTCAGCTGATCCAAATTTTAGGACCACATGCCTTTAAAAGGCCAAATCTGTGCGAAGATGTGGATTCATTGTCATTTTCTGTCAGGTAGTCACACGTTGTGATGGCAAAGGCAAAAAAACTCTCCCCTTTTAAACGTGGTCGGGTTGTTGAACTGCATAAGCAGGGTCTCTCACAGCGTGCCATCACTGCTGAGGTGGGACGCAGTAAGACAGTCATTTGGAATTTCTTAAATGAACCTGAGGGTTATGGAACAAAAAAGTCAAGTGGAAGACCCAAAAAAATTTCATCAGCACTGAGCCGAAGGATCCAATTGGCTGTCCGTCAAGACACTGGACGATCCTCGACCCAAATTAAAGCTTTTACTGGTGCTGACTGCAGCCCCATAACCATCAGACGGCATCTGAGACTGAAGGGCTTCAAAAACAAAAAACGTCTTCAAAGACCTCGTCTCCTTGAAAGCCACAGAACTGCTCGTTTGGACTTTGCAAGAGAGCACCAAACATGGGACATTCAAAGGTGGAAGAAAGTATTATTCTCTGATGAGAAAAAATTTAACCTTGATGGTCCTGATGGTTTCCAACGTTACTGGCCTGACAGGCAGATCCCACCTGAGATGTTTTCTATGCGCCATAGTGGAGGGGGCGCCATAATGGTCTGGGGTGCTTTTTCCTTCAGTGGAACAATGGAGCTTCAGGAAGTGCAGGGGCGTCAAACGGCCGCTGGCTATGTCCAGATGTTGCAGAGAGCATTCCTCATGACTGAGGGCCCTCGTCTGTGTGGTAAAGACTGGGTTTTTCAACAGGACAACGCTACAGTACACAATGCCCGCAGGACAAGGGACTTCTTCCAGTAGAATAACATCACTCTTTTGGCCCATCCTGCGTATTCCCCTGATCTAAATCCAATTGAGAACCTTTGGGGATGGATGGCAAGGGAAGTTTACAAAAACAGTTCCTGACAGTAGATGGCCTTTGTGCGGCCGTCTTCACCACTTGGAGAAATGTTCCCACTCACCTCATGGAAACACTTGCATCAAGCATGCCGAAACAAATTTTTGAAGTGATAAACAATAACGGCGGAGCTACTCATTACTGAGTTCATGTTTGGAAGTTGGATTTCTGTTTTGGGGGGGTTTAGTTTTTTTTTGGAGGTGTGGTCCTAAACTTTTGATCAGCTGAAAAACAGCCTGTTTCAGTTTATTCGTTGTTTTCATTAAATTGAATGCTCAAAAAATGTTTTGTCTCACTCCCATTTCTTCTTGTTGCACGTTGAAGCTCTACTTGGAACCTTGTTAAGACCCAGCCATGCTAAATATGATTTTTTGCCATTTTTTCAAGTGGTCTTAAACTTTTGATCAGGACTGTATGTATGTGCCCTGTATCAGGGTTTATGATTGTTACATTTCATTTTATTATCTGTAGCTAGTATGTATCTTACATATCTAAGGGATCACATGAATGGCAGTGTTCAGCATACATTTGTGGTCTTGCGGCTTTTCATATAATAACCATACAGAAGTTACTATGCAGCAGTGGAGTTGAAGGTATAATCGTTTTACATTATGTCAAACAGCTCAAAATTATAATATGTACAAAAGATTAAAAATGCCCACACAGTAATTTTATAGATAACACATCTCAGTCAGAACAGGTTAGCTAATGATAAAGAGAAGAAAGCTGGAGATGGACTTTTTACTAGGTGTTCATAAAGGACAGCTTACCCCGTATAATTTAATGACCCCCTCTTCTGATGCCGGTGCTTCCATGTATGTGTACATAGGCTCTTGAGTGACAGTGATCAAATGATCCCCCATTGCCTACCTCCCTCTTGGCTTGAAAAATGTAGGGCCTGTTACGCAGTCTGCCATGGACCCCCTCAAATCCAGTCTGTGCTTGTCTCTGCCCAGGACCTATTCTCATTCCTTGCACAATAGAAGAGTGTTGTGACCTTCCAGCTGGTTCCCCTGTCTGTGGAGACCTTAGGTTATTGACATACCTACCATAGAGGCAGACCAGATGACTGCTATAGGGCCCGGGGCGGAAGGGGGGCCCATCACTGAACTGGTACTCTCATTATGACATGCTGTAAAATTCACTGCATTTTCCATCAGCCACCACTAGGGGATCTCAGTGCAGAGATTCTACAGCTTTCATTGATTTCAATGGTAACTGTATACATTCCTATGAATTTAGCGCCCCCTAATGATGGCTGCAGACAGCCAGTTTTATAATATACTGTGTGCAGAGAGGTTGGAGATTAATCAGTATATTAATGCCAGTTGTCTGGTGTGAATACATTGAGAAATATGGTGTTCAGATAGGGAGCCATATATATGAGCCACCTGTTCCACTTTTTCCAAGATAGAAGTCAGATAAAGTGGGTGAGACATAGTATGACTTTTTTTAATGCATTATTTTAAATTAAAAATGTTTTCCTCCTAATAAGAAAAAAAATTGTAAACTTGTCAAACTTTGGGAGCCATGCTTTGGATTCTACATTGCCTTTGAGTATTTGAATTTTTTCCTGGATTTTTACTAATGGCTTATCCTCAGGATAGGTCATCAGTATGAGATTGGTGGGGTCCAACTCCCAGAATCCCTGCCAATCAGCTGTACAAAGAGGCCGCAGCACTCCATGAGCATTTAGGCCTCTTCCTAGGCCATGTGACATCACATTCATTGGTCACATGACCTAGGCATAGCTCAGTCCCATTCAAGTGAATAAGGACAAGCTGCAATACCAAGCAAAGCCACTATCAAATGGACAGAGCTGTGCTTGAAGAGCTGCGAGGAATCCTCCTCAAACAGCTAATTGGCGGAGGTGTAAGGAATTGGACCCCCGCCCATCTGATATTGATGACCTAATCCTGAGGATAGGATATCAATATGAAAATCCCAGAGTGAAACCAGTAGTGTAACCAGATTTTTTATCTCTTTATTAGGGTTCATTCACACGTCCGCACTTTGGGTCCGGATGGGGTGTGGACCCATTAATTTTTAATGGGGACAGAACTTCTGGTCCGCGGCTCCGCAAAAAATAGAACATGTCCTATTCTTGTACGCAGCTGCGGACAAGAATAGGCATTTCTATTAGGGTGCCGGCCCGGTGTTTTACGGATCGGCAAAACACTGCGGACGTGTGAATGAACCCTTAAATATATACAAAAAGGAATTTTTGCTTGAACGTGCATCAAAAAGAATGTGAATATTTTATTTAAAATGTCACAGATAACTCCACGTTCATGAATTCTGCCGACGCTCCCTTTGCTTCTCTCCCAGTAGGCTCATTTTCCCAGAGACATACATGTAAATGAAATCTTCCTTAAATACATAGCCTGTGTCAATGTGGACTAAGAGATTAGTGGCGCTTTTGGGAAATCGCCAATTGTTTCACTGTGTATGGAAACTGATACGAAATTATGATTTATTAATATTAAAATTAATTTTTGTTCTTGCAGAATATTCTTTGTACTCAGGTTCCGTTAATAGTGTCAGAAGGATATAAAATAGCCTCTATTCACGCCATAAATATTGCCGGCACTCAAACATTAAGTTATTCTAGGGCTGTATAGCAGACATGAACCTTAGAGCTGTCTGGGAGTTACTTCTTACTTTTACAATGCCGTTAAATAAATATGTGCCCCCATAGAAAAACAAAAAGAAAAAAAAGGGTTCAAGGATGGTTTGCTTCCCAAACAAAACTCCACGTGTTCCAATGAAGATAAAGGGACATTCGTTTTTATTCGATACAATGTATCACCATTTAAAAGGGTTTTCTGAGATTTTTATACTGATGACCTATCCTCAGGACAGTAGTGATGAGCGAAGGATTGGAAAATTTTATTCGGCTGCTTTGCTGAATTTTACAAAAAGATTTTCTTTGTGACAATTTACTTCATCACGTAGCGCATTTCATTATAAGTAGTGGTTGTAATGACAGGGAACAGCGATTGCGCCGCTCCCTGTCATTGAACCCCTCAGATGCCGCATTTATAGCTGATTGCAGCATCTGATAGCAGTAATATAGTGTAAACTCAAAAAATTTAATAAAATCACACTTACCCTCATCCATTTGATCGCGAAGAGCCAGCCGCCTCCATCTTGATTGAAGATCTAGCGGGAAATCTCGCGCGGCCTCCGTGATGATGTCGTCATGTTGGCCGGCGTGGTGACATCATACGTCACCGTGCACGGGACTTCGCGCAGGATCTTCAAACAACATGGTGGCGGCTGGCTCTTCACACTGAAACGGATGAGGTAAGTGTGATTTTTTTTAAACATTTTTTACCGCCATTCAGGGAAAATCAATTCCTAGCACAATAAAATTCGGCTTCGCTATGAATTGAATTTTCCCTGAAATTCGGATCGAATTCAACTTCGTCAGGTTCAATTCGCTCAACACTAGACATCAGTATGTGATTGGTGGGGGTCCAACAGCTAGGACCCCCGCCGATCTGCAGTTTGACAAGGCAGCAGTGCTCCTGTCTTCTTTTCCTAGTCCAGCGACGACACGTTCATCAGTCACGTGGCCTAGGAGCAGCTCAGCTCCATCAAAGTGAATGGGGCTGAGCGTGATATCAAGCACAGCTGCTATACAATGGGAGGTGCTGTGCTTGGTGAGCATGGAGAAGGCCGCGGCACTCACAGGAGTGCCGGTGCCTTCTCAAACAGCTGATCAGCGGTAGTCCCAGGTGTCAAACCCCACCAATCAGATACTGATGACCTATCCAGAGGATAGGTCATCAGTAAAAAAATGTCAGAAAACTCTTAAGTCCAATAGGCAATGCATTTTGGAGGTTAAAACCCCCTCATCGGGTCAAATGTACATATATATATATATATATATATACTCACCTAAAGAATTATTAGGAACACCATACTAATACGGTGTTGGACCCCCTTTTGCCTTCAGAACTGCCTTAATTCTACGTGGCATTGATTCAACAAGCTGCTGATAGCATTCTTTAGAAATGTTGGCCCATATTGATAGGATAGCATCTTGCAGTTGATGAAGATTTGAGGGATGCACATCCAGGGCACGAAGCTCCCGTTCCACCACATCCCAAAGATGCTCTATTGGGTTGAGATCTGGTGACTGTGGGGGCCATTTTAGTACAGTGAACTCATTGTCATGTTCAAGAAACCAATTTGAAATGATTCGAGCTTTGTGACATGGTGCATTATCCTGCTGGAAGTAGCCATCAGAGGATGGATACATGCTCTCATTCTGTTTACGCCAAATTCGGACTCTACCATTTGAATGTCTCAACAGAAATCGAGACTCATCAGACCAGGCAACATTTATCCAGTCTTCAACAGTCCAATTTTGGTGAGCTCGTGCAAATTGTAGCCTCTTTTTCCTATTTGTAGTGGAGATGAGTGGTACCCGGTGGGGTCTTCTGCTGTTGTAGCCCATCCGCCTCAAGGTTGTGCGTGTTGTGGCTTCACAAATGCTTTGCTGCATACCTCGGTTGTAACGAGTGGTTATTTCAGTCAACATTGCTCTTCTATCAGCTTGAATCAGTCGGCCCATTCTCCTCTGACCTCTACCATCCACAAGGAATTTTTGACCACAGGACTACCGCATGCTGGATATTTTTCCCTTTTCACACCATTCTTTGTAAACCCTAGAAATGGTTGTGCGTGAAAATCCCAGTAACTGAGCAGATTGTGAAATACTCAGACCGGCCCGTCTGGCACCAACAACCATGCCACACTCAAAATTGCTTAAATCACCTTTCTTTCCCATTCTGACATTCAGTTTGGAGTTCAGGAGATTGTCTTGACCAGGAGCACCCCCCTAAATGCATTGAAGCAACTGCCATGTGATTGGTTGATTAGATAATTGCATTAATGAGAAATAGAACAGGTGTTCCTAATAATTCTTTAGGTGAGTGTATATATATGGCCATATATATGTGTCCTTTTGACCTGATAATGAGGTTTTAACCCTAAAACGCATTGTCTATTGGACTTAAATGGTGATACACTGTATCGAAAAAAGACGATTGTCCCTTTATCTTCATTGGTACATGTGGAGTTTTGTTTGGGGAGTGCACTGTGCTTGGACCCCTTTTTTTTTCTTCAGTTTCGCTTTGTGTCTTCAATAATTTAAAGCAGATTTGTTACCTGTCACGCTGGTTAGGATACGAGATACAATAGAAACACAGAAAACCATAAAACAAGTGTCTAGGCCAGAAGCTGAGAATAAAGGTCACCTCCTGACAAATCCCTACCAACTCTCCCTGGACTTCTGTGCCCACATTCAGACCCTGAAGGTGGGAATAAACGTGCCCCCGTGCCTAAGACTAAAGAAACCCTAAGATCCCTAAGATGGTGGAAAAGGGGAAAAGAGACAGCCTGCTTCCTCAAGCAAGGAGGGAGCAGGTGTCTCCCTAACAGCCTAGACAGAACACAAGAGAGCAACAAAACCAACTTATCTGTAGCTGAGCAGAAACAGCGATTCCTCCCTTCCTTCCTCAGAGCAAGATAGAAGCTATAACCTGCACAGGACACTGGGAAGGAGCGTAATATAAACTCATACAAACGACCCCACCCAGTGCACCTGAAAGGAGGCGGATGCAGCTCAAATCCAAACCCAAAAACAAAACAAACTACACACGTGCTGCTAACCTGGCAGACCTCCGCACATAACCTGAGCAGGGCATGACATTACCACTCCTGATGCCTGTTTTAGAAAATAATTGTGATTCTTATTAAATGACTATTCATGTGATTCTTTATAGAGCAGGTGCTCTGTTATACCTACTAGACATTTATGAATGAATTGGAAACTGGGTATTACCAGTTGGGGGTGTGTCCCTGCATAGTCTGACACTGGCAGCACTGATTGGATAGTGTCAGACTCTGCCCCAACTGGTAACACCCATCTGGACCTTGATTGCAAACTGCTAGCAGGAATAATAAACATAGAGTCATAAGAATAGATGCTCCAGAATTGTTATTACATTGGGAATGCACGTAGTTAGAGAAACAGACAAGTCAGCAGAATGCTGTAGGTCCTTTTTAAAGGGGTATTCCCATCATAGACAGTGGGGGAATATCGCTAGGATGTGCCCCCATTGTCTGATAGATGCAATTGCCACCTTTGGAACCGCACCTACAATGGAGCGGGGATAGTTGTGGCTGGAAGACCCTAGGTTTCCCGGAGTCCGTCCACCACCAAGCGCTGCTCCCATACCAGTGAATGGGAGCACAGTGCGCATGCGCGGCCCCCGCTCCCATTCATTTCTATGGGGCCAACGAAAATAGCCAAACCAGTGCTCGGCTATTTTCGGGGGCCCTATAGAAATGAATAGAGGGCGGCTGCGCATGCGCAGTGCACCCTCCACCACCTTCCCCGCTCCGTTCTCTGTGTAGATGCGGGTCCCATTGTCTGTGATAGCAAAACCCCTTTAAGTGTAGTTCAGATGCACATTAGTTGCAGAGAATTAATTTTCCTTAAATTTTACAAAGTAATGAGTGTCTATAAGAAAAAGCAGCTTCTCCATGTGTTCTGTTCATTTTGTACATTATATTATCATTATCATCATCTCCTTGTAACAACTCTCTGCACGTCTCTGATACTCCGACCATAAAGCATTTCTGACAATGGGATGCTGGCACGGAGCCGGATCAGTTTTAGCACTTATCCAGTAAATAATGAAAACATAAAATAAAATTAGAGACGAAACCATAACTAATTGGCAAATATGCAAAATTAGATTGTAAATGTTCTCTAATTGCATTTATCTCAATAGCAACAGAACACTGACTACTAAAACAGAATGTAAAGAGAAGAGCAAAACAGACATAACATTGGTAATGCGAAAATGATATAAATAGGTAGATTTTAAGGGACTGGCCAGTTTAAGAAAAAAATTATCACATTAGGCTGGGTTCACATCGCTGATTAGTTTTCTGTTCTTTTGATCCCTCAGAAGAACAGAAAAAAATGGATCCTTTTTTTGAGCATCTGTTGTGCTTATTTTGCATCCATTTTAGCCCTGTTTCACACTTGCGTGGTTGTTTTCCGGTATTGAGATCCGGCAGAGGATCTCAATACCGGAAAAAAACATTTACGTTTAGTCCCCATGCATTCTGAATGGAAAGAGATGCATCAGGATTTCTTTCGTTCCGTCAGCATCCAGTTTTGTGACTGGACACAACCGCTTCAAGCTGCGGTTTTGTGTCCAGACCAAAAAAAAACCCGGAAAAGAGCGAATCAGTCACTAAAAACAATGTAAGTCAATGGTGACAGATCCGTTTTTTTAGGAGCCTAAACAACCAGATCCGTCAGCCATTGACTTTCAATGTATTTAGTGACTAATCAGTTTTTTCCCGTTTTGATTTCACACAACCGCATCCTAACGGTACGGATGCATCCTGATGCGCAAAATCAAAACTGATCAGTTTAATTCTGGTATTGAGATCCTCTGCCGGAATTAACAATGCAAGTGTGAAACAGGCCTTAGCCATTTCTGCCTGAGATCCGTTATTTTTGACGGGAAGAAAAGTCCTGCATGGAAGATTTTTCCTTCTGTCAAAAATAACGTATCTGACGGAAATGGCTAAAATGGATGCAAAATAAGCACAATGAATGTTAAAAAAAAAAGGATCTACGTATTTTTTTTATTTTCTGTTCTGATGGATCAGAAGAACAGAAAATGGATGGAGGAATGGAAAACCAAACGGATTTGAACCCAGCCTTAGGCCTATTTCACACTACCGTATGGCTATTTCAGTGTTTTGCGGTCCGTTTTTCACGGATCCGTTGTTCCGTTTTTTTGTTTCCGTTGTTTTTCAGTTTCCCTTCCGTTTTTCCGAATGGCATAAACAGTATACAGTAATTACATAGAAAAAATTGGTCTGGGCATAACATTTTCAATAGATGGTTCCGCAAAAACGGAACGGATACGGAAGACATACGGATGCATTTCCGTATGTGTTCCGTTTTTTTTTGCTGACCCATTGACTTGAATGGAGCCACGGAACGTGATTTGCGGGCAATAATAGGACATGTTCTATATTTCAACGGAAATACGGAAACGGAATGCATATGGAGTACATTCCGTTTTGTTTTTTTGCGGAACCATTGAAATGAATGGTTCCATATACGGACCGTATATGGAACGCAAAAAACGGCCCACAAAACGGCAAAAAAAAACGGTAGTGTGAAAGAGGCCTTAACTGAGAAATGAACTGGGAAACTCCTTTTCATCTATTTGGCTAAAGATCCACTATCTGTCATCCAAGATGGCCGCACCGTGTGCCTGATGCATACAGTGTATCGGTAGTCCAAGACACTTCCTGCTTGTCCAGCCCTGCCCTTGCAGCACTCACGTCTGAGCAGTGCTAACCAATCAGAGGGCAGCAAGAAGTGTCTTGGCCTATCAAATACACAGAATACATCAGGTAGTCCGATTAATGGTGCGGCCATCTTGGATGCCAGAAGAGGAGCCAAGAAATCGGCATAATCTGCAGCTGAAAAAGATGAACAGGCGGTCCCCGTGTAAGTGTTCTGTTCGTTTCCAAGTTAATGTGACGCTTCCTTCTTGAACCAGTGGGTTGATTTAAGAGGTTTACTTAGTTGAGCAACAATTTGTCCTAAGGAGGGAGAAAATGTAATAAAACTATAAAGAACCATTACTTATTACATTTATTCCCCTGCCGCTCCAGCAGTGCCACTCCAATCCATCCTGCTGGTGTCAATCCCATATACCCACATGACCGCTGCAGGCAATCACTGGCCTCAGTGGTATACAGCACAGAACCGATAAGGCCAGAGATGGGCTGCAACTTCAGATGAGTAAGCGGGTATTCCACAGCCGCAGCCAAGTCAACAGAGACCGGCGGCACTGGCGCTTGAACAGATGGGAAATAAATAACTGTCGCTTCATATAAAATTTCCCTCCTTGGGCAGTTTTTAGCCCAGCTTTGACACCACTTTAAAGAGTATGGGGGAGATTTATCAAACTGATGAAAAGTAGAACTGGCTTAGTTGCCCGTAACAACCAATCAGATTCCACCTTTATTTTTCAGAGCATCATTGGAAAATGAAAGGTGGAATCTAATTGGTTGCTATGGGCAACTAATCAAGTTCTACTTTACACCAATTTGATAAATCTGGCCCATATATCTGTCTTCCTGACATTTCACAAGAGGTGTTGTTCCTCTCCTCTTCCTCCTAGGCATGGGCATAACTATAGTCATAGCACTTGCTATGGGGCCCAGAGGTTGGGAGGGAATGGCTGCTAGGTGCAAAAAAACATTATACATTTTTGTAGGGAATACACTGGCTTTTTGCTATAATGTGGGTTTTCTGATATATGGCGCTCACCACTTACGCATGTGCGCTTGGCAGCTGAAGACATCTGTGTTGGTCCCATGTTCATATGTGTCCGCATTGCTGAGAAAAATGATGTTTTAAATGCAAATGAGCCCCTAGGAGCAACGGGGGTGTTGCCATTACACCTAGAGGCTCTGTTCTTTCTGAAACTGCTGTGTCCTCTCCACTTTGATTTACAGGAGCAGACAGTGTAAACGTCATCACACCTGGCCCTTTCAATCAAAATGCAGAGGCAGAGAGGACACCTTCTAGGTGTAATGGTAACGCCCCCGTTGCTCCTAGAGGTTCATTTGCATATAATAAAACATCATTTTTCTCAGCAATGCGGGCACATATGAACATGGGACCAACACAGATGTCTTCAGCTGCCAAGCACACATGTAACAGGTCAGCCAGTGTCATAGGGACAAATCTGCCGACAGATGCCCTTTAATTATTGCTGCTTAGTGTTCACTCACACGTCCGCAGTGTTTTGCGGATCCGCAAAACATCGGACTGGCACCACAATAGAAATGCCTATTCTTGTCCAAAGCTGCGGACAAGAATAGGACATTCAGTTACAGGATCGCGCTCGAGTCCGACGGCGCATGCACCGCCTGTACAAGCGCGGTCCCGGGGACTGAGCCGGGTGTCAGTTACACTGCTTAGAGGAGGGGTTAGGGCAGGGGAGTTACAGCCTGGAGTGAAGGAAGGGCTACCCTCTTGACTTCTAGCGTGACTACAGGAGATGGAGACGAGGACTTTATAAGTCGTTTTTTTCATGAATATCCATCCCAGGAAAGCGGCACAAGAATGCATTGAAACACAATGAGGATAATCTATAAGGTACTGGTAATAGTTTATTAAATCCTGGTGAAAGGTTCGCTTTAAAGATGCGGTTTAGCGTTTTTGGAGGGAAATTGACAGTGACCACATTTTTTAAAAATCTTGGTGCATTGTACAGAAAATGTGAGACTTAGGCCTCATGCACACGACCGTTGTTTTGGTCCGCATCCGAGCCGCAGTTTTTTAGTCACTTCAATGGGGCCGCAAAAAATGCGGACAGCAGTCCGTGTGCTGTCCGCATCCGTTGCTCCGTTCCTTGTGCCTCAAAAAAAAAATATAACCTGTCCTATTCTTTTCCATTTTGCGGACAAGAATAGGCAGTTATATCAATGGCTGTCCGTGCAGTTCCGCAAATTGTGGAACGCACACAAACGCCATCAGTGTTTGGCGGATCCGCAATTTGCGGACCGCAAAACACACAACGGTCGTGTGCATGAGGCCTTAAACTGTTTTAAAGATTTTTTTTTATCTACAAAAATTGACTGTATTTTTGTCTTTGTAGCATAATTTCAGTATATTTATACTTGGTAAAGGTAAAATCCTTCTTAAAGGGAACCTGTCACTCATTTCATGTTAAAGAGGACCTTTCACCATTCCTGATATGCCTGTTTTAATAGCTTCACACATTCCCCATGTAATAACAATTCTGGAACATCTATTCTTATGTCCCTATGTTGTGCCGTTCCTTTATTATTTCTACTGGTAGAAATTAATGAATTACTAGCAGTCTGCAGTAAGGGTACAGAGGAGTGGGGGGTGTACCTGCACAGTCTGAAAATGGCAGCACTGATTGGATAGAGTGAGACTGTGCAGGTACACACCCCTAACTGGTTACCACCCCTTTGTACCCTTACTGCAGACTGCTAGTAATTCATTCATAACTTCTAGTTCTTCGGTTGGGAGTGGTCCTAACAGAATATAGGGCGAGGGGTACGCATTCTGGCCATGGTCTTGGGTTTCCTGCATGGCTTTCTGGATCTTTAACTTCAATGTGCCATTGAGGCGTTCAACTCGGCCGCTGCTTTGGGGATGGTAGGCCGTGTGAAACGCTTGAGTGACCCATAATGCCTACATGACCTCCCTCATTACTTCTCCTGTGAAATGGGACCCCCTATCTGACTCAATGACTTCAGGAACACCTTACCTGCAAATCAGTTCACTGACCAATTTCTTGGCGGTATTCTTTGCATTTGCCTTTGCTACTGGGAAGGCTTCTGGCCAAAGAGATCAACACACACAAGAACCAACTCATACACACCTACCTTAGGTAGCTGTATATAGTCTATCTGCAATCTCTGAAATGGGTAAAATGGCCTCGGGGTGTGCTTGCTTGGAGTCTTCACCACTTGACTGGGATTATTCAATGTACAAACCATGCACCCTTGTACAAACCGAGCTGCTACTGTGGAGAACCCTGGTGCAATCCAACCAGCATTTACAACACTTACCATAGCACCTTTAGACAGATGGGTAGGCCCATGGGCCTCCTGTGCCATATACATTGGACGAGGTAAACAAGTCCTTTCTTTCTTTCTTTCTCCAGATTCCTTGTTCATCAACCTTGGCCCCATGCTTTGCCGAAAGTTCTTTTTGTTCAGGAGGGGCTTGATCAATCATTTTCTGGAGCATACTTACAGACATGTCTTTAGGATTCAGGATTTTTACCGGGGTGGGGGCAGTCTTTACGGGCTGTAGTGCGGCTTGTTTGGCCGCTTTGTCAACTCGATCGTTACCTTTTGCCTCCACCGTGGTGTGCCCTGACGTTGATGATGGCAACTTCCTCTGGTAACAACATAAGTTCATAAGTTCTAGTACAGAGTCTTTGGAATGCCCAGAGCGGGGGCAGACAGAATGCACAGTTTCAAAGTATGAACGTTATTAACAGCTTCTTCTGTAAGATGAAAGGGATCAGAAGACAAACAGTCATAAAGGGGCTGCATAAACATAGACGCGTGCCGTATCCAGGGGCGGCAGTATGAAACAAGACCCAAAAATACTTTCAAGTTCTGTGCTCCTTTGGGCACCTGTATCTTTTCCACTGCCTCTTTTCATCCGGGGGTGAGGTGCCGGGCATCATGTGACAGGCAGTGTCCAAGAAATATCACCTTGTCTTTACAAAACTGCAGTTAATGCCTAGAAGCTTTACACCCATTTTCTTGGAGAAAAATTAGGAGTTACAGAGTGGCAGCTTGAAAGCTGGTCTCTGTTTCAGCACACAAGTCAGTCATCGACATATTTCAATAAGACCACAGTTCCAGGAGGGGACCAGTTGGCGAGGACAGACAGTAGGGCCTGACTGTACATGGTGGGCGAGTTCTGGTCCCCCTGGAGTAAAACAGTCCATGTATACTAGTTCCCCTTGAAAGTGAAAGCAAAAGCAAAAAGATACTGACAATATAGATGCAGAGGTACACTGAAAAATGCATTTGCCAGGTCAATCTCAGTGAAACTGGTAGCTGTGCACGGAACTTGGGACAGCAGAGTGTGCAGATTGGGCACTATTGTGGTTTGTGGGACTGTGACTTTGTTGACCTCTCAAAGATCATGGACCATTCTATATGTGATTGTCTGACCCTTAACGGCCTTCTTCTTCATTGGAAATAGGGGAGTGTTTGCCGGGGACACAGTCTTGATGAGAACACCTGCTCAGAGAAAATCATCTATTTGGCTGGACACTGCTAATTCCTGAGCGTGACTCAATGGGTACTGTTTAACTTGCGGGGACTGACACCCGGGCTTTAGATACACCATCACAGGGGACACAGGTAATTTGCCTATGTCCATCTTTGAGGTGGCCCAAAGGCTCTCGGGGACCTGGCTGAGCAGACTCTTTTTTTCAGATTCTGTCCAATCGGGAAGATTTAATTCAGCCACCGTTATTGAAGCCATCATTGGGCAGAAAACTTCTTCTGGGACTCCAAAGTCTACGTGACTAGTCCCATCTGGGTGTAGATGGATACTGGCCCCGCGCGCTTGGAGTAAATCAGTTCCCAGAATAGGTTCAGGGAGATCATCCTTTACCAAAATTTGAGTGATAACAGTACTGTCTTTGATTTTTTGTTTGACTGGTTCAGACTCACGGCCATACACTGTTTCCCCAGTGAAACCCATGGCTGGGACGTGGTATGGACTGAGTATATAGGGTTTGAAAAAGTTCTGGTCAACAACTGTTTTGGCTGCCCCCGTGTCGACCAGGAATGGTACTGACTTTTTATTTCCTAAGGATATTGGGATATGTATTTGGGGGCCCCCGGACTCTACTTTTACAGGCTGAACCATCACGGGGGTACCGGTATCCTAGTCTGAAGACGGTGGTGATTGTGAACTAAATTGGCCACCGTTGTCTCTAGGACTCCTGGGAGCCCTGCAATCTCTTTTCACGTGACCTGGTTTGCCACAATTGTAACATTTAAAATCACGTTTGGCTTTGGGACCGGTGCCCTGCCCCATGTATTTAAACGGAGTAGGGTTTTTCTTCATGTCTAGTTCTAACCCTTTGGCTGCAGCAATTAATTGGGTTAAAGGGGTCACACACCAATCAGGTTTACAAGCTTTCAGCTTAGCCTGGAGGGTGGGTCAAAGCCCCTCCATGAATGCACATGTCAACAGTTTTTCTCCTATGTTTCCAGCTTGATCCCAACCCTTGTAGGTCCAGATAGTCCTTAGTCCTGCAGCATGTCTCTTCAGTCTCCTGAGGACCCTGTACTATGTCTTTAAGACTCCGGGAACTTTCTTCCTCCCTTTTATGTGCCCATTCTGTAAAAACCCTGACAAATTCAGTCCCAGACTGTAAAGCCTTGACCCAGTCTCTAGTCCTAATATCCATGGGGACTTTCTGTGTTTGTTCATATAGTCATTCACCATTTGATGTTGTGACTCACCCATCTTCAGCAACATCAGATCCTTCAAGTCAGTCCACGTAGCCCCATAAGTCACCTGTATCTGTTAAAGAGTCCTAGACTCCAGGGGTGGTACTCAGTCACACTGGCGGGAAGAATAACCTGTCTGGGTGGTCCTGAAGTTGTATCAGGTCCTCCTCCCATCACCTCCTGTTGTCCTGTTGTGGGTCTGGGTAGGAGTCTTGTCTTAGTCAGAACAGGGTCGAGTTCTACAGGTCTGTGTGGTCAGGGGGCACCACAGGCTTGGCACGCATTGGCCCAGTCTGGATTCTGATTGCCACAGACATTACAAGTCCATCCCTCCGGTCCATTCCCTCTTGGAGGTCTAGGGGCAGTTGGATATGGAGGAGGTCATTTGTCAGCGTCATTCTCTTTGGATTTCTGAGTATACAACAGTCTACCTCTGACTACTTCTCCTCTCCACCCCTCAGTTTCAACTTCCCCTGCCACTTTAACCCAGGTATTAACTACTTTTTCACATCCATGATCCTTTATCCAACCACAATGTGTCCTTCTGAATATTTCCCAAGTATCCACATTCGAATTTCCATTTTTCATTCCTACCTTCTTCAACACCCTGTCAATATTTTTCAAACTTTATTTTCCTTCCCTCTCTTCAACTAAAGTCTTAGCTGTTTTGTAACCCTCTGGTATACTGAAATTGTTCCTCATTTTGTATGTCAATCGTTTTTCACAGAAAGTTAAACAATTATTGAGATGTCTATTTTCCCTCAGTTTCCTCAGAATTTCCCCACTATATTTACCTAGTGTATTCTGTTACTCAGTTTCTTAACCAATCAAAACCTCACAAACCAGACATTGGAGTCTAAGGACTTTGATTACCCTTCCTGTAATTCTCCAAGATTGTCCACATACAATAAAGAACAAATAAGGCATATACTAAAACTCCCAAAACTAAACCAAAGACTTCCCAATTGAAACTGTCCATCTCTTAGGTCTCAAAATCCAAAAATCATAGTTATTTTCAGGTTCTTACCAAAAATAGGCTCAACTATAATAGGACTTATACGTATTGTGAGACAGTGACAGGTCTCACGCAGGTTGGAGGCAAGGAAGGGGTGGATAGTGCAGTCCACACCCCTGTTCCACCACAGGTGAGACAAGCTGGATGTAATCAGGCTGGCATAAAGCACCTCCCAGGGTGTCAGAAGGGGGAACTGTGTTACCTGTAGACAGAGGTCTGGAGGCTCTGTCTGTGTGGTCTCAGCTGGGCAAGGCTGAGGGACCATGAGGCTGGGAGATAGCCTGGAGTTGGGGGACGCAGCGACGCCTAGGAGGGTCGCAGGGCCATAGTCAGGCAGACTACTGAGCCCCAATCCCCCACAAGAAACAGTGAACTAGAGACAGTGGGCATACTGTGCTCTGTACAGCCAGGAGGCTGTGGGACATTGACTGACAAAGCTGCACGAGTTCACAGGGTGTGAACTGTAACTTAGGTGAGTCAGGAAACTCTGTGTTAGTTAGAGCCTAGCCGGGCAAGTGGTTTATTATTTTGTCATTTTGTTGTTGCTGGTGTTGCACAATAAATGCACTGTTTGGACATTATATCCGTGAAGTAACCTGTGAGAATGACCCCCGGAGAAGAGCTAACCCCCCACAGTATGTTAAAGGAAATCTAAATTTTTTATATTTATGCAAATCTCGATAATTAATATTCATAAGTAGGCGTGAGTCGTCTAGTGATGACTCTGCTTATTTATGCCTAAAATAAGAACTAACTAAGTTAGTTAATTGTCTAGCTACCTCTGTTACCTATACACTCCACTGAACTACACTACGTGCGACTTACTGCTACTACTACGGTCACTAAAAACACTATACACTGTATTATGAATAATAAAATATTTATTACACAATACAATTATACAAGTCTAATAATATGCTATATATATTTATAGATCAATGGATACAAATATATATACATATAGACGTACACACCGCAGTATAGTAACAGTACTACAATAAACACAATACAAACCTAACTACACTACACAATTTCCATTCCACCCCACACACACACACACTATCTATACATTACACTTACATACATTCATGCGTATATCAGCAACCCACCCGCCTGGCTACTCACTGTCCCTACAGGGTTATATAGACAGGGATGTAGCCGTGGGTTACAGGTTAGTGTAATACAGGGGATAATCTGCTGCTGGGTACTGCAGCAGGGGTTCAGGGCAGCAGCAGTGAAGGGGTTTGTAACGGATCTCCTGGCACCCCGACCGGGTACCTCCGTTGATAAATGCTCCCAGTGCCTCCCGAGGACTCCAAGCACTCCACTCGACACCGATACCACCACAGGAACCAGGAACAGGAACAGCTCTTACAAGAGCTAGGAGTAATAGCCAGGAGAGTATACACGTATAGCAATCCCCACACACATGAGACGAGGCTCTATGTTGAGTGTAAAACAGCAACTCTTTATTGAGGGCTACCCGCCCGTATTTATGCAGGTCCCCATCTGGTGGACACACCCCTAGGGGACCATATTGAAGACTGTGACACAGGACAGATATGCAGCAATTCAGGATACACAGACACAATACATCCCCACAATGCATCATGGTTTCCTCCTCTCTGCCCTGGAGACACCCGAGGAGTAATTCAATTATCTCTCAGGACAAAGGGAAATCGCCAATACACATGTGGGGACAACAGGACAGAAATCACCATTTAAACATACAATGTCACAACCCTTACAGTAAACACAGACATTTAACATATCCCCAGATAGCTCAAGTCTGAGTGCATATTATTAGGTGAATGGCACTCAGACTACATGAATACAATAAAATTAGCTATCTGGGTACCCTCACATAACATACAATACAATTCCACAGACAAATGGTTCTGTCACACACCTCAAAACCCCACATATCCCCATATGGCTTGGATCTGAGCGCTCAGATGCCACAAACACAGTCAAATCGCCATGGGGTTTAAATTTTGCATGGGCTGATGAGAGGGCCCATAATCCTGGGGCAAGAGGCTGGCAACCAGGCCCCTCCAAAACCCAGTGGCGAGGTTATTTTCGCCACAGGGTTACTGCTGTAATACAGGGTTCATACAGCCCGGCAAGGGAATTAGGGTTAACAATGTTTGTAGGCAGGGGTAAGGAAGGGTTACTACAGCCCAGCAAGGGAATGCTGGGTCTGCACACAGGGAATGCAGGAGAACTGGGGTGCAGGGAATTGCAGGGGATAATGCTCTGCAGGGCAAGACTGGAGTATAGGGACTCTGCAGGACAGGGCTCTGCTAGGCAGGATCAGTCCAGAAAGGGGTTAACTGCAGGGTAAGGGTTAACCCAATGCAGGCCAGGAGTGAATAGGGGTAAATCAGGGCAGGGGTATTAGGGGTACTGCAATGCTGGAGGGAAAGGGTTACTCAGCCATCTTTAGGGGCATGTGGGGCTCTGCCTCTCTTCATGGCCTCTCTTCCTTCAGGGAGCTTTTCGGTCCATCTTCCTTCATGGAGCTGCTCCCATGTGTCTCTGTTTGAGGCCGTCCCAAGAGAGAGAGCCTTTGTCCTGGCTTGGGCTAATATAAGCCAAAAAGAAGCCCACCTCCCCCCTCTTCAACAGGAGGGTGATGACATCATCGTGGGCGTGTGACGGAATGCTTGAACTGCCAGTTGGCCCCCTGAGGCTAGCTCAGGATCTGTACAGACAAAAGAAATCAAAGGAATTCCTGCCCAAGGTGTAAATGAGAGTATCCCCCAAGATACACCATGGCATCACACACGCCCACGTCATAACAGAACTAGGCTGATATATATATATACACTCCCCTAAAGAATTATTAGGAACACCATACTAATACGTTTGCCTTCAGAACTGCCTTAATTCTACGTGGCATTGATTCAACAAGGTGCTGATAGAATTCTTTAGAAATGTTGGCCCATATTGATAGGATAGCATCTTGCAGTTGATGGAGATTTGAGGGATGCACATCTAGGGCACGAAGCTCCCGTTCCACCACATCCCAAAGATGCTCTATTGGGTTGAGATCTGGTGACTGTGAGGGCCATTTTAGTACAGTGAACTTATTGTCATGTTTAAGAAACCAATTTGAAATGATTCGAGCTTTGTGACATGGTGCATTATCCTGCTGGAAGTAGCCATCAGAGGATGGATACATGTTCTCATTCTGTTTACGCCAAATTCGGACTCTACCATTTGAATGTCTCAACAAAAATCGAGACTCATCAGACCAGGCAACATTTTTCCAGTCTTCAACAGTCCAATTTTGGTGAGCTCATGCAAATTGTAGCCTCTTTTTCCTATTTGTAGTGGAGATGAGTGGTACCCGGTGGGGTCTTCTGCTGTTGTAGCCCATCCGCCTCAAGGTTGTGTGTGTTGTGGCTTCACAAATGCTTTGCTGCATACCTCGGTTGTAACGAGTGGTTATTTCAGTCAACGTTGCTCTTCTATCAGCTTGAATCAGTCGACCCATTCTCCTCTGACCTCTAGCATCCACAAGGCATTTTTGCCCACAGGACTGCCGCATACTGGATGTTTTTCCCTTTTCACACCATTCTTTGTAAACCCTAGAAATGGTTGTGCGTGAAAATCCCAGTAACTGAGCAGATTGTGAAATACTCAGACCGGCCCGTCTGGCACCAACAACCATCCCACACTCAAAATTGCTTAAATCACCTTTCTTTCCCATTCTAAAATTCAGTTTGGAGTTCAGGAGATTGTCTTGACCAGGACCACACCCCTAAATGCGTTGAAGCAACTGTCATGTGATTGGTTGACTAGATCATTGCATTAATGAGAAATAGAACAGGTGTTTCTAATAATTCTTTAGGTGAGTGTATGTGTATATATATATATATATATATATATATATATATTTTAGACATATTTACATATATACAGTACAGACCAAAAGTTTGGACACACCTTCTCATTCAAAGAGTTTTCTTTATTTTCATGACTATGAAAATTGTAGATTCACACTGAAGGCATCAAAACTATGAATTAACACATGTGGAATTATATACATAACAAACAAGTGTGAAACAACTGAAAATATGTCATATTCTAGGTTTTTCAAAGTAGCCACCTTTTGCTTTGATTACTGCTTTGCACACTCTTGGCATTCTCTTGATGAGCTTCAAGAGGTAGTCCCCTGAAATGGTTTTCACTTCACAGTTGTGCCCTGTCAGGTTTAATAAGTGGGATTTCTTGCCTTATAAATGGGGTTTGGACCATTAGTGGCGTTGAGGAGAAGTCAGGTGGATACACAGCTGATAGTCCTACTGAATAGACTGTTAGAATTTGTATTATGGCAAGAAAAAAGCAGCTAAGTAAAGAAAAACGAGTGGCCATCATTACTTTAAGAAATGAAGGTCAGTCAGTCAGCCGAAAAATTGGGAAAACTTTGAAAGTAAGGGCTATTTGACCATGAAGGAGAGTGATGGGGTGCTGCGCCAGATGACCTGGCCTCCACAGTCACCGGACCTGAACCCAATCGAGATGGTTTGGGGTGAGCTGGACCGCAGAGTGAAGGCAAAAGGGCCAACAAGTGCTAAGCATCTCTGGGAACTCCTTCAAGACTGTTGGAAGACCATTTCAGGGGACTACCTCTTGAAGCTCATCAAGAGAATGCCAAGAGTGTGCAAAGCAGTAATCGAAGCAAAAGGTGGCTACTAAGAACCTAGAATATGACATATTTTCAGTTGTTTCACACTTGTTTGTTATGTATATAATTCCACATGTGCTTATTCATAGTTTTGATGCCTTCATAGTCATGAAAATAAAGAAAACTCTTTGAATGAGAAGGTGTGTCCAAACTTTTGGTCTGTACTGTAAATATATATATATATATTCAAATATCACCCTTCCCTCTACAACGTACATTCAATCACCAGATCCTCGAATCGGGCAAACCACTCAGGGAGACACAGATATAGGCCTCATGCACACGACCGTTTTTTTTTGCGGTCCGCAAAACGGATTTCCGTTGTTCCGTGATCTGTGACCGTTTTTTCTTCCGTGGGTCTTCCTTGATTTTTGGAGGATCCACGGACATGAAAAGAGAAAAAAAAAACTAAGTCAAGTTTGCATTGAAAATGATAGGAAAAACGGACACGGATCACGGACACGGACGACTATCTTGTGTGCATCCGTGATTTTTCACGGACCCATTGACTTGAATGGGTCCGTGAACCGTTGTCAGTGAAAAAAATAGGACAGGTCATATTTTTTTCACGGACTGGAAAAACGGATCACGAACGTGGAAGCCAAACGGTGCATTTTCCGATTTTTCCACGGACCCATTGAAAGTTAATGGGTCCGCGAAAAAAAACGGAAAACGGAACAACGGCCGCGGATGCACACAACGGTCGTGTGCATGAGGCCATAGTGTAAGATAAAGTCTCTTACCTTTTAGCGCTATTTCTTATATCTGAAAGACCGAAACGTCCAATTTGTCAGAGACCAGATGAAGTGTCCTTTAGTTGAGCCCCACGTTGGGGGCCAAGATTTTGTTAGGGAAATATGCCTTCACCTATGATTGTTGGAATCCAAATCAAAAAAGGGATCTGAGCGCTCGAGAAACTGAGACAAGCATTGGATATAGTTGTATCTGATTTCTCATAAAGACAAGCTCACGATATATAGGAAAGACTATCACATGACAAACATGACATTTGCGGTTATAAGATATGAATCATAACACCACACATAAACATACTTTTTGACCTTGTTTTTAGACATTATTATTATCTGTCTATTTAACCCTGTAAGCTCCATTTAGGACCTGACCTAAATCTCCCATATACATAAGATGGAGTACATGTTTATAGAAAATGGATTCTCGTCCCTCACACTGTCACACAGCTCTTTTTAGTAATTTGAGTGTATCATGATGTCCTGTTGTAAGTCGAAATTGTTTGTTAACACCAGTTCACTGCCTGCATTGGGTTCATAATGGAGACATGATGCTATGACAGATCTGCTTTCAGCGATCCCCACGAATCCCAATCGATTCCAATGACTTATATTGGGGTCTGTTGAGTTTTTAACTGTGCTATTTTCTTGTAGTCAGAAAAATATAAAGTAAATACCCTATTGAAATCTAATGCCCTATGGTACATCATCTCAGCAAAAAATGTTGTGCCGACATGTCTCATCATGGTGTGAAAATTTTTGTACAGTATAAGGCCTCATGCACACGAACGGTTTTTTTCACGGTCCGCAAAAACGGGGTCCGTAGGTCCGTGATCCGTGACCGTTTTTTCGTCCGTGGGTCTTCCTTGATTTTTGGAGGATCCACGGACATGAAAAAAAAGTCGTTTTGGTGTCCGCCTGGCCGTGCAGAGCCAAACGGATCCGTCCTGAATTACAATGCAAGTCAATGGGGACGGATCCGTTTGACGTTGACACAATATGGTGCCATTTCAAACGGATCTGTCCCCATTGACTTTCAATGTAAAGTCTGGAGTCCCTTTTATACCATCGGATCGGAGTTTTCTCCAATCCGATGGTATATTTTAACTTGAAGCGTCCCCATCACCATGGGAACGCCTCTATGTTAGAATATACTGTCGGATATGAGTTAGATCGTGAAACCTCATTTCCGACAGTATATTCTAACACAGAGGCGTTCCCATGGTGATGGGGACGCTTCTAGTTAGAATATACTACAAACTGTGTACATGACTGCCCCCTGCTGCCTAGCAGCATCCGATCTCTTACAGGGGGCCGTGATCAGCACAATTAACCCCTTAGGTGCCGCACCTGAAGGGGTTAATTGTACTATCATATCCCCCTGTAAGAGATCAGGGCTGCCAGGCAGCAGGGGGCAGACCCCCCCCTCCCAGTTTGAATATCATTGGTGGCCAGTGCGGCCCCCCCCCCCTTCCTCCCTCTATTGTAATAATTCGTTGGTGGCACAGTGTGCGCCCCCCCCTTCCTCCCTCTATTGTAATAAATCGTTGGTGGTACAGTGTGCGCCCCCCATCGGCCCCCCCCTCCCTCTATAGCATTAACAACATTGGTGGCCAGTGTGCGGCCTCCCATCTCCCCCCCCCCCCCATCATTGGTGGCAGCGGGTTACTAGCAATAGTACAATAGTAAAAGATTCATACTTACCTGGGAGCTGCGATGTCTGCTTCCGGCCGGGAGCTCCTCCTACTGGTAAGTGACAGTTCATTTAGCAATGCGCCGCACAAACCTGTCACTTACCAGTAGGTGGAGCTCCCGGCCGGACACGAACATCGCAGCAGCAGCCAGCAGCAGGTAAGTATGAATCTTCTACTATTGTACTATTGCTAGTAACCCGCTGCCACCAATGATCGGGGGGGGGGGGGGGGATGGGATGCTAAGTAACCATGACAACCAGGACTGTAGTAGCGTCCTGGTTGCCATGGTTACCGATCGGAGCCCCAGCTATTAAACTGGGACTCCGATCGGAACTCCGCTGCCACCAATGATGGGGGGGGGGGGGGGAGATGGGAGGCCGCACACTGGCCACCAATGTTGTTAATGCTATAGAGGGAGGGGGGGCCGATGGGGGGCGCACACTGTGCCACCAACGAATTATTACAATAGAGGGAGGGAGGGGGGGGGGCGCACACTGTGCCACCAACGAATTATTACAATAGAGGGAGGGGGGGGGCGCACTGGCCACCAATGATATTCAAACTGAGGAGGGGGGAGGGTCTGCCCCCTGCTGCCTGGCAGCCCTGATCTCTTACAGGGGGCCGTGATCAGCACAATTAACCCCTTCAGGTGCCGCACCTGAAGGGGTTAATTGTGCTGATCACGGCCCCCTGTAAGAGATCGGGTGCTGCCAGGCAGCAGGGGGCAGTCTTGTACACAGTTTGTAGTGTATTCTAACTAGAAGCGTCCCCATCACCATGGGAACGCTTCTGTGTTAGAATATACTGTCGGTTCTGAGTTTTCACGAAGTGAAAACTCAGCTTTGAAAAAGCTTTTATGCAGACGGATCTTCGGATCCGTCTGTATAAAAACTAACCTACGGACACGGATGCCAATCTTGTGTGCATCCGTGTTCTTTCACGGACCCATTGACTTGAATGGGTCCGTGAACCGTTGGCCGTGAAAAAAATAGGACAGGTCATATTTTTTTCACGGCCAGGAAACACGGATGCGGCTGCAAAACGGTGCATTTTCCGATTTTTCCACGGACCCATTGAAAGTCAATGGGTCCGCGAAAAAAAACGGAAAACGGCACAACGGCCACGGATGCACACAACGGTCGTGTGCATGAGGCCTAATAGTCTTAGGTTGGTTTCACAACATGTCTTTTGTTTTTGGAAAAATTCAGAATTTTTGGACAAAAAATGAAGCTGCAAGATGTTAGATAAGAAATTAAGAAAAAAACACAAACCCTTTTTAGGTGGCATTATAAGATTGTTTTCTTGAGTTTTTCTTTTGTTCTCTTGGCGCTTTATTTAACATCACAGTTAGAGATGAGCAAATTTTTCAAAAATGTGGTTCTGTCCGAATAAATTTGCAGCGAATTACGTAAAGAAAACGGCTATTTCCTGGCTGCAGAGAGCCTTAGTGGTGTAGAACACTATGCCTTGCAGTAACACGCATAGGGAGTCGGCTTTGGTAGTGAAATAATACTGTGAGTCCATATGACATGCAGATGACAGGTGTCACTCTTAGAATCACTGCACACTTCACTTAATTGGCAGTCATGGGGCCAAAACGGACCAAATAACTTGCGTATGAACTCAGCCTTACAGGTCGCTGTTAGCGCCATGAAGAAGCGCACTCCTTTTACACCGTCGTCAGCTGACTCCGCATAGTCTACAGAACCTGTTCTATTAAACACGTATACAAGTAGAGCCCCCCCGGACAGAGTGGAGAGTGTGTCAGCAGTAAGTGTGTGTTGACTTCATTGATTAATATGCCCTTCCTCTGATCCATCAGAACAATAACCCACCAAAAACGGATCCTGTCTGTGGAGCATACACCTTCACTCGGTCAGCATTTGCTCAATAATCCATCAGTATTGCTAATGCCAAAAAAAGCAGGAGTGGATCTAAAACAGAGATGACACATGAATGGAATATTTGCATGTCTTCTGTGTTTTGTACCCACTACTGCTTTTGGATACCAAATCATAAGCCAATTCTGATGGGACCATGGGCCTTACAGCTGCTACACAGACAGGATCCGTTGTGCGTCTCATTTTTCCTTTCTTCTGAAAGATCAGAAGAAAGGTCAAATAAATGATGATGTCTGCCAGGCCGAAAGACAAAATAGTGGACCAGTCATGAAGTGGGAAGGGTAGGAACAGCATAAGAAGTCCACAGAGTGGACCTATGAAATAGTGGTGAGGTGGAAGCAGCATAAGGAGACCACAGAGTGGCCCAATGACAGAGTCTAGAGGTGGCAGCAGCATGAGGAGGCAACAGAGTGACACGATGATCAGAGATTGTGAAGGTGGCAGCAGCATGAGGCCAAAAAGTGGCACGAAGACAAAGTCTGGAGGTCTCAGCAGCATGAGGAGGCCAGAGTAGCATGACAATGAGAGATTGTGGAGGTGTCAGTAGCATGAGGAGACCACAGAGTAGCACGACGATGAGAGATTATGGAGGTGGCAGCAGCATGAGCAGACCACAGAGTAGCACAACGACGAGAGATTATGGAGGTGGCAGCAGCATGAGGAGGCCACAGAGTGGAACAACAACAAGAGATTGTGGAGGTGTCATCAGCATGAGAAGGCCACAGAGTAGCACAACGACAACAAAGTGTGGAGGTGACAGCAGCATGAGGAGGCCACTTCGGCTCTGCACGATTTAAACATACACGTTCTCCGGCACAAAAGGCTTGGCAAATTGTCTGGGAATTTCAATCAAAGATTGGGATAATATACAGTGGGATGCGAAAGTTTGGGCAACCTTGTTAATCGTCATGATTTTCCTGTATAAATCGTTGGTTGTTATGATAAAAAAATGTCAGTTAAATATATCATATTAGGAGACACACACAGTGATATTTGAGAAGTGAAATGAAGTTTATTGGATTTACAGAAAGTGTGCTATAATTGTTTAAACAAAATTAGGCAGGTGCATAAATTTGGGCACCACAAAAAAGAAAGGAAATCAATATTTAGTAGATCCTCCTTTTGCAGAAATTACAGCCTCTAAACGCTTCCTGTAGGTTCCAATGAGAGTCTGGATTCTGGTTGAAGGTATTTTGGACCATTCCTCTTTACAAAACATCTTTAGTTCATTCAGGTTTGATGGCTTCCGAGCATGGACAGCTCTCTTTAAGTCACACCACAGATTTTCAATTATATTCAGGTCTGGGGACTGAGATGGCCATTCCAGAAGGTTGTATTTGTTCCTCTGCATAAATGCCTTAGTGGATTTTGCGCAGTGTTTAGGGTCGTTGTCTTGTTGAAAGATCCAGCCCCGGCGCAGCTTCAGCTTTGTCACTGATTCCTGGACATTGGTCTCCAGAATCTGCTGATACTGAGTGGAATCCATGCGTCCCTCAATTTGACAAGATTCCCAGTCCCTGCACTGACCACACAGCCCCACAGCATGATGGAACCACCACCATATTTTACTGTAGGTAGCAGGAGTTTTTCTTGGAATGCTGTGTTCTTTTTTCTCCATGCATAACGCCCCTTGTTATGGCCAAATAACAACATTTTTGTTTCATGAGTCCACAGCACCTTATTCCACAATGAAGCTGGCTTGTCCAAATGTGCTTTAGCCCACCTCAAGCGGCACTTTTTGTGCTGTGGGCGGAGAAAAGGCTTCCTCTGCATCACTCTCGCATACAGCATCTCCTTGTGTAAAGTGCGCCGAATGGTTAAACGATGCACAGTGACTCCATCTGCAGCAAGATGATGTTGTAGGTATTTGGTGCTGGTCTGTGGGTTGACTCTGACTGTCCTCACCATTCGTTGCTTCTGTCTATCCGAGATTTTTCTTAGTCTGCCACTTCGAGCCTTAACTTGAACTGAGCCTGTGTCCTCCATTTCCTCAATATGTTCCTAACTGTGGAAACAGACAGTGGAAATCTCTGAGACAGCTTTCTGTATCCTTCCCCTAAACCATGATGGTGAACAATCTTTGTCTTCAGGTCATTTGAGAGTTGTTTTGAGACCCCCATGTTGCTACTCTTCAGAGAAAATTAAAAGAGGAGGGAAACTTACAATTGACCCCCTTAAATACTCTTTCTCCAAATTGGATTCACCTGTGTATGTAGGTCAGGGGTCACTGAGCTTACCAAGCCAATTTGAGTTCCAATAATTAGTTCTAAAGGTTTTGGAATCAATAAAGTGACAACAGTGCCCAAATTTATGCACCTGCCTAATTTTGTTTAAACAATTATAGCACACTTTCTGTAAATCCAATAAACTTCATTTCACTGCTCAAATATCACTGTGTGTGTCTCCTATATGATATATTTAACTGACATTTTTTATCGTAACAACCAACGATTTATACAGGAAAATCATGACGATTAACAAGGTGTCACGGCTGAGGATGGGGGAAATCCTCAGCCGTGTGGAGCCGGGTGATGTTATGGCTGCTTGGCCATGAAGACAGGATTAGGGAGCAGGTCACCTCCTAAAGGCATCCCTAACCTGACCCTGACTCCTAGCTACATGAGCCAACCTTGATGGTAGGAGGGCTCATGCTCCGGAACCTAGAAGTCCCTGCTAGCCCCTCAAGATGGCCCTAAACTAGGAGCTGAGTAAGACAACCCACTCCTCCTAGACACGGAGGAGCAGGAGTCTCAACGGCCAAGCTGCTGGAAAAGGGGAGACATAAACAGCTCTATGGATATGGCAGGTGAACAAAGAGTTCCACCTACCTGCCACAGCCTTGCTGACTGGATCCCTGTGTAAGCAGGGTGCAGATCACAAACGCATCCCCACACAGGGACCCAGATCCATAGCTGCACAAAATCACATGTAAAACATCAAACGGACATCACACATAACTAGAAATAAACTTAATGAGACATTATGGTTATGACCACAGGGGTGGCTCTTACTGGCAGGTAGTAAAGACAGGAGGCTGCTTTCAGCTAAGCATGGCTGAAGCAACCTGCAGACCTGCAAAAGCAGTGAGGCTTTATAGGCCAAGAAGCCACACCCCACAGTCGGACACACCCAGTGCACACACACACACACACACACTAGGAAGGAGATTAACCCTTCCAACACCAGGGAAGGGAAAACACCACTTAAAGGGGACGTGCACACAATAACATAAAAAGCAAGTGCACACATACACACATCACACAAAACCGCATGCACAACATAGCAAGCTGCAATGGCACAGCTCAGACTGCTACGCTGCCACATACATACTGTTGCCAGCGGCAACCACAGGTGAGGCAAATACCACAGCCCTCACCTGTGATTGACAACCCAAGAAAACCGCTGACAACCGCATGCGGTTCAGGAGTCACGGTCATAGCCGTGGCCGTGACACAAGGTTGCCCAAACTTTCGCATCCCACTGTATTGTCAAATTTAAGTTTAGTTTTGAATAATTTTAATCAAGTTTTGGTTCCATTTAATATTAAATATTTAATTAATATAATTAAAAAAATTAAGTGTTGCCTAAGACAGGAGAGAATCAGCCAGTGTTCTGGTTATTCGACGACGTGATTGCGATGAAGAAAGCATTCCAAAAAACAAAATTTCTCTACACCTGGAGATGAATCCTGTCAAGATTGATGCAAGTGTGGTATCAGCTGCTCATCGAGCCAGATACTTCTGGTGGAACCTGCCTGGCATGAAAAGGCCTCTAGAAGCTACAGACAATGAGAAGACAAAGCTTCAAGATTGCTTGGAGCCCGGAAGAGTTGCAAAGTTTATCAAGATTCAAACCATAACTACCAGCCCCTGGTCTCTTCATCAGGGAAAACATCACGAGTTCCCAGTCATCATGGAAAAAGCTTAGAATCAACGTTGAAAAATATATGGCATCAGAGGTGTGTGAGGACGCCATCATGATAGGATTGATACGCCACCCAGGGCAGATTGTATATGTGGGCGACATACAGAATATAACCAGGAAACAGATTTAAGAATGGGGACAATTTGATCTGATAATTGGCGGCAGTTCTTGTAATGAATTATCTGTGGTTAACCCCCACCGGAAAGGCCTTTATGGGGTCAGTTTGACTTTCCACGATTACTCAATAAAGTGTTGCCTAAAACAGGAGAGAATCGGCCAGTCTTCTGGTTATTTGAGAACGTGGTTGCGATGGAGAAAGCATTCCAAAAACAATTTCTCTCCACCTGGAGTAGAATCCTGTCAAAACTGATGCAAGTGCGGTATCAGCTGCTCATCGAGCCAGATACTTCTGGGGGAACCCAAAATATATATTTATTTTTGTACTGAAATAGACCACTATACGCTTTCACCACAAATAACTGCAGAAGTGAACTGAGAATATATATTTATTTTTGTACTGAAATAGGCCACTAAACGCTTTTACCACAAATAAATGCAACAGTGATCTGCGTATATATTTTTCTTTTTGTACTGAAATAGGCCAGTAATTGCTTTCACCACAAATAACTGCAACAGTGAACTGCGTATATATTATTATTTTTGTACTGAAATACGCCGCTAAACGCTTTCACCACATATAGCTGCAGAAGTGAACTGCGTATACATTTTTCTGTTTGTACTGAAATACGACACTAAACGCTTTCACCACATATAACTGCAGAAGTGAACTGAAAATATATTTTTCTTTTTCCACATATATAAGCCACTAAAGGCTTTTCGACATAGCACTTGCACCCTAAGAACAAATAGCTGGAATGACAGAGCTGTATAATGGCTATTTGGATCCCCAAATAATCTTTCCCTGCACTTGTAAATCGCGTTTCTAGCACTGTTCCTAGCGCCTTCTGACGTCTCTCCCTGCACTAAGATGCTGTGAACTGATTCCTCCTTATCCTTTCCCTGCACTTATAAATCGTTTTTTCAGTTTTTTTTTTTCACAATCAGGTTTTCCTATTGCTGTCCCTAGTGCCTTCTCACATCTGTCCCTGCACTCAGAACGTTGGAAAATGTCTGAATCCAAGATGGCTGCCGTATTTATAGGACTGTGACAGGGCTGGCTGGCTGCTGATTGGCTGTGTGCAGGCATGTCAGTCTCGGTGATCCCGCCTTCCCAGAGTTCCTTGCCCCATGTTTTCAAACGTGCAGCAGCCATTTTAGGAAAAATATGATTCGTTACAGCGAAGCGCAAGGAAATTCGCATTCGTTGCGAATCAAGTTTTTCCTGAAATTCGGATCGAATTCCACTTCATCAGCTTTGATTCGCTCATCTCTAATCACAATGTATTCTGGGCTCTTGTATTAATAGTGATATTTTTGTACTGTACATAATTTTTGGTTATATTACCTTGCGTGTGTGCTCATAATTTCTACATGATTTAGGCCTCATTCACATGTCCGTGATGACATCCGTGACAAGATGGTCAGTGGTTTATTAGTGAAGATGTCCGTGACAAGATGGTCAGTGGTTTATTAGTGAAGATGTCCGTGAAGGATCCATGTTTGGTCCATGTGTCCGTTTCTTGCTCTGTGTGTGTCATCTATATTCCACGGACACCGCTAGTCTGCAATTTAATTTCCAGGGCATATTCTAGCAACCATCAGTGAAAACTACGGACCAAACATGGATAGCATCCATGTGATGTCCGTGGTTTTCATGGACCCACAGAATATAATGTGTGAGGGATCCATAATCACGGACCAAAATTGGGCATGTTTCCATGGTGTCAACACAGACCCATAGTCCGTTGAAAAACAGTGATGTGTTAATACACTCATTAAAGTCTATGGATACGCTGTGTGCAGAGACCACGGACAGCACACGTCCATAATTCACTGATGTGTGTAAGAGGCCTTACTTTGTTTTTGGGACTTTATATATATATATATATATATATATATATATATATATATATATGTTGCACTTTACTTTCTTTTGAATTTTTATTAAATTCAGATAAAATTAAATAGAATAAAACCATTAGGTATCAAATTTTACCACATACTAATTGTAAATAAGTGAATTATTCCCGTGAATGGGGCTCAGCTAGCATTGGCCTGAGTTGCCAACTATACAGAAATTCCTAGACAGTCCATAAAAATAGATTACTTTTTTCCTGTGTCTGTGAAAAAAATAGATGGGTCTATGATTTTTTTGAGGCTATTGGTACTTGACTAGATTATTTTAGTGGTAATTATCATCATTTTACACTCACAGTAAATGCTGATAAAGAGTTCTGATCAGTATATTGAGCTATAGACATGTATTACTCAGTATATTGAGATATAGACATGTAATCTTTATAGTTCATTATGGTTTTCCAATTTGTCAGTAAAAAATGTTTGCTGTCCGTGATTTTGGGATAAGTCTTTTAGAAAAAGAGAAAAATTCTGGTTAGCAACCCTGCCTTGGGCCAAACAAAGGAACTGATTCTGAGGGTCCAGCCTCTGTGTATATAGGACTCTAAGAGCCCTGTTTTACTAGGGGTTCATTATTGTCAGAGCTTGGACCCCCCAGGGGATCCGCTGGTACTCTGGTGGGCCAGTCCGATCCGATCAATTACAAACAGTCGAATAACCCCTTTAACTTATAACTGATTAATGCTGCCCTAAAAAGTGCTTATAAAAAAGTCAAGAAATTCATGGTGTTTTTTACAAGCCCCTCAAAAAATGCCAAGAAAAAGGCTTGTTGTGGCAGCAGCCTTAGTTTACTCGAATATATTTTTTTCTTCCAATAAGTAACCTAATGAACAGAAATCTAGGTATGCTCGGTGGACTAATATCTCTCCTTTCTGTCTTGGCATCCTACAGGGAAGATTTACATAAAGTAGATGTAATGAACTACTGCCAGCAGAACGTCAGCCAGTGCCTGCACTCACAGGGTGCAAGGAGCCGCGACAATGCTTTGCTATGGCAGGTGCTGTTGCAGATGTGTCGGCAGAATGGGGTACGTGGAACACAACGCTGCAAATCTGGCATGCATTAGCAGTGAACAAATGTCGCTTTGTAACATCCGCGGAGTGCTGTTTCAACACACGTTTATAGCAACGTCCATCATATATTATGTAAATATGGTTTCCCTTAATTAACATTACGCAGATTGCTTTTATGCCTGTGGTTTTCAGCCAAGAGTCCTGGTTTCTACTAACTAATTGCTGCGACTGTATGATTGTGTTGGAGCCACTGGGAGAATTTAACCCACCATTGCTTTGTGTCTAGTTAATGTTTAAAGGACCCGGTGGCTTGTGGCATTATATTTAAAAACTTTATAAAATGTAACAATTTATGCCGGTGAATACATTTAAACTGTACATGATTTACGAGGCAGTATGCGATAATGCAAGTCATGGGAAATATCAGGTTGGGGAAACTTGCTTCTAGCAGGCTGGATAGATTAAAGGGACACATCACATATTAACAGCCTATATGTGAATACTATATGTAATTTTATTTTTTTTTACAAAAAATTGGATGTTTCTTTGGATATAATTTTTGACATCACTCCATGGATTCTACCTCCTTCCCTTTTCTCCTTTGTTTGGGCAGTAAAAAAATCTTGCTTACAGCGAACTTGTCATGTGAAACATGGTGCCTGATCTGAGGACGGCTTGTTATAGAGGAGCTGAGCGGATTGATATATAGAGTTTTATGGGAAAAGATTCAGTATAACTTGGATTTGATTCAGTTAAATTCCTGCTCTGGGCTTTATAGTTAAGGAGGCGGTCCTATCAGTGATTGACAGCTCTCTGTGTATACACAGTCATAGAGGGAGGACTGTCAGTCACTGATAGGACCGCCTCCTGGACTTCTAAGAACAGAATGAGCAGACATTTAAATTAATGAAATACAAGTTATACTGAATCTTTTCCCATAAAACTATCAATCTGCTCAACTCCTCCTGCTCTATATCATGCTGCTGGCAGATTACACTGCATTTTCATGGTGACAGGTGACTGCCCAATTGTCAGGAAGATTATCAGGAATGAACATTCGTACATCTGCCTGTGTAAAGGTGCTGCAGATCTCCTTAAGAACGAGCAAAACTCTTGTTCATTGGGGGAAATGATCTTTGGTGCAGACTCCTCAATCATCATTTCTAGCTGTTTTTTTTTTGTCCTATTGTGATTAGTGCTTATATTCTTGATTAGATATCCTCTGCATACTGACTTTGGCTTAGCTCCAGATTAACCCATTGTCTGCTGACTTGGTTTCTGCTTACTCTGCTGATTTTTTACCCTGGCTAGCTGACTACTCTTCTGTTTCCCATTTGGTCATCCAGTAAGTTCAAGTCCATTTGTAGTTTTGGTGGGCTAATGATAACCAAATAACCAAAAAGTTAACAGCTCATTTTAAGGTGGGTTCCATTATAAGTAAAAGTGCACTGTTATTATTGAAGTGCCACTCCCCCAATAGAAATATCATTTTTTTTTATAATAGATTTAGTTGGACTATGACCTTGCTATTTTACATCTCTGCTTTTTCTTTAGTGTATAGATGGGAGTGATCTGGCAGATCTAATACTTCAAGACTGCAAGCGGGAGAGATATCGAAAAGAGCAAGAGTACAGTGAGCTCATCTCTCTGGGTGATGAACCATCCCTCATACCTGATGGTGCACAAGTGGATCTTCTAACTGGAGAGATCCCATCTACTGTTGAAATGTCAAAACGGGCTGTGGAAAAATTCACTAAGTTGCTGTACTTTGGACGAAAAAAAGCAAGTTGTCTACTTTACAACATACACCTTATGTCCTCTCTTCATATCATGGACGTCTCTCTTGAGGCTGTAGTCTTTCTGAAGACCACAATCAGCTTTGTTAACTCTTACACTACTCTTGGCTAAATTGTGAATTAACATTACCTTCTCAGCTGATGTTCCTCTCGTGACTCTTTCCCTGAGTTTCTTGCTTGAGCCTTTGACTGTTCTTCCACATTTATGACCTTAAAACATGGGATCTTTCCCTCAGTTACCAAATGATCAGTGTTATCTGCTCGGTGGACAATAAACTAGAATAATCTTTTACTTGCATGATATAGGCTTTCATCTGAAGATATTAAAGGTAACTTGTATGTAGATGAGGATCCTGGCTTTTTGAAGTCACTATAATGATCTGCTATAATAGATATGATATTCACTTTATTCTGTACTTTTCAGGGTTCCTGCATCTTCTTCCTTCTATACTTTGGTTTCTGAATTCTCTACTGCTGAGAAGACTCTGATAATCTTTACAGCATGTTCCCTTCCATCCAATCTTCAGTTAAAGACGCATGCATATGAACCTTTAATTTTTCTCTGCTCACACATAGTAGTTTGCAGGGTTGGTTAACCTCGCTTTGGTTATTTTCAGGTGTCTAAAGCCAGCCATACACTTGCAATAGCAATCTCTCCTGACTCCCTTCAGACTCCCCCGTACATACAAGTTCAGTTCAGCCAAATGTTTGCGTGTCAAGCAATATAGAGCCCCTTTACTGCAATAATACTCAACATAACTGGGAAAAGCTTATTCTAATTCATAACCCAAATAAACAAACTAAGCATTCCAGTTAGTTCCCAATAAAAAAAGACATACTTTATTAACTACCAATATAAAAAACATACAAGTACTTAGAGAAAGAATTCCTAAATAACATAAAGCTCCCAGGCTCTACTGCATTATCTCTAAACCGTAACTACAGTACTTAAATAATTATCAATATCTCACTGCAACTTCAATCCCAGCTAGTGGTGCACCACTATTATTTCAGTAACATGCAATAAGTAATCTCATCACAGTAAAAATTAGCTTACTGCTTGCTGTACATCCGAACGCCTGGGCTCCGCGACAGGCATTTTGCATGATGCTTCATCAGGAGGTGGTGCCAAGGAAGGGGAAGAGAGCATTAAGAAGAATCAACTACCTATCCCCACATGGTATCTACATTTCTTTCTGAAGAAACAACATGGGAGTCGGGGTGCCTGGGCATTTGGATTTACAGGGAGCAATGAGCTAATTTTTTATTGTGATGAGATTACTTTTTGCACATTCCCGTAACTCTCATAGCTTCTAAAAAAAGCTAGTGGCATTTGAAGATTTATACTTAGCGTGTGTGACCATCACATGAGGTGGTGTCACGTAGGTAGGGAACAGTCCATCTCCTAGTCTCCAGCCAAACCACTGTACCTACCTAGTTGGAAGATGTCCCTAGTCTGACTACGTGCACAAGCCCTAAGAGAAAATGGGGAATGATAGAACAAGTCAGGGCTAGAGAGAAAACAAATAGACAGAATCAGAATACACAAGCAAATCTTAAGACAAGCCAAGGTCAAAGCAGAAGGTCACATCAGTACAATAATCAGTAGTCAGAGGTAAGCTAGAGGTCAGAGATCCAGGAGTTTATCCAGCAAAACAGCAACAAGCTTGTGTGACTACAAAGACCAATCTCAGGTGACTGTGGCCTGCAGTCTCCTGTTTAAATACCCCACCAGCAGGGACCACAGGATGCTGATGCCGAGCTTGATTGGTCCAGCTTCCTAGTACTCTGATTGGCTGGCAGCCCCAGAGTCATCAGAGCTGGTTGCAGTGGCAATCAAGTGATGGCGGCGCAGCCGCAGAGAAGCAGGGACTGCAGCTGGAGCGATGGCAGGTAAGTACATGGTGGAAGGAAAAATAAGGAAAAGAACAAAGAGCAGGTGGTGCTGTAAAGATACATTTTATTGAATAGGTCAGTGGCTATACTACATTTTTATTACATGCAATAACAAAGTACAATCATCCCTCAAGCTGCAATGGCCTCAGGATACAATATTTTCAACATACAATGGTCATTTCTGACCCATCGTAAGTTGAAACTGGACTCAACATACAATGTCTCAGACCCAGATCCAACCAATCAATGCCACTTCTCTGGCAAAATAGCTGTATTATTTGCTAGTTATACGCTATTCCTTGTTTTATCTGTCTTAGTTATCTGCTTATTTTTCTTAAATCTTCATTTTCTCTTATCTTGGGTGACATTTTGGGGCTTTGGAACCGATTACCCAACTTACAATGGTTTCAAAATACAATGGTTGTCTTGGAACCAATTAAGATTATAACTTGAGAGACCACTGTATATAGATCCAGGTGTAGGTTTGGAAAATGTAGAATGTTTTTTGTGGCACAACCCTTTAAGTACAGTTGTTACTGTTTAGATATACTGGAGGAGCACCTGAAGGGATTGTTTCTCTAAGTACTTGTATGTTTTTATACTGGCATATAATCAAGTATGTATTTTTAGTTTATTTGGGCTGTTTAGTTTATTTGGGTCATGAACAAATTGGGTGAGAGAAGGAAGCCACTGCCAGACACTTCTGGTGGTTACTTATCTCCTGGGAGAATTATAATCCTCCTAGGAGGACCTTACCTTATGTGTATGGCCATTTACAAACATGCCTAATGAAAATCCTATTAATTTTCATAGGCTGATTATTTTTGGGATATTTGAGTTTCTAATGGATGTACTGCTGCTGTGAGTATAAACTGCAGAAAATAGGTTCAGTTCTATAATATAATACAATGTATGTAAAGGACCCAGCTCCTTTGGTACAACTTTAGAAACCGTTATTTTTCGGGGACTTTGCATTTTTGCATTGAGATATACACAAGTACAATATATATCCCATTCTATGTTTCTATGTGCTGTCATTTTAAATAACCCAGTTAGAGCTTTTGCATAAAGGAATTCAAGAACCTCCCCTCTGTTAAATACAGAAGGTATTTAGTATTAGCAAAAACATTTTGTCCCCTGCCTTTTCAACACTTTACTCTCTCTCACTATATATATATATATATATATATATAGGAACAGCACCTCCAGAGACAAATCGCAGGTGCAAGCTACCCGGCAATAATACAGCAAACAAATAAAGTAGCAGCACACCACTAAATGCACTAAGACTGAGTGAACAGGTGAATGTGTGAACAGGGTCAAATACATGACGCCAATACTTGCTAATAAGCAGTGAAGAAGCTCTATTATTGATCAAAAATATGTCGGGCCCACCAGACGACAAGGTAGCTCCTTATCAGATATACTGTATACAGTATATATAATTTATTTTAATTTTTTTACTGGCAATGTATGAAATCCAGCATTGTATAAAATGTCTAGACATTCTATAGAATGCCTAAAATATTCAGGCAAAGTATGTAACGCTTAATATTTCACACATTTACTAGGCATTCCATATAATGCCTAAAGGCAAACTGGCGAAGTACGGTATTAAATACTCCCTTCCAGAGGTTACCGGGCAAACAAGCGAAGTATAACATACTCCCTTCCAGAGGTCGTTGCACAGCAACATCGTGAAATTGCCCAGCGCCAGAGTCACCCCCATACAGCGACAGCGCCATAACACAAGTGAGGACAATATTGGTTTCTCTCTCTTGTTTTTTAGTAAGAAAGTTTTGTTCTCCCACTGTTTTCTAACAAGCGTAGTTTATTGAGGACATTTGCATTTCTTTTGTGCAAGAACAAGGAACAAACTATGAAGTGCTTGTGGGAGAAAGACAAGTGCCATTCAAAATGCCAGCCTTGCTAGTGAGGACACTACTGGTCTGGTTATTTTGTTTTTCAGTAAGAAAATACTGCTCTTCTGTTATTTTAGAACAACAAGTGTAGTTTATTTAGCATTTCTTTTCTTTGTTTTTTCAAATCAGTAAAGGCTTCTTAATATTTATTACTTTTTTGCATTTTATACCTTGCCTCAAGAATACTCATCCTTCTATACATATGTCTAGGCAAAAGACTGAAATAACAGACATTTCATGCTTTGCCTAAATTCTACAGAATGCCTAGGTATTTTATACAATGCCTGCATTTCATACATTGCCTGTAGCATCTATCTATCTATCTATCTATCTATCTATCTATCTATACATCTATATCTATCCATCTATCTATCTAGCAGCATTCTGTTATACATGCAAACAATATAACTAGGGATTATTCTGGATTACAGTGGTAGTATACCTACTATACATGAAAAATGGAAGCTTTTCTTGCACGTGTTTTCAAAATCAGATAGTTTTTATTAAACATTATTAAAAAAATTGTACAAACAGTAGGGACTCAGGTATCCTGAATAGCATTACATCAATAGATGAAAATGACATACAAATCCAATAACTGTGTCCCAGAACCCTATTCCCCCCTCCACCTTAGCGAATAGATGGTTATCCGGATCCTACCATGAGTACCTTCTTGCACATTTCTGATCAAACGTCTGTCGGGCCCATCTACCAACCTCAAGGTAGCTTCTGCAGATGGGTACCTAACACTAACAGAACTGCCTCTCTTGGACATAACCTAAGCCTACAAAGTTCAGGGCGGTGTAGGAACCAGCTACATTTATACTAGGGGCAGATGGGCGGGAGTGCTTAATCTAAAAGGAAAGAGCTATCCTCCAAACACACTGCAAGAAAATTTAGACTAGGACATCCAAAGTCACAGGTGCACATCCATAAAGCTAACATTTTGTTTGCTGTTTGTATGGTAGCTTTATGGATGTGCACATGTGACTTTGGATGTACTAGTCTAAATTTTCTTGCAATATATACTGTATATATACTGTGTGTGTGTGTATATATATATATACACTCACCTAAAGAATTATTAGGAACACCATACTAATACGGTGTTGGACCCCCTTTTGCCTTCAGAACTGCCTTAATTCTACGTGGCATTGATTCAACAAGGTGCTAATAGCATTCTTTAGAAATGTTGGCCCATATTGATAGGATAGCATCTTGCAGTTGATGGAGATTTGAGGGATGCACATCCAGGGCACGAAGATCCCGTTCCACCACATCTCAAAGATGCTCTATTGGGTTGAGATCTGGTGACTGTGGGGGCCATTTTAGTACAGTGAACTCATTGTCATGTTCAAGAAACCAATTTGAAATGATTCGAGCTTTGTGACATGGTGCATTATCCTGCTGGAAGTAACTATCAGAGGATGGATACATGTTCTCATTCTGTTTAAGCCAAATTGGACTCTATTATTTGAATGTCTCAACAGAAATCGAGACTCATCAGACCAGGCAACATTTTTCCAGTCTTCAACAGTCCAATTTTGGTGAGCTCGTGCAAATTGTAGCCTCTTTTTCCTATTTGTAGTGGAGATGAGTGGTACCCGGTGGGGTCTTCTGCTGTTGTAGCCCATCCGCCTCAAGGTTGTGTGTGTTGTGGCTTCACAAATGCTTTGCTGCATACCTCGGTTGTAACAAGTGGTTATTTTAGTCAACGTTGCTCTTCTATCAGCTTGAATCAGTCGGCCCATTCTCCTCTGACCTCTAGCATCCACAAGGCATTTTTGCCCACAGGACTGCCGCATACTGGATGTTTTTCCCTTTTCACACCATTCTTTGTAAACCCTAGAAATGGTTGTGCGTGAAAATCCCAGTAACTGAGCAGATTGTGAAATACTCAGACCGGCCCGTCTGGCACCAACAACCATGCCACACTCAAAATTGCTTAAATCACCTTTCTTTCCCATTCTGACATTCAGTTTGGAGTTCAGGAGATTGTCTTGACCAGGACCACACCCCTAAATGCATTGAAGCAACTGCCATGTGATTGGTTGACTAGATAATTGCATTAATGAGAAATAGAACAGGTGTTCCTAATAATTCTTTAGGTGAGTGTATATATATATATATAATATTCTGTATATGAAACCTTAAAAGCCGGCTTCTTCCATCACTCACTCAACTCTTTTTCTCTCCTGCTGTTGTAACTGTTCATCTCTTGGAAGATTCTACAATTTCTTGGCTAATATATCATATTTTATTATTAAGGAGGCCCTTGATTGGGCGATGAAAAGTCAGCTTTGGGGACATGCTTTGTTTCTCTCCAGCAAGATGGATTCACGGACCTACAGCTGGGTAATGGCCAGGTAAATGCACTTTTATCTGATCCGTTATCATCCTCATCCTGCTAACAGCCACAGGCTGAAAAGTGTTATCATAGGTAGTAATTTAATAGCATCGAAAGGGGAAGGGATTAGGTTGCCCTGCGGAGAGGATAGTAGGAAATTCTCATAATTAGACAAGAAGGGACGCCGGCTCTAAGACTAGAAATTGCTTGTAAAGAATCTAGTTGGAGGAGGTCAGTCATTACTTGAGAAGAGAACATAATTGATTGGGCATTGACTGTACAGAAAATGATTGATTAAGCATAACATTCCAGGTGGGGAATTGATCAAACATTACTTGCAGATAGGCTAAGCCTCGCAGCATGTACTCTCATCCGATTTCCTCCTCAGTAAGGCCACTCATTTAGTACTAATGATGGTTTTGTTGCCGTTCTCAGGTTTACTAGCACTTTGGCTGTCAATGACCCATTACAAACCCTGTTTCAGCTAATGACTGGTCGCATACCACAAGCTGCAACCGTAAGTTAGATTTTTTTTTTTTCCTAGTGTTGCATTGTGCAGACGTATGCTAACCATATGTAACAGATTGTGCTTCCTGTGCTTCCAACAATTTGGGAAAAATTGGGCCACGATGTGGGGAGATAATAATAGCTGCTTTTGTCTTCAAGCACTCGGAATTGCAAAAAGAGATTTTCTGATCTCTCTGCAGTGCCCAAGACCCTTTGATTTTCACACCGGGTATGCTGATGGGCAGATGTCTCGTTAAATGTTGTGTTGTCTATCTCTTGTCGCTCAAATAGTACAGTTTTATCAAAGTTGTGTGGCTATCAGTGGAGTAAGGGCAGGTTCACATCTGTGTTTGGTAACTCTGGTTACTACCGGAGTTACTAAATCCGGCATAAACTAACACCGCCTGGCACCGCCAGATCCCCATTCACTGTATTAGGATCTGGCATGGAACTGGCATATTTCCGGAATAGATTCTGGTTTTCTGCCAGAAAATAGCACAGCATGCAGGGCTATTTTTTTCCAGCAGAAATCTGACATTTATGCCAGAGACACCGCCGGATCCCATTATAGTGAATGGGGATCCAGGGCATGACTTCTTAATGTTGGGCCGTACCCTATGGCAGATGTTTCTGGCTTTCTCCTCCCTTCTAAGTAAAAACATGTACTAGGTTGGGTGTGTTTTTTGTATAGGAAAGTTGGGAGAGACAGATGTCGTGCCGACAGCTATTGAAGGTGTATGGAAACCTTTTATTTTGATGAATCCACTAAATGGATCCTCCACCCCGCAAATATAATAGAAAGAATTCAGAACAAGAGTGTCTTCTCATTGACTTCTGGTGTAAAATATATGGAAAACTCAAGTTATTCATTGCGTTTAAAGGGGTTGTCTCATCTCAGACAATGGGGGCATATCAATAAGATGTGCCCCCATTGTATCATAGGTGTGGGTCTCAGCGGACCCACACCTATATCGGGAATGGAGACCCGCAAAGTGGTGGCTGGAGGACTCCGGTCAGGCCGCCACTAAGCACTCTACCTATAGAAGTGAATGGGGAGTGCACCGCACATGACCGGCCACTGCTCCCATTTACTTCTATAGGCCTTACTGAAATAGCCGAGCCAGAGTTCGGCTATTTGCGGTGGCCCCATAGAAAATGAATGGAGGGTGGCTGCATCACTTTCAGGGCTCTGTTCTCTATATACAGTTGCAAGAAAAAGTATGTGAACCCTTTGGAATGATATGGATTTCTGCACAAATTGGTCATAAAATGTGATCTGATCTTCATCTAAGTCACAACAATGGACAATCACAGTCTGCTCAAACTAATAATACACAAAGAATTAAATGTTACCATGTTTTTATTGAACACACCATGTAAACATTCACAGTGCAGGTGGAAAAAGTATGTGAACCCTTGGATTTAATTGGTTGAACCTCCTTTGGCAGCAATAACTTCAACCAAACGTTTCCTGTAGTTGCAGATCAGACGTGCACAACGGTCAGGAGTAATTCTTGATCATTCCTCTTTACAGAACTGTTTCAGTTCAGCCATATTCTTGGGATATCTGGTGTGAATTGCTTTCTTAAAGTCATGCCACAGCATCTCAATGGGGTTGAGGTCAGGACTCTGACTGGGCCACTCCAGAAGGCGTATTTTCTTCTGTTTAAGCCATTCTGTTGTTTATTTACTTCTACGCTTTGGGTCGTTGTCCTGTTGCAACACCCATGATCTGTTGAGCTTCAGCTGGTGAACAGATGGCCTTAAGTTCTCCTGCAAAATGTCTTGATAAACTTGGGAATTCATTTTTCCTTCGATGATAGCAATCCGTCCAGGCCCTGATGCAGCAAAGCAGCCCCCAAACCATGATGCCGCCACCACCATACTTCATAGTTAGGATGAGGTTTTGATGTTGGTGTCCTGTGCCTCTTTTTCTCCACACATAGTGTTCTGTGTTTCTTCCAAACAACTCAACTTTGGTTTCATCTGTCCAGATGAAACTCAACTTTGGTTTCTTTTGCCAGTACTGCTGTGGAACATCCAGGTGCTCTTGTAAAAACTGTAAATGTGCAGCAATGTTTTTTTTGGACAGCAGTGGCTTCCTCTGTGGTATCCTCCCATGAAATCCATTCTTGTTTAGTGTTTTACGTATCATAGATTCGCTAACAGGGATGTTAGCATATGCCAGAGACTTTTGTAAGTCTTTAGCTGACACTCTAGGATTCTTCTTCACCTCATTGAGCAGTCTGCGCTGTGCTCTGCAGTCATCTTTACAGGACGGCCACTCCTAGGGAGAGTAGAAGCAGTGCAGAACTTTCTCCATTTATAGAAAATTTGTCTTACCGTGGACTGATGAACAGCAGTGCTTTTGGAGATACTTTTATAATCCTTTCCAGCTTTGAGCAAGTCAACGATTCTTAATCGTAGGTCTTCTGAGAGCTCTTTTGTGCGAGGCATCATTCACATCAGGCAATGCTTCTTGTGAAAAGCAAACCAAGAGCTGGTGTGTGTTTTTTATAGGGCAGGGCAATTGTAACCAACACCTCTAATCTCATCTCATTGATTGGACTCCAGTTGGCTGAGACCTCACTCCAATTAGCACTTGGAGATGTCATTAGTCTAGGGGTTCACATACTTTTTCCACCTGCACTGTGAATGTTTACATGGTGTGTTCAATAAAAACATGGTAACATTTAATTCTTTGTGTGTTATTAGTTTAAGAAGACTGTGATTGTCTATTGTTGTGACTTAGATGAAGATCAAATCACATTTTATGACCAATTTGTGCAGAAATCCATATCATTCCAAAGGGTTCACATACTTTTTCTTGCAACTGTAAGTGCAGGTCCCAGCGGTGGGACCCGCACCTATAAACAATCCCCCATTGAGACAACCCCTTTAACAAAAATTGGTAATATTGAAAGCAGACACTCTTTTGATTAATATTATTCTCATATAAATCTATAGAAATGCCAACATATGCATTTCTACTTTATGCAAAAAAATGGTCGAAAATGAAACCCAAACAATAATTGTAATAATGGGCCTGTGAGCAGAATCTAAAGCTGGCCTTACACATTAGATTGTCAGTCAATCCATGTAATCTGTACGGGTGTGTCCCGTGACCCAATGTTCCCTAAATGGTAAATGTTGGGGAAAAAAGGATCAGGCGACTGGATTTTGACATGCTTGACAAGGAGATGTGCCTCTGCCAAAGGTGTGTAGCAGCACCTTATTCTCATCTCCCTATTCACAACACATTTATGCTCGACGTAGCCGAGGGCTCGTGCATATGTTGGGCGGTTGTGAGCAAAAGCTGCTACAGTAATTCGGCCAATAGCTATTTGAAGTCACATATGCAACCAAATTCTAGTATTCTGTTTTTGCATAGAATAGAATACAGGAATCACCGTATCTGGCATATGTTGGAAACCGGTGGCATCTGACGGATCCAATTCCTTCTAATGGTTTCTGGCAGGTTTCTGGTGTGAATACCAGTTTGCTTTTGGACAAAATACTGCTCCTTGCAGTGGTATTTCATCCATCCATTTTTTTTGCCAAATGAGGCTCCTGCCGGTATCTCCACTCAAGATGACAACCAAGCCTCAACCAAGGTGATGTCACACTATTTCCTGTGTGCCACTTTTCACCAGTGTCCTTGTCAGTGTTTTTCTCCCCCCTCATGCCATTTTTTTTAATATGGCAGCTGGCAGGGTCCTTCATGACTCTACAAAGATAAGCAGAACAAGCTGTGACTGTTTATTTTTTCTTTGTCCTTTACATGAGTGACCTTCCTAGACAATCACATTGAAGGGCCTGGCAGGAAGGATATGGAAACATGTTCTGAAATATATATCTGTATGAATGTTTAGAAGAAATGCATCTGTTTTCACTTGTGATCATGATCATATAAACCTTTGGCTATAGATTCCATTAAAAAAAAAAAAATTATAATAAATAAATGATGTAGATACTTAAGAGTTCTGGACTTAAATAAGGCAAATTAAAGAACATGTGTGTGAACCAGGCACCACATTTTGAAAAACCCCAAGGTGATGAAAATGCTCCTTAATTACAGTTACTTGGCAGGTTACCGTGGATAACACAGTTGTTTCTTAAAGTACATTGGAGCACAGATGGTAAACTCAGTAGAAGTAAAGCCAAAAGGTTCCCATGGTCATTTGAAGAACATACATTCCTTAGAAAACAAAAAGGTCACTTTTTTAAACTTTCTACTTCCAAAAACTGGCTAAAATAGAGCATTGACCATCTTTTCGAAGTGAGGAATACAGGATCTAGTGTGACACAATATCCGTCCCTTGCATTCTTTTTGCCCCAAACTGTATAGGCAAGGACATAGTTAACCTAAAGAGGACCTGTGTCTTCTCCTGACATATATGTTTTAGTAACTGCTTGCATTCCCCATGTAATAACAATTCTGGAGCATCTATTCTTATGACTTTATGGTGTACCATTTCCTTATTATTCCTGCTAGAAGTTCTGAATTACTAGCAGTTTGCAATGAAGGTTGACACGAGTGTTACCAGTTGGGAGGTGTCTCTCTGCGCCATCTGACACAGGCAGACTGTGCAGGGTTAATTTTTTATTTGCATTGCCATATTCTGACCCCCTACAACTTTTTATATTTATTTTATGTCTACGTAGCTGTTTGGGGGCTCATTTTTTGTGCGGAAATCTTTTGTTTTTATTGATACCATTTTGGAGTGTATGTGACGTTTTCATCACTCCCATTTTTTTGGGAGGTGAAGCAACAAAAAATAGTGAATCAGCCATTTAGATTTTTTTTCCATTATGGCATTCACCCTGCAGGATAAGAATGTTTATATTTTAATAGTTTAGTCATTCAGGGACATGGCGATGCCTGCGATCTTTATATTTTTGTTTCTTTAGTTTTTATTTTTAATATTGGGAAATATTTATATTAATATCTATATATATTTTTGAATCTTTTTTAAAGATTCTGTAAATATTTTTCCAATCTTGTGAAAACATTTTTGACCTATTTTTTTTTTCAAGATCCCCAATAGGAGACTTAAAGGGCTTCTGTCATCCCCCATTTAGCAATTTTCAGTATCGGACATTAGCTATTTGCTAATGTCAGTTGAGCCCATATATATCACTCTTACCTCGCTCTGTGCTGTAATTTCTTTAAAAAATCATACTTTTATAATATGCTAATTACTTCACTACCAGCAACTTGGGCAGTTACTTGCTGGTAGCCGCCGCATCCTCGGACTATAAACACGCCCCCTCCTCCACTTGATAGACAGGGCCAACGAGCGCTCTCCTCCTTCCGTTGGCCCTGTCTGCCCATGAAATCCCGCGCCTGCGCCGTACAGGTCTTCATTCATCGTAGGCGCTCTGAGAGAAGGACGCTTTTCCAGGTGTAGGCTGACGTCATCGGCGCAGGCGCACTGATGAAGGAGCGGGCAAGCGAGCGTGGGGGGCGTGTTTATAGTCCGAGGATGCGGCAGCTACCAGCAAGTAACCGCCCAAGTTGCTGGTAGGGAAGTAATTAGCATATTATAAAAGTAAGATTTTTAAAGAAATTACAGCACAGAGAGAGGTAAGAGTGATATATATGGACTCAACTGACATTAGCAAATAGCTAATGTCAGATACTGAAAATTGCTAAATGGGGGGTGACAGAAGCCCTTTAAACATGTGATCTTCTGATTGCTTCTCCCATACTGCAGAGAGAAGTCAACAACTCATGGATCTATAGTTACTGATTATATAGGGTGAAATTTTTTTTTTGGTGGGTATTGAACCTCCATGCTGGGGAATGGAGGATAAAAGTGACGTTCTCCTGAAAATATTGATCCTGTTTTATTTCATCCTACAGCATGCCTCTTTCAGGGTGCTTCATACAGATTGTGAGATGTAAGACCATGTTTCAAATGTGGCCAAGCATGGCAGATCCACCTCAATCTTGTCAGGTCTTACTGTAAGCACTGGACCATCCGACATGGTGTGAAGCTGGAAGGTTCTCTGCATGGGCCCAGTGTTGTATACTAGATTTTATGTCTATCATCCCTGTTTGTCCAGACTACAGTATTTGCTTCTAATATTTCATTATAATTCTCCATAAAACAGTGCAGTGGAGATAAAAAGTGGGGAGACTGGAGACCTCATTTGGCTGTAATGCTGTCCAACCAGATGTCCGATCCTGAGGTGAACCATCGTGCTATTATCACCATGGGGGACAACCTAGGTAAGTTATGTTCTTAATACACTATGCATAGAGAATGAGCGCTTGCAGGCCTGTGTTTTATTTATGGAGTATACTTACTGTAGGTGTCAGCTGAATAGAATGGGTTTTCACCGCAGTTTATTTCTATAGAGAGTCATTAAGATATATCTCTGACATTCTCCATATTTCACTGGTGCTAATATTATACATAGTGTAAATTTACGATTGGTTTCAGAGATATTTGAGTCTTTGGACATAATATTCAAAGTATTTTCCCTATCTACCGATCCCTGGCATCTAGCTTGTTTGTCCAGATCACCATGAGCTACCAAAGCCCAGTGGGCCCTGGCATCTGCCCTGGTTTGCCCGAGTGCTGACACCAGCCCAGTGTGAATGATATGTGAAGGATCTATATCAGAAGGGTAGTAAAGACAGCAGTTCTGGCTGCAACAGATATAATAGATGCCTTTAAATTGCCCTATAAGACCTCATTATCACAGCCATAATACGATGTCCATACAAGTGTAAGGGTACTTTTTACATTAGCTCTAGGGGACTCCAGCAGGCTGTTCTGGCGGGTGAACAGCCTGTCGGATCCGTCCGGCCGCTAGTTCACGTGTGCCCCCGGACTTCCGCTCCGTCCCCATTGATTATAATGAGGGCGGGGCGGAGTTCCGGAGGCGGCACGGCAAGAGGCAGCCGGACTAAAAGTACTGCATGTCGTACTTTTAGGCCGGCTGCCTCTCTTCGTGCGTTGCCGTGCTGCCTCCGGGGGCACACGTGAACTAGCGGCAGGACGGATCCGACAGGCTGTTCACCCGCCGGAACAGCCTGCCGGACTCCTCTGCCACTAGTGTGAAACTAGCTTAAGGGTCCTTAGTGTATGTCCATTTCTTCCTAAAAATGTTAAAAATAACAAAATAAATCTTTATTGAGAACAATTATAATAAAATCACTTGGCTAATGTTGCTTTACTGAAGTCACCAAATGAACAGGCGAATCGGGACTAGTGTCTAAATTAGATTCAGATGTGTATTCAGTCTAATAGGCACAAAGCATGGTCAGAGCAGGAGGTATGCATACGGATTTTAGCAATACTTATCTATGCCTACAAAGTGCAAATTCTCTGCTTTGACCAGGTTCCCAATGGTACTTTAAACAACCACTGAACATCCGGAATTAGTCCTGTGGTATCTACCATGCGTTACTACAGAGACACACGCTATTCGCTTAAAATGGGTATATATCCCAATATCTCAGCGATATAGTCGTACCACTACTGTCACTCTTGTCCAGGTGAGGGAATGTCACGGTTTTTAATCCTCTAGTAAAAATGGACAGAGTGTATGAGAGGCGCACAGGGTAAGACAAGAGAGTACAGCACCTAATAAAGCTCTAGCATGGCTATTCTGCTGACCCTCAAAAGTTCTGTCGCTGCTCTTACTGATGATTCCACCAGCACTATTGTCAGAGTGTAAAGCCCTAGGTATGCTCAACGCGTTTCTGTGTCCCTTTGAGCAGGACACTTCATCAGGAGCAAAGGCATAAACTAAAGTGTCTGACTGTAAGTGAAAGGAGCCGGCACGTGTCAGTACCAGCATCAGCGGCGCTGTGATGGCCGTACGTGCGCCGCCGACTCCCACTGGTTAAATAAGGAAACCCTGTGATTAGGAGGATAGGCGCTGTCTCCAGCCTCCAATCAGGGAAGGGGGCGTGTCAGGAGAATACGGCCCGTATCGCGATCGCAAAGTGCTGTTAGTGTTCTGCAGCTATTCACTCAAATACATTAAAATGGGGGATCTCTAGACGGCTGAAAGAGCCTTCCAGGGGCAAGTATACATATGCGAGGGCATGGGACAGTAATACGAATATAACACCTACATTAGACACCATCGATTAGAACCCTGGTGCAAACTCAAGATCTAAATGAGTTATGTAAATTGTGACCAAGTGCCGCTCTAACCGTGTGATAAGACACACTGTGACATCTAAGGCCACTTAAAGATGTAATAAATCATAGGGACAGTCATATTGTGTGACATATATTGAATATAGTCACCAGGTGCACTTAGGAAATTATTGCACTTGAGACATCATTATTGTTGCACTTAAGACATTATAATCATCCGCCCAGATGTTCAGGGAATAATGTCAAAAGCCGACTGCATAAATACGCTATTATTGTTCTATGAAGCAGGAAAAGCTGCTGCGTTCATTCAAGCCTTTTGGAGCCTCCGTGTACATCCGGAAAATCCATTCAAGTTCTTTTCTCAATAATCTATTGTCCAGATCTCCTCCATGTGGCATCTGTCTAATATGTTTAATGATAACCCTTACAAAAAGTATACTTTAATAATAATCCTACACATATGACGTACAAAACACATCTACTAAAGTAGAACTACCAATCACTAGGTTAACCACTGATGGGTGGAGGCTCCCTCCTCCTCTTATTATTATCATATGTTGGTCCTTTCATTAATTATGGATTAATAAGTGACACCGATGTACCATTATCGGTGATCTACACCCGTTTTACGGAGTTCGCATTATAATATGGGTCTCTGTTTTCTATGATATCAATTCAACTATCTATCTTTACCTACCCCCTGATGATCCCACACCGTGGGGGAAACGCGTTGGAGTTTTTTGATGTAATTATTGTATTTATTGTATTATCCATTTAGGGTGTGTTTTAATTTTGGATTCTTTGATGTACTTTGTACCTTTGATCAGCGCTTGCATCAATAGGGCTGTATACAAAGTCCATCTATATGTGTGTATGTTAATGTGTTTATCCTGTAGTCTACCACTAGGCGAGTACCCTATATGTCATTACTACCCTAGGGTTGTATTAGGAGTTTGCTAGCCCAGGTTCGAGGACAGGGAGTCCCCACCATTAGGGGCCGTCCCTGGGCTGAGTTTTAGATTAGGGTGTAAATGTAGGGATAGCTTCCCCACCCATCAGTGGTTAACCTAGTGATTGGTAGTTCTACTTTAGTAGATGTGTTTTGTACGTCATATGTGTAGGATTATTATTAAAGTATACTTTTTGTAACGGTTATTACTATTGCTGGAATTAGTGTTTCTCTACTTTTTGACCCAATATATTTTTGCCGGGTCACTGAACTGGAAAAGGTTATACCCGTATCGAGCCGCACGCGATGCATCCGCTGCACCTAAAAGTGCCTTGAGGTTTAGGAGGAAACCAGGTGCAGACCTGTGGAGAAGGGAGGAAGCTGTGGACCAGCCGGTCCCTAATATTTTTACCCCTCCGATATGTAATAGAGGGGGCATCCACCACCAATTGCGCAAGGTCGGGATCCATGCGTAGAATACACCAGTACCGATTAATGATTTCCTTGACCTCATTGTGGCCAGCATCAAAAGTACCGATCATTTTGGTTACGTTCTCCTCCGTACTCCTCTCCTTGGGGACCAATAAAGTGTTATGGTCAGCGCAGCGTGCATGGTGATATGCATTCCCAAGGATGAAGTGAGGATAGCCCCGGGCCTTGAATCTGCTTGTGAGACTATCAGCAGCATGTCCAATGACTCTGAGAAATTCCTCCTAGCTCTAATATATTGTCCCTTAGGTATACCTCTGCATAATGCTAGCGGATGACAGCTACCCCACTGTAATAGATTATTGGTCGCAATTGGCCTACGGTACATCTTTGTCATAAGATGCCCATCAGTATGCTTAGTAATAAGTAAGTCAAGGAATGTAATCTGGCAAGGGTCCACTGTGGAGGTGAATGTCAACCCAACATTATTAATGTTCAGTTGTCTGAAAAAGGTCTCAAATTGTGACGCCTCACCTTTCCACAGGATCAGAATGTCGTCGATGTAACGCAGCCACAGCTGGATACATGACGACCATTCATCCAGATGTTCACCAAAAACGCATTCTTTCTTCCCCCAGCCCAGGTATAAATTCACGAATGTCAGGGCACATGGGCTCCCCATGGCGACACCCCTGAGCTGGTGGAAGATTTTACCATTAAAGATGAACACGTGTTGTAGGATAAACTCTAGTAGTGTCAGTACAAACTCAGTGTGGCTTTTACAGTGGACTCGTCTTTCTTAAAGGAAGTAATATATAGCTTGAACCCCTTATACAGCGCTTCTGCATCAAGACTTTCTAATAGCACATCATCCTCTAGGACAATACCAATAATCCTCTGAAGGACATCCATCGTGTTGCGTACATAGGATGGTAGAGCCATCACAAACGGGCGTAAGATGGCATCCACATATACGCTAATATTTTGTGTGAGGCTGCCTATGCCCGACACAATCAGTCTTCCCCTCAGAGGGTCATGTCCTTTGTGGATCTTCGGTAAGCTGTAAAAACAGGCCAGGATCGGACGACGTGGAAGTAAGTAATCAAATTCAGCCTGATTAATCAGATGTAGAGATTTGGCTTCCTTCAAGATTTTGGTAAGGCTCTCTTCTCCTGTAAAATATGATAACATTCCTTGTCCCCCAATAAGCTTACACACATAGTAATATAGTGGGACTTATGAAAGACTACTATATTTCCAACCTTGTCTGAGGGCTTTATCACAATCGAATCGTCCTTCTCCAGGGACAGTAGTCCTTCTAATTCTTGTGCCGAGATGTTATGATGAGGGGGCATGTTGTTTTCCAGGTGACGCAGTTCACTGGTGACTACTTCAAGGAAGATATCTAGAGGTGAATTTTCATTCACCGGTGGATACTTAGTAGATGGCGGCCTTAGATTGGTGAAGGGACCTTCAGCCGGATTTCTTTGCCCTTCAGTCCAAAGATCCGCCAATATGCGAACATCTGGCATGTCCTCTAGGCAGATCCCCAGTTCCGCACATTGGTGTCTATCATGGGTCTGAAAAAATCTCCTCCCTTTTATTTTAAATTGCCCTATAAGACCTCATGATCACAGCCATAATACGATGTCCATACAAGTGTAAGGGTCCTTAGTGTATGTCCATTTCTTCCTATTTAAAGGGGCCGTCTAACCTTTACTAAGAATAGGCCATAACTAGCTGATTGGTATAGATATGACATGCCACACCCATTCCTATCATCTGTTCAGGGGTAGTTCCATTATCAGAAGTCAGTGCCAGAAGGAGGTACTGTAGTACCGTCAACCTTCTAAATATAAAATATATATACAATGTATATATGACTGTGTGTATGTGCAGTACCCCAGTAGGGTTATTTCAAAGGTTTTATTGCTGTAATATCATATTATTGAGGTAAAGAGGTATTCCCATCTCAGACAATGGGGGTATATCGCTAGTATATGCCCCCATTGTCTGATAGGTGCGGGTCCCACCTTTGGAACCGCACTTATCTCGTAAACCAAGCCTGCAAAGATAAGGAGGGTGCACCGCGCTGGCGCAGCCACTGTTTCCTTTCACTTCAACGAATCCGACGTAAATAGCCGAGCCAGCGGTCCCATAGAAATTAAGGGCGCCCTCCTTCACTTTGCAGGCTCGGTTTATGAGATAAGTGCAGGTCCCAGAGGTGGGACTTGCACCTATCAGACAATGGGGGCATATACTAGCGATATGCCCCTGTTGTCTGAGTTGGGAATATCCCTTAAAATGTTGTGAGTTGTTGTGTTTGTGTACCTAATAGCAATGTATGGACAATTAATGGTTAACAGCTTGGCTTACTGTATTAGGTTGCCAGGAGATGGACCTGAGTCTGCCTCCTGATTAGTTAGAGTCAGTACAGTTGAGTTTTAGCTGTGCTACAGTGAAGACCTACATGTGGAAGCTTCTCAGAGCTACAGTAGGCCCAAGTTCAGAGAATCCCCATTTCTGAGACTTCTACAGCCAAGAAAGTTTCAGACAGCAAGATATAAACATGTTAATAGTCAAGAGGCTTTGGTGCTATGAGAGGGAACACTGCTAACACACCCTTCCACATTTTGAGATGGTTTGGCATATCCTAGATCTGCTTCCCTCAGCACGGGAACTGCAGAAAAATTAAACAAGATCCCCTTTGCATGTCTGTGTTTCTGCAGAGAGACACAGAGAGAAGGAGAACTACAATTTCCATTATCGTCACTGTCCATATGCTGCTGTTGGTGAACTATCGCATCATGTTACAAACTTTGGAACTGTGCTTTGTAACTGGCGGATGTACTACTGTTCCCATTCTGCACTTTAATAAAGAGAGACTTATTTATTGATACCAACTGGCCCGATTACTGACTCCACCATTCACCAGTCATTACATCATTCACCTGTCCTGCACCCAGAGTAACAGTTAACACCACAACGAATACTAGGCAAGAGCCCCAACTTCAGGGAGTGGCCCGAAGGAAGAAAGGGTGTGCCCTCCTGCCAACTGCTTGCCCTGCAGGAATAGCCAGAGGGGGAGACTGCCACTGTGACCTATGAGTACCACCTTTCGGGCCATTACTACCAATGCAGCATCTGGACCACAGGGGAGCGAGAGATTGTGGGTGACCAGATGAGAGCAGTAGTCGTACTCATGGTTCTGAAGCTCCCTGGGCTGGTGTGCAGTGACAGGAAGAGCTCTGCAGTTCTTCCCTTCAGGGCACAATCTGGTTTTCGGGCTTCTCCCTCCTGATGGCGGATGAGGTTCCCTTTGATGTGGACGGTTTTATGGTGCGAGGCAGGGTCTCTGTTTGCAGTTCAAATTATGTGCAGAAAGCAATGATGAGGAGACAGCCATGCAGCAAACAGTTTCTTTACTGAAGTATTCAAATGCAGACAATGTAGGACAGGTCTTACTTGTAAGGGACTGACTGATGTTACACAGAAATGCAATATCCATTAGATGTTACAGGTCTCACAGCTGCACAGATAATCATAGGTCAAAAAGGTGTCTCTTTAGAAGGTTTAAGCAATCTTCCTTACTCCACACTTTTTTAACTGACTTATACTTTAGCTTTCAGACATGAGGTGTAATACTTTACTTCAGGCAATATTCTTGCAACCAATAAGGATGTTCCCCTCCCTCGCAGGCAGACTCTTCTGCTACATTCTTTGACAGGTTGCTTATCCACATTTCCACCCTGGATGTGATACAGGTTGGTCAAATTGTGTGGTGTGTGCTCAGGCACCGAAGGCTTCTCCTGAACACAGGTTCCGTAGAGTCCATAAAGTCCTTTGTACGACTAGTCACCTCTACAGGTCTTTCTCTACAACGCTCTTGCATCTGGTCCGCTTTGGAGATGTTATGACTCTATCCTGGGCGGTTCCAGGTCCAGGAAGAGCTTGCCTGTCAGCCTCACATTTTTGTGATTCCTCTCTCTAGCCTTAGGCTAGGCTGTACTAGCTGAAATCAACTGGTTTAGACTCAGGCTGACTCTAGAATTTTCCTGACCCCTTTTTATATAGAGGATGACACCAGCCCCATCTAGTATACAGGACATGAAATTTATATTTTTGCACTTTGCAGTATACGAGACTCTAGGAGCAGGATGCTGCACCACTTCCATCCTCCTCTGCGCACTCCCCAGCAGTTTGCTGCATATTTCCATCTTATTTGTAACTGAGTCATATAATCTGTCAATGTTCAATTAGACTGGATGTGTTTTTAAAGCGTCTGGGAGGACTGAAAGTTCAAGGAGTTATCAGAGCAGTTCCACACAGTCTATTAAAATTTACTTTTAAAGGCTATATGTGAAGTCTCCTTACGCAAGAACTGAAAATATCAAAAGAGAAGTCTTTCAAGAAGTTGCTGTTAGGTGGTGTAGGGTTTACGAGTTAGAACTCCTTAGTCCCAAATTTAGTGAGGGAATTTTCGCAGTGAGTGATGGTGCAAAAGCTGGAGCTGCCTATACACCATCCAATGTTACATGGAGAGGGCGGATGTTAATAGAAACTAAATGACAAAAACTGTAAATGACATGTAATGTGAAAAATGTCTGGGTTATATATAAAAACCTAGTAGTCAGAGATAGGCTGCATTTTGCTTGCAACAGACCAGGAAAATCATGCATTAGATTAAACTACAATTTTGCATTGTTTTAAGTAGACATGCACAGATCACATCCCAATCCCCATTATCCTCCACTTCCATGTCAAATTTATGGCAGGGGTTTGAAGAAGCTGAGATATGGTGAGTTTACTGTAGTGACTTTGTGCTGAAGAACTCCTTTAGGGTACAGCATATGCACACGGTGCTTATTACGTGCACATTTTCATGTGGAATACAGGACTGGCAAAGATGAGATTTTCTAAATCTCATGTACAAGGTGTGGAAATTGACCTGTGGTGTGGATTTTGAAATCTGCAGCGTGCAGATTTTCAGTGCAGATTTCCCCCGATGCAATGCAAAAGGCTGAGATCTAGGGCAAATCCACAAGTAACACATCCGGAATTAGGTGCAGATTTGGTGTAGAAGCAAAGCAGAAACCTCACAAAAATTAGAGTGGAAAATCCGCATAAACTACACTGCTGTGTGCATGCCCCGTACCTAGGGTTGCTGGGCCAAAATCCTCAAAAATCTTCTGTATAGAGGAAAATTCAATGGCTCAAAACGCCATTCAAAAACACCATTGTAAACGCACATTAGCACTTGCCTTGTTTCCGGCAGATCAGCAAACCAGTGGAGGTCTATCGGACAATGGGGGAAAAATTTTCAGACCCAGATCGTGTTTCAGTTTCACAAAAACTCCATTGACCCAAAAATGTGCACCTCAAGGGTGAAAAAAGCACCACTTCAAAAAATGCCTATTTGTCCTGCCTTTACTACAGAGTGGTCCACGAAAAACTAGCCCGCCTCCAGCAATAGTATGACAAGATGAATCAGCAAGTGGATTGTTTTTTTTGTTTTTTTATTCCCCACAAAAGATGCTTAAAGTGATCTCCGTTCATGTCTCTGCATCTTTGGGCACGTCGGATTATGTTGGCTGATATTGCTCGCAGCTCTTCAGCAGTGATTCTGGAGAAGAAAAAATGTTCTGCTTTTTCCGACAAGATGGGGCAACATGCCGCACCTCACGGAACTTAGATTTTTTTGAAAAAGTCTCAAAATTGTTTAAAATAATAAAACAAGTCATTATGTCACCTTAGAGATCTCCCACCGCTCCTGTTCTAGCATTTCCTGGTCTCCCAAGAGTCTCTACTTCCTTTACCCCTCTCGATACACATGGAATGATCACTCAACTAATCACTGGCTGAGGTGGGTCACCATTACGGCCAGTGATTGGCTGATTGGTCACTTCTTCCAAGACACACCTTTTAGTACAGACTGTTGGGATGCGGCGGGGGTTCACTAAAGTGAGGACCTTTTTTTAAAAACTTTTTTTTACCACTCCAAAAACGAGGGGCATCCAGGAAGCTTTGGAACAGAAGCAGCAGGGTACTGATACAGTATTTTTAGGTGGACAAGGAAAAGCAGATGTGTGTGTGCTTTTTTTTTTACACTAAACTTTATTAACAACATGACATCACGTAGCGACAGGCAGCCATTTTACAAATTACTACGGACAGGCAGGTTGTAACTACAATAATAACCACAATAAAAATCAGGAATCCAACACAAGTCACATTTACTTATGACATACATGTGTCCTGTGTGCTGACCCAGCACATGTATGCCATGTAACACTGCTTACTGAATATCAGTGTGTAAAGAGAGTCACATGACTGATACTATGTTTCAGTTAGGCCATGAATGCATTCACAGGACTGATACATGGACTATACCATTCTTCTAAATATAGGTAAGAAAGGTACTGTATGTATGCAGAATATAAATACTTGTATATTAGAAAATTGTACGATTTCCTAGTATAAAACAAATAAAAAAACAATAATAAACAAAATACCCCTTAAAGAGGACCTTTCACCGATTATTACACTATGAACTAACTATACAGACATGTAGAGCGGCGCCCGGGGATCTCACTGCACTTACTATTATCCCCAGGTGCCGCTCCGTTCTCCCGCTATGTCCTCCGGTATCTCCGCTCACTAAGTTATAGTAGGCGGAGATTCCAGTCACTAAGTTATGGAAGGCGGAGTCAGCCCTTGTTCTGCTGTAGCTCTGGCCAATCGCAGCGCAGAGCTCACAGCCTGGGAGGTTATTTTCTCCCAGGCTGTGAGCTCTGCAATGCGATTGGCCAGCGCTACAGCAGAACAAGGGCAGACTCCGCCTACCATAACTTAGGGAACGGAGATACCAGAGGGCATAACGGGAGAACGGAGCCGCGCCCAGGGATAATAGTAAGTACAGTGAGATCCCCGGGCGCCGCTCTACATGTCTGTATAGTTAGTTCATAGTGTAATAATCGGTTAAAGGTCCTCTTTAAAGTCTCGCCAGAGGAAGCCACTAGTGTTGAGCAAATCGAAATCTACAAAGTGGACTTTGATCTGAATTTTAGGGAAAATTCGATTTGACGCAAACCCGAATTGCCTTGTGCTTCGTGGTAGCAAATCGATTTTCCTTGAATGGCAGTAAAAAATCAAAAAAATCATTCTCACCTTATCTGTTTGAGCGCAAAGAGCCGGCCGCCGCCATCTTGATTGAGGATCTTGAAGAAAATCCCATGCAGTGCTCCCTGTCATTGCCCCAACAAATTACAAAGAAATGCACTTTATGATGAAGTAATTCGCCACAAAGCGAATTTTTTTGAAAAATTCATCGAAGCACTCAAATCTAATTTTTCAATACTTCGCTCATCACTAGAAGCCGCATCCAGCTAAGTATGTTGAATCACATGGTGGCCATGCAGATAAATGACCATACATTAATACGAGGGCATCTTGAACCAACCAGAACATGAGCTGCCCGCTCAAATCAGCTCTGCAGTCTGACTCAAGGTGGGGGGTGGAGAGGTCCCAAGCTGGAGACCCACCATGATGTCCAAATGCCCTAATAAAACATAAGAAAAGAGCTTGTCTTCATAAGCAGCCACTTTAATCTACATAACATGCTGAATAAGTGTAAGGCCTCTTTCACACGAACGTTTTTTTTTTCCCGTTTTGCGGGCCTTTTTTGCGTTCCGTATACGGTCCGTATACGGAACCATTCATTTTAATGGTTCCGCAAAAAAAAACGGAATGTACTCCGTATGCATTCCGTTTCCGTATTTCCGTTTTTCCGTTCCGTTGAAAGATAGAACATGTCCTATATTTGGCCGCAAATCACGTTCCGTGGCTCTATTAAAGTCAATGGGTCCGCAAAAAAAACGGAATGCATACGGAAATGCATCCGTATGTCTTCCGTATCCGTTCCGTTTTTTGCAGAACCATCTATTGAAAATGTTATGCCCAGCTGCAATGTTATTACTGTATACTGTATATGCCATACGGAAAAACGGAACGGAAAAACAGAACGGAAACGGAAACACAACGGAAACAAAAAACGGAACAACGGATCCGTTTAAAACGGACCGCAAAACACTGAAAAAGCCATACGGTCGTGTGAAAGAGGCCTAAGGCTGGGGCTGCACAGTGACGTATTGCATGACATGAAAATTGCCATTTTGCCTTGGTACAGCGCATGGGACACAGTCGGATCTTTGGTTGCAAGTAGCATGTGACTTTGCCCTTATAGACCGCAATGCAAATCGGTGCAACTTGCCTGTGATTTTTCTGAGCTATGGCTGTGGCTGCACAGCAATCTTGGATGTCGTTCAACCAAAGTTCGCGCTTTCATTATGCTACAGTGCAGAAAGTCAAAGCAGTCGCGTTGCGACTTACGGGTTGCAGCGACCGCATCTCTCTCTTTTACTAAATGCACAAAATGAATGACTTGTATTATCTCGCTTGTTTCCTGCGCCTGGATTGATTAAATCTCTAATGTCATTGGAGTATCCTCTCTCTGTGTGATGGAAAAAAATGAATGTTCATGCTAATGGGTTAATCTCTGACCTTTTTAAACAAAAAATCTATTATTTTTACTGTCCTGCATTTTGAGCAGAAAATGTACATCAGAAGTGCCGCAGGCAAGAACCTGACCCCTGGAAAAATGTATCAATCACCCTGGAGAATAATTAGCAGCCCGTATACAATGTGTACTGTACGCAGCTCAGCTCCGGTGCTTCTGCATTGAATATGCATGGTCTATAGGTTAGTTGGGGACATGGAGCTACCTGACTATTTATTTTTCCTTACAGTATTAATTAGCTTTCAGAGCACATCTAGGGAGGGAAAAAAAGAAGTATATAACACAGGCAAACGCATTTCCGTGACTGCATTTTGGACCAAAATACATTAGCAGCACTTTTGATCTAATCTATGAATCAATTTGCATCTGTTTGCTAGTGATTTGCAAGAGTTCTGTCCTGGTGCTCTTCTTTGCGGCCTAACTTTTATGTAAAATAGCTCAGTTAAATTTTCCTGGTGTTCTTTGCCAGGGTAGCGGTCATTTAGATGAGGTGTTAAATGCATTTCAACAAGTTATTGACGGCTTATTTTATTCTCTAGCATGGAATATATGGTATGTATTAGGTCTAGATCAGGAATGCCCAACCTGCAGCCCTCCAGCTGTTGCAAAACTACAAGTTCCATCATGCCTGGAACACCTACAGCTATGAGGGCAAGCTGGGAGTTGTAGTTATGCAATAGCTGGAGGGCCACAGGCTGGGCATCCCTGGTCTAGATATTCCACCCAAAGCAAACTACACATGGAGTTTGTCGTGTCGTTGTGTTCTGGCGCGCCCATGTATTCTGATTTCCTCCCCACATTTCAATAACGATTCTTAGGCTTGTTTCACAGATCGGGCAGGCTGAACAGCTTGCCGGATCCATCTCCACCAGGCGCAATTGTGCGCTGCCAGAATTCCGTCTGGCCCCATTCACTATAATGGGTACTGGCGGTGATTCGGCCGCAACCCGGCAAATATGCTTCATCTGGCCAGAACAGCCTGCCGGATCTGTGAAACAAGCCTTAGATTTAAAGGGCTATCCCAGCTGGACGATTATGGCATAGCCAGGGGTCGATCTGGCATTGTTGGGGCCCCAGCCGAAAATATGTCTGTAGGCCCCCTGCTGTGCTGCCCCATTGCATCACTAAACTCCACCCCAGCTCTCTATTTTACCCCTCCCCCATCAGCTTTGCAGTGCAGCCTGGGCACTATCGTTGGGAAGGGTCCCCTCCCCCACTGGGCCCCTTTGCAGTTGAACTGGCTGAAAAAAAATAAAAAAAATTACTCTTGCTTTAAAGAAGTATCAGCTGCGGTTCTACTGCGTGTTCATGAAGACCGTATTAAAAGTTTAACCACATGCATTTGGCATCCAGTTTGTGTCTGTATTGAGAAACTGCCAAGCGCTGAACCTCCAGGGCGCGTAAAGTTTGACTTCCGTTGCACATCTTTGTCTCCTGATTGCTAAGTTCTGCTGTGCTGATCCTCTGCAGGGTGATGACTACTACACCCCTCACCAGACTGCTTAGTTAACCCTGTCTCCACCATCTTTCATGTGTTTCGGAGCCTCTCGTTCTCCCTCTTTCTCAACAGCTGATCACTACTTCTGCTCTGACTTCCTATAGACCTTTCTATAGAGCAGCTATGACCTGATCCCTCAGTGGTGTGGTAATCAGTCTCTGCCTCTCTGAAGACTGATTTTACCAGTAAATTGAGCGTGAGTGATCAATTCAGAGGAGGGGAGCGAAGAAGTGGAATCTGATAAGTAGAAAAAGAGGCAGTTTCTTATCACCTTGGTATTTACTACTCAAAACAATGGTTACTCCAACTTTCCTAGCTGAGCCCCTTGAATGCAGTAGGGTATTGTGTTGTTCCATACATTGGGGGGAATTTATCATGAGGGGAATATTTGAAGTCAGTTTTGTCTGCATTTGCATACTTTATGCCACATTTATCAAATATCGCATATTGCTTGATAAATTTGCTTTATCTTTAGATGCTTTTGTCTAGAAAAGCTACTCCAGTTTTCCTACTCCACCCTCCTACTGGAGTTGAGATTGTGACTTTTTTGCAACTTTTTAAAAAAATCTCTGAATCTGAAGTGAAACTCATTAACATACAGTTTTCTGCCCATATAATTCAAAACTGGAGTGAGTAGTGTAAAAATAAAAAAGCTGCAAATTTTTTGAGCAAATGAGCCCAAAAAGTTACAAAAGCCCCCTTTTGTGACTTTTTTAAACCAAAATACTGGCGTGAAGGCATGGTAAAATCAGGGTCGTTGTCTTTTGTATACCTCTGCTTAGGGTGGGTTCGCATCAGCGTTCATGGTTGTAACGGAAAATAATGGAATTCATTAGACGGAATTCAAAATGTAAACCTTTAGAGGCATTCCGTTTTGATCCGTCATAATAGAGGTCTATGTGCAAACGTAGCAGATCCGTCTAGTTTCTGTTATACAGGACGGAAAAGAAAGTCCTGTCACCAGGACTTTTTTTCCGTCATACATAACAGAACAAAACAAAACTGTTATTTGTGCCCTTAGAAATGTATTATGACGGAGCAAAACGGAATACCTCTAAAGGGTTCCATGCTGCATTCTGTCTTTAAAGGGGTTCTCCGCGAATTAAGAAAATGAAAATACTTAAATATTACTTTATTATAAATATATTCTTAAATACCTTTCATTATTTATAATGGCTTGTTTTGTCTGGGGAGCAATCATCAGGGGAAACAAAATGGCTGCTGTCCCATCAGTTCACACAAAACCTGTCCTGATCACACATGAGGACAAGTTACTTTATAACACTGAGATAAAGAGCTGCCTCATCCTCCTTTTCTGCTCTACTTGTCAGGGATTATGATCCTGAATACAGATAAGAACTTTAGCTGAATATCTGGGGAATTTAGTTCATGAGGAGACATGAAGTACAGAGAAGATGGACAGGACAGACTGTGGTAATGTGTTGCTGTGATAATGGAGACTGTTAACAAGTGCTGCCGCTCATTAGCCACACCTCATCCTCCTCTCATGTCTCCTAATCATCTCCATTCCCACAGAGTTTCACCTGTATTCAGAATCATGATTACTGACAAGAAGAGCAGAGAGGAGGATGAGGCAGCGCTATGGCTCATTGTGGTGAAGTAACTTGTCCTGCTGTGTGATTAGGACAGGTTTTGTGTGTACTGATAGGACGGCGGCCATTTTATTTCTCCTAATGATTGCTCCCTAGACAAAACAAGCCATTCTAAGTAATGAAAGATATTTATTATAAAATAATATTTAAGTATTTTAATTTTTAAAATTCCTGGAGAACCCCTTTAAGTTCTATTATATTCCTTTATAACGAAACAGTATAACGGAATTATGAATGCTGATGTGAACCCACTCTTATTATTACAGTTCCCAGAATGCAAAACACTAAATAATGATGGGAGATGTCAGCTCTGAAGCTTTCAGAATTGTCAATGCAACCCTGAATTTATAATACGATCTTTAACTCTTTTTGTAGATTATCGTAATTCTTTTTGTAAACTACTAAATAAACGTTGTTAAAAATGAACATGCGCTGCTGTACACATGAGTTTTCTCTGTAATAGTACAATTGAAAAAAAGAAACTGTGAAATGAATATATTCTAATCAAGCATACTACGTCTTACCTTTTTACATACTCAGTTCTTAAAGGTTTCACAGAAGCGGGACACTGCTGCTATCTAACAGCTGGCATCTCACTTGGCAAGATCTCAGAGAAGTCAGATCGCCTAGTTTTGCTGGGTAGCAATCAAAAGTAAGTGTGCGACTGTAAAATACACAATAAGGCCTCTTTCACACGACAGTATGTCTTTTTCAGTGTTTTGCGGTCTGTTTTAAACGGATCCGTTGTTCCGTTTTTTGTTTCCGTTGTGTTTCCGTTTCCGTTCCGTTTTTCCGTTCCGTTTTTCCGTATGGCATATACAGTGTACAGTAATTTCATAGAAAAAATTGGGCTGGGCATAACATTTTCAATAGATGGTTCCGCAAAAAACGGAACGGATACGGAAGACATACGGATGCATTTCCGTATGCATTCAGTTTTTTTGCGGACCCATAGACTTTAATGGAGCAACGGAACGTAATTTGTGGCCAAATATAGGACATGTTCTATCTTTAAACGGAACGGAAAAATGGAAATACGGAAACGGAATGCATACGGAACACATTCCGGTTTTTTTTGCGGAACCATTGAAATGAATGGTTCCGTATACGGACCGTATACGGACCGCAAAAAACGGCCCGCAAAACGGAAAAAAAAAACGGCCGTGTGAAAGAGGCCTAAAACTGACATTATCTGTTCTTGTGTCTGTCTTCACCTACGTAAAGGAAGGGGGGGGGGGGCTATAGGGTTTTTAAGTAATGGTGAACTGGAAGAACCCGAACACATCCTGACTGTTTTGTGTTAGAATTTGGTCCCCAAGAGCTACATCCATCTGGGGCATTGTTTAGTAACATACATAGGTACGGTACATTTTGAGTACCACTTGGATACAGAACATTCACCAATTGCTCTAAACATATATCTTTTCCTAGGGGACTTATGGTAATATAGAGTATATGACTAAATGTGATCATGTTTAAAGGCAACCTGTCATCAACTTTATGCTTTTCTCACTGAGGGCAGCATAAAATAGTGACAGAAATGCTGATGTCAGCGGTGTGTCACTCATGAGCTAAAAGTAAGTGGTTGCTGAGAACCAGCATCATAATCATTGCAGCCCAGGCCTTGAAAAGAGTCAAATCTACCTGAGAAGAGTCCTGGTTATTCCTAATCTCCTGCTCTCTCACCCATCTGCTGATGCTTGGCAGTTCTCTCCTAGAGAGAAAGGGAGAAAACTAGGTAGAAGACGGTCAGTCATCAGCAGGTGGGCAGGAGAGCAGGAATTCATGAATAACCATGACTCTTCTCAGGTGGCCGTGACTCTTTTCCAGGCCCAGTCTGCAATGATTGTGATGTTGGTTCTCGGCAACCACTTACTTTTAACTTTTAAATGACAGACCTCTGAAATCAACTCACCTGTCACTACTTTATGCTGCCGTTAGTATAGATGCAGCAATTCCTAATATGTCTGTATATATATATATACACACACACACACACCATATTTCTATATACACACACTTATATACACATGTACAGTACAGACCAAAAGTTTGGACACACCTTTTCATTCAAAAAGTTTTCTTTATTTTCATGACTATGAAGGCATCAAAACTATAAATTAACACATGTGGAATTATATACATAACAAACAAGTGTGAAACAACTGATAATATGTCATATTCTAGGTTCTTCAAAGTAGCCACCTTTTGCTTTGATTACTGCTTTGCACACTCTTGGCATTCTCTTGATGAGCTTCAAGAGGTAGTCCCCTGAAATGGTCTTCCAACAGTCTTGAAGGAATTCCCAGAGATGCTTAGCACTTGTTGGCCCTTTTGCCTTCACTCTGCAGTCCAGCTCACCCCAAACCATCTCGATTGGGTTCAGGTCCGGTGACTGTGGAGGCCAGGTCATCTGGCGCAGCACCCCATCACTCTCCTTCATGGTCAAACAGCCATTACTTTCAAAGTTTTCCCATTTTTTCGGCTGACTGACTGACCTTCATTTCTTAAAGTAATGATGGCCACTCGTTTTTCTTTACTTAGCTGCTTTTTTCTTGCCATAATACAAATTCTAACAGTCTATTCAGTAGGACTATCAGCTGTGTATCCACCTGACTTCTCCTCAACGCAACTGATGGTCCCAACCCCATTTATGAGGCAAGAAATCCCACTTATTAAACCTGACAGGGCACACCTGTGAAGTGAAAACCATTTCAGGGGACTACCTCTTGAAGCTCATCAAGATAATGCCAAGAGTGTGCAAAGCAGTAATCAAAGCAAAAGGTGGCTACTTTGAAGAACCTAGAATATGACATATTTTCAGTTGTTTCACACTTGTTTGTTATGTATATAATTCCACATGTGTTAATTCATAGTTTTGATGCCTTCAGTGTGAATCTACAATTTTCATAGTCATGAAAATAAAGAAAACTCTTTCAATGAGAAGGTGTGTCCAAACCTTTGGTCTGTACTGTATATAAACACACATATACATGTATATATACACACACACACATATATATACATTTATACACACATATATACAGGTATATATATTTATAAAAATGTACTTTACAGGGGCTCTGGAGTTTGTAAATTACAGCCACGGGATCAGACGCGCTCCTGCTAGGCTCCCCGCTCCAAACTCTGACAGGAATATGCTGTTTGTACAGACAGAACAAGCAGAGTCGGAGCAGGGAGTGCGCCAGTGGCAGGGGCAGACTGGACATGCACTGCTTTTCTCATCTGCCTAAGAGCAGCAGATGTCCAGTCTGCCCCTGCCACTGGCGCGCTCCCTGCTCCCTGCATGTGCAATTGCACTACAGGCATGGACGAGCTTTCTCTAAAGCTCCTCCATGTCGCGTGCAGCCATGGACGAACTGGCTGCACGGCAGAGTGGGCCTCAGGGGCGTGGCTTACTATAAAAAGATTAGCAGACAGATTTATTTAAATAAAATATATTTTGAAACTCATTTTTACCCTGCCTCTTACAATGTTGTGTAAAGTACTTTTGTAGTGGCCAACCCCTTTAAAGGAGTTATGCCATAATTAATGTAAAAATGAAAATCAGACATAATGTAGTACATGACAGTGCCTTTCTAACAAAGCTAGAACCAGCCCTGTACCTGACATGGATCCAGAGATCTCCCCATTCATTGCTCTGCTAGATTTATATCAAGCTGACAGCTCAGGAGGTGTGTCCTTTCTGCTACAGCTCTCTCCCTATCATAGCTCAGAAGGCGGTTGAAGGATGGACTTGAGCATGTGTGTCCACCTCAGTGAGGTGGCCAGAGAAATAGGAAAAAGAACAAACAGCAGGTGGCGCTATACAGATAGATTTTATTGAATAGCTCAGTGGCTATACTACATTTTTTATTACATGCAATTACAGAAGTATTCAGATCCAGGTGTTGGTTTGAAAACTGCTGAATGTTCTTCGTGGGACAACCCCTTTAAATGCAAAGAAATCCCACGATGCATAGCCACCTCTCCATTGACTCTTCACCTGGATCCCCTGAACGGCAGCTGCCCCCACCTGTGAAATGGGGCAAAACCCCTTTACATTTGGGAAAACATTTTTACAGGTTGGCTGAGGCCTTTTTAAAAGGGCACTTTTTTGGCTGTTTTTCATTTTGGCAGTGCTGTGCCATTGAAAATTAAATTTCATTTCTGAAGTTATTACACGAAGTCTCTCGCAACTTCACCAAGTAATAACTTCGGCTCATTGAAGCCAATACATTCTAATACTGTATGGAGCCGGATCTCCGTACAGTATTACAACAAAGTTTTTAGTGAATCGACTTCGGATGTGATGTACCATCCAAAGTTGATTCATTCATCTCTATTGGTGACCTATCTTGAGGATATGTAGGTCATCAATATTGTACTCCTGGAAAACCCCTTGAAATTGCGTATGGCTGCATTAGCTAACAGTCATTCACCAGATGTTTGTTAAACCATCCATTTACTGTATGACCACGTTTACAGAGACCCTCCTGAATAGGGGGACCCTCCTCTATGACATCCAAGGGTCTTTTACAGGCATACGAACAGGGACTTTTCTGATGGGACAACGGCTTTACGCGTTCTTGAAAGCTTTTATACCTGCAGACACATTTTCTTTGCCTACTGCATATATTATGAAAGGCACTGATTCCAAATGGCTTTTCCATTGTTGAGCTGCTCCATCCTGTAATCAATCCTCTCGCTTCCACGTGTTAGATTGTGTTCAAATTGACCTTATGACGTGAAATCGTTCATTGGCACCTACGGTAGCTCAGTCAGCACAATTATTAATCATACAAATTAATTAAGATAATGTTGTGCGTCTTTGACAAGGATCTGGAAGATTGAAAATGGCCAAACAAATACAAGAGGATACAATGTGGATGGGATACAAGACCCATGTTTGATTGTTCTCTGTTGGACCATTCTTCGTAGAGAGGACCTACTCTGTTTCAGGCCATATTCTATAACAGTAACCTCCAGCTGCTGTAAAACTACAACATGTTTGGACCTTAAACTTGGCTTATAGGATAGAGGGGTAGAACCAAACTATGCATTTGCAGCTTATTCTAAATATTGCCACCATATAAATACTTTTTTTTTCGTTTTTGGAAAAATAGCAAAAACCTTTTCACCTAGTACGCATCAGTTTTGCCACTGGAGGGCAATGTCTTTCTATAGATTTCTTCTGTCTCAAGTAATATTATACAATCTTTATGTCATATTTGTATTTTCTGAAGGTTCTTATTTATTGTCTTCTTGGATTCTTTGTGTCCCATTCAATGTCCTCCGCCTCTGCCATCCCCTCTGTACATCTGTGTGATAACCATCTTTGGCTGCTTTCTTTCAGCCAGAAGTTTAGGAAGTTTGCCAGCACGGCGAACATCCAGCGCACTGAAATCCTGGAATATTGCCAAAGTTTGGGGAAGATCAGTCATTTTATCCCTTCATTCCAGGTAACCATTACTATTAAACCCTCATAACAATCAAGACCCCCTTTGCTTGTAGGGATTGGTAGGGATTTCGATACTAGTCACTGTGTTTGTTAAAAATATCTGATTTAATCTAATTTAAAGAAAACCTGTCAGCATAATGCTGGATTATGTACAGTAAGGGCAAGATATTACAGCTACAAGTTTGTACTACTAGTAGCCAAAATGAAACAAAAATTTGTCATTTGAATACTGGGGGCCCTGAAAGTATACACTGACCACTTAGATTATGAAGCCAGTGTATTAATGAGGAGAGAGCTGGAATCTGCCGGGCATATATGTCAGTAAACTACTCACCACATGCACTGTACTGCTATCTACCTGTAGTACCACTACCAACTCCATACACTGTACTGCTCTCTACCTGTACTACATGTACTGTACTGCTATAAGTCTGTATTTTATTACTGTTCTATACTGTTATCTACCTGTATTATTTGTAGTGTACTGCTCTCTACCTGTACTATAGTACTGCTCCCTACTTGTTCTACATGCACTGTACTGCTATCTACCTGTACTACCTCCTCTGTACTGCTATCTACCTCTACTACCTCCGCTGTACTGCTATCTACCTCTACTACATGTACTGTACTGCTCTCTACCTGTACTACTGTACGGCTCTCTACCTGTACTACCTCCAATGTACTGCTATGTACCTGTACTACCTGTACTGTACTACCCACCACATATACTGTACTGCTATCTACCTGTTTTCCGTGTACTGTACTGCAATCTACCTGTACTACCGGCACTGTATTGTTGTGTACCTGTGACACCTGCACTGCTCTTTTCCTGTATCACCTGTACTGTACTGCTCTCTAACTGTACTACATATAATATACTGCTTTCTACCTGTAGTACGGTACTTGCAACGTACTGCTCTTTTCCTGTATTACCTGTTCTGTACTACCTACTACATATATTGTCCTGCTCTGTACCTGTACCACATGTATTGTGCTGCTATCTATCTGTATTATACTACTGTTTTATCTACCTGTACTATTTGTAGTGTACTGCTCTCTACCTGTACTACATGCACTTATATTGCTCTCTACCTGTACTGCTTGTACTGAACTACCTACTACATGTACTGTACTGCTCTCTACCTGTACTATTTGTAGTGTACTGCTCTCTACCTTTACTACATGCACTTATATTGCTCTCTACCTGTACTGCTTGTACTGAACTACCCACTACATGTACTGTACTGCTCTCTACCTTTACTATTTGTAGTGTACTGCTCTCTACCTGTACTACATGCGCTTATATTGCTCTCTACCTGTACTACTTGTACTGAACTACCTACTACATGTACTGTACTGCTCTCTACCTGTACTATTTGTACAATACTATCCACTGCTTGTACTGTACTGCTGTCTACCTATACCAGGGGTAGGCAACCTCCGGCTCCCAACTGTTGTGAAACTACAATTCCCAGCATGCTCCATTCGTTTCTATGAGAGTCCTTAGAAGAGCAGAGCAAGTATGCATACTGGGAGTTGTAGTTTCACAACAGCTGGGAGCCGGAGGTTGCCTACCCCTGACCTATACCACATGTACCATGTTGCTATTTGCCTGCCTGTAAAATGCTACTCACTATATGTACTATACTGATATCTACCTGGGTGTACTGTACAGGACTGAAGCCCTCCTGTCTCTACAGTATATGGAAAGTGATTTATAGCTTCCAGCAGCTCTTTCTGACCTGCTTTATCTGTATTACCTGCTTGTTTTTCTGACTTCTATACGCAAGTAATTGCTTTATCTGTATTAGTTATATGCTTGTTTTTCTGTAATATAAATGCTTTCCTATTTTTAGATTGACATTGTTATAGTTGTAACCATTTAGAATGTTCTATGTATTCAAGACATCAAAGTCACAATATTTAAATGCAAAAATATAACGAATACAAAAGCTTCATCTGTAAATGATAAAATTCTATTTGCCTGCATCTATTGATAGAGGGTGCTTAGGAGCTTTCAATGCATGTATTTTCAACTTATAATGAGATATGTATGTATAAATGAATGTCCAGTGAGCTCCCCCTAGTGGTGGCTGCAGACATCCCAAATCTCCTCATGTATGCTTTTCTATTTGGGGTTGACATTTTTGTGTAATTGTAACCATTACTAATATTCTATGTATTAAAGGCATTGAGTTACAATATTTGAATGTAAAAATAACAAATAAGGGAGGGGGAGGAGAAAGTGGGGGGAGGAAAGAAAATGGCAAAGGAAAAGACAAGAAGATAATTTTTTTTTCCATCTTTTTCCTCTTCTCCTACCTGCGCTCATATAGGCATAGAGGGGAAGAGGTAGGGTGGGTGGTAGGTTTTAGGGTGGGGGGAAAATATTTGCAATGAGATGATGTATATGGTTATTTTGTATTTTTGTATGTAAATTGATAAATAAAGAATACAAAAAGTAACAAATACAAAAGCGCTGTCTGTAAAGGCCAACATTCATTCTGCCTGCAGCTACTGATAGGGGGTAATTTGGACCTTTTAATAGATGCATGTCATTTTGACTTATAATGAAATCTGTATGAATAAATTCATATCCAGTGAGCTAGTAGCTTCATATCTAGTGGCGTCTGGAGACATCCAAAATCTTTACATTTAACTCTGTGGCTAAGTTCTGCTGCCTAACAAGTATGATTTTATTATTTTGCAAAGCGTTTTCGAGCTAGGTAGGAAAAGACTAAGAAATGGGTACAGTTTAAAATCTACTGAAGTTTTTTTTACACTGATCAAGTTTACTCCAAAACTTCTTAAGTTCTTGAAATTGCTCTCAATGTTTCTTCTTACGTTACTCTATGGAGAACATCATGATGACTAGTCGTTTGGAGAACATTTCCATAGTTAGCATCTGATTTGTGGTTAATGCTTTTTATTTTGCATGTTTCAGGTCTACAAGTTTGTGTTTGCCGCTCGGCTAGTGGATTACGGTTTGACGTCTGTTGCCCTGCATTATTGTGAGTGCATCGCCTCCGCCATCCTCCTCTCCAACTCTGGATCATTGGTGTTGATATCAGAGTTAATCAAGGTGACTTAAGCCTTCACACACGTCCTAAGATATCCAAGCACAGGCAGTATGGCTCAGGAGATTATAGCCCTTTTTCTATATGAGCAGAACAGCTGATATGGCAGTTTTTTTTTTCTTTATTTCCACCGCTGTCAATGGGAGTTAACTGTACAAAACGTCCCATCTGTTTTTCTCCCGGTATATAATAAAATGCAATGCATTTAAAGCTAAACATTATTTCAGAGAGAAGCTGTATGCACAGTTTCGCAGGAATCCTGCCATTTCCCTGTTGACATAAAACTTCTGGGAATAAACATTAATCATTAATGACTTCTCTGCTCGAATGGCCTGCAGTGAAATGTGTTTAATGCTTCAAGCAGAAGAGCCGGCATTTTTGCTTAAAAATGGTAAATGATAGCTTCGGGTCTCCAGGGTGTATTTCTCTTCATGCCCTTAAACCGTGCACATTGCATTATTATCACATCTACTGGAGACGGGGAAAATCTTGCATTGTTTCAGAGCAGAATTGTGCACCTTTTCACATGCAAATTACAATGAAATCACATACACTTTTATTGCCGATAATGTTACATTACAGATGCCTCTGCAACAGTGGGTAAAAATTGTGCATTACTGATGCTTGGATTTACATAAAACATTACATAATAAAAGCTCCCTTAACCCCTTCAGGACCTTGTGATATTCCTTTTTTGTCTTTTTACACCCTGCCCTCCCAGAACCATAACGTTTTGATTTTTCCGTTCACATTGCCGTATAAGGGCTTATTTTTTTTGCGGGACAAGTTGAACTTTTTAAGGGCACCATTTAATATTGCATGCAATGTAGTGGGAGGCTGGAAAAAAAAATTTTTGTCACGGTGTTCCCTATTCAGTAAAACTGACCTGTGCCCTTCATTCGAAGGGTCAGTATGATTACAACGATAACACATTCATATAGTTTTTCTTGTGTTGTAATACTGAAAAAAATAAAAACTTTGGAAAAAATAAACATTTTCTTTTTATCGCCATATTCTGACCCCCATAACTTTTTTATGGTTATGTCTATGGAACTGTGTGAGGGCTAATTTTTTGTGTGACATAGGACAATCTGTAGTTTTTATTGATACCATTTTTTATTAAAATAAATTGGGGAGGGGAAGTGATGAAAAAATGGCAAATCGGCCATTTTTATTTTTTACCGTTACACTATTCACTGTATGAGAAATATTTTTATATTTCGATAGTACGGGAATGTTTGGCCGTGGGGATGCCCATGATGTTTATTTTTATTTACTGTTTATTTTTTTTCTTCTAAAAAAAGGGAGGTGATTAGATTTTTTATATATTTTTTAAATATTTTTTAAAACTTTTTTTAACTTTATTTTTATTTTTTTATTTACTTTTTGTTTGTTATCCTATGTGACTCTTTAAAGGCTGGACTTCTCCCCTACATGTTGGCAGAGATCCATAAAGGGTTAAAGAAGACCTGTCAGCTGACATCTCTTTGTATTCCCATAAAATAAAAATTCTTTAACATCTTTTCTCCGAATTCTGCATTGGCCCGTTCCTCTGTATTACCTCTCGGAAATAAATGAATAAGAGAACAGTTGAACATTACCATTGCCTTTGCCAATGTGGCATGTCCCGACTCAGTCTGACCTTGTAGCTGTTACTTACCTATGACATTTAATGCCCAGGTTCCCAGATCACTCTTAATCTGCCCCAGATACAAAAAGACCTTATACAATAGATTATGATGCATGAAGTCCATAGTCTATGGAAATCACGTAGGTTATCAATATCAGATCGCCAGGGGTCTGACATCCTGCACTCCTACAGATGAACTGTTCTATAGTAGCTCCAAAGTTGGAAGTCACCACTGTAGCTACACAACTCTGTTCATTGTGTAGTGGATGTAGATGGTTACTGTAGCAGTGCTCCCATCAAAGTGAATTGCACTGCAGTAACCAACTCTGTCCACTACCCAATGGACGGAGCTGTGTAGTTCTGGCACCTACTTCCATTACTGGAGGTACTTAAGATCATTGTTAAGAAGTGGAAGACTCCCGTGGAGGAATATCCCTATGCATAGGGAGAAAACTGTAAATTAGTGGCAGGAGTGTGGGGTACCTGGAAGCGCATGAATATGAAGACTCCTGAGCTTTTGCATTGAACAGACTTCAGCGCTAGGGACCTGCTGGATCTGCTCACCAAGTATTTTAAGAAAGCAACTGGCTTAAAGTGACCTTGAGTTTGAAGGGTCTCTGACACTAGTATATGCTGCTGTTGTGGGGCTGTCGTTGTCTTGCTCACCCGATCCTAAGTCCTAGGTCCCTGCAACACGGACCTATCTCTCCATCTCTGTGCTATCCTGGCAGGTCCGGCTGCCGGGTTAGCTCTGTCCCTTCATGCCAGCTGCTTGCCAGCCAGACCTTTCTCACTCACCCCTTCAGGGCATGCACACGTATTCCCTACAGCTCTTAGAGGGCCAGTGCGAGTGCCTCCTAACCTTCACCAGCCTATGGCTGTCACCTTGGGATACTTAAGGCACCTTCCCCTGTAGGAGGGTGTCTGAGAAATAAGGTTCTTAATATGCCAGTCTCTGCTAAATTGTGCTATAGTTTGTTTTCCGCCTCTGTATTTACCTCTGCTTGTTTCCTGGATTCTGAATCTTTGTTGCCAGACCTGACCTGTGCCTGATCACTGTATTGACCCTTTGCTGCCTGCTCTGAACTTTGACTGTTTTCTTGATTTCACAAACTGTGCCTACCCTGACCTTGGCCTATCCCTGACTACATTCTGCCTGACCCCTCGGTGCTCTGCACCATTGTTTGAACCCCAGTGGGCCAGCTGTCAACCAAACAGAGACTATTCCAAGAGGTAGAAGAGTGGTGGTTCCCCTGCAGCAAAGTCAAACTGCCTGTACGGGAGACTTCCAGGATAACACCCTTGAGAGTAGCTCCAAGTCAAATCTATTCAGTTGACACAGCGGTTCCGCATCCACATTCCGTAACAACTTCCCTCAAATAGAGTTGCATAAAACTGGTAACACAATAGACAAAACTAGTCAGATGTCTTTGGTGGCCAACTGCCATACATCAGCATGGTACAGGTTTAGATATAAATTATAGATTTTGATAAGTCTAGACAGCTTCTACGGTGGCAGTACCCTTTACCATTCTATTTAGCAGCTGGTCAAAACCGGGTATCTAAATCATGGATCCGCCAAATTAAGACTAAAGGGGGAATCTGAGAAATGAATTCACATTGCAAAAAATATTTTATGTGGAAGTGCAAGCAATGAATATTGCAAATTCTAGGTGATATTCTCGGTATGAAGGATGGACATAGGTTCAAGTATTTCTTTATCAGGCCATACATACAACGGGATGTTTTTGCAATGACCTAGCTCACTTTGTGAAAAAAGGAGCGGTGATATGAATGTAAGAAGGACATTAAAATTTACAAATGTGACACATCAAATGAGGACAGTTCCAAAAGTCTCCTTATTCTCGTAACTTATTTATGACCTGAATGAGACTCGAAAGAGCGGTACTTTAGCAGAAAAATGTAAGCTGTAATTATTTAAGGGTTTTTCTATGACTGATAGTATGCTTGACTTTCAGGTGACATTTTTAAAACTGCAGATGTATACCTATATATGTGTCTAGGCCTCTAATAGATAGCTGCACAAGAACAGCACATGGCAGAATATCTGCGGTATTTATGCAAAATCAAATGGGTATATTGCTAGTAAATCCAGTATATCGCTAATACATGTTTGTGGGCTTCTTCAAGGGGTTATCTAGTTTTGAAAACTCGTCATATATAGGATAGAGTGGATAGCAATGACAAAGAGTGGAGGACCCAGCACTTCTGCTCTTTGAAGGTCAGCCCATTGATTTCAGTGGGCGCTATGTAATGCTTACTTTCCCCTGTAGTAGCACTGTGGGGAAACTGAACACTTCTTGCCAGATTCCCCTGCAGACTACAGCTGAATGCTGAGGGTCCCAGTGATCAGCTAATTTTTAGAGAAAGGATTGTCATAAGCAGATACTTAGCTAAGAGTCATACAATTTTGAGCATTTTATCCAAATTTGACCATTATGAACATCGCATCTTATCTTCAGCTGTTGAATATCACTACTACTATTGCATATCATGACAATCTCCATTCTGGTTTAGTTTTTGGATCAGAAAGTCCACAGATTCATAGCTCTTAATATGTATTCTCACTTCAGTGTATTTTATGATTTCAGTTGTCAGAACGCTTGAAATACTCAGATCCTCAGATCCTCGAACAGCCTGAACCAGAGCAGAACCAAGAACCAACTTGGCTTGTCCAGCTCCGTTCTCTTTTCTTGCAGCTACAGGTAAACGATGGGAAAAAAGGTTCAAGTTATGATATAAATGTTAATAAATGTTTAAAAGGAAATTATGCCTAGCTGTACAGACTCCGGTCATATCTTCTGTTTTCTTTCTGGTTTGAAGAATAACCTGGATTATAGGTATGTCTAAAGCTGGCCATATACATTCAGTAGTTGTTGGCCAAATATTTATTTGGCCAACAGCTATCGCTTGCGACTCCCAACTCCATCATACACATACAGGTTTGTTTTGGCTGAAGAATGGAGAAAGCCACTGCCGGACACTTATAGATGTGGCTTATCTCCTTGGAGAACAAAAGAATGGAGCAAAAGTTGGGAGCTTCCCCCACACACTAGACCAGTGATGGTGAACCTTTTAGAGACTGAGTGCCCAAACTGCAACCCAAAACCCACTGATTTATTGCAAAGTGCCAGTGTGGCAATTTAACCTGAATACTACAGTCCAATATAGTATATCTTCCATGTACTTTATCATTTAGCCATAATAGCCTGCCTATATTCAATATGCTGCCTGTGCTGTTCATAGTCCATCCTCTTGCTGATGAATGACAGAAAAGTCTAAAGCATAGACTTTTTCCAGGGAGCCCACAGAGAGGGTTTTGAGTGCCACCTCTGGCACCCGTGCCAAAGGTTCGCCATGACTGCCCTTGACTGTCTGCCGAACTTGCCATACAGTAATGTGTATGGAGGCCTTAGGACTCTGGCCCAGATTTACTACTGTGTGTGCAGCAAAAAACTGTCCAAAAAGTGGTGCAAATTTGCTTATTTAGAGTTTCTACACTTTTTTACGACAGGCTCAACAAGGGTGTGGGGCTTATTAGAAATAGAGTGGGGTTTTGTTGGTAAGGGGTCGGGCCTAAGATGTGCCATTTAGAATTGTGCCACAATTTTGCTGTAAAAATCTGTCATAGAAAAATGTCTATCCCTGCATCAGATTTATGAGCCCATGTGATAAATCTGATGCAGGTCTAATCAGACTCTAAGATTACACCATTCTTAGGATTACTAAATCTGGGCCTCTGTTCACATTTACATTGGAGCTTCAGTTACATTAAAAGGGGCATAGATGTACATGACAAAAACCTGCAAATGACTAATGAGGCCACAATTGGAGACACAGGTGGCCAACTAAAGTAATACATGGAATGGGTGGACTACAGTACCCTGAAATATTATCAAAATTAGTAAAAGGTCTAATAATTATGTATAAATATGTCAACTGCCAATACGAAGCTCTCTCACATGATCAATATATACCCAGAACCTTATCTATAACAAAGGGACATCCTCTAGATCTAGAGAAAAGAAAGTTTATATTTAAAGGGGTTATCCCATGATTAATGTAAACAATGAAAGACAGACATCATATAGTACACATGACAATCTCTTTCCAACAAAGCTTAGAACCAGCCCTGTACCTCACATGGATCCAGAGATCTCCACATTCATTGCTCCAATTGCAGCTCTCTCCATATCACAGCTCAAGGGGTCATGCCCTTTCTGCCGTATCTCTCTCCCTATCACAGCTTAGGGGACATGTCCTTTCTCAAGGATATGTCCTTTCGGCTGCATCACTCTTCCTGTAACTTTCACAGCTTCTAGCATTAGATACACGTGGTGGAAGTGGAAGATTTAAACTTAGCATGTGTGTTCACCTTAGGTGGACAGAGAAATAAGAAAAAGAGCGAACAGCAGGTGCCACTATACATACAGATTTTGTTGAATAGCTCATGGGCTATACAACATTTTTAAAAAAGAATTCTGATCTAGGTGCCGGTTTGAAAATTTTTGAATAGTTTTTGTGGCATAACCTCTTAAAGGGGTTAACAGCTGGCATGGTGCTCTTTGAGACTATGAGATGGAACTCTCTTCCAGAGAAGGTTGTGATGGTGAACTCATTAAAAGAGTTCAAGAGGGGTCTGGATGCATTTCTGGGGTGTCGTATATTTATAATTACTGGATTTCTGGAGAAGGGCCATTGATACAGTGAGTTGTTCTGGTTGCCAAATTGGCTTCTACCTTATGGGTCTTTTGCCTTTTTCTTGATCAGTTTTGTAGGATGAACTGGATGAATGTACCGTCCTGTACTGTATGTTACTGGGTTACATTTTCTGCCTAATTTGACTGGAAGGAAAGCAATGTATGCAACAGTTTTTCTTCCATCAAGACAACATAACAAACATCATTCATTGCAATATTACATCATAGTAAATAACAAACCATACTTTTGGTGTTGTCCTCTGTTCCATCAGGATTCCTTTGACAATTATAATCAGGGTCAGACTGGTCCACCTGAGTACTAGGGGATTCTCTGGTGGGCCTAGCTCTGACACTAATGGGCCCTTAATAAAACAGGACCCTTAAGGTCCTATATACACAGGCATGATTTCCTCTGGTGTTCCCAAGGGACTCCAGTCTGACGCTGGTTATAGTGTAGCCGCCAGCTGTCTTTTTGCCATCTCCAACATAAAACCCTTGACTAAATAAAAGCCATCTTGGTAGAAAGAAAAGAGTCTAAATCACAAACCAAATCAGGTATCTTTATAGATAATACAGAAGAGTTCCCTATCATAGGTTTAGTGGGACTATTGCAACTGAAGGTGGGTCCCATACAGATGATGAATAGATCATGTTGAACACATACTTGGCACAAACATGAGGCCAAGAGCCTGATTTTTGCAATGAGATAAGAAGAGGAACTGGTCATAAATAAAGGCTATTATTCACTTTAAAGCACATCACTGGTACTAAAATCTGAACACTTTTATATAACACTGATTTATTGTTACGGTTTCAGTTTATGCAGATCAGCACAAAAGTGATTTAACAGCTAATTGTTCTTTGATGGGTTTTTCACCCAACTCCAATACCTTATGTAGCAACCTTTTTCATTTGATGCTTCTTTGTGGCATAACTTATTACGTAGATATTTAGGAGATGTTAAAGAGCCGTGCCAAGAAACTTTCCATTATAGCCAATGAGGTAGAAGTACTTAGCATTCATCCTATCAATAATTTCCAGAATTGATGTTGTCTTGTGATGTTACACTTGGGGATCTTGAGCTCTGCTCAACCTGATCTTCCTGGTTCATGATTACAATTCAAAAGGGCATAACTGGTATGGCAAAGAGGCAGGAGAAAAGGGAGGGGAAGGAACTTAATTCTGTATAGTTATAGGCCAATTAACGGCGTTGTGTCATCTCAAATATTCGTGGCGTATCCATAGAATAGGCCACCAAGGTCAGATAGGTGCAAGTTCCACCTCTGGGACCTGCTCTTACCTCCAGAAAGCCCCCCCCCCCCCCCAAGTGAATGAGCGTGCACTGCTCATGCACACATGCCCTCCATTATCTTCTATGGGAATTCTGAAAATAGCCGAGCAAGCACGTGCAGCTATTTTCAGAACTTCCATAGAAGTGAATGGAGAGTGTACTACGCATTCACGGACACCTCTCCATTCATCTCTATGGGACTACCAGAAATAGTCAAGCCAGCTCTCAGATATTTTCGGAACTCCCATAAAAGTGAAAGGAGGCTGGCTTGGTGTGCTGTCATTAACATTGGGGAGCCTGTTCTATAGATAGGAGCAGGTCCCAGAGGTGGGACCCACATCTATCTGACATTGGTGGCATATCCTAGCGATATGCCACCAATGTCTGAGATGACACAACCCTTTTAGGATTTATTCAGAACTGAATAACAAACCCCATCATCAATGTGCTTCCTGCTGACCCTTTGAAATCCAACATTGATTAGATCAGCAACTCTTGAAACTACAAATCAGAGAGGACTGGAGAAGACAACTCAGGGACCACCATGACACTATTTGGCTCAAGGCAATATGCTCTGTTTGAATAGTTTGGGTTTAATTGGGTTTTGCAAATTTTGTGTATCAAAAAATACACTAATATCCATATTCTATTATGCAGTATACTTCGGTAGTTCCTTAAGAACATGTTACATTAAGAATATATTATGAAAGTGCAAAGTATCACAGTGTTTAAGACCAACTTGAATAATGAATGACTAAGTACACCATTCAACATGTCAACAGTGTAAAGGTGGAGGCAGGCTCTTGAAAATATAATTGGACTAAATTGGTAATGTAGAATCCTGGTGACAAGAAGAATTGCGTCTGATATTCATGGTTGCAGGGAACAGAATGTTAATTTAAATCCTTTCTTTGCTGTGGTAGAAAGAAGAACTTGCCACAGTGCTGAAGGAAACGCGGCCTGCTCAAGGACCATGCTGTTGGCCATCGTACCAAAATGAACCACTCGGTGGCTAGCTGCATGCTATAGTGGAACAATTGAATAATACATTAATTAATTATTTTGAGCGTGGAGGGCGGCAGAACATACAAACTCCATTCAGATGAGAACCCAGGACCCTAACGCTGCAAAGAACTATTAGAAATGTGTGTCTGACAGTCTGAGCTAATATAACAGTGGGGTAGATTTACTAATCAAATTGAGACATACGTAGTTCTGCTGCTCCACATTTATTAAAAGGTTTATCTCGTACCTAGCTAGTGTTGCGCTATCCTCAGGATAGGTCAATCAGTATAAGATCGGTGGGGGTCCAACACCCTGCACCCCCACCGATCAGCACGAGATTCCATTCACTCTCTAGTGGCCTTGCTGGGGTACTGCAGCTCAACTCCCATTCAACTGAGTTGGAACTCAGTTACAATATTCCAGTTCCAGAAACTACACAGTGGATGGAGCCCTCCTGTCAACTGTATAGTTTCCGACACAAGCGGCTGCCTTGTACAGCTGATCATGGGGGTGCCGGACCCTCAATGATCTGCTATTGATCACCTTTCTTGAGGATTGGTCATCAATCTCTAATCATAGTTGACAAAGGCTCAGGATGGGCTGAAATGCGTTCTTTTATCCATGATGTTGTGATAATAATAGCATATTGAAGAAGAGCGAGTGCCGGGATAACTTGTTTTCTAATCAATATCTACAACCCATTTAAGTGATTTAGATGTTTTTGGCACCTTGTTCGACAAGGGAGCTTGGCTTAGCAAAAAATTGCACCAAAATTTTGATGCCAAGAAAGCTGACCAGTAGGCACCAAATTTATGCTACAGTTTATGCTGCACCTTACAATACTCTTGAAAGCTAAAACAATGATCATACGCCATGACAGCTTATTAAATACAGGAAGATCACCTTTAATATACTCATTCTGATTGCTGTAGGTTTTTGTGCAATGCAGCCATTAGCGTTCTCTCAGTTTATGCAGTTTTCCTCAGACGCTCTAAATGGTATTGAGAATGACAGACCACTTAAAAGTCTATAATATTTTTTTTTTAAATCCTGTTTTCGGCACTTTAAAAATGTTCTCACCACCTTTTGTGAATTTAACCCACAGTAGAGAAAAATAAAAAAAAAATACAGAAAATAAAAAAAGTACATTCCTGTTTTGTAAAATGGAAACATGTTTTTCTTTTCTTCCATCATGATATTTTTCCCCCATGTCCTATTCTCTGTGCTTATATTCTCAAATATAAAAATCTGAGATTGTGCAAGGGCCAGGGGTCCACACGCACCGAGAGGTAGTGTTTGTAATTGGCACGCTGTATCACAGACTTTCTGTGGTTTCGGAATCAAGCAATTACAGAAGCATAAAAGGGCCTCTGACAGGAAGCTCAGGGACAGTAGGTGAAGCTGTTTCTGTGGAGGCCGCCACAGCTACACAACTATACTGAACGTCTTAGAGAGGATTTGTTCTGATTCTCATCTGGAACAATAGAATGAGATGTTTGTGTTTCAAAATGCGGAACGAGCATTATACCATGCCCGCACTTTTGTTTCTGTAAGTCAGTGCTCCCCGTCTAATTAAACTACACCTGAACTCTTTTTAAATGATTTTCTCACAAAGAGAAGGAGATTTTGGATTTTTCGTGGCTGGTATGCAATGGGCTAATTAAATTGGCAACATAGTTGTGGTGAGTGGTAACCTAATATACGTTGTCTTTGTTTTTTAATGTATCATTTATCACTATAAACTGGATAATGAAATTAAAAGATGCAAACATAGCAGTTACAGTTTTTATTTTTTTATTAGGTAAATAGCACATCTGGTAGAACTACCTTGGAAGCCTCTGAGGACCAAGGAAACAACACCGAGCCTAACAGTAAGTTATAGTTGTCTGCTGGCTGTGTCATAATAAAGTGATATTATGTACACTGATGAGCAAAAGGGTAACAATGTTTTTAACTTTTGACTTTCAGGCTCCATATCTCACTATCCACTACAGCTTTGAATGTGAGACTACCATCATTTTATAGACAATCATCTCGGCTATCTCATACATAAATTAGGCTTGCAACTACTTAGCATATGATTAGTTCTGCAGATTATTGTCATGTAGCTGCATTGTTACTGTTTTGCTCCTAAAATTCTAAATTTTAATTTTAATATTGTGTTAGTATTTTGTTAATCCACCTTTGGCTTTCAACACTGCATGAATCCTTGTGGGCATGCTCTCGATCAGATTTAAGCATGTCTCGACCGAAATCTGTTCCCAGGTCTCTTCTACACGTTCCCATTGTTGGTGCATATTGGTCGACTCACTTGGGTACAAATACAGCTTTTTCTTTAACGCTACCTACAAGTGTTAAATTGGGTGGAGGTCAGGGGACTGCGGGGGCCAAACCAGCACCTCTACTTCATTGTCATTGAACCATTTCTTCGCCAACCTCGACGTATGCTTCGGGTTGTTGTCCTGCTGTAACACTACGTCTTCCTTTTCTACCTATAGTACTCGAGTGTATGAAGTGACTCATCTTTTAGGATACTCACATATAGCTCAGCATTGAGACCACCTTTGATCCTGGTCAAGAATTCAATGCCTTTGGCTGCAAAACAGCCCCATATCATCAGGCCTTCTGCACCGAACTTGACAGTTACTTCAATTTCTCGATCTGTTAGCCCCCTTTTCCCTTGTTTTTTTCAGACCCATTTGCACCCATCAGAACCCAGTCTATTGACTTTCATCTCATTGCTCCAAATCACCTGTTTCCAATCTTCTACTCTCGTACTATTTTGCAAACTTGAGCCAGCGCTTCTTATGACAACATTGGAGTCGAGGCTTCACCTTTTTTCTGGCTACCATTTCAGACTTGTGTAATGTACGTTGCACAGTGCTTGCATGGACGTCTGTGATCTCATTATTATGAAGCATACGAGCCGCCCCCACTGCTGTATTTTTCACGCCAGACCCGATAGACCTTGTGATGAGCCAACTTGTTGACTCTAGACGGGCTTCATTTCATATTCTTCCACATGTCATGGCGCTCACGTGATGCAGCTTGGCAATTTTCTTGGCCGAGATGCTGCTATCGATGAGCTGGATGATGCTGTTTCTCTTATCTTGGGAAATCTTCTTGATGGCTGCTCCTTCATTTGAATCAGTGACCTTTCGCTTGGGAATCAACCTAATAACTCACTGAGCTATTTGTGAATGTGAGAACAGGTTGTAATGTGTAGTATACAAGAAAAAGATTGTTCCACCACTAGGAGCAAAACAGTAAAAATGCAGCTACATGACGAGAATCTGCAGAACTAATCATACTGTATGTCCAATTTATGTATGATATAGCCAAGATGATTGTCTATAAAATGATGCCAGTCTCACGTTCGAAGCTGTAGTGGATAGTGAGATATGGAGCCTGAAAGTCAAAAGTTCAAAACATTGTTACCTTTTTGCTCTTCAGTGTAGATGTCATGTTATTGAAGGAAATTAAAGGGGTTTTCCAGACCTATCCTCATCAATTTGTGGAACCTTGAAAAAAATACAACAGTGCTACCCCCAAAGACCTTTCAGTAGTAGCCAATGATCAAGTAGAGACTGTCATGTAGCGGAGGGCCTGCTTTGGTAGTACCATGCTTATGCATCCATGGCATTTTGCATTGTATAAAAAAAGTTGGTCTTCTGTTATATAATCTTTGAAGTGACTGAAAAGGTGGAACTTCAAGGGGTTTTCCACTTTGGTCAACCCCTTTTCGATGGAATTCGGCCTTGGGGAATAATTGATTGCATTTGCCCACTGCAGAGACCCCTCCAACCAGCCTGATCACCAAGTGTGCAAATCAATGGGAGTCATCTGTCATCCTCGGGAGTGAGAGTTCTGCAAAAAAAGGTACATAAATAATTTTTATAAATTTTCAATTTCTATCAAATTTTCTACAACAGTCTTTACAACTACTTTCAGTGATTTAAAGGGGATGACCTAGCCTCAGGATAGGTTATTAATATCTGACTGGTGGGTATCCAGCTCCCGGCTGTTTGAAGAGGCCATGGAGTCCTGGTGAGCACTGTGGCCTCTTATTTGGTGTATGACATTACATCCATTGGTAACAAGAAGTTTCTGCTGCTATGGGGAATTGTATTGAGCTGCAATGCCATGCAGAGACACTATACAATGTACAGGGCTGTGATTTTTTTTACTACAAAGAGCCCAGGATGCTACAGCCTCTGCAAACAGCTGATTGATTGAGCTGCTGGGAGTCCCACCCCCAAGGATCAAATATTGATCACCTCTCCTGAGCATAGATTATCAATATTTAATTCTCGGAAAATACCTTTAATCAAGTCATTAAACAGATTACACTTCCCTTCAGTGCCTTGTTCCATCTCTCTTCTCTTCTCAGACGTGTCCCCTGTAAATGAAGTTCAACCAGTAAGTCAAGACCATGACACAAGAGGTGGTCTACAAAAGATGGAAGCTGAGCGAGTCTATGATACCAGCTGGGTACCTCCGAACAGAGATCCTCAACCAGTGGAGCCACAGGGTGAAAACTATTTTGAATGGGGTATTCAGCAACCAGTATCGATCATGGATCCATACTCTGGCTACAAAACCTATGATGAGCCACAGGAAAAAGGTATTCCTGTTCTCATGTTTATATCTTCAGTTTAAGTGATTTTTCAGCACACATTTTAAGCTGTCCGTTTTGGGAATGCCTTGTGCATTTAATCTCAGTTGAATTGATGTGTTGCATTGCTTTTAAGTGTTGTAGCTATTTATTTTTTATTTTTAAAAGAATTGTCTTGAGGGCAGCTTTATTGGATACTTTTACTGTATTGTGGAACAGGCTATGTGTTCCTTGTGGCAGCTGCGTAGTTGCCAACAGTCCCAAATTCACAGGGACCGTCCCTAATTTACAGAGATAGTTTTGGCAAATTAAGGCTTGTGCCAAAAAATGTTTGGGGCTTATGTAAGAACCGCCGATATGTGGGCAGACCTGAGTGAGTTTGGTGCTTACATACTCCGAATGTTATAAAGTATGCCATCTAATACAGTGTCTCTCAATATTTTCACACCAAGTACCCCCTAGTGAAAAGAAGTTTGAACCAAGTACCCCCAAGGAAGAGAACAGTGTGAACAGTGTCAAACAAAATAAGACTATTCCCATGTCTCTGTCATAGGCTGTGTTCTAAGCTTCTGTCAGCAGTTCCCTTCGATTTCACAGAAAGAATAGTGCAGCGTGCAGTATCAATTTTCCTGTCAGAATGACAGAGACCCATGGATGACTATTACTACTTAAATTACATTCCGCATTACTAAACATACAGGAGAATACAGCACTACATACCTCTTACATCCAGTGACATCTCTGATATAGATGTTTTCTTTTCTCATCTTGCCCATTCCGACCAGACCGCCATCATCACTTCTGTCAGCCATGTCTTATCACTGCATAGTTTGTTCCACAGAGGTCTTAGGTTCCTACTTATCCATCATCCTCCCCACCCTAATTATATACATATTCCCCTTCAATTTCACTGCATTACTGCACAGATTCACCATCAGAAATGTAGGATATCTAAGTTGGTTGCCATCCAGCTTTTCCAGAAACAGCTATAACTTGCGAACGACTGAACTCAATTTTGACATTCTTGATAGAAGACAAACCGTTATATTATTTACAAGGAATTATGCATAATGCTATCTACTTTACAAATATGTAGCCGAGTTCTTCCTGATGTGCAAATCAAGTGTCCCCCGGTGTCTGAGAGTCATGTTGTTTGTGTGCAATTTGCCTGCTAAGAAGCGTTTTATCTCGTCAGTGCGCTTTCATAGAGCCGCACCAGAGAGCTGGTTTTAGCTGCGTCGAATGGGACTAGACAGATACATTGGTATTGATATGCATTCCTTATTTCTAAACTCACTTTCATTGCGATAGATAACACTGGGTGGTTGCCACTAATAAGCCAATAACTTGACCCATTAAATGAATATAGTTGGAGAAGCCAGCAGGTGAAAATGTAATACTTCTCTAATGGTAGGAGCTAAACATGCCTCCTTTGGAGATGAAATGGACCTGCATATATCAGGAAGCACGACTATGTCACATGAAACATAGCTGCAAACATTTCTCCAGAAGACATTATAAACAGCGGTTGTCCTTTCCCACCCAGTCATGCATTTATCTACTGTCGGTGTACCTGTAGAACAGTAACTCACAAAGAAAGTACTGGAACTCATAACCAATTCATAAAATTAGTATCCAATTTTAATAAAGATATAAAAATAATCCATAAATTGACAAAATAGATAAAATAGGAGAGAACAAGATCAGCTAGATGAAAATTTGATTCAGAAAAATAACTGGGGTGAGTATATTTGAACAGTCTCAAAAGTGCGCCAGTGCCAATTTACTGCACGTTACCCACTCAGATTTTTCCAGTTATAAAAAATCCAGTGAAATTAATTAGTTTCATGACCAGGCAATTTTAAATTTTTTTAATTTTTAAACTCCAGCCCTCCCAAAGTCATAACTCTTTTATTTTTCTGCTCACATAGCTGTATGAGGGCTTTTTTTTTTTTTTGCAGTGCAGGACAAGATGCCCTTTCTAATTTCCACTATTGATGTTTGCATACAATGTGGTGGGAAGCAGGGAAAAAATATATATATGGGGTGAAATTGAAAAAAAAAAACAATTCCAGAACAGTTTTTTTGGGGTTTTGTTTTTACATCGTTCCCTGTATCATAAAACTGACTAGTTAACTTTTATTCTCCAGGTCAGTACGAATCTGGCAATACCACATATGTATATTTTTTATTGTGTTTTTTTTTTTACTGAAAAAAATTATAAAAATCTTGAAAAATAAAATATATTTTTTTTAGTCTCCATATTCTGACCCCTAAAACTTTTTTGTATTTAGGTGAAGCTATGTGAAGATTTTTTGCGGGGCAATCTGTACTTTTCAGTAATACCATTTTTGGGTGTGTACGACTTTTTGATCACTTTTTATAAAAAAAATTGTGGGAGGAGAAGCGACCAAAAAATGACGAATCGGCCATTTTGACTTTTTTTTCCGTATGGGATTAAGGACGGGCACTATCTTTAAAGTCTCGATCGCCGACGTATATCACCATATGGTGGTTGGGAAGGGGTTAAGGAGTACAGGACGAGGCCTTTTTGAGGTGAAACGTGCGTTGAGGTGCTTGCACTAGGGGCAGTGTATATTGTAACAGGCTCAGCCATGTTACAGGGTATGTAAATCAGCATTTAGACACTTTGGAGTTCATTTATTAGGACCGGCGTTTTGACTGCTATAGCTGGCAGTGGATCCGCCAAAGTTATGAAGAGGCCCCGGCCTCTACATAACTTCAGCTCATCCAGCGCCAGTCTAAATGGAAGACTGCTTCCTTACTGGCTTAAACAGGCGTAGAATGAGACTGACCTGCCCTTTCCTGCCCACATCATGCCCACTTTTCTAGACCTGCCGTGAGCGGGGAAAAGTCACAGATTGCGACACAAATAACCTTTGCACACCAATCTGCGCCAGAAATACGCCTAAGGGTACTTTCACACTAGCGTTTTTATTTTCCGGCACTGAGTTTCGTCCTAGGGGCTCTATACCGGAAAATAACTGATCAGGCATATCCCCATGCATTCTGAATGGAGAGTAATCCGTTCAGGATGCATCAGGATCTGTTCCGTCGTTTTGACTGATCAGGCAAAAGATAAAACTGTAGCATGCTACGGTTTTATCTTCGGCGAAAAAAACTGAATACTTGCCTGAATGCCGGCATTTTTCCCCATAGGAATGTATTAGTGCCGGATCCGGCATTCAAAATACCGAAATGCCAGATCCGTCCGGCCTGCGCATGCGCAGACCGGTAAAAATTTGAAAAAAATACAAGACGGATCCGTCTGTCCGCATGACAAGCGGAGAGACGGATCCGTTCTTGCAATGCATTTGTGAGACGGATCTGCATCCGGATCTGTCTCACAAATGCTTTCAGTCACATCCAAATGGGTGGATCCGGCGGGCAGTTCCGACGACGGAACTGCCCGCCGGATCACACTGCCGCAAGTGTGAAAGTAACCCAATAATAAATATAATAAATGACCCCTTTTACCTTTATGTGTCATTTATTATATAGCCTAGTTGCTTTTTCCCCATTGGAAATGTGTAAATACGGTTTGGGTACTGTTTAACAAATTTCACTGGATTTGTTATAACTGGAGTAATCCGAGTGGAAAACGTGCCGTGACTTGGCACTGGCACACTTTTGAGACTGTTGAAATATACTGACCCCAGCTATATTTCATTTTTTTTGAGTTTTTATCCACCCCATCTTGTTCTCTCCTATTTAATCTATTTTGTCAATTTATAGATTATTATTAGAGTTGAGCGAATTCCATTTAAATTCAATTTGGTTGCTTCGCCGAATTTTACAAAAAAAATCACTTTGTGACTAATAACTTTGTCATGAAGCTCATTTCTTTGTAAGTAGCGGGTGAAATGACAGGGAGCTCCCTCAGATGCCGTGTTCATACATGATTGCGGCATCTGAGAGTAAAAACTGTGTAAAATTAACAGAAAAAAATTTTCATCATACTTACCACCTCCATTTGCTTGCAACGGACCGGCTGCCACCATCTTGCTTGAAGATCTGGCATGAAATCTCACGCGGCATGAGATGACGTCGTCACGCCGGCCGGCGTGGTGACATATGACGTCACCACGCACGGGATTTCGGCCGAGATCTTCAATCAAGCAAATAGAGGAGGTAAGTATAAGCTATTTCAGGTTAAATCAATTTGCTACCACGAAGCATGAGGAAATTCGGTTTTGCCGCGAATCAAACGTATCCTGAAATTCGGATTAAATTCCACTTTATTGGATTCGATTCGCTCAACTCTAATTATTATATACCTTTAATAAAATTGGATATAAATTTTATGAAATAGTTACGAGTCCTGTTACTTTCTTTGTGAGTTACTGATCTTAGTTTCTTATGTGCTCTCATTTACTGATTAATAATTTTTGTGAGGTTATTGTAGATGGCGTACCCGTAATTTTTGTGAGGTTATTGTAGACGGCATTCCCTGTAGGAGACAAACCGATGAAGTACACACAAGGGCCAGGGCGCTGCCATTAAGACGAGCAACAAATGTTTTCATGACAAAGAATTCAATAACAATTAACATTTTTTGTTTGTCTTTCTGATACGACAGCAAACAATGGAACAGGAAATATTTGTGAGAGAACAAAGGAGCAAATACACAACTCTGATCAGGGCATTGTATGTATTGAGTAATGACCCTTGAATGTTGACAATTGCGGTTATTCCCATAGTAGTAACCTGAATATGCATGAGAAATGCTGATATATACAGAGGATACCTGCTTGAGACCGCTGGCACAATAAAGCTCTTGCCACTTAGCAAACAAATTACGGCAGCACACTGTTATATGTTTTGGCGATATGTACAGTAAAAGTCCCTTTCACCCAGATTCCTCAACTGGGTGAGATGAGTAAAATCCAGGAGGATGGCGCTGGCTTCAGCAAACATAGTTGCTGGAGCAATTTTTTTGTTGGAGTACAAGGGCTGGATTTTATTTAGACTGGGAAGGTAGGTTTAGTATTGGGACCTTCCCAGTCCACCCCCCATTCCACGGCAGGTTTTCCCCTAGCCTGAGGTCATCACAGGTGAGGCCTGCTGTAATCAAGGAGGAATAAAACCCACCCTCAGTGTGTCAGTCTGGGGAAGAGAAAACTTGGAATCAGAGGCCTACAGAGGCACTGGGTGGTCTCAGCCAGGATGGCTGAGGGGCTACGTGTAGCCGGATCTCCTGCCCGTATGGACTTGTGTTTGGTGAGCAGACCTGCTAGGGCTTGGAGCCTGAGACCCTGTCTATAAGCTGTGATTAGAGGTAAGTCAGGGAAAAGTACTATGTATTAGTTAGAGCCCAGACAGGCAGGTGTTTGTTTTGCTGTTTTGGGTGTGATGGTGCCGAAACCTGGAAACAAATTGCGTCCCCCTATTAGACACCACATCAGAGGACATGCCGTGTAATTTCACGATGTTATCAATAAACATCTGAGCGAGAGTTTTAGCATTGGGCAATCCAGATAATGGTACAAAGTGAGCCATCTTACTGAAGCGGTCCACCACCACCAAAATCACAGTCTTCCCAGAGGAACTTGGTAAATCAGTGATGAAGTCCATGGACAAATGCGTCCAAGGAATGGACAAAGGAAGAAAAGATCCTGATGGCCGAGTGTGAGCCACCTTAGCGCGTGCACAGGTCTCACAAGCTGCTACATAGCCCTCAACACATTTACACAAACCTGGCCACCAGAATCTCCAGGAAATAAGATCCACTGTGGATCTACCCCAAGGGTGTCCCGCAAGGACAGTATCATGATGTTCCTTGAACACCTTGTGTCGCAGTTCTGAAGGAACAAACAACTTCCCTGGAGGACAGGAATCACCTTGAGCCCCCAACACTTCCGCCTCCAGCTCAGGATAAAGAGCGGAGACCACCCCCCCTTCAGCCAAAATCAGAGCGGGATCCTCCGAATCTCTCCCTCCCCCCAGAAAAGCTACTGTACGTGACAAAGCATCTGCTTTGACGTTTTTGATCCCAGGACGATAAGTAACCACAAAATTAAATCTGGTAAAAAATAATGACCACCTGACCTGCCTAGGGTTCAGACGCTTTGCTGATTGCAGGTAAGCCAGATTCTTATGGTCAGTAATTACCGTAATCGGATGAATCGCTCCTTCTAGCCAATGATGCCATTCCAGAAAGGCCAATTTGATGGCCAGCAACTCTCTATTCCCAACATCATAATTTCTTTCGGAAGCAGAGAGTTCCTTTGAGAAAAAGCACACGGGCGCCATTTGCTAGGAGAGGGACCCTGCGACAAAACTGCTCTGACTCCCACTTCTGATGCGTCAACCTCCACAATGAAGGGTTGAGACACATCGGGTTGCGTCAGAATGGGAGCGGAAGCAAAACATTCTTTTATGGTGGAAAAAGCCTGTAATGCCTCTTCCGACCAGACAGAGAAGTCAGCACCCTTCCTAGTCATATCAGTCAAAGGTTTGACAACCGTGGAATAATTCAGGATGAACTTTCTGTAGTATTTAGTAAATCCCCAAAACCGCATCAGAGCTTTCTGATTCTCTGGCCGGTCCCATTCCAGTACCACACGGACCTTTTCGGGATCCATGCGAAAACCTGAGGCAGAAAGTAAGTAACCCAGAAACTGCAGCTCCTGGACACCAAATACACATCTCTCCAACTTAGGCCTCATGCACACGACCGTTGTGTGCATCCGTGTCCGTTGTTCCGTTTTCCGTGATTTTCTGCGGACTCATTGACTTTTTTCATCCGCGTCCCCGTTTCGTGTTTCCTGTCCGTCAAAAAAAATATGACCTGTCCTATTTTTTTGACGGACAACGGTTCACGGACTCATTCAAGTCAATGGGACCGTGAAAAAACACGGATGCACACAAGATTGTCATCCGCGTCCATAGGCTACTTTCACACAGACGGATCCGCTGATCCGTCTGCATAAAAGCTTTTTAGATCTGAGTTTTAACTTCATGAAAACTCAGATCCGACAGTATATTCTAACACAGAGGCGTTCCCATAGTGATGGGGACGCTTCAAGTTATAATATACTAAGAACTGTGTACATGACTGCCCCCTGCTGCCTGGCAGCACCCGATCTCTTACAGGGGGCTGTGATCCGCACAATTAACCCCTCAGGTGCCGCACCTGAGGGGTTAATTGTGCGTATCATAGCCCCCTGTAAGAGATCAGGTGCTGCCAGGCAGGAGGGGGCAAACCCCCCTCCCTCCCCAGTTTTAAATTCATTGGTGGCTAGTGCGGCCCCCCTCCCTCCCCTGTATTTAACTCATTGGGGGCTAGTGCGGCCCCCCTCCCTCCCCTGTATTTAACTCATTGGTGGCCAGTGCGGCCCCCCTCCCTCCCCTGTATTTAACTCATTGGTGGCCAGTGCGGCCCCCCTCCCTCTGGCTGCCATGGTTACTTAGCAATTTTAGAAGCATTATACTTACCTGCGATGTCTGTGACCGGACGGGCGCTCCTCCTACTGGTAAGTGACAGGTCTGTGCTATAAGCAATGCGCCACACAGACCTTTCACTTACCAGTAGGAGGAGCGCCCGGCCAGTCACAGACTTCGCAGGTAAGTATAATGCTTCTAAAATTGCTAAGTAACCGTGGCAGCCAGGACTGCAGTAGCGTCCTGGTTGCCATGGTTACCGATCGGAGTCCCAGCGATTAAACTGGGACTCCGATTGGAACTCTCATTACGCAGTGGTTCACCTTCAGTCATGGAAGAATGGACCGTTCCTTGAAGAATTGACCCTGGTTTACCTTCAGTCATGTGAGAATGGACAGTTCCTTGAAGACCAGTGACCCTGTATGTTAGGGGTAGTCACAGACTGGTCGTGGACACAAAGCAGTAATGGCCGTGCCTGAACCCTGTGTCCTCTGCCGCCTCCTATTCATTTGTGAAGCCTGATGTCAGCCAGCAGGTCACACTGGGTGACGGGCTCGCAGGCGGCAGATCCTGGGTGTAGGTCCCTATTAAATATTCAGCGTGGCTTTTATAAAGCCTTTCAAGCAGAAAATTGTGAACCACCTGAACCTTGGCTGTTTCCCATTGTCCTATTCAGTTCTGAGAATTCGGCTGCTCCAAACCCCCTCGTTGTATGTCCACCCCCCAGCAGCTGTGTGTGGGGGCATAAGGTGGGGTGCAGCCCCTCAATAACACATCAGTGCAGAACGGCTGCCACCAATGATGGGGGGGGGATTTTAATTAGGAGGGGGGAGAGGGGAGGCCGCACTGGCCACCAATTCATTAAATACAGGGGAGGGAGGGAGGGGGGGCCGCACTGGCGACCAATTTATTAAATACAGAGGAGGGAGGGAGGGGGGGCCGCACTGGCCACCAATGAATTTAAAACTGGGGAGGGAGGGGGGTCTGCACCCTCCTACCTGGCAGCACCTGATCTCTTACAGGGGGCTATGATACGCACAATTAACCCCTCAGGTGCGGCACCTGAGGGGTTAATTGTGCGGATCACAGCCCCCTGTAAGAGATCGGGTGCTGCCAGGCAGCAGGGGGCAGTCATGTACACAGTTCTTAGTATATTCTAACTTGAAGCGCCCCCATCACTATGGGAACGCCTCTGTGTTAGAATATACTGTCGGATCTGAGTTTTCACAATATATAGCTCAAATCCGATGGTATATTTTAACATAGAGGCGTTCCCATGGTGATGGGGACACTTCAAGTTAAAATATACCATCGGATTGGAGAAAACTCTGATCCGATGGTATAATAGGGACTCCTGACTTTACATTGAAAGTCAATGGGGGACGGATCCGTTTGCAATTGCACCATATTGTGTCAATGTCAAACGGATCCGTCCCCATTGACTTGCAATGTAAGTCAGGACGGATCCGTTTGGCTCCGCACGGCCAGGCGGACACCAAAACGACTTTTTTTACTTTCCTTCATGTCCGTGGATCCTCCAAAAATCAAGGAAGACCCACGGAAGAAAAAACTGACACAGATCACGGAACTACTTGAAAAATGGCAAGAAATCATATTTAGCATGGCTGGATCTTAACCTCCTCAGGACCGCCGTACGCAGGATTGCGTCTTTGCGGCGGCCCTGCTCTACTGGGTGGACGCGCCGGCGCGTCCTCTCGCGAGACGCGAGATTCCCTGTGAACGCGCACACACAGGCGCGCGCGTTCACAGGATCGGAAGGTAATAGAGTGGATCTCCAGCCTGCCTGCGGCGATCGTTCGCTGGCAGGCTGGAGATGTGATTTTTTTTAACCCCTAACAGGTATATTAGACGCTGTTTTGATAACAGCGTCTAATATACCTGCTACCTGGTCCTCTGGTGGTCCCCTTTGTTTGGATCGACCACCAGAGGACACAGGTAGCTCAGTAAAGTAGCACCAAACACCACTACACTACACTACACCCCCCTGTCACTTATTAACCCCTTATCAACCACTGATCACCCCATATAGACTCCCTGATTACCCCCCTGTCATTGATTACCCCCCTGTCATTGATCACCCCCCTGTAAAGCTCCATTCAGATGTCCGCATGATTTTTACGGATCCACTGATAGATGGATCGGATCCGCAAAACGCATACGGACGTCTGAATGGAGCCTTACAGGGGCGTGATCAATGACTGTGGTGATCACCCCATATAGACTCCCTGATCACCCCCCTGTCATTGATCACCCCCCCTGTCATTGATCACCCCCCCCTGTCAGGCTGCATTCAGATGTCCGTATGATTTCTACGGATACATGGATCAGATCCGCAAAACACATACGGACGTCTGAATGGAGCCTTATAGGGGGGTAATCAATGACAGGGGGGTGATCACCCCATATAGACTCCCTGGTCACCCCCCTGTCATTGATCACCCCCCTGTCATTGATCATCCCCCTGTCATTGATCACTCCTCTGTAAGGCTCCATTCAGACATTTTTTTGGCCCAAGTTAGCGGAAATTATTTTTTTTTTTCTTACAAAGTCTCATATTCCACTAACTTGTGTCAAAAAATAAAATCTCACATGAACTCACCATACCCCTCACGGAATCCAAATGCGTAAAATTTTTTAGACATTTACAGTCTTGTGAAAAAATTAGGACAACCTTTGAAAGCATGTGGTTTTTTGTAACATTTTTAATAAATGGTTATTTCATCTCCGTTTCAACAATACAGAGAGATTAAAGTAATCCGACTAAACAAAGAAAACTGAAGAAAAGTCTTTTCAAGATCTTCTGTAAATGTCATTCTACAAAAATGCCTATTCTAACTGAGGAAAAAGATAGGACACCCTTGCCCCTAATAGCGAGTGTTACCTCCTTTGACTGAAATAACTGCAGTGAGACGGTTCTTGTAGCCATCTACCAGTCTTCGACATCGGTCTGAGGAAATTTTACCCCACTCCTCAATGCAGAACTTTTTCAGCTGTGAGATGTTTGAGGGGTTTCTTGCACGTACAGCCCTTTTCAAGTCACCCCACAGCATCTCAATGGGATTCAAATCTGGACTTTGACTTGGCCATTCCAGGACTCTCCATTTCTTCTTTTTCAGCCAATCTTTGGTTGATTTACTAGTATGTTTTGGGTCATTGTCATGTTGCATGGTCCAGTTCCGCTTCAGCTTTAATTTTCTAACTGATGGTCTCACATGTTCTTCAAGCACCTTCTGATACACAGTAGAATTCATCGTGGATTCTATGATGGTGAGCTGACCAGGTCCTGCTGCAGCAAAGCAGCCCCAAACCATGACACTTCCACCTCCATGCTTCACAGTTGGTATGAGGTTCTTTTCTTGGAATGCTGTGTTTGGTTTACGCCAAACATGTCCTCTGCTGTTGTGTCCAAATAATTCAATTTTGGACTCATCTGTCCAAAGAACATTATTCCAGAAGTCCTGGTCTTTGTCAACTTTATCGCTGGCAAATGTCAGTCTGGCCTCGATGTTTCTCTTGGAAAGCAAAGGTTTCCTCCTTGCACACCTCCCATGCAAGTTAAACTTGTACAGTCTCTTTCTGATTGTAGAGGCATGTACTTCTACATCAACAGTAGCCAGAGCCTGCTGTAGTTCTCGAGATGACACTTTAGGGTTTTTGGATACCTCTTTTAGCATCTTGCGGTCTGCTCTTGGGGTGAACTTGCTGGGGCGACCAGTCCTGGGCATGTTGGCAGTTGTTTTGAAAGCCCTCCACTTGTAGACTATCTTCCGGACAGTGGAATGGCTGATTTCAAAATCTTTTGAGATCTTTTTAAATCCCTTCCCAGACTCATAGGCTGCTACAATCTTTTTTCTGAAGTCCTCTGACAGCTCTTTTGCTCTCACCATGGTGCTCACTCTCACTTCAACAGTCAGGAGCACACCAAACTAAATGTCTGAGGTTTAAATAGGGCAAGCCTCATTCAACATGCAGAGTAACGATCTACTAATTATGTGCACCTGGTGTGATATACCTGTGTGAGATCTGAGCCAATTTAAGAGGGAATACATGTGAGGGTGTCCTATCTTTTTCCTCAGTTAGAATAGGCATTTTTGTAGAATGACATTTACAGAAGATCTTGAAAAGACTTTTCTTCAGTTTTCTTTGTTTAGTTGGATTACTTTAATCTCTCTGTATTGTTGAAACGGAGATGAAATAACCATTTATTAAAAATGTTACAAAAAACCACATGCTTTCAAAGGGTGTCCTAATTTTTTCACATGACTGTATATTCCAGACTTCTTCTCACGCCGCTTTAGGGCCCCTAGAATGCCAGGGCAGTATGAATACCCAACAAGTGACCCCATTTCGGAAAGAAGACACCCCCAGGTATTCCGTGAGGGGCATATTGAGTCCATGAAAGATTGAAATTTTTGTCCCAAGTTAGCGGAAAGGGAGACTTTGTGAGAAAAAAATAAATAAAATCAATTTCCTCTAACTTGTGCCAAAAAAAAAAAAATTCTATGAACTCGCCATGCCCCTCATTGAATACCTTGGGGTGTCTTCTTTCCAAAATGAGGTCACATGTGGGGGGTATTTATACTGCCCTGGCATTTAAGGGGCCCTAAAGCGTGAGAAGAAGTCTGGGATCCAAATGTCTAAAAATGCCCTCATAAAAGGAATGTGGGCCCCTTTACGCATCTAGGCTGCAAAAAAGTGTCACACATCTGGTATCGCCGTACTCAGGAGAAGTTGGGCAATGTGTTTTGGGGTGTCATTTTACATATACCCATGCTGGGTGAGATAAATATCTTGGTCAAATGCCAACTTTGTATAAAGAAATGGGAAAAGTTGTCTTTTGCCGAGATATTTCTCTCACCCAGCATGCGTATATGTAAAAAGACACCCCAAAACACATTGCCCAACTTCTCCTGAATACGGCGATACCACATGTGTGACACTTTTTTGCAGCCTAGGTGGGCAAAGGGGCCCACATTCCAAAGAGCACCTTTAGGATTTCACAGGTCATTTACCTACTTACCACACATTAGGGCCCCTGGAAAATGCCAGGGCAGTATAACTACCCCACAAGTGACCCCATTTTGGAAAGAAGACACCCCAAGGTATTCCGTGAGGGGCATGGCGAGTTCCTAGAATTTTATATTTTTTGTCACAAGTTAGTGGAAAATGATGAATTATTATTTTTATTTTTTTTCCTTACAAAGTCTCATATTCCACTAACTTGTGACAAAAAATAAAAACTTCCATGAACTCACTATGCCCATCAGCGAATACCTTGGGGTGTCTTCTTTCCAAAATGGGGTCACTTGTGGGGTAGTTATATTGCCCTGGCATTCTAGGGGCCCAAATGTGTGGTAAGGAGTTTGAAATCAAATTCTGTAAAAAATGAACAGTGAAATCCGTAAGGTGCTCTTTGGAATGTGGGCCCCTTTGCCCACCTAGGCTGCAAAAAAGTGTCACACATGTGGTATCTCCGTATTCAGGAGAAGTTGGGGAATGTGTTTTGGGGTGTCATTTTACATATACCCATGCTGGGTGAGAGAAATATCTTGGCAAAAGACAACTTTTCCCATTTGTTTATACAAAGTTGGCATTTGACCAAGATATTTATCTCACCCAGCATGGGTATATGTAAAATGACACCCCAAAACACATTCCCCAACTTCTCCTGAATACGGAGATACCACATGTGTGACACTTTTTTGCAGCCTAGGTGGGCAAAGGGGCCCACATTCCAAAGAGCACCTTTCGGATTTCACTGGCCATTTTTTACAGAATTTGATTTCAAACTCCTTACCACACATTTGGGCCCCTAGAATGCCAGGGCAGTATAACTACCCCACAAGTGACCCCATTTTGGAAAGAAGACACCCCAAGGTATTCCGTGAGGGGCATGGCGAGTTCCTAGAATTTTTTATTTTTTGTCACAAGTTAGTGGAAAATGATGATTTTTTTTATTTTTTTTCCCTTACAAAGTCTCATATTACACTAACTTGTGACAAAAAATAAAAACTTCCATGAACTCACTATGCCCATCAGCGAATACCTTGGGGTGTCTTCTTTCCAAAATGGGGTCACTTGTGGGGTAGTTATATTGCCCTGGCATTCTAGGGGCCCAAATGTGTGGTAAGGAGTTTGAAATCAAATTCTGTAAAAAATGAACGGTGAAATCCGTAAGGTGCTCTTTGGAATGTGGGCCCCTTTGCCCACCTAGGCTGCAAAAAAGTGTCACACATGTGGTATCTCCGTATTCAGGAGAAGTTGGGGAATGTGTTTTGGGGTGTCATTTTACATATACCCATGCTGGGTGAGAGAAATATCTTGGCAAAAGACAACTTTTCCCATTTTTTTTATACAAAGTTGGCATTTGACCAAGATATTTATCTCACCCAGCATGGGTATATGTAAAATGACACCCCAAAACACATTCCCCAACTTCTCCTGAATACGGAGATACCACATGTGTGACACTTTTTTGCAGCCTAGGTGGGCAAAGGGGCCCACATTCCAAAGAGCACCTTTCGGATTTCACCGGTCATTTTTTACAGAATTTGATTTCAAACTCCTTACCACACATTTGGGCCCCTAGAATGCCAGGGCAGTATAACTACCCCACAAGTGACCCCATTTTGGAAAGAAGACACCCAAAGGTATTCGCTGATGGGCATAGTGAGTTGATAGAACTTTTTATTTTTTGTCACAAGTTAGTGGAATATGAGACTTTGTAAGAAAAGAAAAAATATAAAAAAAATCATAATTTTCCGCTAACTTGTGACAAAAAATAAAAAGTTCTATGAACTCACTATGCCCATCAGCGAATACCTTAGGGTGTCTACTTTCCGAAATGGGGTCATTTGTGGGGTGTTTGTACTGTCTGGGCATTGTAGAACCTCAGGAAACATGACAGGTGCTCAGAAAGTCAGAGCTGCTTCAAAAAGCGGAAATTCACATTTTTGTACCATAGTTTGTAAACGCTATAACTTTTACCCAAACCATTTTTTTTTTTACCCAAACATTTTTTTTTTTATCAAAGACATGTATAACAATAAATTTAGAGCAAAATTTATATATGGATGTCGTTTTTTTTGCAAAATTTTACAACTGAAAGTGAAAAATGTCATTTTTTTGCAAAAAAATAGTTAAATTTAGATTAATAACAAAAAAAGTAAAAATGTCAGCAGCAATGAAATACCACCAAATGAAAGCTCTATTAGTGAGAAGAAAAGGAGGTAAAATTCATTTGGGTGGTAAGTTGCATGACTGAGCAATAAACGGTGAAAGTAGTGTAGGTCAGAAGTGTAAAAAGTGGCCTGGTCTTTAAGGGTGTTTAAGCTATAGGGGCTGAGGTGGTTAACAAGGTTCCAAGTAGAGCTTCAACAGGCAACAATTTAATGAAAACAACGAATAAACTGAAACAGGCTGTTTTTCAGCTGATCAAAAGTTTAGGACCACACCTCCAAAAAAAAACTAAACCCCCCCAAAACAGAAATCCAACTTCCAAACATGAACTCAGCAATGAGTAGCTCCGCCGTTATTGTTTATCACTTCAAAAATTCGTTTCGGCATGCTTGATGCAAGCGTTTCCATGAGGTGAGTGGGAACATTTCTCCAAGTGGTGAAGACGGCCGCACGAAGGCCATCTACTGTCTGGAACTGTTGTCCATTTTTGTAAACTTTCCTTGCCATCCATCCCCAAAGGTTCTCAATTAAATTTAGATCAGGGGAACACGCAGGATGGGCCAAAAGAGTGATGATATTCTCCTGGAAGAAGTCCCTTGTCCTGCGGGCATTGTGTACTGTAGCGTTGTCCTGTTGAAAAACCCAGTCGTTACCACACAAACGAGGGCCCTCAGTCATGAGGAATGCTCTCTGCAACATCTGGACATAGCCAGCGGCCATTTGACGCCCCTGCACTTCCTGAAGCTCCATTGTTCCACTGAAGGAAAAAGCACCCCAGACCATTATGGCGCCCCCTCCACTGTGGCGTGTAGAAAACATCTCAGGTGGGATCTGCTTGTCATGCCAGTAACGTTGGAAACCATCAGGACCATCAAGGTTATATTTTTTTTCATCAGAGAATAAAACTTTCTTCCACCTTTGAATGTCCCATGTTTGGTCCAAACGAGCAGTTCTGTGGCGTTCAAGGAGACGAGGTCTTTAAAGACGTTTTTTGTTTTTGAAGTCCGGCTCAGTGCTGATGAAATATTTTTGGGTTTTCCACTTTTTTGTTCCATAACCCCTTAAGATCATTTAAGAAATTCCAAATTACTGTCTTACTGCGCCCCACCTCAGCAGCGATGGCATGCTGTGAGAGACCCTGCTTATGCAGTTCAACAACCCGACAACATTCAAAAAGGGAGAGTTTTTTTGCCTTTGCCATCACAACGTGTGACTACCTGATAGAAAATAACAATGAATCCACATCTTTGCACAGATTTGGCCTTTTAAAGGCATGTGGTCCTAAAATTTGGATCAGCTAAAAAACAGCCTGTTTCAGTTTAATCGTTATTTTCAATTAATTGAATGCTCAAAAAATGTTTTGTCTCACTCTCATTTCTTCTTGTTGCATGTTGAAGCTCTACTTGGAACCTTGTTAAGATCCAACAATGTAAAATATGATTTTTTGCCATTTTTCAAGTGGTCTTAAACTTTTGATCAGGACTGTACAACGAACCTCCCCACCAAATAATAAAAAATTTCATTGATAAAGTGCTGGAAGACTGCCGGGGCATTAGTCAAACCAAAGCGCATAACCATGTTTTCAAAGTGACCCTCAGGGGTGTTGAAGGCCGTCTTCCATTCATCCCCTTCCTTGATTCTGATCAGATTATAAGCCCCTCTTAAATCCAACTTAGAAAACACCTTGGCACCGACAATCAGATCAAATAGATCCGGAATCAAGGGAAACGGATAAGGGTCATGGACAGTAATGAGATTCAGTTCCCGGAAATCTAAACACAGTCTAAGGGACCCTTCTTTTTTCTTTACAAAAAAGAAGCCCGCTGCCAAAGGTGATTTAGATAGTCTAATATGACCTTTTGTCAAACTCTTGGCAATATACTCTCGCATAGCTACTCTTTCGGGTTGGGAAAGATGATATAACCGAGATTTTGACAATTTAGCTCCGGGAATAAGATTGATCGGACAATCATACTCTCGATGGGGGGGGCAACTCTTGTTCTCCACCCTCCAAGAATACGTCTGAAAAATCATGTAGAAACGGAGGTAAGACCTTAGAGGATACCACGGAAATAGATGCAGCAAGACAGTTGTCCATACAAAAATCACTCCAATTACTGATTTGTCTAGTTTGCCAATCAATGGTAGGGTTATGTTTGATTAACCATGGTAAACCCAGAACCAGAGGAGCAGGCAAACCCTTCAGAACAAAACAAGAAATGGATTCAACATGAGAATCACCCACCCTAAAATTAATATCCTGCACAATATGAGTTAGTTTTTTGCGAGAGAGGAGCGGAATCAATAGCAAACACTGATATCTCTTTGTTTAATGCGCTAGTTATAAAACCATTTATGTGTATAGGTGTACAGTGGCTAGAAAAACATAAATAAAGCACACCATAGGGTAGTATGTTCCAGTTAAGTATGACTGGTTGATAGAACTTAAAAATGGAGGCTCACCTTACAGAGTTGTGCTATCAATAGGCACAACTCTACTGTGGGTTTAGTAAATTCGTGCGAACACGTGTTGTCGGTTAGTGCTGCCATAGTATCCAAAGGTTCCGGAGAGGATGCCCAATCCTCTCCAAGGACATTATAGTAGGAATAAATCAGGATACACTTAAGGCGCAAAATACACCAGCCAGGACACTCGCATGAAGAGTAGATTTTTACTCTTCATGCGAGTGTCCTGGCTGGTGTATTTTGCGCCTTAAGTGTATCCTGATCTATTCCAGTTATAAAACCATGACTCTAAACAAATTGATAATCAATAAGATTAACCCCTGCGCCACTGTTAACAAATACAGTTGCAAGAAAAAGTATGTGAACCCTTTGGAATGATATGGATTTCTGCACAAATTGGTCATAAAATGTGATCTGATCTTCATCTAAGTCACAACAATAGACAATCACAGTCTGCTTAAACTAATAACACACAAAGAATTAAATGTTACCATGTTTTTATTGAACACACCATGTAAACATTCACAGTGCAGGTGGAAAAAGTATGTGAACCCCTAGACTAATGACATCTCCAAGAGCTAATTGGAGTGAGGTGTCAGACAACTGGAGTCCAAACAATAGGATGAGATTGGAGGTGATGGTTACAGCTGCCCTGCCCTATAAAAAAACACATACCAGTTCTGGGTTTGCTTTTCACAAGAAGCATTGCCTGATGTGAATGATTCCTCGCACAAAAGAGCTCTCAGAAGACCTACGATTAAGAATTGTTGACTTGCATGAAGCTGGAAAGGGTTATAAAAGTATCTCCAAAAGCCTTGCTGTTTATCTGTCCATGGTAAGACAAATTGTCTATAAATGGAGAAAGTTCAGCACTGCTGCTACTCTCCCTAGGAGTGGCCGTTCTGTAAAGATGACTGCAAGAGCAAGAAGAAGAGGTGAAGAAGAATCCTAGAGTGTCAGCTAAAGACTTACAAAAGTCTCTGGCATATGCTAACATCCCTGTTAGCGAATCTACGATATGTAAAACACTAAACAAGAATGGTTTTCTTGGGAGGATACCACAGAGGAAGCCACTGCTGTCCAAAAAAAACATTGCTGCACGTTTACAGTTTGCACAAGAGCACCTGGATGTTTCACAGCAGTACTGGCAATATATTCTGTGGACAGATGAAACCAAAGTTGAGTTGTTTGGAAGAAACACACAACACTATGTGTGGAGAAAAAGAAGCACAGCACGCCAACATCAAAACCTCACCCCAACTGTGAAGTATGGTGGTGGGGGCATCATGGTTTGGGGCTGCTTTGCTGCGTCAAGGCCTGGACGGATTGCTATCATCGAAGGAAAAATGAATTCCCAAGTTTATCAAAACATTTTGCAGAAGAACTTAAGGCCATCTGTCCACCAGCTGAAGCTCAACAGAAGATGGGTGTTGCAACAGGACAACGACCCAAATCATAGAAGAAAATCAACAACAGAATGGCTAGAACAGAAGAAAATACTCCTTCTGGAGTGGCCCAGTCAGAGTCCTGATCTCAACCCGATTGAGATGCTGTGGCATGACCTCAAGAAAGCGATTCACACCAGACATCCCAAGAATATTGCTGAACTGAAACAGTTCTGTAAAGAGGAATGGTCAAGAATTACTCCTGACCGTTGTGCACGTCTGATCTGCAACTACAGAAAACGTTTCGTTGAAGATATTGCTTCCAAAGGAGGTATTAAATCCAAGGGTTCACATACTTTTTCCACTTGCACTGTGAGCGTGTACATGGTGTGTTAAATAAAAACATGGTAACATTTAATTCTTTGTGTGTTATAAGTTTAAGCAGACTGTGATTGTCTATTGTATTGACTTAGATGAAGATCAGATCACATTTTATGACCAATTTGTGCAGAAATCCATATCATTCCAAAGGGTTCACATACTTTTTCTTGCAACTGTACTTCTAACTCAATATTTTCATAGTCTAGTGCCACTATGGCAGGCAGGAGAAAACAGTTACTGCAGGTAGAATACAAATATACCTGTTCTGACTTCCCATTCACACTACAAAGAGTAAGGGAACTCATTGTTCCTTTGAAAGAACCCCCTTTTTTTCTTTATTACCACTTTGAGGCTTAATAAAAGGACACACATTAATGAAATGTCCTTCTTTACCACAGAAATAACAGTCTTTTCTGCCCTCTAGAGTTCCTATAACCAGGGTAAGACGAGACCTGACCTAACTGCATAGGCTCATCTCCAGTCCCTGGTTCCAGTGTCACTGTACCCCGAGGAACAGGAGGGACAGATTCCCCATACGACAGTGCCTCCTGCCTGAGGGGAACCTTGCTTCTCTCCCTCAGACATCTATCAATCTTTACGGCTAGGGACATGGCCGTCTCCAATGATTCAGGGTTTTCATGAAATGCATCTTTTAGGCCCCTTTCACACGGGCGAGTATTCCGCGCGGATGCGATGCGTGAGGTGAACGCATTGCACCCGCACTGAATACCGACCCATTCATTTCTATGGGGCTGTTCACATGAGCGGTGATTTTCACGCATCACTTGTGCGTTGCGTGAAAATTGCAGCATGCTCTATATTCTGCGTTTTTCACGCAGCGCAGGCCCCATAGAAGTGAATGGGGCTGCGTGAAAATCGCAAGCATCCGCAAGCATGTGCGGATGCTTTGCGATTTTCACGCACGGTTGCTAGGAGGTGATCGGGATGGAGACCCGATCATTATTATTTTCCCTTATAACATGGTTATAAGGGAAAATAATAGCATTCTGAATACAGACTAAGGTGAGTTAAATATATATATATTTTTTTTTAACCCCTCCAGCGCTAGTTTACTATGCATTCTGTATTCAGAATGCTATTATTTCCCCTTATAACTATGTTATAAGGGGAAATAATACAATCTACAGAACACCGATCCCAAGCCCGAACTTCTATGAAGAAGTTCGGGTTTGGGTACCAAACATGCGCGATTTTTCTCACGCGAGTGCAAAACGCACTACAATGTTTTGCACTCGCGCGGAAAAATCGCGGGTGTCCCCGCAACGCACCCGCACATTTTCCCGCAACGCCCGTGTGAACCCAGCCTTAGTCTCTCAGACAGCCCCTGACAGAACTGACTACGGAGTGCAGGATCATTCCACTCCGAGTCAGTCGCCCATCTTCTGAATTCAGCACAATATACCTCAGCAGAACATTCTCCCTGACACAAGCCACGCAGCTTAGATTCAGCTAAAGAGACCCGGTCTGGGTCATCATAAATCAGCCCTAGGGCTCTGAAAAATTCGTCCATCGAACAGAGGGACTGCAAACCGATCGGCAGAGAAAAAGCCCAGGACTGAGCATCACCTTTTAGCAGAGAAATGATAGTCCCCACTCTTTGATTTTCGTCTCCAGATGAAATCGGACGCAGACGAAAATATAGTTTACAGGACTCCCTGAACCGAACAAAGTTATCACTTCCCCCGGAAAACCTATCTGGGAGAGCGACCTTTGGTTTAAGGCTGACCTGGTTCCCACCAGCGGCGCCAGACACCAGATATCTCTGCGATCAACCAGAGTATCAACATTTTGCACGGAGCAAGAAAACAAAATGACGGTATGGGCGGTTTATAATGTCACGGAAGGTAAAGGAAGAAAAGCAAACCAAACACAACTAACAGGTAACTAAACACCAGGCTAGGCCCCACAGCTAAGGAACAGGGAATGGTCACCACCTGACTAATGCGTTCAGGGTGCGTTCAGTGAAACTCGCACCATTTTGCAAGCAAGTTCAGTCAGTTTTGTCTGCGATTGCGTTGAGTTGTTCAGTTTTTTCTGCGCGGGTGCAATGCGTTTTGATGCATTTTTCACGCGCATGATAAAAAACGGAAGGTTTACTTCAGTGAAACCATCAGTGAAAAACGCATCGCACCCGCACTTGCTTGCGGATGCAATGTGGTTTTCACGCAGCCCTATTCACTTCTATGGGGCCTGCGTTGCGTGAAAAACGCAGAATATAGAACATGCTGCAATTTTCACGCAACGCAGAAGTGATGCGTAAAAAACAATGCTCATGTACACAGACCCATTGAAATGAATGGGTCAGGATTCAGTGCGGGTGCTATGCGTAACACATCACGCATTGCACCCGTGCGGAAAACTCGCTCATGTGAAAGGGGCCTAAGGCCTCTTTCACACGGGCGTTGCGGGAAAATGTGCAGGTGCGTTGCGGGAACACCCGCGATTTTTCCGCGCGAGTGCAAAACACTGTAATGCGTTTTGCACTCGCGTGAGAAAAATCACGCATGTTTGGTACCCAAACCCAAACTTCTTCACAGAAGTTCGGGCTTGGGATCGGTGTTCTGTAGATTGTATTATTTTCCCTTATAACATGGTTATAAGGGAAAATAATAGCATTCTGAATACTGAATGCAAAGTAAAATAGCGCTGGAGGGGTTAAAAAAATAATAATAATAATTTAACTCACCTTAGTCCACTTGATAGCGCAGCCGTCATCTCCTTCTGTATTCTTCCTGGGTAAAGGACCTTTGATGACGTCACTCCGGTCATCACATGATCCATCACCATGGTAAAAGATCATGTGACGTACCATGTGATGACCGGAGTGACGTCATCAAAGGTCCTTTACCCAGGTCCTAAAGAAAGAATGCAGAAGGAGATGCCGGCTGCGCTATCAAGTGGACTAAGGTGAGTTAAAAAAAAAATTCTTTTTTTTTTAACCCCTCCAGCGCTAGTTTACTATGCATTCTGTATTCTGAATGCTATTATTTTCCCTTATAACTATGTTATAAGGGAAAATAATAATAATGATCGAATCTCCATCCCGATCGTCTCCTAGCAACCGTGCGTGAAAATCGCACCGCATCCGCACTTGCTTGCGGATGCTTGCGATTTTCACGCAACCCCATTCACTTCTATGGGGCCTGCGTTGCGTGAAAAACGCAGAATATAGAGCATGCTGCGATTTTCACGCAACGCACAAGTGATGCGTGAAAATCACCGCTCATGTGAACAGCCCCATAGAAATGAATGGGTCGGTATTCAGTGCGGGTGCAATGCGTTCAACTCACGCATCGCATCCGCGCGGAATACTCGCCCGTGTGAAAGGGGCCTAAGCCTTTCCCTCACTGCTACCAACATGAACAAATCCCAATGGTAGAAGTGTTCATGCACTGGAACCTAATCCCTGCTGCAACTGAAACAGACACTCAGCTAGGGAACTGGCGATAAGAGAACCAGTTCCTTGCAAGAGATGAAGGAACTAGTGTCTTCCTAAGGCCTAGCCAAGAAATACAACAAAAGGGAAGAAAAGAGGACTTATCTCAAGACGGACTGGGAGCAGGAGATCCACCAAGCACCAGCAGAGAACTCCAGCAGAAACTATAAACCGCAAGGGCTACAGTGAGAGGCGGAGATAAATAGCATCACTAACTGACTAACGAGCAGAACCTGCGAGGAGGTGGGACCCTGCCCAACAACACAACAAAGCTATCTGTCAGATAGGCGCATGTGCCGCAAGTCTGCTAGACCTTCTCAGATCACTCACAGGGCAGGGCATGACACCTTATCCATTTGAGTGCAAAGCGTCTGCCGTCTTCATTGAAGATCCCAAGCGAAATCTCGTGTGGTGCGTGATGGCCGGCAAACTTTTTGCGCAGGATCTTCAATCAAGATGGCTGCGGCGGCCTCTTTGCACTCAAATGGATGAGGTAAGTATGTTTTTTTTTTACTGCCATTTCAGGGAAAATTGATTCATTACCATGTAGGATGAGTTCGGTTTCACAGCGAATCAAATTTTCCCTGAAATTCGGATCAAAGTCCATTTTGGCTACTTCAATTTGCTCAACCCTACCTACTATACATGAAAAATGGAAGCTCTTCGCGCACATTTTGGATCAAACATGTGTCGGACCCATACACCAACGTAAAGGTGGCTTCTCCAGATGGTTACTCTCCTGGCCCTAATTTAAGCTTACAATGTTCAGGGTGGTGTACTAGGAACCGGCAATATTTATACTCTGTTTAGAAGCCCTGTGCAGATGGGTGGGCAGTGCCTAATCGAAATGGGGGCAGCTACCCTCCAAACACACTGCAAGAAAATTTAGACTAGCACATCCAAAGTCACAGGCGCACATCCATAAAGCTAACATAACAACAGCAAATAAAATAAGGCAGCACACTGTTATATATGCAGACAATAGAACTAGGGAGTAGAGATTATTCTGGATTAAATTGATACCAATTCAAGTAATTCTGCCTCCTTTTTTCAGTGATATATTGGGCTTTATTTTTATGTCATTTTTATTCGCCCGGCGGTCGTTTCGCGGTGAACTTTGCGCGTTCGCGATTCGCCGAACATGTGAACATATGGCGATGTCCTCCAGCGACATATTATTTTGCATTGTGCCGAACTTTGACCCATGACAGATCAATCAGGTGGGACAGGACAGCAAATTGAGACATTTCAGCACATGGACAGCCCCCACCCTATCACAGAACCCGACGTGGCAGCCTTTTTACATTCTGTATTTTGCCAGTGTAGGGAGAGATTGCTTTGTGGAGCAGGGACAGGCTGTTAGGGACACCAAACGCTAGCTAATAGGGCAACTTAATACTGTTTAAGAGGATTGATATACTTAGCCAATATATTTTGATCAAAACACATCTGTGCCCGCCTACCAAGCGCCAAGGTGGTCTCAGGTCAGGCGGGTCCTACGCTAAACCTACCTAAGCCATTGGGCTTCTAGGTTTAGGAGCGCAGACCCCGCACATATGGTGTGCTGCTCCTAGTCACCTCCATGTGCATCAAGCAACCGATGGGAGGAGGAGCAAGCACACCTATATGTACCACCTAATCAAGGCGCTCTATTGGATAGGAAGGGCAAAAGTGCAAAGGAATGCTACTCCCAAGATAAAATAGGTGCACATTCACACTTGAAGGTGCCACTCCCTCAAGCAAATACTACATAGACAAAAAAAAATCACAGAAAAACTAAGGTAAAAACATCCTGCACGGTATGATATATAAATTTGCGGATGTCACTAGCCACATTATTGAAGGATGCAGGATGTTTTTACCTTAGTTTTTCTGTGATTTTTTTTTTGTCTATGTAGTATTAATAAATAAGTGTCCCCAAAGGTGTACATAATTATTAAATCTTTATTTTCTCTTTCCTTGGGATGAAGTTTTTCCATATACTTATGGACCCAGTTACGAAGGTTTAACATACAATGGTTGAAGGGTAAAGGGTGAATATCAGGTGACTGCCCAAAGTCAAATTGGTTGGTTGGCAAAGTAGTTCCACAACCATTGGTGTAAAACAACTTTTAAAATCGGCAACAGTTACTGAGAGAGAGCTGCAGTAGAAAGTATTCCAACCAAGCAGTGATAGCGAGATCTGCCACAGAAAGGACATGCCCCCTGAGCTGTGATAGGGAGAGAGCTCCAGCAAAAAGGGCACCCCCCTGAGCTGTTATAGAGAGAGAGATGCAGCAGAAGTTATCTTTAAATCCCATCTAATATATATTGTGTGACAAATATACTGTATAAATCTCCAGTAGAACACTCACTGATATGTTGTAGAAAATTATTGGATTCTACCCCTGAAGTATGGAGGGTCTGTTGGCACTACCACTGAAGACCATGTGCACTTGGTGTGTTGTATTATTTTCTTTTCATCAAAATGGAAATTAAGTTTTTTGTCATTCTATGCTGGTGTAAATATCTATTTTGCATCTTAACTGGTTTCTTTTTTCCTCCCATAAAGAAAACTTGGAGGAGATCTCCGATTCCCCTTCTCCGAGCAGCAGTTTCAGTAACAATGCACTAATGATGAAGGTAAGCCAATTAACTGGAGTTCATTTCATCTTTACATTCTCTTGGAGTTGGAAAAGACCTTGTATGTCTAGTGAGTATTTTATGATTAAGAACTGAATTAATCAGCTTGGATGGACTTAAAGCAATGTTCAGAGGAACTTTAATGAAGAAAAGGGCTGGTGGGAGATGCCTTTGGGTCTGTAATAGTAATGGAACACAGGTTTGTAGCACTGCCTTGTAAATAGCCGTGTTGCCAGGAATATTCAATTAAATATATTCTTAGGCAAAGTCAAGTGTCTTGAGTATTTTGGAAAAAATCCAACCGTGAAAAGTAATTTAATTCTGGACAAAGTAACCATATCAGCGAGGAGCCTTTTACCACTGCAGAAGCACTGGGGCACAGGGATCAGTGGGGCACCCACGAGTCGGACCCCTATAATCTGATACGGTGTCCTTAATATTAATGTTCCAGAAAACCTGTTTTATATCAGTGCTTCTATAGCTGACAGTTAATTGCTCTAACGCATTTGGCTCCCAAGATCCCTGGTGAAAAGTTCATTTTGCGGAAGGAAGTTGCCACTCGTTTCTGATTTCACTTGCACTAAACAAACCAGGTCCACCAGAATGAAAACCAATCTTTGTTAGCATTTTCCAGCACTGGCTCATTAACAGGGTTTTTGGGGAGCTCAAAATTGATGGCCTGTCCTTGGGATAGGCTATCAATATCTGATCGGTGAGGGCCCAACACCTGGCACCCCCTGCTGGCTGTCTTTGGTATTGCAGCCCAGACCTTTTGACTTGAATGAGACTGATGTTTCATGTGACTGATGAATTTGACGTCACTGGCCTAGGAAGGGGCCACGGCACTCACTGGAGCACCGCAGCCTCTTGAAATGAAACCCCTCCAATCTTATATTGATGACCCATCCTGAGGAGAGGCAATCACTATTGAACTCTTAGAAAACCCCTTTAAAGAAGAGGTATTGAACATCCATAGATGCTAACAGAGCATAGCAAAAGGGGATATTCATACCCCCCAACCTTTGAAAATTGCAAAGCGGGACAATATATGCCCAGGGGTGCACCACCAATGGGCAGCACCAGCTAGGGGCAAGAGGGGGGCAGCGGAAGGGCCATGGGCAATGAGCTCTTTCATTGTGACAAAGGGATTGGGTTAAGAAATTGGCTTTGGGGGGGGGGGGGGTCGTTTCAGTTTTCGCCTCAGGCAGCAAAAAGGCTAGGTTCACCCCTGTATATGACGGCTCTCATTACGGCAATTTTTTTGATACTAAGCCATGCCTCTAACTCCACCAAACTCCATCAGAACTGCAGCAGCTGGGGATCGGTGAGGTGAGTGTAGATTCCTTTATTTTTTTTACAGCATGTGGAGCCCCTGGGACAATTATATATTTTTTCATGCACTTCAATATCCATTGAAATATTAGCACATAAGTCATCGGATTATAGATATCTTAAGGTCCAAATTGCACCAAATAATGAAGTTATGGTCTAATATACAGGTAGAAACCATACAGATAGTTTAGTAAGGAGCAATTTACTAAATGTATTAATGCATATTTAACCATTAATTCCCCAGGTCAAAAAGAGGGACATATATGAATCAAAGAGGGACAAAGGGATTTGGGTCAAAAAGAGGGTCTGTCCCTCCAAAAGTGGGAAACTTGGGAGGCATGGATATTGAGATGAGACAATCTGTGGAACATTTAGGCTATGTTATGGTTCACATAGAATAACTGTGCAATGTATCCACGATATGTCTGCAGGTGACTGGAACAATTCACATGCGGATTCAGATGCAATTTTATTCCTTTGTTTTTTTTCTACGCAATACATTTCTACGCATAATTCACAGCAGAATCCACAGCAAATGTATATTGTAGGGCATGCTGTGGATTCGAAGTTGTTCTAAAAAGTGTGCATTTATTATAAAACCCGTACGCTTAAATGGAAGATATTTCTCAGCGTGAACTTACACAGTAAAACTTCTGCAACATGTGAACACAGGAATAAGGCATAGGCTACTTGTGTTGTTGTTTTCCGTTATAGAGATCTGGCAGAGGATCTCAATGCTGGGGAAAAAAAACACGTTTCTGTTGAGTTCTCATGCATTCTGAATGGAAAGAGATCCGTTCCGGCAGCATTCCGTTTTGTGACCGAACACAAAACCGCTGCAAGCTAAAAAAAAACTGATCCGTCACTGAAAACAATGTATTGGTGACGGGTCCATTTTTTTTTTAGGAGCCTAAAAAACAGATCAGTCATCCATTGACTTTCAATGTATTTAGTGACGGATCCATTTTTTTTTCCATTTTGATTTCACACAACCGCATCCTAACAGAACAGATGCATCCTGACGTGCAACATTTAAGACTGATCCTCTGTCGGATCTCAATACCGGAATTAATAACGCAAGTGTGAAAATAGCCTTATCATATATCGCAATTTGGTCACACAAAATTTTGTGAAGAAAATTGCAGCTTTGTAAAATCTGCAGTAAAATTACGGATGTAGCGGGGTTAACACACATGCTTTATGAGACAAGTTATCTAAACTAAATGCAACTAAATGTGTTAAGCAATTGCTTTTCAATGGCTTTTTGTTTCATGATAACGCAATGAGTTAATAAATTTGAGTTAAGAGTGTGTGTGTTACCCCTGCTACATCTATACGACACAAAAACCCCAACGTGTGTGAATGTCCTTGTGTGAATATGGTTTATCATGGTGGACAATGGGAGTCGAACGTATGCCTGTTGTTATGATAGAGTTGCAGGTTATTAAACTTAAATGGATTTATTAATGTTCCTATTGTGTAAAGTTTTGATGACATCCATTCTAACCTTGGCTCACCTCTTGTTTAATGTACAGTACATTTGGATGCTGAAAATTATCAAGCCGAAAAGCAGAAACAATGGCTGAAGGCCAAACAATCAAACAAGATAGGGGCTGTCTGTGGGTGTGTAACGGTTATCTGCTGTGAAACACAAAGGAAACGCACTTTGTTGGTACAAGATGGAACATAGCGTTCATTTTGTATAACCTTCCATTACAATATAAGAAGCAAACTCTGTCAGGCAGAACAAACACACTGAATTTTAAAAAGGCTAATTTCCCTGGGTTGAGGGCAGCATTTCATGGCAGCTACTGTCACATAATAATACTGAGGATAAATGGGAGAGCTTTATATCCACATTGAGTAATTGCACAAAAAAATATATTCCTTTAGGCCTCTTTCACACGGGCGTTGCGGGAAAAGGTGCGAGTGCGTTGCGGGAACATGCGCAATTTTTCTGCGCGAGTGCAAAACATTGTAATGCGTTTTGCACTCACGTGAGAAAAATCACGCATGTTTGGTACCCAAACCCGAACTCTTCACAGAAGTTCGGGCTTGGGATCGGTGTTCTGTAGATTGTATTATTTCCCCTTATAACATAGTTATAAGGGAAAATAATAGCATTCTGAATACAGAATGCATAGTACAATAGCGCTGGAGGGGTTAAAAAATAAATAAAAATGATTTAACTCACCTTAATCCACTTGCTCGCGCAGCCCAGCTTCTCTTCTGTCTTCATCTTAGCTGTGTGCAGGAAAAGGACCTGTGGTGACGTCACTCCGGTCATCACATGGTCCGTCACAGGATCTTTTACCATGGTGATGGATCATGTGATGACTGGAGTGATGTCACCACAGGTCCTTTTCCTGCACACAGCTAAGATGAAGACAGAAGAGATGCCGGGCTGCGCGAGCAAGTGGATTAATGTGAGTTAAATTATTTTTAATTTTTTTTTAACCCCTCCAGCACTATTTTACTATGCATTCTGTATTCAGAATGCTATTATTTTCCCTTATAACCATATATAACGTCTCCTAGCAACCGTGCGTGAAAATCGCACCGCATCCGCACTTGCTTGCGGATGCTTGCGATTTTCACGCAACCCCATTCATTTCTATGGGGCATGCATTACGTGAAAAACGCACAAAGAGTGATGCGTGAAAATCACAGCTCGTGTGCACAGCCCCATAGAAATGAATGGGTCAGGATTCAGTGCGGGTGCAATGCCTTCACCTTACGCATCGCATCCGCGTGGAATACTCGCCCGTGTGAAAGGGGCCTAAGGTAACAAGTATAAACGGAAAAAATTAAACCCCCCATGGCTTACAGCTACTGTAAAAAGGGCAATAAAAAAGCAAAAAAGGCATTTAAAAAATACAAATCTGAGGGGTCAGCTGGAGCATTTGAAGATTACAAAGGGCTAAATAAAATCTGTAAAAAGGAGATAAAATTAGTAGAGGTGGGACGAATCCAATTTTTTTCAAATCCGAATCCGAATCTGTTCTCGAATATATCGAATCTTTCGAATCTCGAATCATACGAATCCTGTACATAATTATGTGAACGGTGTAAGAAACAAAGTCAGACCGCGTCAGTTTGTCTGAACCTCCACCTCCACCTCCCAGTCACGGTCGCACCCTATATGACCGCGATCGCTACGCCCCTGCTCCTATCACTACAGAACATACAGGGTAATACAGCGGCACATACCTCTTACATCTAGTGACGTCTCCTTTGATGTAGATGTTCTCTTTCCTCATCTTCTCCTTTCAGACCTTCAGACCAGACCACCATTTTTCAGCCATTTTTCGTCTCTGCAGTTTGACACTTTTCCATCATCCTCCCATCTTCTGGACAAATCATCCTAACACCCCCAATACTGTTCCGCTGTGCTCCCCAATACTATACTGCAGAAACAGATAATACCCCTGATAATACTAGTACCACACAGAGCCCCCCATATAAAATACCCCTTCTTTGTGGCCTTAGTAGATGCCCCCATAATGCCCCCCAATAATGTGCCAATAAGAAGTGGCCCCACAGTGCCACCCAATAATGTGCCAGTAAGTGTCCTCAGAGATGCCCCCCTAATAATGTGCCAGTATCAAATGCCTCTCTCCTCCCCCCATGTGCCAGTATCAAGTGCGGAGTGCCTCCCTCCTCCCCCCCATGTGCCGGTATCATAGTGCCATCTCCCACCCAATGTGCCAGTATCATAGTGCCACCCCCCCAATGTGCCAGTATTATAGTGCCATCTCCCCCCATAATGTGCCAGTATCATAGTGCCATCTCCCCCCCAATGTGCCAGTATTATAGTGCCATCTCCCCCCTATAACGTGCCAGTATCATAGTGCCATCTCCCCCCCCCCAATGTGCCAGTATCATAGTGCCATCTCCCCACCAATGTGCCAGTATTATAGTGCCATCTCCCCCCATAATGTGGCAGTATCATAGTGCCATCTCCCCCCATAATGTGCCAGTATCATAGTGCCATCTCCCCCCAATGTGCCAGTATCATAGTGCCATCTCCCCACCAATGTGCCAGTATTATAGTGCCATCTCCCCCCATAATGTGCCAGTATCATAGTGCCATCTCCCCCCATAATGTGCCAGTATCATAGTGCCATCTCCCCCCCAATGTGCCAGTATCATAGTGCCATCTCCCCCAATGTGCCAGTATCATAGTGCTATTTCCCCCCATAATGTGCCAGCATTATAGTGCCACCTCCCCCCATAATGTGCCAGTATCATAGTGCCATCTCCCCCCATAATGTGCCAGTATCATAGTGCCATCTCCCCCCAATGTGCCAGTATCATAGTTCCATCTCCCCATAATGTGCCAGTATTATAGTGTCACCTCCCCCCATAATGTGCCAGTATCATAGTGCCATCTCCCCCCATAATGGGCCAGTATCATAGTGCCATCTCCCCTCATAATGTGCCAGTATCATAGTGCCTCCCCCCCAATGTGCCAGTAGTATCAGTGCCATCTCCCCCAATAATGTGCCAGTGTCATAGTGCCTCCCCCCCAATGTGCCAGTAGTATCATAGTGTCACCTCCCCCCATAATGTGCCAGTATCATAGTGCCATCTCCCCCCATAATGTGCCAGTATCATAGTGCCATCTCCCCTCATAATGTGCCAGTATCATAGTGCCTCCCCCCCAATGTGCCAGTAGTATCAGTGCCATCTCCCCCAATAATGTGCCAGTGTCATAGTGCCTCCCCCCAATGTGCCAGTAGTATCAGTGCCTTCTCCCCCCATAATGTGCCAGTGTCATAGTGCCTCCCCCCATAATGTGCCAGTGTCATAGTGCCTCCCCCCAATGTGCCAGTAGTATCATAGTGCCATCTCCCCCCATAATGTGCCAGTATCATAGTGCCTCCCCCCCAATGTGCCAGTAGTATCAGTGCCATCTCCCCCCTTAATGTGCCAGTGTCATAGTGCCTCCCCCCAATGTGCCAGTAGTATCATAGTGCCATTTCCCCTCATAATGTGCCAGTATCATAGTGTCATCTCCCCCCATAATGTGCCAGTATCATAGTGCCTCCCCCCCTATGTGCCAGTAGTATCAGTGCCATCTCCCCCCATAATGTGCAAGTGTCATAGTGCCTCCCCCCCCAATGTGCCAGTAGTATCATAGTGCCATCTCCCTCCATAATGTGCCAGTATCATAGTGCCTCCCCCCAAATGTGCCAGTAGTATCATAGTGCCTCTCACCTCTCCCCCTCGCCAATGTGGCAGTAACAAATAAAAAAAAAAAAACACTTTTACTTACCTCCGCTGCGATGCAGGCCTCTTCTGGCCTGTGTCCCGCGCTGTACGGCTCAGGCGGCGCAATTACGTCATCGCGCCGCCTGCACCGGCCACTGATAGGCTGCTGGCACAAGGCCCGCAGCCTATCAGAGGAACAGGAAAAGGAAACGCCTCTCCCTCCCCTGTCGCAGCAGCGAAGCGCTCATCTTCTAGAGTGCCCTGCTGCCGCCACCACCAGTCTGGGCACCACCGGGATTCGTCGGATTCGTATCCGGTAAATTACGTCGGGATTCGATTCCACGAATCCCACAAATCCAGCAAGATTTGAGGGATTCGTGGATTCGACGAATCCCCCGTCCCATCTCTAAAAATTAGCAATAATACAAAACGAACAGCAGGTGGCAAAAGAGAGAAAAACAAATCCCCCCAAAAAAATGTAATATATAAATGCTAAAAAACCAAGGTCTGAGCAGCTAGGAACCCTAAATAATGATAAAGGGGGGTAGTCACTGAAGATAAGGAAAAAACAGAGTTACTAAATGGGTTTTTTAGCTCTGTATATACAAAAGAAGAGAAAGGAGCTGATATCTGTGGTGCTGGGGCTGTTAGTACATCCAGTAATATACTCAATTGGCTAACTCCAAGATAAGTTAAATTAGCTCCAAGATAAGATAAATAAGGTAAATATGAACAAGGCTCCGGGTCCAGATGGATTACACCCAAGAGAGCTTAAAGTGTAACTGCCATTTCACTACCAAAAATGAAATTCCTAACATATGTGATGCTGAAGGGAAGATATTCATGAAGCTGCATTTTTCAGCAAATTTTTCCTTTCTGATGTCTGTATTCAGCCCTTATCAACCATATTTCTCAGTGCCTCTATTTCTGCAAGATCCTAAGATGGCCTCTGCTGCTCTTCCTGTGATGATCTTTGCCCTTCCTTGAGGCCATCCTGTATTTCCCTCACTTCCCATAAGCTCACATGAACTAGCAGGACCAATCAGAACACAGAAAACTTCCCACAGTACCCAGAGCAGTGTGTAGCCTCACATACAGCTAACCAGAGACAAGCCCTGCAATTACATTAAATCAGTAAGCATTTCTTTTAACCTCTTAATAGCCAGCTGTCCCTTATTCTCTTCCAGACTGACAGGGGTGGGGGCTTCTTTAGCGGCTTATATCTCTGGTTTGTTACCAGCTAGACATTCTAAGCTTTCAGACAATACCAGAATGACATAAATCTATTCAGTACAGGGGAAGATATCAATGATATAAATCTGGATGCTGTGAATGAAGCTGAAAAAGCAGCATTTATCCTCGATTATTCCTGACTCTATTTTAAACAGTGAATTTTCCTCTGTTGCTTGGTCTAGAGCTGTCTATGGCCTGGACTGTCAGCTTTCAAACAAGACCAGTTGCATATTTCTAGCTGCTACCATTAAGAAGGTGTCACCATCTAAAGCAGCCCTCCCCCCTCCACTTTCTGCCTCAGCCCAGCTCCAGGCTGTCAGGGCTGAGCTCCTCCTCCCAGAACTCGTCCGTCTCTTGTTATAATACGGAGAAGATGAACTGCATAGGCAACGCTGTGAGATGAGAGCTGCTGAGTAGGAAAGTAGCATGCATTTGTAGGAGTTATTAGCAGGTAAAACTGAAAATGATCAAATTTTAAATCACAAAAGCACTTATACAGCAAGGTGTACTATACCATTAGGAAATGAAAAATGAAACGGCAGTTACACTTTAAAGAGCTCAGTTCAGTCATTGCTGTGCCCCTGTTTATGATTTTTAAAGATTCTCTAGGTACTGGTACAGTGCCAAGTAATTGGCACAAGGCAAATGTGGTTCCCATATTCAAAAGGATCTAGGTTCTTCACAGGTAATTATAGACCAGTTAGTTTAACTTCTGTTGTTTGAGAAATGCTTGAAGGACTCTTAAGGGACTATATACTGGAGTATGTAACTGTAAATAATATTATAAGTGATAACCAGCATGGGTTTTACCAAGGACAGAAGTTGTCAGATTAACCTGATTTGTTTTCATGAGGAGGTGAGTAGTAGCCTGAACAGAGGGGCGTCTGTGGATGTAGTGTTTCTGGATTTTGCAAAGGCTTTTGATACTGTCCCTCATAGACGTTTAATAGGTAAAGTAAGGTCTATAGGCTTGGAAAGTATAGTTTGTAATTGGATTGAAAACTGGCTGAAGGACCGTTTCCAGAGAGTTGTGGTCAATGATTCCTATTCAGAATGGTCATAGGTTATAAGTGTTGTATCCCAAGGTTCAGTGCTGGGCCCTCTATTATTTAAATTATTTATTAATGATATTGGGGACGGGATTATTAGCACCATTTCTATTTTTGCAGGAAGATGTCCATAAACTACAAGTTGACTTGAACACTCTGAGTGATTGGGCATCAACTTGGCAAATGAGGTTCAATGTGGATAAATGTAAAGTTATGCATTTTGGTAGTAATAATCTCTGTGCTCCATATGTCCTAGGTGATGTAACACTGGGAGAGTCACTGTTGGAGAAGGATTTGGGTGTCCTTGTAGATGGTAGATTTAATAACAGCATACAATGTCAATCAGCTGCTTCTAAGGCCACCAGGATATTGTCATGCATTAAACGAGGCATGGACTCGCGGGGCAGGGATGTAATATTACCACTTTTCAAAGCATTGGTGCGGCCTCATCTGGAATATGCAGTTCAGTTCTGGGCACCAGTACATAGAAAGGATGCTCTGGAGCTGGGAAAAAAGTACAGAGGAGAGCGACTAAACTGATAAGGGGCAGGGAGGGTCTTAGTTATGAAGAAAGATTAAAATAATAGAATTTATTTAGTCTTGAGAAGAGACGTCTAAGGGGGACATGATTAACCTATACAAATATATAAATGGGCCGTACAAAAAATACGGTGAAAAACTGTTTCATGTAAAATGCCCTCAAAAAACAAGGGGGCACTGCCTCCGACTGGGGAAGAAAAAGTTCAGTCTCCAGAAGCGTCAAAGCTTCTTTAATGTAAGAACTGTGAATCTATGGAATAGACTTCCTCAGGACGTGGTCACAGCAGGAACAGTGGACAGTTCTAAAAAGGGTTTAGATGGATTCTTAAAAGTAAACCACATTAATGCTTATGAAAATGTGTAGAAATCTGAGTCTCACTTCCTTCTGGGATTCGCATCCCGACCTATCCCTTGGTTGAACTTGATGGACTTTTGTCTTTTTTTCCACCGTATCAACTATGTAACTATGTACTATGCAATAGGTGGGCAGCATTAATGTGTGTGATTGTTATACTGTATAAAACAGCCGTGACCTGGATGATTTCTTTGAATTCAAGGATTAAAAAATAAATAAAATGACAGCAAATACAAGTAAAAGTTTATGGTGCAAGAAGTGCAGATCAAGTTACCAATCCACATACAATGAAATTTTATTGGATTAAGAAGAGCAAAGGTCCCTTTACATGGGCCGATTATCAGACCGATTACCAGAAATGAACGTTCGCCTGTGCAAAGGTGTCACTCGATCATCTGATGATCGGGCAAATGCTCCTTAATTGGGTGAAAGCATCACTGATCATCATTTCTGGTCAGTGATCGTACTGTTAAACTGGGATCTCCTTCCAAAAAAAACAATGATTCTCTATGGGGAAGCAGCAGTCACTTTTTCCCCTACACGGGAGATGATTGCAGTTAAACCATTAACCAACTTCTATCTAATGTTTAGGGCCACTTTAAGAGCTCATGCACATGAAAAATGCTATGTGGCAGCAGGTGCAGTTCTTATGGCTATGTACTATGGAGCCATAGGCATACCATTTCCAGCCATGTGGTGCCTAATTATAGCACCATATTACAGAGCTATTTTATATGAAATTGGAGGCATATGGAACTACTGTAGAGCCCATACATTTGCATGTAACACAACCTAGTGCATGAGGACTAAATAGACTTCTGTCACGGGTGTATGTGAGCAACGATAGTAATTCACAGTACAGAGCAACTGACTGGACCCAGAACTAGGGAGGATAAAGGGTGACCCCTGTCCGACCCTCAACGCTTTCCCTATTCTGCTAAAGCACATGCCCGGATCCAAAAGGCGGAACGAGGCATGCCCACGTGCCTAAGACTAATGACCACTGTAACCCCTACAATAGTGGAAGGGGCACGGCCACCAGTGCCCTACTCAGTATATGGAGGGAACCGTGGCCACCTCAGATCCAGTCAGAAAACAAACAGGAATACAACAATGTCTGCAGACTTAGCTGAAGGTGTTGTAGCCGCAGAGAAGACGGATCCAAGGACAGGTTGGCAAAATCCGGAGTGCTAGCTGCAGCAGAACACAGGTCCAGTGGACTGATAGCTACAAGTGAAGAAACCAAAGCAAGAGCCACAACTGAAGTGAGAACTATAATCCACATCCTATCATAGGAGGAGGGGTGATATAAAGAGAGGGAAATCAAACACATGAAGGACAGCTGTGGTGAAAGAAACCAGAAGTAAACAGAGTAGTGAGAACGCCTCCCAGCTCTAGTAGTGACATCATCACAGGGGTGGAGAAACAGAGCTGTGAGAACGTCCCAAAGCTCTGGTAGTGACAACTTCATAGTGCCTCACATCACAGGTTTAATTATTAGGAACACCTGTTCTATTTCTCATGCAATTATCTAGTCAACCAATCACATGGCAGTTGCTTCAATGCATTTAGGGGTGTGGTCCTGGTCAAGACAATCTCCTGAACTCCAAACTGAATGTCAGAATGGGAAAGAAAGGTGATTTAAGCAATTTTGAGCGTGGCATGGTTGTTGGTGCCAGACGGGCCGGTCTGAGTATTTCACAATCTGCTCAGTTACTGGGATTTTCACGCACAACCATTTCTAGGGTTTACAAAGAATGGTGTGAAAAGGGAAAAACATCCAGTATGCGGCAGTCCTGTGGGCAAAAATGCCTTGTGGATGCTAGAGGTCAGAGGAGAATGGGCCGACTGATTCAAGCTGATAGAAGAGCAACGTTGACTGAAATAACCACTCGTTACAACTGAGGTATGCAGCAAAGCATTTGTGAAGCCACAACACGCACAACCTTGAGGCGGATGGGCTACAACAACAGAAGACCCCACTGGGTACCACTCATCTCCACTACAAATAGGAAAAAGAGGCTACAATTTGAACGAGCTCACCAAAATTGGACTGTTGAAGACTGGAAAAATGTTGCCTGGTCTGATGAGTCTCGATTTCTGTTGAGACATTCAAATGGTAGAGTCCGAATTTTGCGTAAACAGAATGAGAAAATGTATCCATCCTCTGATGGCTACTTCCAGCAGCATAATGCACCATGTCACAAAGCTCGAATCATTTCAAATTGGTTTCTTGAACATGACAATGAGTTCACTGTACCAAAATGGCCCCCACAGTCACCAGATCTCAACCCAATAGAGCATCTTTGGGATGTGGTGGAACGGGAGCTTCGTGCCCTGGATGTGCATCCCTCTAATCTCCATCAACTGCAAGATGCTGTCCTATCAATATGGGCCAACATTTCTAAAGAATGCTATCAGCACCTTGTTGAATCAATGCCACGTAGAATTAAGGCAGTTCTGAAGGCAAAAGGGGGTCCAACACCGTATTAGTATGGTGTTCCTAATAATTCTTTAGGTGAGTGTAGATGCATAACAATAATTTATTGATCTAGTGGAGTTAATAGACTGCACAACTCTCTGTAATCAGGTGGATGCACATTCTAGGGGCCACAAACCGCCATAAGTCATTTTACCATGTAATGAGAGCTATGCAGCATTTAGGACCTCATTCTTCCATTCAGCCGAACCAATGATCAGGAGATGTTTCCATGCATGATGTAGGGTGGTAGTAACCTGAAATACTGAATTTCCATACATTAAATACAGGTGTTTCTCTAATCTGAATTACAGCAATAAATTAACTGGATGCAGACCTGCTAAGGAAGCGCTGCTCTGTATTTTGGATCCAGAATTTATTTAGTATCTTGTAAAGCTTAAAATTTGACATCAAAATGTAAGAAAATGTGGCATCCTGCCTTTCAATCCAATTCTTGCCATTGGAGCACAAAGGGGTTAGTTGTTCCTTAAGGTGCCTATACATCATCAATAGCTGTCAGCCGACTCCTCATTCAGATGACAGCCATCTCTCCCACCTCAGGATAGGCCATCAATATCAGATCGGTAAAGGTCTGACTCTCGGAGCTACCTCCGGTCAGCTGTTTGAAGAGCCTGTGGCTCTCTGGTGAGTGCTGAAACCCCCTCACAGCATACCAAGCACAGTGCTTTCCATACACATGTCCTTTAGATTCTGAATGAAACCCTGGCATAAGCACTCTTACTACCTCTAACTGATGGGGCTCATGGAGAGAGTGCCTCTCGAAATGTGAGGAGGGTTTCACTGATGAGGTACCCCCTGGTTGATGAGGTCAACTGGTAATGCAATTTTGACAAAAGTCTTTGCACGTAGAACAGGCCTTTCAATGATTGCACCAATCTCTGTTTTAGCAACATTTTTTGTGTGCAAATTTTACTTTTCTATAGGATTGAGCAGGGGCGTCGCTAGGTTAAAACATTCGGGGCCTGGGCCCCGGATGTTTTGTCCCATGCCCCGCCTGCCTGCTAGATACAATTGTATTGCCGTACACAGAACAGCAATACAATTGAATCTAATACACTGGGAAGAGCTGAAGGACCTGTGATGACATCACAGGTCATGTGATCAGCAAAACAGGCTGTGATAGGATGACCTGGATGATGTCACCATCATGTGACCAGTGCAGGATTGGACCGGAGTGAAGAGGAGAAGGAGCCTAATGGTGATGTCTGTACATGAGGAGAGGTAAGTGAAGGGAGAGGCAGAGCAATGCTGGGAGTTGTAGTTATTTAACTGGGATGTATGTTAGGGCTGAAGGGAGGGATGTTATTGACATGGAACTGTGTGCTTGAGGTGGCTGGGGGAGGGAGTGATGTTATTTACATGGGACTGTATGTTGAAAGTGGATGGTGGGGGGGAATAATGTTTATGTACATGGGACTTCATGTTTAGGCTACGTTCACACTTGCGTTTGGGGATCCGCTTGTGAGATCCGTTTCAAGGCTCTCACAAGCAGACCCAAATGCATCAGTTTAACCCCAATGCATTCTAAATGGATGCGGATCCATTCAGAATGCATTCGTTCGGCTCCGTACGGCCCTCCGTTCCGTTTTGGAGGCGGACCCCAAAATGCTGCAAGCAGCGTTTTTATGTCCACATGGCCTTGCGGAGCCAAACGGATCCGTCCTGACTTAAAATGTAAGTCAATGGGGACGGATCCCTTTGATCCCATTGACACAAAATGGTGCAATTGTAAACGGATCCGTCCCCCATTGACTTTCAATGTAAGTCAGGACGGATCCGTATTGGGACTTAGAAATTCTAATCTAATACAAAAACGAATCGGTCCTGAACGGATGCATTCGTTTGTATTATCGGTGCGGATCCGTCCTGTACAAGTACAGGACAGATCTGCACGAACGCAAGTGTGAAAGTAGCCTTAGGGGGTGATGTTTACATGGGATTGTGCGTTGGAGGCGGCTGGGGAGGAGGTGTTATGTTATTTACATGGGACTGTATGGTGGAGGGAGGATTATAACTGCAGGGGGCACTGCAGATCCAGGGGACATTATAGGTCTTATTACTACTGGGGGCTCTATAGGAGGGTCTTATAGATCTGCCTTATTTCTACTAAGCGCACTATGGGGGCCTTATTACTACTGAGGAGTCTGTAGGGAGCTTTATTACCACTGGGGGAACAATAGTGGGCCTTATTTCTACTGGGGACTCTGTGAGGGTATTATTAATATGGGAGGGCTCTTCTAATAATGGGGGCATTGTTGAGGAGCATTATCACGGTTGGGGCAGTGTTACTCTAATGAGGGCATTCTAGAAGGGAATTACTATTGGTGGGACTATGAGGAGAACTATTACTATGGGGGGCAGTAATGTTTCTTCAGGATAGTATTTGGGGGTATTGGGGGGGGGCAGGGGCGGAACTAAAGGCTCATGGGCCCCTGTGCAAGAGTTCAGCTTTGTGTGTCTTCTTATGCAGCACAAGTGTCTTTGGGCCCTTTCAGGCTCCTGGGCCCGGTAGCGACTGCTACCTCTGCACCCCCTATAGCTACACCCCTTGGGGGGGGGGGGGGGGGGCACAGCAAGCAGCAGGATATAACACTGTGGGGACTCCAGTTGGGGGATAATGATAGAATGTGAATGATAGAATGTAAGGAAGCTAAGATATCTGTGTGTCACACTCTGCAGATACCTGGATGTTCTACAACCAGTGGTGAGGTCCAGGTATCATCATTTTCTGTAGAAAGCACCCTGTCTGTCCACTAATAAAGGATCTGCTGAGCTGGGCTTTCTTACATGTTTTATTGACTGTGATTACCTGGTTAAATGTTTTTACGTTGTACACAAATAATGATCTTTTATGTTAGGCTAGTAAACCAGTGACTATTGAGGTCAAGTCGCTGCAAAAAAAAAAGAAAGAAAAACTGTGAACGGGATCTCAGTGGAAGTCCCAATGGTCGGACCCCCACCGATCAGTTAGTTATCCTGTGGATAGGGAATAACTTCAAAACTTGGCACAACCCCTTTAACAACAGAAAACTATTGTAAATTATACCTTATATCTACTCCACTCATAGATGGCGATTAGTTCTGGCACATGGATGGCCCAAGGTGCGCTGCAGTTATTAAAGGAGTTGTCCGGGTTCAGAGCTGAACCCGGACATACACTTATTTTCACCCAGGCAGCCCCCCCGAGGCTAGCATCGGAGCATCGCATGCTCCGATGCGCTCCCTTGCCCTGCGCTAAATCGCGCAGGGCACAGGCTCTTTTGTTTATCATAACACACTGCCGGGCGGAAGCTTCCGCCCGGCAGTGTGTTCAGTGATGTCACCGGATCTGATGGGCGGGCTTTAGCGCTGCCCTAGCCGTTTTACTAGCTAGGCGCTAAATACCGCCCATCAGTGCCGGTAACGTCACCGGGCTTCCTGGCAGCCCCATGGAGAGCCCGGTACGTCACCGGATCTCCAAAAAATGCCTTTGCCCTGCGCGATTTAGCGCAGGGCAAAGGAGAGCATCGGAGCATGAACTGCTCCGATGCTCAAGTCAAGGGTGCTGCCTGGGTGAAAATCGAGGAATGTCCGGGTTCAGAGCTGAACCCGGACAACCCCTTTAAGGCGTGCATATGCAGTGACCCACTGGTGCACCGCTAAACGGTTAAAAGGTTTGTGCAGTGATTTATATTAAAGACCTATCCTCAGGATAGGTCATCAACATCTGATCAGCGGGGTCCAACACCCAGCATCCCCACCGATCAGCTGTTTGAAGAAGAGGTGGCGCTCCATGCAAGTGCTGCTTCCTTTTCATTACACTGCACTTTGTCTCGAAAGTGCAGTGTAATGATGAGTACTCACTTGAATGGAGCAAGTACTTGTACTACACTATGCCACCGCGTAGTGTAATGAAAAGAAAGCAGTGCTTGCATGGAGCTTCTTCTTCTCTACAAACAGCTGATCGTCAGGGTTCCGGGTGTCGGATCCCTGACGATCAGATACTGATGACCTATCCTGAGGATAAATCATCAACAATAAATCGCTGCACAACCTCTTTAATGTTATGGTTCACTACTTTAAACTGTTTATTGTAATGCTAACTGTAGTCTATGCACTCTGTAATCCAGAAAGGCTATGTATAGGGGAGCAAACGGTTAATTTGGCAGTCTTGGTTACAATTGCTGGGTGGTGCACTGGCCCTGCCACCTCTGATGTGTTGTGGCTGGTTTACAAACCAGTCTAAGCTAGCCTGTGAGGCCGGCTGCAGCCTATGAGTCTAGCAGAAGCCGTTGAGTGCAGCAGAAGCCTGTAAGTTGTGTGCAGCTGCCAGAAAAGGTTACTGTGCCAAGAGACAAACTCTTAGGCAGAGAAGAATTAAATTATTTCTGAAGATTTGGGATCGGGTGAATGCATGGGCTAGGGACGATGAAGATAATTGGACTTTACTGCATGTCGTTAGGGTAAATTGCTTCTGGCGACTACCATACTTCTGAGATGGACTGGTCAGCTGATTTAGTACTGCAACCCGCAGTTGGGCATTGCAGAGAAATATTGAGGGTGATTGCATGCCTTTGGTTAAATTGGGGAGATTGCTAGTACCTATAGAAAGAGACTCAGGGAGGAACATTATTTCAGCCACTTATGTACAACCTTCTGTTTTATGAAATACTTGGGAGCCGTGCATACTGCTTGTATTTGTACTGCAACTCCATCATCTATTCAGTAAAGAGACTTTATTTATTATAACCATGATGACCTGGTCATTGCTTTCACCATCCACCGGCCCTGCACCAGTCCTTCTGCCTTGCAGTCCGCTACCTATCCAACACTAAGGGCACCCCGGTCACCACCTGGCAGGAGACCCCAAATCCATGGTGTGCTCCAAGGGGAAGAAGGGTTGCGCCCCTACCGCCACTGCACCCACGGCCCAAGGAGCACTAGACCAGAGATCAGCCACAACTCCTATCCTCCGCTCCATAAATCACCATCCCTCCCAATGTTCCTTTATGTATTTAACAAAAATAAATTGCCTTGTGCAAGATTTTGGGGCGTAGAACACATCGAAAAGATAAGAGATCCAAATGGATGCAATTGACTGACATGGGAATGTCAAGGTTTTTGTTTTTTCATAATGACGCATACTACACTATATTGTGGAGACATTAACAAAAAACTTTTTTCTGAGTTTTTCTCTAAAACTAATGGAGCAGAATAGCATATAGACAAACACCGGTGTGAATATCACTTTAGAAAGTGTTGTTACCTTTTCCATGCTCTTGGGTATGGCACAAATCCAGTGTCTGGAAGTAACAGTATTGTATTCCAAGGAAACGGAGAAAAACAGCTCTGCCTGATAATGTAATTACATTACTGAGGTGTACAATAGTCAGTCAGGAAGATAGTGTTAGTCATTCAGTAAAGGTTACAGGAGGCTTCTACAAGCAAATATATTAATGGCATGTGAAGGTTGAGCAATCCTTTAAAGGAAATATCGACAACTAATTACTCAGAAGATAATCGCTTTAGAAATATAGATAATAGCAATATGACTGTTATACTCTGGGAAATGTGTTTCGTGAATCATTTTACGGGCAATCTTCCATTGTAAGGAATTGACAGCGCATTAGGTTTGCTAGCATAGCTTATTTTTATGTGTTGGTTTTACATGCATTGACGCACATGATTCACGAGAGAACTACAAATAAGGGCTTGTTCACATCTGCGCTCGCCTTTCCCTTCTTCTCCTGCGTTATAGGAACAGAAGAACGGAAAGGCGAGCGCAGATGTGAACTTAGCCTAAGTGATTTTTACCACAGTCGGTGGTGTAGTGTTCACTTACCAGTGCCCTGGGATCTTCTTCGTTCCTTTCCCATCCTGGGAACACGGTAGCCTCCTTGGTTTTCTTCCTGATACAACACCACTGTCACTTTGAGAGAGCAAAAGCTAATGTGAATAACAGACAGATGGTAGATGTTAGACAGTTACATTCAGTCACTTAAAAAAAAAATCTTAGATGGATCTAATGTAAGCAGTCAGAAATGTTATTTCTAACCTGTTAGGTCTGTAGGTTGTGCCTACCACCCTCTTGCTGTCCCTTACGGCCCGGACGCTGCACCACTTCACAGTTCAGCTTTTAGTTCAAGTCCGTGTTTACGTTCTCCCAGTCTCTCTGCCCTGTCCTTGCTTCAGTCTTGGTTTTCTGTTCTGTACAAGTAACTTTTAAGTAGTCATCTCATTATCATCACATACAGGATTACAATGACAGATATCACCATTGTATAGATAACACAGGATCCAGCATTCATAATACGTGATATTACAGTTTATCTGCTCACTCCTAACTCCTAAGGTCACAAAGCATGCCTAAAAAGCTCTCCCATAGAAGCTAATGAGGTCCGCTCCTGTGCTATGTGTCTTGTGGCCCATGTAGCTGCTCTCAAAGGACATGAAGTCTTGACATTTTTTAAGCCTATGGTAGTGCAAAAACTGCATGATTTTATAGATAGATGGGAGTATATAGGGATATGGAAGTTTAAAAAAAAATCACCAATAATTAAAAAAAACGGCGGCTCGGATGCGGACCCAAACAACGGCCGTGTGCATGAGGCCTTAAAGGGGTTATGCAGTAAATTCTACTGATGACCTATCCTCAGGATAGGTCATCAATATCAGATTGACGGGGTTCCGCCACCTGGGACCCCCGCCGATCAGCTGTTAGCAGAAGCCAGGGGTCGTCACCGTACATTGGTCACATGGCCTAGTTGCAGCTGCAATAGCAAGCACAGCCAATATACCATGTTCGGCACTGTGCATGGTGAGCTGCCGGGAACCTGCTGCGCTCACCAGAGCTCCGGTGAGTGCACCAGCTCCCTGGAATAGCGGATCGGCGTGATGTGTAGTGTTTCGTCAACTTGTACCCCCACCGATGTGATAATGATGACCTATCCTGAAGATCGGTCATCATTATCATTTCCTGGATAACCACTGTGAAGAGATTTCTAAACATTTACAGAGCCTCCAGTTTAAGTCAAACTTCAGTTTGCTGGAAGTTGAGGAAGATGCCGCTTTTCCCTAGTTCAATATATTCTCTTGCACCACTGATTTATGCAGTGTTATGCTGGAAGCCAGGAAAAGACTGAGAAAGACTTCACTCAGGGATTCAGAAGCACCAGAAGTTTATAATTTTTGCAGCTATGCATTAAAATCCCAGTGGTTTTACTTGAAATCATATGAAAAAAAACACACATAACACATCACGATAAAGGCTCATTCACACGACCGTGGTTTGATTCCGCATCCGTTGCTCCATTCCGTGCCCCCCGCAAAAATGATAAATCATGTCCTACTCTTGTCCGTTTTACGGACAAGAATAGGCATTTCTATAATGGGCCGTCTGTTCCGTTCCGCAAATTGCAGAAGACACACGGGCGGCTTGGCAATTTGCGGACCGCAAAACACGGCACGGTCGTGGGAATGAGCCCTAAGGCAAAGGATGCTAAAACACTGATCAGATGTTGATAAATGGACAAACTCAGCTTTTATATGTTAAATATATACCTTTGTAGACGTTTCTATCGCTTCAATGCAACTAAAATGAAAAGAAAGCAAATTTGCAACTTTATAGCACATTTCCTAGGATTTTGTGTCTATAGCTACTATGCAGACCTATGTGTCTCCATAGTAACAGACTACAAACAAGCTCCAGGTAGTCTGATACTGTAGCCATTCTCCCTTTTATTTGTTAAAGAGGACCTTTCACCGCTCCTGACCTGCCTGTTTTAATAGCTTCATGCATTCCCCATGTAATAACAATTATGGAACATCTATTCTTATGGCTCTATGTTGTGACATTCCTCTATTATTTCTACTAGAAGTTATGACTGAATTGCTAGCAGTCTGTAGTAAGGGTACAGAGGGGAGGTAACCAGTTGGGGGGGTGTACCTGCACAGTGTGACAATAGCATTGATTGGATAGATTTAGACTGTGCAGGGACACACCGCTAACTAGTTACCACCCCTCTGTACCCTTACTGCAGACTGCTAGTAATTCAGTCATAACTTCTAGTAGAAATAATAGAGGAATGGCACAACACAGAGCCATAAGAACAGATGCTCCAGAATTGTTATCACATGGGGAATGCATAAAGCTAATAAAACAGACATGTCAGGAGTGGTGATAGGTCCTCTTTAAGTTACAGTAAATGGCTTAGGTTACTAAGAAGTAGACAGCAGATGGAAGGGACTATGACTGCAGGATCAGGCTATAGGGTTTTCGTTGTAGATCTGCACATGAGCTGTAGACCCAAAACCAATGGATGTTTTTAACTCAGAGTATCTGCATAGTGGCTTCATTTTAGATGGAGTCGTTAGCTGGTCATATGCAAACTGACTCAAAACGAATGCAGATATCGCATCAAATACATTGTTTTAGCTGCTCTTGTTATAGCTATGTTCTCTTTCCGAAATTTTAGAATGCACTCATGTCAAGAAGGGTGAGCACAGTCTCTGAAACCTCTACCATTTCAGTGGGAGACGATGATAATGATGAAGACAGATCTGGTGATGAAGCCCCAGTGCACAAGACTGAAGAGAAGAAGGTAATGTATTGAGCATGTTATTGATGCGCCTCTTTATCTTACTTGGCCATTTGATGATATACGGTACGGCTTCACATACAGTTAGTCTGTGAATTAAGGCTTCAAATACCTTCAGTCACTCTCTTCAGCTAGCCTTCTGCTTTGGGCTAAATTAACATTGATTATGTTTTCCCTGAAGTTTGCCTTTGTTCTGTACATAGCATAGTGCTTGTGATTAAATTTTAAATAGCCCTGTGCACGTTACAATACAAGCAAGCGTCAACACCAAGAGGGGAGATATGATCTGAATAAATCTTTAAATTCATCTGTATCTGTACTGTTTGCTGTTAAATGGAATTTCTGTTTTTATTCAAAACAAGCTCATAGGGAATGATTAATCAAAGACTTTGAACTGAAAAAACTAGCATAAAACAGCAGCAACAGATGTATTGCTTTTTTGTGATCTTTGTTTTGTTTTTTGTTTTTTTTGTGCCACGAAATTAGTTCTGTTGTCAAAATTGACACACTCTTCTCCCGCCTCTCTGATTCAGCATATTTCACAGCACTTTCGAAGATGGTGGATGAGCAGTAGGGACAGATTAAGTGTATCATAGGCCCCCTCCCTCCATTACCCCCCCCCTAACATCCCCACCATCCCCTGTTCATGTTCTGCCCCATATATATTTTTTGTATATATTAAAGAAAACTGTGCCACATTTACAGTATAACACCCCCATCCCCTAAGAGTGCATGGTATACAACACTCCACAGTACACGTTATGCAAACCCATAGTCCACAGTATATAACACCTACAGTCAGTAGTATATAACAACCCACAGTATATAGTATAACCCCAAAATATACTGTGTATAGCCTCTCATAGTGCATAGTATACAGCACCCCATGGTATGCAGTATATAGTTAAAAAAAAACTCCACTGGATATGTTCTGCCTCTAGCAGAGGGAGATTCATTTCAGTTCACATCTATTTCATTTCTAATTCATTCTGCTGCAATTTCTGTATTCCTGTAGTTATTAGTTAGGTAACAGCACCATCTAGTAAGGTAACAGCACCTTATTTTCTTGTTAATAAAGATTCTTGCTTTGTGGGAGGTGCTCGGCAATTGTGGTTAGTGCAAGGCATTCTGGGAAGAAGAAGCCCCAGTCTTTAGTCTACATACAGACTACAATACATCAGCAGAGCTGTTCCATGTAGTTCTCCTTCTTAAACTCCACCATCTTTGTGCAAGTATATCTGGGGGGTGAGATCTACCTTGTTTCAGGGACATTATGTTATGCAGAGCTGTTTTTATATATGTATAGAGATGGCCTTGCGGTTTCCCCGGCGGTCGTTTTGCTGCAAACTTTGCGTTAGCGATTCGCCGAACATGCGAACATATGGTGATGTCCGCTGGTGCCCTATTCTTTTGCATTGCGCCGAACTTTAACCCATGACACATCCATCAGGTGGGACAGGACAGCCAATTGAGATGTTTCAGCACATGGACACCGCCCCACACTATCACAGAACCCAATCTGGCAATCATTTTACATTCTGTGTTTTGCCAGTGTAGGGAGAGGTTGCTTTGTGGAGCAGGGACAGGCTGTTTTGGACACCAAACGCTAGCTAATAGGGCCACAAAAGTCCTTTTAAGGACTGGTATAGGTGTGCTATCGATAGGTGTGATATACTGAGGGGTGTGATATAATTATAATATACTTTCTAACATAGAAAGTATATTATAGTGCATTTGTATTGTGCAGCAGTGGTGTGCGGTTCTGCTGCGATACCGTAGTGTGACACAGCGAGGGGTTTTGTCTCGGAAGGCAGGTATTTTCCTCCCAACATGTGCAGCTGGGCTGGTTTCCAGCCAGGTGAGGTCTAGTACTGAACCGGAGTTTAAGTGCCGGTCTGGGTTTTGGCAGCTCCTGGCTGTCCTTAAATAAGCAGCTGGGCTCAGCAGCAGAGTCTCTGTGTTGGGATCTGAGGTTTTGTGCCAGACTGGAGGGCTGAGACCCATGTGCAGGGGGAACAGGCCCCCTAAAGCCTGCTGTGGACTACTGGAGGCAGATCTGCCAATAAGGTGACTTGTGCAATATGAACTTTACATTGTGTGTGAATTAACACCAAAGACTGCAAAGTGACATGTTGTTGTGTGCAAATTGAACTTTACATTTGTGTGTGAATTAACACTAAAGACTGCAAAGTGATGTGTTTTGTGCAACTGCCGCAAGTGTGAATAAACACTGAAGTTTGAGTTAAGAACTTGTATTTTGCCTCTGTACTGTGTCTGCTTACCCTATCTACCAGAGAGAAACCCCACAGCAGCTATACAGAGGGACAAACGCTATTGGAACAACTAATTGCAACGGGTGTGATATACCTGTTGCCCCAAAAAAAACTGATTGAGGGGTGTGATATACCTATAATATACTTTCTAACATAGAAAGTATATAGTGCATTTGTATTGTGCAGCAGTCATGTGCGGTTCTGCTGCGATACCGCAGCTACAGTATATAGAGGGACAAGCGCTATTGAAACAACTAATTGCAACGGGTGTGATATACCTGTTGTCCCCAAAAAAACGGATTGAGAAGTGTGATATACCTTCCACAAAATACTGATTGAGGGCTGCGATACATATACCTATAAGCAGGGTGGTGTGGTATAACTGTTGTGGCAAAAAAATAATTGAGGGGTGTGATATACCTGCTTCCACAAAATACTGATCAGGGGGATTGATATACCTGCTTCCACCAAATATTGATTGAGGCCTGCAAGATACCTGCTTCCACAAAATACTTATTGAGGGCCGCGATATACCTGCTTCCACAAAATACTGATTAAGGGGATTTATATACCTGTTTCCACCTATTACTGATTGAGGTCTACGAGATACCTGATCCACAAAATAGTGATTAAGAGGTTTGATATACCTGTTTCCACCAAATATTGATTGAGGCCTGCGATATACCTGCTTCCACAAAATACTGATTAAGGGGATTGATAAATCTGCTTCCACAAAATATTTATTGAGGCTTGCGAGATACCTGCTTCCACAAAATACTGATTTAGGGGATTGATATACCTGTTTCCACCAAATATTGATTGAGTTCTGTATTATAACTGCTTCCACAAAATACTGATTAAGGGGTTCGATATACTTGTTTCCACCAAATATTGATTGAAGCCTGCGATATACCTGCTCCCACAAAATACTGATTAAGGGGATTGATATACCTGCTTCCACAAAATACTGATTGAGGCCTGCGAGATACCTGCTTCCACAAAATACTGATTATGTGAATTGATATACCTGCTTCCACAAAATATTGATTAAGGGGATTGATATACCTGCTTCCACAAAATACTGATTGAGGTCTGTGATATACCTGCTTCCACAAATACTGCTCTTCTTTAGGTACTTAGGCACAGGGTCATTTTGAAAATGATAGGCAGAGGAAGAGGCAGGCCATTCCGCAGGGGTGGTAGGGGTTGGGCAGGTGCACCAGGCCAGAGCCTAAGTGGGACGTTGGAAAAGGCGCGTGCGATTACTACAAAGGACGCACCATAGTTGGTTGAGTGGCTCATTCAGCCTTCGCTTCTGCACCTTCCTCACTCTCCCCCAAATACACCACCACCACCATAGCCCCTCTACTCGAGTCAGATGAATTATTTTCCAATCCATTACCAGACCTTACCGGTGTGCAGCCATTCTTGACATCAGATGAGGAAGAGGAGGTAGCAACGGCCGCCACCCAGCGGTCTGACGACAGTACCCAGATCAGGCCAAGGAGGGAGGTCCCCGCTGTTGCTGCCTACTCCGAAATCTCAAATGTCAATGGTGGTGAAGGTGACGATGATGATGTGTCAATGAACGTCACGTGGGTGCCCACAAGAGAGGAAGAGGAGGGGAGTTCAGAGGGAGAGACGGAGCAGCAGAGAGTGAGGATAAGGAGGAGAAGCAGGCAGAGCTCGCAGGGCACAGGAGGGAAAAAGCAGAATGCAAATGTATCTGGAGCGAGCAATCCACCATGCACACTTCACGGAGCCATGTCACTTCTGGCGCTCCCAGGACGCCAGCACATGGCTCCGCAGTGTATGCTTGTTTTAACGTGTCAGCTGCTGACAATAGTGTTGCCATCTGCAGCCTGTGCTGTCAAGGCATAAGTCACGTTAAGCCCAGCACTCACCTATGGACGAACGCCTTAAAGGGCTTCTGTCACCCCCAAAACACTTTTTTCATTTTTGGGCTTGTTAAAATCCTTATTGAACGACTATTCCCTATATAGGGCTCTTACCTTGGTCTGTGGCTTCGTTTTATAAAAAATTTATCTTTTAAAATATGCAAATGACTTCACTACCAGCAAGTAGGGCGTCGCATCCTCTTTTTTAAAAAAAACTCCCCCTCCTGTTGATTGACAGGGCCAGCGAGCGCTTTCCTCCTCCGGCTGGCCCTGTCAGCATTTCAAATCCCGCGCCTGTCTTCATTCGGCGCAGGCGCTCTGAGAGAAGGACACTTTCCTCCTCAGCACTCCCTCAGTGCGCCTGCGCCGATGACATCACCGAAAGAGAAGATGTCATCGGCGCAGGCGCACTGAGGGAGTGCTGAGGAGGCGAGCGTCCTTCTCTCAGAGCGCCTGCGCCGAATGAAGACAGGCGCAGGATTTGAAATGCTGATAGGGCCAGCAGGAGGAGGGGGCGTTTTTTTAAAAGGAGGATGCGGCGGCTGCCAGCAAGTAGACGCCCTACTTGCTGGTAGTGAAGTCATTTGCATATTTTAAAAGATCGATTTTTAATGAAACGAAGCCACAGACCAAGGTAAGAGCCCTATATAGGGAATAGTATAAGGATTTTAACAAGCCCAAAAATGAAAAATGTGTTTTGGGGGTGACAGAAGCCCTTTAAGGAGTCACCTGGCCTCACATCACCGAGCCCAGTGGGAGCAACGCTGTCAGAACCCAGAAACCACACTCCGGCGCTCCACGTCCTGCCTATTCTCCTTCTCCTCTCTCCTCCCATTTGTTCTCCACTCCACCTTCCACCGTGCCATCATCGCATTCATCTGGCAGAAGGCAGGCTTCCATGGCTCAAATGTTCGAGCGTAAAAAGTTGATGACGCCGGATAACCCTGTTGCCCAATGGCTGACCGCTGGCTTGTCAGAACTGCTAGCCCGCCAACTATTGCCATATAAACTGGTGGACTCAGAGGCCTTTAGAAAATTTGTGGCCATTGGCACACCGCAATGCAAGGTCCCCGAAGGGAAATATTTCTCCCAGAAGGGCATCCTAGAGCTATATGGCCATGTTCATGGCAAGTGAATATATCTCTGGCACACAGTGTCGGTGCCAAGATACATCTGACCACAGACACGTGGTCTAGCAAACACGGGCATGGAAGGTACATAACTTTTACTGCTCACTGGGTGAACCTTCTGACGGCCATCAAGCATGTAACCCGTGGCTCCCGTGTGGATTTGGTGTTACAGCCACGGATGGCATGCAGGCCTGCCTCTTCTTCTCCTCTTCCTACTCCATCCTCCGTCTCCTTCTCAGCTGACTCCTCTTTCACTGCTACCGCCTCTTCCACTGCGCCCCCCAAAACCTTTTCGACATGTCTGGTGAGACGTTGCCATGCTGTGCTGTGACTGTTGTGCCTGGAAGCCAAGAGCCACACCGGTCCTCCACTGCTTTCAGTGGCTAACCCCGCTCAATTTGACAGTTGGTAAAGTGGTGTGCGACAACGGTGCCAATCTGTTGAGCACGCAGAAACAGGGCAAAATGACCCACGTGCCGTGCATGGCACACGTCCCGAACTTAGTCGTGCAGCGATTCGTTGCCAAATACCCTGGGTTCCAGGACATCTTGCGACAGGCCAGGAAGATCTCTGGCAATTTTAGAATATCTTACACGGCCATGGCTCGCCTTGTTGACATTCAGCGGCGACACCACCTGCCCGTCAGACGTCTGATTTGTGACAGCCCGACGCGCTGGAACTCCACCTTGTATATGCTTGATAGGCAAAGGGTCCCGCTGCGAACGGACGGTTCGTGAACATTTGATCGCGAATGCGAAACATTTGCGAAACTCCCGGCCGATGTTCATCCATCACTATATGTGTAAAAGTGTCACTCAGCGAGTTATTTCTATTAGCTAGACATGCAGTTCTATGTATAGGCAGCCTTTTTGGACATCTGCTTTCTCTGTCAATGTATTACTGTACATGCTATTCTATATGTTTTACTTACACAAGCCATTTGTATTCTTGTAGTTTTACCAATTCACAATCCTGTTCGCCAATAAACAAGTTAGACTACAGAAAACAGTCCTCTTATTTGGAAGACAGGAATGTTTTATATTGAATGTCAGACTGCACACTGTGTGAACGTGTATGAAGACAAAACAACATGCATTATACACTATAACACCTCTCAGTATACCATATATAGTATACAACAGTATGCAATATAAAGTGGGCCATTGCCACACAAACGCAACTACATTGACAGAGAAAGCAGATGTCCAAAATTTTTACACATATAGTGATGGATGAAGATCGGCCGGCCTGACGTCGGGCCTGGGGCTGCCGACCCAAACGCCCTTATTATAATCCGCCATTGACGAGCAGCCTTAAAGGGAACCTGTCACCTGGATTTTGGGAATAGAGCTGAGGACATGGGCTGCTAGATTGTCGCTAGCACATCCGCAATATCCAGTCCCCATAGCTCTGTGTGCTTTTATTGTGTAAAACAAAAACGATTTGATAGATATGCAAATTAACCTTAGATGAGTCCTGTCCCTGAGATGAGTCCAGCGTGAAGGAGCCCAACACCGCCCTGTATCCTCAGAATCTCCTCCTCCTCTTTACAGGTGTTTTAGACAATTTCATCCAAGGCTGTGTGTATAGGATAAACAATTCAGCCTCTCTCATCTGGCCTAAGGGGTGCAATTTCTCTCAACAATTCTATATGTCTCCATTCACAAGTGTGGCACTACAATGCCCAGCTCTATTTTAGGTTGTTCAGTCAGTATTTCTGCAATACCCTCTGTGGTGGCAGTTTTGTAACAGATGGCCAGTCTGTCTCCTAAGTGTGGCAGGAGACCTGAAGCTTATTATCCCAACCAAAATGCAGTGAATAGTAATAATAATGTGTATAATGTGTAATAATGGACCTCAACTGATCAGATACTGATGACCTATCCAGAGGATAGGTCATCACTTTAAAAAAGTCAGAAAACCCCTTTAATATGAGATTGTTGGCATAATAGAGAGTAATGGTAGGGTGGCAGGTACAATTCTATATTCTATGCAGGGACTGGCACAGGGTGGACAGGGTCGTAGCTAAAGGCTCATGGGCCCCAAGGAAGAGTTCAGCTTGGGACCCTCAGTGCTTTGTGGCCAGGGCAGGGAAGCACATAGCCTTTATGCTGCGTGATGCAGAAATTGAAACGGCACCCCCACCAATGCCAAATTCTTGACCCCTTCTCTCCAGCCAGAGGTTTAACTTGACCAGCATGCACTTTCTATAATACCGGTGTCTTCTTATGTGGCACAAGGGTCTTTGGGTCCCCTCAGGCTTTTGGGCCACATAGCAACTGCCACCTCAGTACCCCCTATAGCTACACCCCTGGGTTGGAGGCTTTGGTGTAGTGGTTGGACAGGTAGATGAGCCTAGCTGCTGCGTTCAGAATAGATTGCAGAGGGAGGAGTTTATTGAGGGGAAGACTGATTAGTAATGAGTTGCAGTAATCAAGATGAGAATGCTTCCGCATAATCGGGTAGAGTTGCCATTCAAAAATCTGGAAAGTGAGGTTGGAGTCCCATTGGGTTGTAAAAGTCATATTGTTTGTCTTCCAGTTTCACCAGAAACAGATCCGTTTTCCAAAAATTTCATTTTTCCAGGCAGTCATAGATTTGAATTATCATTTAGGGAAGTCTCTGGCATAGTAAATCTGTCACACAGTGGAAAGTCCTGCCCCTCCTGGGAAGCCCCACTTACTTTTGAAAAGTGGTGAGAAGTAAAAAGTTGCAAATTATGGCATGTTCCACAATTTGTGTCTTTGTTACGCCCCAACAGTGGTAAAAAGGGACATTTCTGAAACATAACTGTCTTTGAAAAGAGATACTGTAAGTGCGGACAAGGATGTATTCTTTGGCCAACTGGACAGTTTTCAACCTTGTCATTAAATCTCACATGATTAATAGCTGAGAAAACGTGGTGTGATTCAATCAGACGTTATATAGCTAATCCCATGTTCTTAACATAATAGTTAGAAAATGAGCGATTGCTCTTACAGGATTAATCACATTGAGCAGTTAGAAATTGCCCAAGTAGCCAGGCTTTTAAATACAGCTTAACAGGAAAGCAGACCATCGGAGTGAAGACGGTGCTATAATAAGCTAACAAGCTTTTATATAATATGGTGCTTGAAAATGCCTATTAAATTCAGTCGATGGAGGATGCATAACTCGGTGAAAAATGCCACATTGTTTAGTGCTAAAGAAAGATATTGTGACACAGTGTAGCACAAGCTATTCACATTTTAATTTAGGCCACTTGTGCACGAACGCTGTGCATCCGTTCCGTGCATTGGGGACTGCAATTTGCAGTCCGGGGTGGATCGAGACCCATTCAACTTGAATAGGTCCGTGATCCTTCCGCACCGCAAAAAAATAGAACATGTTCTATTTTTTGCGGTGTGGAGGCAAGGACAGAAACGCTTCAGAAGTACTCCGTAGTGCTTTCGTGGGGTTCCGATCCATGCTTCTGTGTCGCATCTCCATGATGCAGAGTGCACACGGGCCGATGCTCGTGTACTGCGGATCCGCCGTATGCCGCAGTATGGCCACGGGCACACAACAGCCGTGTGCAAGAGGTCTTAAGGGGGTTTTCCAAGAGTAGAAGAATATTGAAGACCTAGCCTAAGGATAGGTCATCTATATCTTATCAGTGTTGTTCTGACACCCTGCACACCCGCTAATCAGCTGTTTGAAGAGGCTGCAGTGCTTAGACCTCCTCACAGTGTGTTTGGCACAGCGCCATTCATTGGATAGAGGCTGTGCTTGGTATTACAGCCTAGGCCTATTGACTTGAATGGGACTGAACTGTGCCTAGGCCATGTGACCAATGAGGTGACCTCAATGGCCTAGGTAGAGTACTCTGTAGCGCTCCCCAGAGCACCGCAGCCTCTGCAAACAGCTGATTGGCCAAAAGTTGGGTATTGACCTATACTGAGGATCAGTCATCAATATTTTACTCCCGGAAAACCCCTTTAACCAAGACAATGGTGCTACATCTTAAAGGGACATTTACATCAGAAAGGTTTTTTTTTGTTATCAGTTTTCATAAAAAAAACTTTTATTTTATTTTATAATTTTGGCTGTTTTTCATTTTGGCAGGTCTGCGCCATTGAAAATGAAGTACTTAATATTGTCCTTTTGTAGAGCTCAGCACGAAAGATTAAATCTCCTTAATAGATAATCCATTGTCAGTTTACTGCTGCTGTGATATTGACAATATGTTTGCAACAGTTTACTGCTGCTGTGAGGAGAAGTTATGATCTGTGAGGTAATCCTCAGTATCATCGTAGGTGTAGAGTTGGAATCGTGGTATGACAGCTCTGTTGTTCTTTTGATAGGCCTAGATAAAGATAGAAACATAGAAACATAGAATGTGTCGGCAGATAAGAACCATTTGGCCCATCTAGTCTGCCCAATATACTGAATACTATGGATAGCCCCTGGTCCTATCTTATATGAAGGATGGCCTTATGCCTATCCCATGCATGCTTAAACTCCTCCACTGTATTTGCAGCTACCACTTCTGCAGGAAGGCTATTCCATGCATTCACTACTCTCTCAGTAAAGTAATACTTCCTGATATTACTTTTAAACCTTTGCCCCTCTAATTTAAAACGATGTCCTCTTGTAGCAGTTTTTCTTCTTTTAAATATGCTCTCCTCTTTTACCTTGTTGATTCCCTTTATGTATTTAAAAGTTTCTATCATAGCCCCTCTGTCTCATCTTTCTTTCTTCCAAGCTATACATGTTAAAGTCCTTTAATCTTTCCTGGTAAGTTTTGTCCTGCAATCCATGTACCAGTTTGGTAGCTCTTCTCTGAACTCTCTCCAAAGTATCAATATCCTTCTGGAGATATGGTCTCCAGTACTGCGCACAATACTCCAAATGAGGTCTCACTAGTGCCCTGTAGAGCGGCATGAGCACCTCCCTCTTTCTACTGGTAATGCCTCTCCCTATACACCCAAGCATTCTGCTAGCATTTCCTGCTGCTCTATGACATTGTCTGCCTACCTTTAAGTCTTCTGAAATAATGATCCCTAAATCCCTTTCCTCAGATACTGAGGTTAGGACTGTATCACTGATTTTATATTCTGCTCTTGGGTTTTTACGCCCCAGGTGCATTATCTTGCACTTATCAACATAACATTTTAGTTGCCAGATTTTTGACCATTCCTCTAGTTTTCCTAAATCCTTTTCCATTTGGTGTATCCCTCCAGGAACATCCACCCTGTTACAAATCTTTGTGTCCACAAAAGAGCACTGCCTTCAGTGTAATGTCTGGTGCTCCAATTTAGTCACTATATGGAGGCTTTGGTTGGAATGATGAGAGAGACTGTGAGAGCGTTAAGGCTGTATGCTGTGCTGAAAGTCCAAACAAAGAGGAAGGTAAAGAGGCAGGACAAGAAGTAGAAAATCATTTTTTATTTAAAAAATGCATAGAATAGGCTGTTAATATGTGCTAGCAATTTTCTATGGAACTCTCATTTTAATGTCACAAAGCGTCAAATATGTGGAAAATGCACAGAATACCCTAATGCATTTTTCTTGGGACTTTTCACTTCATTTATTCCTCCCCCACCAGTACATGATAGGAAGCTACGTACTCTGCATATTCCTCATTCTGGCCAGGCACCTGCACTTGCTGCTGAATGTTGGCCACTCTTTCTTAATTGCACTTGGCCTAGGTAAACCTATAGTTTTATATGGTGTGGAAGGTATGGTATAGATTGCATTGCTGTCAGATTCCCTACAGAGACATAGTTGTATCTGAATCATGGAAAGACCAGGTTGTTTGCTTTGGCAGTGAGGGCCACATGGATTAAACCCGATCTTGTCCTGAGGCCAATAATAATGGGCTTTACTCACAATCATTTCCCTGTTTCACTCTTATAGGGATCATCCTCTGGATGGTTTAGTTGGTTTCGTTCCAAGCCAGCAAAAGAGACTGCAGTCCCACCAAGAGAGGCAAAAGTTCCACCAAAATCTCAGGTAATAATCCAATTACATGTGGTATCATTAAAGGGGCATTCCCTTCTCATGCACATGGTCGTAGTTTCGGCCTGCATTTTCTGCGGGTTGGATGTGGACCCATTTATCACCATGTGGCCACAAAAGATGCGGACAGCAAACCCGTTAACCCACAAAAAAGTAGAACATGTCCTATTATTATCCATTTTGTGGACAAGAATGCGACTTTTCTCTAGACAGTGGGAGGGAGACCACAAAACACTAATGTACATGTGTATGAGCCCTTAGACCATATTAAATGTCTGATAGGTGCACACTGCACACCTATGTTAACAATGGGGTCCTACCTGTCCACCTTATGAAGTGGCCACTGGACAATGCATCCAGAGAGTGGATGGAGAGGTGGCTTTGCATGTCCACAGTTGTCATAATTCACCTTTATAGGAGTTATGGATAAAAAGAGGTGCAAGTGGTAGACATGATTTGGGACTTGCAGTTATCAGACATGTGTAGTATATGCCAGAAATATCTAACATGAAAATACCCCTTTAGGTATATGGAAATTGTTTCTCAGCATCAGGAGCAGTATACCAGTACTTCTCAGACATCTTCATTTAAGGACCATAAGTTCTTATGCTAATTGGAATCATCTTGTATTTAAAAAGCTTTGGAAATGATGTGTTTTAATACAACAACAAAAAATGGTCCTCAACGTAGACCAGCCAAAGATATACCAAAGGGTCACTCTTTTTTAGCTAATTTTGAAGTGAATTTGCATTTCATCATATGCATCTTGAAGTTTTCCTAAGGTTTATGTTCTTGTGATTGCTAAACTTGACCTTTACCATGCTTTTAGACTCATCCTCCAGTAGGCCATGACCAGTTCCGGCCTCCACCATCATCTTACCAGCTACCAGCATCTACCAGTGAGGCACGTTACGCAGGTATGGGTGTTTTTTAATGACCTTAATATGTGCCTACCTCAGATTTTTTTAAAACATTTTATTTACATTTTCAGCATAGGTGGACTTCGATTAGATAGGTAGGTGGACTTTGATTAGAATTTCAGGGAAAATTCAATTCACTGTGAAGCCGAATTTCCTTGTGCTTCGTGGTAACAAATTGATTTTCCATGAATGGTGGTAAAAAAGAAAAAAAATCATACTTACAGCATCCATTTGAGCGTGAAAAGCCGACCGCCACCATCTTGATTGAAGATCCTGCGCTAAATCCTGTGTGCGGTGACATATCACGTCACCACTCCGGCAGATGTGATGACGTCTTCACAGGCCATGCAAGATTTTGCGCTAGATCTTCAATCAAGATGGCGGCGTTCAGCTCTTTTTGCTCAAATGGATGCAGTAAGTATGATTTTTTAAATTTTTTTACCACCATTCAGGGAAAATCAATTAGTTACCACGAAGCATCAAGATGGTGGCAGCCGGTTATTCGCGGTTAAAAGGATGAGGTAAGTGTGATTTTATAAATTTTCTTAAAATTTTACACTGTCAGATACTGCAATCAGCTATGAACGTGGCATCTGAGGGGTAAAATCGCCACTCCCTGTCATTGCACCCACTAGTTACAAAGAAATGCGTTTCGTGAAGAAGTAATTCAGCTGAATCGAATTTTTCAATACTTCACTCATCTCTAATCAGGGATATTAAGAGTATAATATTGCCAGTGCAAGAAACTGCCAAAAAACAATGATCATTCATCACAAAATGCACAGTAAGCAATAATGCGAAGAAAGTAACGGATGATACATTCTAGTAGTGCAGTGTTATTAAAGGGGCTCTCCAGGACTAGTGTATCTTTTCCTAAGTGTAGGTCAATAATTTAATAGTTCCCAAGAAGTCCTTTAGTGCTTCCCACAAGAGGATAAACAATAAATCACTTTGTGTGGAGCACATAGTAATACTTGGGAAATAACGCTTAAAGTGAATAACATTTTTAAAACGTGGTACCAGGAAAAAGTAAATCCTGTGCTGTGCTCAGTGGTTGCAGTTTCATGGTTGCTTTGCGTACATTATGCCTGTATCTGTTTAGGGTTATCAGGGGGACATCAGGCTTAAACACATCCACTTTTTTACTTTTCAAGCATACATATGAAAATTGAAAAAATATATAAGATTTATTGCTATGAGGCTTTTGTTCCCAGTACAAAAGAAAACCACCAATGCAGAGGTGCAGGAGGTGCTGTCATGGGGATCCGGACAGAGAACCTATTCTAACAGGAGGCATTCGACTTTAACTCCTGATAGCCTAGCAAGGGAAAAATATATTTAAAGAAGTTTTAGTTTTTACATAATTAGTAATGTGTTCACTATGAACATCATGTATAACGGGACATCCCATCTAAGGCTACTTTATCATCAGCGTTTTCCTTTCCACTATTGAGATCCGTCATAGGATCTCAAAATTGGAGGCAAACGCTTCAGTTTTGTCCCCGTTCATTCTCAATGTGGACACAGCTGAATTGTATTGAACGGAGTGCACCAGAATGCATTCCGTTCCGTTTGATTGCGTTGTTGCGTTCCCATGCCGGACAGAAAAACGCTGCAAGCTGAGTTTTTGTGTGCATCATGGGAAACTGATCAAGACGGATCCTGCATGAAACACGATGTAAGTCAATGGTGCCAGATTTGTTTTCTCGGACACAAAAGAAAGCGGTTATTTTTAGAGATAATACAACTGGATCCGTTCCTAACGGATGCCACCGGTTGTATTATCCTAACGGAAGCGGGGTTTTTTCAGATCCATGACGGATCCAGCAAAAAAGCTGATGTTAAAGCAGCCTAATCATTTCACAATGTCGCTCCAATGTTCTTGCACTCTATAAGATATTTTCATTTTAATGCAGTTGGCGAAATGTTTTTGATAATTTACAAACTGTACAGTATAGAATAAGATGTTTTTCTAAAAAAAAAAAACTAACTCGTGTCAGCAGGCATAAATGTTGGCTAGCAATTTATGTTTATCTCGGGGAAGAGGACAGAAAATGGATCAACGCGGTAAAATAAATGCCCGCTTGCCCTTTTCTCTACATTGATCCTGCTGCCCCAGTGTATTGCTCAATCAATTTATCAATGGATATACACATAAAAACAGACTACAGGCATTTTAATTATCGATTGACCACAAACCATAGTCTACACTTAGCAGAACACAGAAGTGAAATAAGAAAAAGCTTATTTATCAACCTGTAAAAAGAGAATTAGAAGGTGGACCGCAAAGGCACCAGGCTGAGGCCAGCACCACTTGTACAGCATTATCCGTCATTAGCTGCTGTAATGAATCGCCTGTGGATTTTATATGGATCCGGTGTGAATGTATTAATTATCTGACATAGGCTGATTAAAGTGGGATTCTGGGAGAAGTTTGAGGTTTCTTGGTTTGATGTCGACTTGTAAAGTGTTTGATTTGACTCCCTGAAACTCCTTAATCCCGCTGGGAATGAAATAATGACACAGTGTTCGCAGACCATACCGTCTCTAGAAAGTCTCATATCAAAGCAGAGTCTCAGATCCTTTGTATATTATACTCTATAACAGGAATTAAAGAAACTGAAGAACCGCAGAAGATCGGTAGCTTCTCAGTGTCGTCAGAGTTCGGGGTTCAGCAGGAGAGCATGGTAAAGTACCAATCTGGGGTTACTGCAGGGTTAAAACACTGAAGTTCTTCTAAGATACATCTTTGTCGGGTTTTAGGGCACTTATCCAAATGTTCCTGGAGGGCCGATGAACCAGCCGACTGCAGCAATTCCCTTTTACAACCCTGCACAGGTAATTGTTTTCCTTCCTAGGAGCAAAATACATGGACCATATCAGAGGTAGTAGATGTTAAAGGGCTTTTCCTAGATCAAGAATTAGCAATCTTTGGCACGCCAGCTGCTGTGAATCTATAAGTCCCAGCATGCCCGCTTACTCTGCAGTTCTTTCAATTCCCATTGAAGTGAAAGGAGGATTTTGGGAATTGTAGTTTCAGAAGAGCTGGAGTGCTGGAGGTTGCTGATCCCTGTCCTAGATCGTATTGACAACATCAATATTGGATTGGTGGAGGTCAAACTCTCATCACCCCACTATTAGCTGCATTAGCTCCTGCAAGTGCTGCAGACTCTTATAACCAGCCAAAGCTATAAGGACAGAGTAAAAATCATATACAGTACAGAGAGGTATAAGGTGCATAGTGCAAATCTAACAGAGTACATAGATCTATTATACTGGACTGTCCACTATAGAGCCATAAAGTAAATACCTGAGTGGTGAACCAGAAAAGCCCCTAAAAAAGGCTTTTCTGGTTCACCACTCAGGTATTTACTTTATGGCTCTATAGTGGACAGTCCAGTATAATAGATCTATGTACTCTGTTAGATTTGCACTATGCACTTTATACCTCTCTGTACTGTATCTGATTTTTACTCTGTCCTTATAGCTTTGGCTGGTTATATGCACTAGACACCTATCTGGGGTTATGTATACATCATATGATATTTATACGATCTTTCCAGCCTTGATATGTTGAGTGAGTAGTGGTGTCCCACGTCGTCCTGTGTGTTTTCCATCCACCATTACATTGTCTTTTACCTGTATTTTATTGTATTTTGTCTCGTATTGAGACTATAGTAAAGTTTATATCCATTATTATTTGTGCTAGCCCCATTTTTCTTTTTATTTTTTGGTGTTTAACTTATGTTGGTGACCATTGTTCTTCATTCCCTTCCAGTAATAGCGGTCAGAGATTTTGGCTTACGTTTTATCTCTGCCAAAATGGCCACCAGAAATTGGGTGGTCATGGCAGGCCTTCAGGATATTTGGCAGTTGGCTTTTAGTGAGAACCTCCCTTTCCCCATGGTAAAGAATTCCTCCGTCTGCTCGATATGGCTTAGCTGTTTGTCTGAACTGGGACTTGGCATTTACACGTTTCTTTGGAGGTAGATCGTAAATCCACTGGGGGTACTTTTGTTGTGTTACAGAGTAGAATCTCAAAAGCTGGTCATACAGTTGGTCTAACATAGTTGTCAAAATTGGAAAAAGTTTGATGTCATGTTGACAATATTGGAAAAAGTTTGGTGTCATAGAGAGCAGAGAGAAACATACATAAGTTATAATACATGCGCCATTTACTGTCAGTTAAATTAGAGACAGGGTGAGAAACATTCTGGCCTGGAGGGATATAGTCTGGCCTAGACTATTTTACACCCCGGGGAATATTTTGACCTAGGACAGTTAATCCCCAGGGTATTCTCTGACTTGGGCCAAACTATACCCGGGTTTAATATGGGAAGGGGTTAATTTGGCCTGCTACAAAGGTATATATGCCAGAAAGTGGTCAAATGTCAAAATGATCCCATTACAGTCAATCCGGCGTTCTATTTTTTTTGCGGTGCGGAGGCACGGACAGGAAACCCACGGAAGCACTCTGTAGTACTTGTGTGGGGATCCGTCCATCTGCACCGCACCTTCCAAATTGTGGACCCATTCAATTGCGGGTCGCAATACGGGCACCAGCCGACAACGATCGTGTGCATGAGCCCTTATTCTAGTAAAAAAAACACCAAAGCCAAATGAATTTCCTGATATCCTAATGATTGTTTGACCCCCCCCCCCCAGTTTGCATCGAATTGTGTAAAAATTTGTGTTGATACAATTGCCCTGTAAAAGAAACCGTAGGGTAGGGGTGTTCTTGCAGTTTGCTCGCATGCTGTATAAGTAACAGGACTGTGCTTTTCAGAGCATTCTTATTCTTTTTTTTTATACTTTAAGAATAAATCTATTTGAAATAACATTTTCAGTGCCGTCTTTTTAGATAAAAGATGTCACAGATACTTTTTATTTTTTATTTTTTATAAAACATCTCTTTGTAAATCCCATGGGCAGGGTTGAGTAAAACACAAGCATTTATCCCCTGTCCTGGAATCTGCTGGAGCACTGGGACTTGTATCCTTATTGCATCTTTCTGCCAGCAGCAAAAAGAATAGAATTTGAACTACAGTTTGACACCCCATCCTCATGAGCTATTCTCCAAGCTGTGTACAGAGGGTTAGGATGTCAATCTGTACATCGGACTGCGGCTTTCTGTGCTACGGCTGATTTTATACTGTACTTCCTCTGTTTTTACAATTTAATGCCAATAGACATTATGACGCTCATTCCATAGGCAATATAATTGTGATTACTTATTGTAAGTCTAGAATCAGGTAGCAAAACATGTTAGGAATGCCTTACTGGAGCAAAGGTACTTTGGACTATGGACGTTTGTGGACGATCGCTACTGCGCAAAGCTATCAACTCACTAATTTAGTGCACTTGGAGGGGTTAATTTGCACTAGGATTTATGCCGTTGTTTATACTTACTGTATACTATTTCATATTGTTTGACTGCATTTTATAGATCAGAAATTGATTCGTTCAAACACTTTGTTTTAATACTCTACGGAGACCTTTCTCCCTACAGCATTAATTGTGCGAGACCTTAGTGAATGAATTTGGTATTCATTTCCGCATCTTTAAAAACATTTACAATCAACCCGACTTCGGATTGCTATTTTAAAATGTTTTTAAAGACACAGAAATGAATATTGAATTAATTTGCCGAAGTCTCATGTGACTTCGAGTGAAACAAATTTTGTCTCCACGGAGGCAATACATTTTAATGCTGCACGGAGTGAAGTGTTTGAACAACTTCAGATCTCTGATTAGTCACAGACCTGGGCCACCAGTACCATATAGTTTTGCCTGGAACTTCATATCAGAGAACAGTAGGTTAAACCATATTAAAAAAAACATTTATACTTCTACTGTTTGAGTAAAGAAGATTTATATTCTCTTTATTGTCTGGATTGGCTTGTATGTACAGATGTAGCAAAAGTTAGCTTGCTACCTAATTCTAAATCCTAAATCCTTTTTTTTCCCGGCAAAACGTATCTGCTCCCCACTACTGGATCCCGGCTTCTTGGCTCCCCAACCTCAGCTGCCTTACTTGGGTCCCCCGCTATCAATATCCACTTTGACGCCGCTGCAGCCAATGACTACAGCGGTGACCTGTCCCCCTTGCATCATGTGATCAATTCACGTAATGCAAGGAGAGCAGCTCACCGTTGCGGCCAGTCATCAGCGGATGTTGACAGCAGGGGCTCTAGCGAGGCAGCTGAGGCTATAGAGCCAAGGAGCCGGGAACCAGTGGCCACAAGCAGGTAAGTATGCTTCCTTTATGCACGTCTCGCCAGGAAGTGGGTTTGCCAAAAAAAAAGACCCAAAGGTGGCTCCTTCAACAAAATCCATTGAAAGTGTCAAATTAAAGTTTGATTCATTTAATGTGTTAAGTGTCAAGTTAATTTTGTTACCTCTGTACTCCAATTACCAGGCCTAAAATACTTTCCAGTAGACTACTGGTTCTGTAGACACTAACATGGCTCCTAATGTTCTAGTTGGGGTCTATGGTCTGGACACCATTGAAATCAGTAGACCTCTTTCTTTCATTATCTTGGTCCTTAAAGGGCTTGAACTATTGAGACAACCCCTGTCCAAATGCCATCCTAGGGCACACGGATATCATGCTGAGGGATCTGAAGTCTCCTCAATCTATAAACATCTATACACATCCTGCGGCAGTGGATCCTAATTTAGAGAAGGAGGTGAAAACCATATCCCGTGTGCCTTTAGGCCTTTCTGATGCATTCAGACTTATCTGCCTTGGTATTGGTTGCTTTAATAAGTTCATCGTATTAAATATTAACATCCCCAAGTCCTTTTCTATGTCAGTTTTACCTAATTTGCTACAATTTCATATGCAATGATTGCATTTGTTCTCTCGTCATAAGTGCATTACTATATGTTAAATGTCATTTGCCACCTCTAAGCCCAACCTTACAATTTCTCGAAATCATCCCATAATATCATATTATTCGCATTTGTGTAAGTGACCCTACATCATTTACCATCATCTGCAGTGGTGCAGATAAACCAATCAATTCTTCTGATTCAAGATCCAAAGACGGGTTGCCAATCCTGTAGCTATTAATATACAAGGAGCTCATTTGATCTAGTTTATGATTCACCATCGATTTACAAAAAAAAATAAAAAATTTTTTTAGCGGTGACAATTGTGTATATTTAGTCCAGCATGTGTCTGGGGTCTCCTGGGCCCACCTGGGGTAATGCCACCCTCCATCTATACAGAACTTGCACATGTCTACTTTTACTTGTATTTTAATCTTTGTTGTTATCACTGTACACGCAAGACATATTGTCAGCAAGTAGAGATGAGTTATAGTCCCTTTAGGGTCCATTCACACGTCCGTAAGTGTTTTGCGGATCCGCAAATTGCGTATCCGCAAAACACGGACACCTGCAATGTGCAATCCGCAATTTGCGGACCGCACATCACAGACATTATAATAGAAAATGCCTTTTCTGGTCCGCAATTGCGGACAAGAATAGGACATGTTCTATTTTTTTCAGGAACGTAATTGCGGATCCCGAAAAAACGGATCCCGAAAAAATGGATGTGGATCCCGAAAATGCGGATGCAGATCCTGAAAATCTGGATTCGCATCCGTTCCAGCCCCATTGAAAGTGAATGGGTCCGCAAATTGCGAAACAAATGCGGACCCAAATTACGGACATGTGAATAGACCCTTACACGGGATGAGCTCAACCACTGATATGACCGGCTCCTGGACTTCAGAGCCCAGAATGAGCAGGAATCTCAATGAATAAAGTACAAGTTTTACTGAATCTTTTCCCACAAAACTGTATAGCAACCTGCTCAGCTTCTCCTGCTCTATAATCTAAAGCCTGTATTTTCCTCCCATGGGTACACCTCCCATTAGTTCTCTCATCTCAAGAGCTTACAATGTTTTTTGTTTGTTTGTTTTTTTGGAACCGAAGCATTTGTACTGAGCTCTGTGGCATAAAACCAAGTCTATGTGCATATGCAAGCTGTCTTGTAAGCAGCCCCAGTCCCTTGGAACAGAGTTTCTTTTTATTCTCTTTACAATCAAGTGATTTGATATAGTTATTTTTCAGATTTTGCATCCACCTCTTCATGTACTTTATCCCTGTGCTGTGAACCTTATTTTCATCCTTGATCTTGCCAATACTTTGAAAAGTTTGGCTTTGAATGACACACAACTTTGCTCTGCTTGGGTTCCTTATTAAGTTACAAATCATATTACCTCACCTTGTGCTGGGATTTCAAACTGCTGGAGGACAGAACAGTAAATTCTTTGAAGAATGGGAATTCTGCACTTCCCAATGAATTTTACATTATATAATAAATCAGACAAGTCGGCATTGCAATATGCGTTGAAAAAACAATAACGTAGTATAAGTTATACAGGTAAAATTCTCATCTCTTTAACTTAAAGATATTTTCGATTCATCTATTTGTTGTGTTTCTTCTAATTAAATTGCATCTGTAATTTATACGTATCTATGAATTATCCTCTTATTTGTCGTTCCCAACATCACTTTGTTTGCATCGACAGAATATGAGAGGAACAGGAACCTTAGAGTATAGAAACTAGAGGAATCAAGATTGTATTGAAAAGTAGCCATATTTATGAATCTCATTGTCCCACAGTGCAGTACATTTGCTTTCATTGTGTTTCCCCTTCCCAGTTGCAACAGTCTTGGTTTTGGCAAATGGGGGATGCACTGCACCACAACCATGATATGTACCAACACCCGAAGTGCACTGTATTTTGAGTTTGTCAATGGTTCAATTAATAGTAATAATATATGAGCAAATAGATGATACTGTTTAGGGATGAGCGAATCGACTTCAGATGAAACATCCAAAGTCGATTCGCATAATACTTCATTTGAATACTGTACAGAGCGCTCGCTCCGTACAGTATTAGAATGTATTGGCTCAAATGAGTCTAAGTTATTACTTCACGAAGTCTCACGAGACTTCGCATAATTTCATAAATGAATTTCTACTGTAAAAAACCATTTCCCGAACTCAGGTTCGGTTCCATGTGGTACCATGTGGAAATGGTATTCAAACAAAGTTTTATGCAAATCGACTTTGGATGTTTTATCCAAAGTCGATTCGCTCATCCCTAATACTGTTTCAAAAAGAAATTAGCTGTATTAGGTTTAGTGCAGGCAGAATTGTGCAGCGACCGGACCGCAGGGGCAATATGTGTGAGCTATGGTGGGCCGATGGGGGTAGTAATAGTTTACTCACAGTTCTGTAGAGCTCCTTGGGCCGGCGTGCAGTGAATGGAAGGACAGCACCAGTTCCTTCGGGGCACACTCTGTTGTCCAGGGACTCCCGCCAGATGGTGGTTGAGGTGCGCTTGGTGGTGTGGTTTAAGGTGCCGTGACAGCAGGGTCCCTGGTGTTCGTGACTCCAGCACCGTAAGGTGCAATGAGGGATAGTGACGAATAAGGAGAGAGTCAGGAATTAAACAAACTGGAACTTTACTTGAATAATTGCCTTGAGGTACTTATGATCCAGTAGTAATGCTTTAGTAAACAATAAGATGGCTGAGCTGCAAATCCCAACACCAGGCTCGGTAGGGCTGGTGTGGGAAAGGTACTTTCTTTAGCTGTGGCTTCCCTCCAATAACCCAGACTTCCGGTACCTGGATCTTGATCAGAACTTTGTAACCAACAAGGCGGTTTCCCTAGCGGCAGGCATCAGTCTTCTTCTCTATTCTTTAGACAGGTTGCCTTAACACACAAAAGTCCACTTCGTCTCTGGCTGGACAGTGGAACTACGGAAAGGATCCAGTAACCTTGGCCTTGATTCTCTCTCTATATTGTCCTACTGGAGAGTGCCCGGGGGCACACATCAGCAGCTACATGCTTTACGTCTCTCCTCTCCTCCACTAAGCTCTTATCTGATCTACTGTGACTGGCCTGTTCTATATATATGATGCTATGGCACCACCTAATGGTGACTAGGTGTAATCCAGTGACCAGCCTGTTGTAAGGAATTTGCAGCTATTACAGACAAAATAGACATTACATTATTAAAGGTTTAGGCACCCACTTCTGACACGGAGTGGGCACTGCAATTGTTGGGTCTAATCTGCATACTTTTGGCTGTGTTTCCTTCCCTCTGGTTTCTTTTAACGCACATGTTATTTATTTGAAAAGATGAAAGATTATGACTGCAATTAACCTACATTTCTAACTTACAGTATACAACATTTGGATATCTTATATGTTATTTTGATTTAGGCAAAAGAAGTTGAAGATCTCTTCAGACTCTCCCTTGTTGAAAGGGTTTTCACTTTTCAGGATAGGTCATCAATAACTAATCGGGTGGGATTCCACACTCGGCACCCACGCCGATCAGCAGTTTGAAGAGGCCGCTATGCTCTGGTGAGCGCCACGGCCTCCACGCTGCTTGCTAAGCACAGCACTGTCCATTGGATAGTGGCTGTGCTTGGTATTGCAGCTCAGTCCCATTGGCTTGAATGGGTCTGAGATGGACCTAGGCCACTGGTAGGTCACTGGCCTAGGAAGAGGGTGGAGCACTCCATACTCGGCACACACGCCGATCAGCAGTTTAAAGAAGCTGCTATGCTCTGGTGAGCGCCACGGCCTCCACGCTGCATACCAAGCACAGCACCATCCATTGGATAGTGGCCGTGCTTGGTTTTGCAGCTCAGTCCCGTTCACTTGAATGGGACAGAGCTTCACCTAGTCCACTGGTAGGTCATTGGCCTAGGAAGAGGGTACAGCACTCACAGAGCACCATGGCCTCTTCAAACAGCTGATCTTCGGGGGAGCTGAGGGTTGGACGCCCATTGATCAGATACTGAGGATAGGTCATCAGTATTAAACACCCGGAGAACCCATTTAAGGCTCATTTCCTTATATATCTAACAATTACTTCATCTTATTTTTCTCACTTGTAGTCTGTGTTTTATAATCATTTTGCTCTTGCTGCAATAGAAGTCCGCTCTCCAAGCACTGACTTCCAGATGAGCTTGTATTGTGCTTGTGTTTATAAATAGGAGCCAATCTGAACAAGCAGAGTTGAGATGTTCATATACTGTATGTCCTGTCGGTTTATTGGTACTCTTCAAGTGTTTTAAATACATATTACCTAAAGTGTAACCGTCCTTTCAGTATATTTTTGATAGACAGATAGTGCTTCGTCATGCAGTACATTACTTTTTTTTATAGTGTATGCCTCATATATCATGGACCAAATGTGCACTGTGTTATAAAATCAAGGTGATGTGTAACTATAATTTCAGTTAATTTTTAATATACAGTCTTGTGAAAAAATTAGGACACCCTTTGAAAGCATGTGGTTTTTTGTAACATTTTTAATAAATGGTTATTTCATCTCCGTTTCAACAATACAGAGAGATTAAAGTAATCCGACTAAACAAAGAAAACTGAAGAAAAGTCTTTTCAAGATCTTCTGTAAATGTCATTCTACAAAAATGCCTATTCTAACTGAGGAAAAAGATAGGACACCCTTGCCCCTAATAGCGAGTGTTACCTCCTTTGGCTGAAATAACTGCAGTGAGACGGTTCTTGTAGCCATCTACCAGTCTTCGACATCGGTCTGAGGAAATTTTACCCCACTCCTCAATGCAGAACTTTTTCAGCTGTGAGATGTTTGAGGGGTTTCTTGCACGTACAGCCCTTTTCAAGTCACCCCACAGCATCTCAATGGGATTCAAATCTGGACTTTGACTTGGCCATTCCAGGACTCTCCATTTCTTCTTTTTCAGCCAATCTTTGGTTGATTTACTAGTATGTTTTGGGTCATTGTCATGTTGCATGGTCCAGTTCCGCTTCAGCTTTAATTTTCTAACTGATGGTCTCACATGTTCTTCAAGCACCTTCTGATACACAGTAGAATTCATCGTGGATTCTATGATGGTGAGCTGACCAGGTCCTGCTGCAGCAAAGCAGCCCCAAACCATGACACTTCCACCTCCATGCTTCACAGTTGGTATGAGGTTCTTTTCTTGGAATGCTGTGTTTGGTTTACGCCAAACATGTCCTCTGCTGTTGTGTCCAAATAATTCAATTTTGGACTCATCTGTCCAAAGAACATTATTCCAGAAGTCCTGGTCTTTGTCAACTTTATCGCTGGCAAATGTCAGTCTGGCCTCGATGTTTCTCTTGGAAAGCAAAGGTTTCCTCCTTGCACACCTGCCATGCAAGTTAAACTTGTACAGTCTCTTTCTGATTGTAGAGGCATGTACTTCTACATCAACAGTAGCCAGAGCCTGCTGTAGTTCTCGAGATGACACTTTAGGGTTTTTGGATACCTCTTTTAGCATCTTGCGGTCTGCTCTTGGGGTGAACTTGCTGGGGCGACCAGTCCTGGGCATGTTGGCAGTTGTTTTGAAAGCCCTCCACTTGTAGACTATCTTCCGGACAGTGGAATGGCTGATTTCAAAATCTTTTGAGATCTTTTTAAATCCCTTCCCAGACTCATAGGCTGCTACAATCTTTTTTCTGAAGTCCTCTGACAGCTCTTTTGCTCTCACCATGGTGCTCACTCTCACTTCAACAGTCAGGAGCACACCAAACTAAATGTCTGAGGTTTAAATAGGGCAAGCCTCATTCAACATGCAGAGTAACGATCTACTAATTATGTGCACCTGGTGTGATATACCTGTGTGAGATCTGAGCCAATTTAAGAGGGAATACATGTGAGGGTGTCCTATCTTTTTCCTCAGTTAGAATAGGCATTTTTGTAGAATGACATTTACAGAAGATCTTGAAAAGACTTTTCTTCAGTTTTCTTTGTTTAGTTGGATTACTTTAATCTCTCTGTATTGTTGAAACGGAGATGAAATAACCATTTATTAAAAATGTTACAAAAAACCACATGCTTTCAAAGGGTGTCCTAATTTTTTCACATGACTGTAGTATAGAACAGGCATGTTAAAGATGACCTTTCCCCTTTCCTGACCTGCCTGTTTTAATAGCTTCATGTATTCCCCATGTAATAACAATCCTGGAGCATCTATTCTTATGGCTCTATGTTGTGCCATTCCTTTATTATTTCTACTAGAAGTAATGAATGAATTAGTAGCAGTCTGCAGTAAGGGTACAGAGGATGGTAACCAGTTGGGGGGGGGGGGGTGCCTGCACAGTCTGAAAATGGCAGCACTGACTGGATAGAGTGAGACTGTGCAGGTACACACCGCCAACTTGTTACCTCCCCTCTGTACCCTTACTGCAGACTGCTAGCAATTCATTCATAACTTCTAGTAGAAATAATAAAGGAATGGCACATAGAGCCATAAGAGTAGATGCTCCAGAATTGTTGTTACATGGGAAATGCATATACAGTAGCTATTAAAACAGACATGTCAGGAGTGGTGACAGGTCTTCTTAAAACTTTTTATATACTTTATTAGAAAACAGGGTATAAAGAATCTTCTTAGCAAAGCTCTAACTGAACATTGCTCAGGAGAGCCTGTCTTCAGTCTTCCGCTTTCTACTGTGTGCTGAAGACGCCTGTGTGTAACAAGTCAGATAGGCAGGGAGATGGGCAGTGATAGTTAGGGCACATGTACATAGTCAGGGACTGGGGTAGTAACAAGAGTCAGGCCGCCAGCCGCTGTATGTTACACACAGGAGTCTTCTGTGCACAGTTAAACTAAAAGCAGGCTCTCCTTCATAATGCTCAGTTACAACTTTGCTTTTTACATCCTGTTTTCTAGAACAAATAAACATTTTCCGCTAATAAAGTATATCACAGAAATATTTAACATCCCCGTCCCTACACTATATTGAAAATTAACTAAAATGACAGTTATACTTCAAGGTAACCATCACCATGCTCTCGTAACATAGTGCATGTTTGGTCCTTGATCCATGAGGCATAGACTAAAAAAAAAGTTATGCATTCCAATATGAAAATCTATCTATCTATCTATCTATCTATCTATCTATCTATCTATCTATCTGAAAAATGGCAGCACTGGATACAAAATAGTAAAAATAATAACAGAAGTGCAAGCCTAATGGGACAAGACTATTGCCCAAATAAACACCCATGTGGATGCGTTTTTTCAGCTCTTTTTTTCTGTTTTCATCTAATGAGTGCTGCCGTTTTGCTTTTTCTTTAATCTATCTATCTATCTATCTATCTCCTCAGCCATGAACACCTCCTAAATTCAAATATGTCCAAGTACATTGTACGTCATACTGTAGTACCGAGAAATGTTTGCTTTCCGTCCTAGTCCTCTAAAAATAACATAATCAAAATAATGGCAGAAAATTGCCTCCGAAGTTACTTTGTTGCATATTCTGTACCGGAGAATTATATAAGAAGTATACAAAAACAGGAAACCTGATACTTAGCGAGTACATTTCTTGTAATAAAATGCATAGTGAGACCATTTGTACAGCCTTATGAGGGGCCGAGATGGAGGATAAGGTTATTACTGGATAATCAGTGTACTTTATGTAACATTACAGGTTTTGCTTGTTCTAGAACATGTTTTAATTTATTATTCATTGACTGACGATATATTGAAATGATGTTTTACATCAAAATCCTCAATTTATTTTTCTGAAAGAGCTTTTTTTTTTTTTGCAATTGTAGCAATCAAACGGAAATTGTTCACTTGTGTGATGTGTCTTCTTATTCTATTCAAACATCCCAAGCAATCAATAAGGCCTCCCACTGAGGTTATCACCAAGCTTTACTAAAATCTAGCAGATAGCAGTGCCTTAGGGCTGTATTACACCAACAAATTATCTGACAGATTGGTCAGATGGCCAATTACACACATAGATCTTTTGTTATACGCACCAACTATTGGTCTGATTGGACAGATATTGGCCAGATAATCTATTGGTGTAATACAGCTCTTAGTTGCACACTAGTGTGAAAATTCATCACATCCGGCATAGCAGGAGAGGGCCGAAGCACCGCCAGGTCGCACTGACTATAATGGGACCCGGTAGGGATCTGGCCTGTTTCTGGCATGAGCACCGGGATTTGGCAAAGCAAAAACTGCAGAGGTTTTTATCCGTCCGAATCCCGGAACTAATATCTGAAACAGGCTGGATCCCCGCCAGGTCCCATTACAGTCTATGGGCTCTGGTGAGGAAAGGTTGTCAGATACAATGAACTCTGGCAGGCTATTCCATTGCCGGAACAGCCTGCCGGAAGATTTTAACGCTAGTATACAACGAGCCTTATAGTGTGCAATTTAAGGTGACATACCTTAACAGCAATACTATATGGTGTACAAATAATAATCCCATAGACTGCACAAATAGTATAATTATGTGCCAATAACACTGTCATATGCTGCAGTTTACAAATACCCATACAAAACACTGCCCAAATAAGTGAAATTCATTGTGCAAATGCTGATATATTTTCACACCCAGACTTCTATCAAGAGCCTGGAAATTTTTTCCTCACTCATTTGTTTAAACCATCATAGGGCAAGAACCTATAGGACCAGGAGCCTCATCACCAATGAACACATGCAGGGCCATGAGCTGTGTCTATTATCCAAATGTCTAGGGTCAGATGCTTACTGACTTAATTAAGCAAACAAATTATCCATTTACATGGGACAAGACAGCTGGCAATTATCAGGAACTGCCCATTTGTTCCCAATAATTGCCTGCTCATTTAGAGATGTTGAGAGCTGCATGTACTTGCAGCAATCACCTCGGGAATGAGGGATTGCTGCTGCAATTGTTCACCCCCCATGGAGATTTATTTTTTTCTGGGCAGTAGACCTCTTTTTAGACATTCTTAGGAATGCTCTATCCTGATATTTGCCCTGATCGTTGGCCCGTGTAAAAGGACCTTAAGACATTTGATTATTTGTCCTTTACGCATGCAAAAACACACAATCAACTCTTAGAGAAGACTACAATCATATCATGACCAAATTTTTATGTTATGTGTAATGGTCGTCTTCTGTAAGAAAACCACCCCCTAGCCTAGAAGACCACATTTCTGTGCAGTGACAGACATCTCAAAAAGGTTTCATGGTGTTTATTCTCAACATGCCTTTTTTATGGTCTTACACTTTAGCTTAAAGGGGTTATCCGAGCCTGGAAATGCCGCCCCATACGCCCGGGCCCCTCACACTGATTCTACTTACCTGGTTCCCTGCTCCCTGCGTTGCTACTGGTTCTCGCACGTCCGCGGCTGCTTCTCCCTGTGCGTGGATGAAAACATCCGGCAATGGCAGACGGTGATGGGGACAAGCTTCACACGCAATGCTAGGGAGGCTCGTCCCCGTCACCGCCTCCCATTGGCTGCGCCCTCTTCCAACACCGGATGTTTTCATCCGCGCACGGGGAGAAGCAGCGGCGGCCGTGCGGGGACCAGGAGTGGAGCGGGGAGCCAGGTAAGCAGAATCAGTGTGAGGGGCCTGGGCATTTGGGGGAACATTTCCAGGTCCGGATAACCCCTTTAATGCTTTGGAAAGGTCCATTCTTAATCCCAGCGGTACCTATGAAGGAAACTATGCTTTCCTTTTCCCCACACCTTGGTTCTGGCTCTGTGGGTCCCGGACTGTCTTCACTGCAGTTTGAGTCCAAATATTTATTTAGCTGACATCTACTGTATGCCTTCCAATTTCCCTTCCCCCACTTATCTTTATTGAAATCCAAGATGCCTCACCTTTCTTTCCCCTGACATCTACCAGCAGGAGAGGATTAGGATACTACCATACACTTCAGATGGTCAGCTGGTCCAACCAAAATCGGCAGCTTTGACTGATATTTTTTTTAGTTTGTATGAACACCTTTTGACTGGATTTGAATGTGCAGTTTTCAAGCCAAAAACAGGAGTGGGCACAAAAGTCCTTCCATTAGGCTGGATTTACACTCAGAATTTTCCAGTATTATTTATTGAGGTTTTACTTTGCCTTTTTATGACAGATTTTAGTTTAAAAATATCACTAGCTTTTCAATCAATAAAATAGGCGAATATAAGAAACATTGTAATATATCTTGTCAGGGAAAAATGCATCTTTCTCCAGTTATCATCCCCCTAAACTAAAGGTCCACGTACACATTAGAGAATTGTCGGCCAAACCTGATGTTTTTGCATGCAATCTGATCATTAATTGAGCCAACAGTCTCTCTCAAGAGAGAGAATATTTGTTTTCGGGAGATGAGAGCCTGATCAGTGGACAAAGAGGCTATTTTCTTGGCTAGGATATATTACGTTTCTTGAATTGGCTATTGATTTATGCAACATTTCTTGAAAAAGTTTTGACCATTTAAAGTCTATAGTAAAAAAAATTAAAAAAACAACACATAGAAAGTGTATTTCTCTGGGTATGACAGAAATATGCATGTTTTAAATGTTACAAAATAAAAAGGCCACGAAAAATGCTTTTAAAAATCTAATTAAAAAGCTTGAAACACTTAACATTTTTGGAAGCATTTAACCAATTATACAAAAATCATGTAGCTTAAAACACTGCACAAAAGATGCATGTGTGAATTCAGCCTGCCTGGTTCCAGCCCTGGTTTAGACCCGTTTGTTGATGCTAGTGGCATTTATACTGCAATGTGCCGCTACTAAAGTTTGTACTCTAGCTTAACATATAAGCTTTCGCAATTAAAATCAGAGGGAATGTTTTTCTTGTTTTCAAATAATTGACTCTTAACTGTTTGGCATATGGCTGAAAATATTATTTTCCATTGCTTTCACCTCGTTTTAATTTGCTTTCCATCCCCAGAACCCGGTAGCTCTCCGGTAATGAATAGATCATAATGAATGTGTTATTTACATTATATAGAGCCACAAACAAGGTAAACGGGTGGTTGTTTTCTTACCTTGCTGCTGAGCTTTAATTATTTGGTAGCTTCTCCTAAGCATTCAGAAGACAATAAATGGTGATTTTATGTGAGGATCAAAAGTATGCATTGAGAGCAGTATTATAAATGCTAATCAAGCCATCGCTAGATGTGCAAACATAATTAAGAAATCAAGAAAAAGCAATCATATTAAATTAATAGCAAAATAATCATTCTGCTAGGAAAAAAATGTGCCGTCTGGGGGGGAGGGGAGTGCAACTTATCACTACTAATCACAAGGTCCATTAATCACTGGAGAAGGGGTCAAATGGGCTTTATATTCAATAACCCAATTATTTTGGTTCAGAATTAGACGTTTCTGTAAAATGTAACATAATTACGAACACATTTTATTAAAGCCCTTCAATTTCTGTTTTTCATAATTAAACAAATATGTCCTTAATTCATGTTGTTTTTTAGCGCTTCGTTGCTTTTTGCTTTCATTGTCAGTAATGGGGGATTTGAGTCATGTTTAAAATGGTAAAATTCCATGTTAAAGTTTGCTTTAGCTATTTTGAACTCACCTAGCGTTGCCTGTATTAAAGGGGTTGTTCCATAAGATTACCCCCTGTCGATGTACCCTACTAGAACATATGGATCTTATAGAGGACCTTTCATGGGATTATGGGTTACAAACTGGTATGCTTACCAGATAGGGCCGCCCCTACAGATGCAAGCACTTTTTTTTTTCTAAAAAAATACCCCTCCGTTCCACCGCTGTGTCCCCCGCTGTTTTTGGCGCCTGATATGTTAATTTAGGGTATCGTACAGGAAGGAGGAGATGACCAGGTTTCTCTATGGGCGTCTCCTTCTCCCCGATGAGAACCTAATGTCTCCTCCTTATAGAGGGTGGTGTCCTGATAGGGACCCTACTCTGTAAGTGAGAACAGAGAGCCACTGATAAGCAGCAGGTCCTGCTTTGGCGTATGTGAGCTGCCCATGTGTTGTACGGACAGCCATTCAAATGAGCAGCCAGCCACATCACCACCCCAGGAGAAACAGCGCTTTGCCAGGGTTCTCAGGAGCCAGACCCATGGCTATGGGCTGATTTCTATGGAGGCTCTAGGATGAAAGAGGGGCTGTGATAAGACAAGCTCCATTAAGCACTGCATCGGGCACCAAAAAATGTAGCCATTTTTTACGTCAGACCTTCGTTTTTTTCTGTTTTTCTCTTGATCAGTAGAGTAAAAATAAGTCATTTCATCAATGTCCTGACCACCCCATGGCTGAACCTAAAGGATAATTGTCTATTCCGGGACTAGAATATTGATGTCTTATCCTCTGGATAGGTCTTCAGTATCTGATCAGTTGGGGTCTGACTCTCAGCACCTCTGCTGACCAGCTGTTTAAAGAGGCTATGACGCTCCAGCATGACCTCTTTCTAGTCCAGTAACGTCATGTTCATTGGTCACACATTGCCTTCAAGTGAATGGGATTGAATGCAATACCAAACACAATTACTATACAATGTATGGCACTATGCTTGGTATGGTATGGTGAGGCCACAGCACTCACTAGAGCACCTTGGTCTCTTCAAACAGCTGATTGGTGGTGTTACTGGGGGGTGGTCTCCCACCAGTCAGATACTGATAACCTGGAAATCCCTTTAGCCTTGCTGTATAGCCGTTCTATTGTCCACCTAGTTTAGTCTAGTGTTCTGTATTAAATTGGTCAAAACTTTCTCTTCTTACTCTGCTATTGTGTAACAAAGAAAAAGAAGAAAGGCTTTAATCTATGGAGGACAGGAGGTTCTTGGAATAGCTCATGAGTTTCCAAATCCCGTCATTTTTTTCTCTCCTATGACATCTTCATCTCACCCTTATGCAATGTTTCATTCTCTCCGTCACATCTGACTTTAGATATTATTTCTGATCAACCTTGTTCCACCTCTAATATATGCTTGCCCACATCCCTCAGTTCCTATTTCTTTCTCACCCACGTTTAGCTTTCCTATTTATTGTCTAATTCACGTAACATAAATAAGAAAACTGGATTGATTTTCTGGCTAAACACAGCCAAATTGCCATTGTGATAAGGTTTCATGTGCTTTGTGTCAGTTGAGGTCCTTACGGTGTCTTACCCCAAAAGAAAGCACCTTAAAATGCATATACAGAAGTAAACTGTCTCCTTGTACACATTGTATACTCTCAATGCACACTCACTCCTCTATATAGTGTATTAAATGGGTTGTAAACTGATAAATTCACTACCAGCATACAGTATAGTGGATGTCTGCGTGGGGTGTATACAGATTTTCTGAACAATGGCGTTTGGAAAATAATACAGCTTATTACAATAGTAACAAAGTGGATTCAATTATTATGAAAACTTACCGGTGCCCTGCAGGAATTGACCTGTGGTGTGGATTTTAAATCTGCCATATGAATTTTTGCTGCTGATATCCACTGATTTCACCCTTTGAAAAGCATGGGGGGACATCCATGGCAAATCCGTAGGAAAACCTGCAACAAATTCTGGTTTTCTGCCACAAATTACGTACCATGTGGACGTACCCTAAGGGTTCTTGGTTTATGCATAGCTCTGGTTCACCTGATTGAAACTCTTCTTTGATTGATCCAAGGCTCCGTTCCCGCGTTATGATACTTTTTCTTAAAGGGTTTATCCTGGATAGGTCATCGATATCAGATTGGCAGGGGCACAACTACCGGGATCCCCACCGCTCTGTGAGTGCCTTGGCCTCTTCCTAGTTCATGTCACGTCACTGTACATTAGCAGCAGAGATGAAGAAGGTCACGGCACTCCAAAAGCAAATTCAATGTGTTTTAATCCACCAAATGTTCAGCAGCAACGTTTCGACAACAGTCTTTATCAAGCTACATACTGTACATTAGCCACATGGCCTAGTTGCAGCTCAGTCGCATTCAAGTGAATGGGGCTGAGCTTCAATGCCAAGCACAACCACTATTCAATGTATGGCGCTGTGCTTGGAAAGCTGCTGGGAGCCTGCAGTGCTCATCAGATAGCAGCCCACTGAAACAGCTGATGGGTGGAGGTGCTGGAAGACAGGCCGCCGCCAATGTGATAACGATGACCTATCCTATGAATATGTCATCATTATTTTTACCCAGATAACCCTGTTAATATGAAAATGAGGAATTTGGTGCATTCAGAGTGTAACCATTGCTCTTGTTGGACCCAGTCTCCACTCATTTCTGTAGCCAATCCCTCCCTGTCTGTTTAGAATGACCGGGCCAGGCAGTGGCAAAGCCCAAGGCAGCGAGGAAAGGGCTGGCTACGGAAAGGATTGGATCTTGGGTGCAACAAGAGCAACGATGACCAATGATGACTCCCTAATTGCACCAAAGGCCTAATTTGCATATTGACAAAAAGTATCATAACCCGGGAACGGAGCCTCAGATCAACTAAAGAAAAACAGCGTTTTAATCAAGTGAACTACAGCTATGTGTCTATGCAAATAGTTGGATAGGTAGGTCGCTGGTGACAAATTCCCTTAAAAAGATGATCTGTCACCTCCCCTGACATGTCTCTGTTAGGAACTACTTGAACCCCTATCTAATAACAATCCTGGAGCCTCAATTCTTATAATTCTGTAAAGTGCCTTGCCTTATTGGGGCCCCAAATACTGCTGGAACTTCCTGCTGAGAGAGAGACAGAGAGAGCTGTGTTATTCACAGTCTGACATTGTACGACATCATATGTCACTGTCTATCCCATGCATTGCATCATCCTTTTAAACCATGATGTAAGATATTTATTTTATTTAAGTATTTATTTTTTGGGCAATAGAAACTAAATCTAATCCTCATGACAGCCTGCTGAAATCCTCTGCGGCAGGGCTTTGCTTATAATAATACCCTTGCCAAAATTAACAACAGCTTACGTGCACACAAATGCACGTACTACACAGAATTATTGGACATGTATGAAATCAATGGGAAATTCCAATATAGTACTGCTCCCAAGGGTTGGAGATTATCCGGTGGTTGCAGTTTTATTACCACTAAGCTTTTACAGATGGGGGAGGGGAGAGTATTCATTAAAAGAGAAGTTAAAGCAGATAGAAAATACCCAGCGGTGTCATACATCTCTCCTGCACTGTCCTGGGTTCGTATTATTTCTGCTGTAGTGCTACAGAAGGCTCCTAATGGTCTTGATGAAATGTTCAGCGCGTTTCAGTAAAGCCAGACCCATTGCAGAGAAAGTAGGTTACCAATTTCAAAAATATATGATCTCTGCCTTTCATCGAAATGTACTGTAAACAGGAATGTCGCCTCCATGTAGCTGTGAGATACACAGAGAAAATACTAAAATACTTACCACACTGGTTAGTTCAGATATACACCATGATGTTTATGGAGATAAGTCCTTGTAGGGTTCTATTGGTATCATACATACAGTACACGGGAGACACACATTATAATGTATGTCAATGTACATTATCATGTATGAACACATTAAGTTGGAAGCTGATATACTCAGCCAGGCTTAGTCACTCAGCATCTGAAATAATTCTATACTTTAAAGGGATATTATGGTTTCGACCTATAAATATTATTGGTATAATGAAAAGTGATACAATTATCCAATATGCTTTTTGTATCAATTCCTCATGGTTTTCAAATTCTACTGACCTTCATTTAATCCCTTAAAGGGGTTATCCAATACTATAAAATGCGGGTGATGCTAGGGAGGCTCGTCCCCTCCGCTGACACCGGATGTTTAGATCCGTACACGGTGATAAGCAGCTGCGGCATTGCGGGAACCAGGAGCGGCGCTGGGAGCCAGGTAAGTATATTCAGTGTGAGGGGCCCAGAATATGGGGGGGGGGGGATTTTATAGTCTTTGATAACCCCTTTAATGACCACCCGGACAGTGTAGGTACCAAGTGTGCAGCAATGTCTTTTGTCTTGGCTCCATTAGGGTATGACCCCACGGCATGGTCGTGAGCTGTCCGGGACACGGCCGTGCTACAGTCGATTAACCACATGGCGAATTAAGCCGCATCTGCCTTATATTTAACTATTATTTAATGAACGAAGACTGCACTGTATAGCCTGTCTTCATTGTTAATGGCCGCGCAGTATTGAAGGTGCCGCACAGCTATTAACAATGAAGACCTGCTATACAGTGTGGTCTTCATTAAATAAGAGTCAGCTGTGGCCTAATAGGCTGCATGGTTCTCGACTGTGCTATGTGGTTGTACCCCAAACGCTCCTGCTCCTAGAGATTGGGTGTTGGAAACCTTGAGGAGAAGACGGAAGTGGTTTGCAACTGCTCGTGGCTTCTCTTTTGCAGTCTACCTAGCGCTCAATGAGCACTATCTAGTGAATAGAGGAAGTGGCAATGCTGCGGCTCCTTTTGAATCCTTTTTTGCACAATTTACTCTAAAACTAAAAAAAGATAAATATTTCTCATCGATGGCTAAATTGCAATTTAACGTCTGACCCCTTAAAAGGGCCTACAGATAGGTGTCTCAAGTTTGGCCAATAGTTTGAATCATGGTACTAGACTCTAAAAGGTTTCATAGAGAAACCACCTTCGTGTGGCGCTTGAGAGACCATTTTCTTTCTTCCGCAGTTGCTATTAATGGAAACAGAAGAATGTTAGCAAATTCTTGGATTATGGTGACTGAGTGTGGAGCACGTAATGTGCGGCTGAAGGGTCTTGTAGCTCATGTAGTGGACAAATGTTCAGCAGTGAACAGCGGTCCTTCTACAGTAGTATGACACTTGTGCACAGTAGATATATGGAAGCCTATAGACTGAACCCTGGGGTTATGTTTGAAGGATTGTTTCTTATTTTCTTCGGTGACTTCTAATGAGTTTACATTGCATTACACATGAGATAATAGGATAATTTAACTCCACAGCCTTTGTATTGCCAGGGAATAGGTATAGCTTTCAATTTCAGGTTCTGCTCTAAAACACCCTCTATATAGTGATAAGCAGGACCTCTGTGTAATCAGTGGTCAGCATTGCTTTCTGATCTGTTGTGAATGACACATCAGTAATGTCTATACACCTATTAGAAAGCAACTTTTGCTTTTATAAGTCATCTCCCTGCTCCCCTACAATCTCGTCTAGCCCGGGGCTCACTCATCAGTGTGATTACTCCAATGCTGTTAGCTACACCACTGGTCCCAGGCATTACATGCCTCATAGACACTGCTAAAAACAACAAGAATACAAGGAGAGAAAAACAGTAACAATTTACACTTACAAAGTTAGCAATAGAGAAATGTACAGTAGTGATAGAGATAAACAGATGCAGGAACTATTTTAGGGACTGTTCACACCACGTTTTTGTCCCACGTTTAACATGTACAGTCAGGTCCATAAATATTGGGACATCAACACAATTCTAACATTTTTGGCTCTATACACCACCACAATGGATTTGAAATGAAACAAACAAGATGTGCTTTAACTGCAGACTGTCAGCTTTAAGTTGAGGGTATTTACATCCCACTTATTAAGGAACCAAAAGTAATGGGACAATTGGCTTCTCAGCTGTTCCATGGCCAGGTGTGTGTTATTCCCTCATTATCCCAATTACAATGAGCAGATAAAAGGTCCAGAGTTCATTTCCAGTCTGCTATTTGCATTTGGAATCTGTTGCTGTCAACTCTCAAGATGAGATCCAAAGAGCTGTCACTATCAGTGAAGCAAGCCATCATTAGGCTGAAAAAACACAACAAACCCATCAGAGAGATAGCAAAAACATTAGGCGTGGCCAAAACAACTGTTTGGAACATTCTTAAAAAGAAGGAACGCACCGGTGAGCTCAGCAACACCAAAAGACCCGGAAGACTACGGAAAACATCTGTGGTGGATGACCGAAGAATTCTTTCCCTGGAGAAGAAAACACCCTTCACAACAGTTGGCCAGATCAAGAATACTCTCCAGAGGTAGGTGTATGTGTGTCAAAGTCAACAATCAAGAGAAGACTTAGCCAGAGTCAATACAGAGGGTTCACCACAAGATGTAAACCATTGGTGAGCCTCAAAAGCAGGAAGGTCAGATTAGAGTTTGCCAAATGACATCTAAAAAAGCCTTCACAGTTCTGGAACAACATCCTATGGACAGATGAGACCAAGATCAACTTGTACCAGAGTGATGGGAAGAGAAGAGTATGGAGAAGGAAAGGAACTGCTCATGATCCTAAGCATACCACCTCATCAGTGAAGCATGGTGGTGGTAGTGTCATGGCGTGGGTATGTATGGCTGCCAATGGAACTGCTTCTCTTGTATTTATTGATGATGTGACTGCTGACAAAAGCAGCAGGATGAATTCTGAAGTGTTTCGGGCAATATTATCTGCTCATATTCAGCCAAATGCTTCAGAACTCATTGGACGGCGCTTCACAGTGCAGATGGACAATGACCCAAAGCATACTGCAAAAGCAACCAAAGAGTTTTTTAAGGGAAAGAAGTGGAATGTTATGCAATGGCCAAGTCAATCACCGGACCTGAATCCGATTGAGCATGCATTTCACTTGCTGAAGACAAAACTGAAGGGAAAATGCCCCAAGAACAAGCAGGAACTGAAGACAGTTGAAGTAAAGGCCTGGCAGAGCATCACCAGGGATGAACCCCAGCGTCTGGTGATATCTATGCGTTCCAGACTTCAGGCTGTAATTGACTGCAAAGGATTTGCAACCAAGTATTAAAAAGTGAAAGTTTGATTTATGATTATTATTATGTCGCAATACTTTTGATCCCCTAACAAGTGGGAGGCACATATGCAAACTGTAATTGCTACACCGTTCACCTGATTTGCATCTAAATACCCTCAAATTAAAGCTGACAGTTTGCAGTTAAAGCACATGTTGTTCATTTCATTCCAAATCCATTGTGATGGTGTATAGACCCAAATATGTTGGAAATGTGTCGATGTCCGAATATTTATGGACCTGACTGTACTTTGAGAAAAAATGATGCGAAAGCATAGTAATAGTATGCTGCTTGTTATTCTGGGTTTCTCGGCAATATATATGCGTTGTGTGGGAGGTACTCTGTCTCATTATGGAGAGCTCCTAGTATGCTTAGTATGTGTGTAGAGTATTGCAGCCAGGCAATGCCCCTCTGGGTTTCTGGGAAAGATATTCAAATTAGCTTTCCTAAGCCTATCTGATGCTAACAGATGTAAGACGTGCAAATTTTCATCTATTTTTCCCAGAAACCCAGATGAACGTTGACTGGTTTAGGAGACTCCTCATGCATACTTGGTCCCCTCCATAAGAATAAATAGTACCCCATAATTTCAGTTTTCGCCTCAGGCAGCAGGAAGGCTAGATGCACCCCTGGATACAAGCACTTACTGTTGTGTGACACATGTCGCTGTGTAGTCCCAGTCTTATGTATCATTTAGTCTTTCTACAAAGGTAGGTTGGAAATCCAGTGGGTATTTTGATGGCAGCCATGAGTGGTTGTCACCTAGTCACAGAAGAATATTCAAAAATGTGTTTTTTTCAGTATTGTGGCAAGTTGGGGGATTTTTATTGGTCATATACAGTACAGACCAAAAGTTTGAACACACCTTCTCATTCAAAGAGTTTTCTTTATTTTCATGACTATGAAGGCATCAAAACTATGAATTAACACATGTGGAATTATATACATAACAAACAAGTGTGAAACAACTGAAAATATGTCATATTCTAGGTTCTTCAAAGTAGCCACCTTTTGCTTTGATTACTGCTTTTCACACTCTTGGCATTCTCTTGATGAGCTTCAAGAGGTAGTCCCCTGAAATGGTCTTCCAACAGTCTTGAAGGAGTTCCCAGAGATGCTTAGCACTTGTTGGCCCTTTTGCCTTCACTCTGCGGTCCAGCTCACCCCAAACCATCTCGATTGGGTTCAGGTCCGGTGACTGTGGAGGCTAGGTCATCTGGCGCAGCACCCCATCACTCTCCTTCATGGTCAAATAGCCCTTACTTTCAAAGTTTTCCCAATTTTTCGTCTGACTGACTGACCTTCATTTCTTAAAGTAATGATGGCCACTCGTTTTTCTTTACTTAGCTGCTTTTTTCTTGCCATAATACAAATTCTAACAGTCTATTCAGTAGGACTATCAGCTGTGTATCCACCTGACTTCTCCTCAATGCAACTGATGGCCCCAACCCCATTTATAAGGCAAGAAATCCCAATTATTAAACCTGACAGGGCACACCTGTGAAGTGAAAACCATTTCAGGGGACTACCTCTTGAAGCTCATCAAGAGAATGCCAAGAGTGTGCAAAGCAGTAATCAAAGCAAAAGGTGGCTACTTTGAAGAACCTAGAATATGACATATTTTCAGTTGTTTCACACTTGTTTGTTATGTATATAATTTCACATGTGTTAATTCATAGTTTTGATGCCTTCAGTGTGAATCTACAATTTTCATAGTCATGAAAATAAAGAAAACTCTTTGGATGAGAAGGTGTATCCAAACTTTTGGTCTGTACTGTATGTCGATTACATGTCATATTGTTCTCTATGTTAAAGGGAACCTGTCACCGGGATTTTGTGTATAGAGCTGAGGACATGGCTTGCTAGATGGCCGCTAGCACATCCGCAATACCCAGTCCCCATAGCTCTGTGTGTGTTTATTGTGTAAAAAAAAACGATTTGATACATATGCAAATTAACCTGAGATGAGTCCTGTTCCTGACTCATCTCAGGGACAGGACTCATTTCAGGTTAATTTGCATATGTATCAAATCATTTTTTTTTTACACAATAAAAGCACACAGAGCTATGGGGACTGGGTATTGCGGATGTGCTAGCGGCCATCTACCTACCCATGTCCTCAGCATTATACCCAAAATCCCGATGACAGGTTCCCTTTAACTTTCTGCAGAGCATTGGACTTTCTATGCTGTTGTCCTGATTTGCCATATGATATTAATTTACAGTGGGAAAAAACTATAACTCATTTTTGCAGAGATAATATAATGGTCATTAAGTTTTATCTTTTGCCCTCTAGTTCTTCCAAGAAACAGGTCTAGCTGCAAACAAGTCCAGCCGTCCTCCGCGAGGGCGATATCCGCTACAGCGCTGATGACCAATGACCTCAACAATTACCACTCAGGGAGAGCCATATGGACAGTTATTAAATTGCATTGTGTTTTTTTAATTTTATATCACAGGGCCAAGTGTAAAACGACTTCTTTTTGTTCATTTAAGAGATTTTTTTTAGAGATAATAATTCTTTGTAATTATCCTGTTTTAACCCTTCAAAATGAAAATTAAAAACCATTTACTGCACAAGAAATAATGCATGGTTTTGGTTGTGTGTTGTGTGTGTCACTGGACGATTTAGAGGTGAATAAGTGGGAAAAATGGAATATCAGTGACTTCCTACTTCGAGATGGAGCAGACTCTGGTGCTGGCTACTTTCACACTAGCGTTTTGGCTGGATCCGGCAGGGTCCAGCAAAAATGCTTCCGTTACTGATAATACAACCATCTGCATCCGTTATGAACGGATCTGGTGGTACAGTCCTAATCAAAAGTTCAAGACCACTTGAAAAATGGCAAAAAATCATATTTAGCATGGCTGGATCTTAATAAGGTTCCAAGTAGAGCTTCAACATGCAACAAGAATGAGAGTGAGACAAAACATTTTTTTGAGCATTCAATTTAATGAAAACAACGAATAAACTGAAACAGGCTGTTTTTTCAGCTGATCAAAAGTTTAGGACCACACCTCCAAAAAAAACTAAACCCCCCCAAAACAGAAATCCAACTTCCAAACATGAACTCAGTAATGAGTAGCTCCGCCGTTATTGTTTATCACTTAAAAAATTTGTTTCGGCATGCTTGATGCAAGCGTTTCCATGAGGTGAGTGGGAACATTTCTCCAAGTGGTGAAGACGGCCGCACGAAGGCCATCTACTGTCTGGAACTGTTGTCCATTTTTGTAAACTTCCCTTGCCATCCATCCCCAAAGATTCTCAATTGGATTTAGATCAGGGGAACACGCAGGATGGGCCAAAAGAGTGATGTTATTCTCCTGGAAGAAGTCGCTTGTCCTGCGGGCATTGTCCTGTTGAAAAACCCAGTTGTTACCACACAGACGAGGGACCTCAGTCATGAGGAATGCTCTCTGCAACATCTGGACATAGCCAGCGGCCGTTTGACGCCCCTGCACTTCCTGAAGCTCCATTGTTCCACTGAAGTAAAAAGCACCCCAGACCATTATGGCGCCCCCTCCACTGTGGCGCGTAGAAAACATCTCAGGTGGGATCTGCTTGTCATGCCAGTAACGTTGGAAACCATCAGGACCATCAAGGTTAAATTTTTTCTCATCAGAGAATAAAACTTTCTTCCACCTTTGAATGTCCCATGTTTGGTGCTCTCTTGCAAAGTCCAAATGAGCAGTTCTGTGCCGTTCAAGGAGACGAGGTCTTAAAGACCTTCAGTCTCAGATGCAGTCTGATGGTTATGGGGCTGCGGTCAGCACCATTAAGGGCCTTAATTTGGGTCGAGGATTGCCCAGTGTCTTGACGGACAGCCAATTGGATCCCCAGGCTCAGTGCTGATGAAATTTTTTTGGGTCTTCCACTTTACTTTTTTGTTCCATAACCCTCAGGATCATTTAAGAAATTCCAAATGACTGTCTTACTGCGTCCCACCTCATCAGCGATGGCGCGCTGTGGAGAGACCCTGCTTATGCAGTTCAACAACCTGACCACGTTCAAAAAGGGAGAGTTTTTTTGCCTTTGCCATCACAACGTGTGACTACCTGACAGAAAATGACAATGAATCCACATCTTTGCACAGATTTGACCTTTTAAAGGCATGTGGTCCTAAAATTTGGATCAGCTGAAAAATAGCCTGTTTCAGTTTATTCGTTGTTTTCAATTATTTGAATGCTCAAAAAATGTTTTGTCTCACTCTCATTTCTTCTTGTTGCATGTTGAAGCTCTACTTGGAACCTTGTTAAGATCCAACAATGTAAATTTTGCCATTTTTTAAGTGGTCTTAAACTTTTGATCAGGACTGTATTATCTTTAACATAGCCAAGATGGATCCGTCATGAACTCTATTAAAAGTCAATGGGGGACTGATCCGTTTTCTATTGTGGCAGATTTTGGCAGAGAAAATGGATCCGTCCCATGACGGAAAGCAAAATACAACATGTTACGGTTTGCTCTCCAGTCTGGGAACGCAACAAAACGGAATAGAATGCATTTTGGAGCATTCTGTTCTGTTCAGTTCAGTTTTGTCCCCATTGAAAATGAATGGGGACAAAACTGAAGCATTTTTTACTGGTATCGAGACCCTATGGCGGAACTCAGTACCAGAAAACGTAAACGTTAGTGTGAAAGTACAATTACATTGACCAAAAGTGCCAGGGGTAAAACGTATCCGTAGGGCCTTTTGTCTTTTACTATTGCACACAGTGATGTCAAAACATAGAGATATTTTACATAGTGATGTGCCAGTGTAACAATAATGCACTCAGTGGAGTTACAGCACTGGAATCACACAGTGATGTCACAATACAGGGAGGAGGTGCTAAGTGATGTCACAGCACAAGAATAAAGCAATGTCATTGAAGGGATAATGCACACAGTGATGTCATAATGGAGAGCTTATTGTGATGTTGCAGTGCAAGAATAATCCACTCAGTCAAGTTACAGCACAGTAATTATACAGTGATGCCACAGTACAGAGCTAAGTGATGTCACAGAACAAGAATAAAGCGCCTAGTGATGTAACATTAAAAGGGATAATGCACACAGTAATGTCAAAACTTACAAATAACTCACGCTCATGTTGCAGTGTGAGGATAACCCACTCCATGAAATTAGAGCACGTTAATTATACATATGCCATGGTAGAGAGATAAACCAATAAGTGACGTCACAGTGCCAAAATGGTGCATGCATGTCGCAGGGACAAGAATAGTACACAGAGATTTGTACAGAGATATTGCACATGGTGATGTCACAACATAGGAGTAATTCACACCTTGATGTCGCTTAACAAAATAATACACTTACTGTATAGTAAAGTAACAGAAGTAATCTTACAGTACAGGGATAATGCAGAAAGTGATGTCATACTTTAAGGATAATGCACATGATCAAACCAAAATACATGAACAGCACACACAAAAATTTCATCCTCCAGACGGTGACATCACAGCATGGGAATAAAACGTAACATTTCACCAGGCAGAGTTAATGCTCACAATGCCACAGTACAGCCAGAATGTAATGTTTGTTATATGTTTTAGAACTGGGATCTCTTAGTTAATGAAACATAACTTTTAATTAAATATGCTAATAAAAAAATGTAATGAAGGTACAAAAGGTAATGAATCCTACCGGGGACACGCGGTCAGTTCCCCATGGTAACGTACCAGCCTCTCATGATGTCACATCCAGTTTCTGTCAGGAATGAGGAATGGGAAGGGACTGTGGGATGAGCCTCTTCTAAAGGCGGAGCCATTTATTTTAAAGGAAGGTGAGTGCACTTATCCACTGCCACATATCTCTATACTGCCAGTCACGCTGCTCCCTGATGAGTGATATAACATGGCAATATGCGTTGGAGGAAAAAAGGGATTAGTATAGGACAGAGTCAGTAAGCCTAGAGCCAAGGTTCCAGGCTGGGGGTCGCTCTTTTCAGGGCGGGTGCTCCGATTACAGCCATGTTAGCTTTGCCCCATCTTTGTCCCGAATCTTACAGGGAAAGATACTACAGGCGTTAGGTCAATAGGCTAGGGAACATTTATCCACTGATAACCTACCTTGTTGAACATTTGGAACATGGAGTTACCCTTCCTTATTTTAGGTGTCATGCCTTTGATATAAATCACAGAAAAAATGCACCAAACGGATATGTCCCTGACTATACTGGCTAGTCATAAATGCAGATATTAAAAGCTGAGACTTTTGCCAATATATTCCTGTCAGGAAAATATCGGAGCCCATCATGCACCACGTCACGGTCACTCAGCATGGCAAGGGGTCCTACCACTAAGCTACCTATGGTGTGAACAGGGGTCTGAAGGTGATGTAATCCAGCTCACAGCCAGGCTTCCACACAACCACCTAGCAGGACAACTAGTGCAATGTGAACAAAGCAAGACTGTAAGCCACGCCCATATCAGACCATGTGATGGAGGTTACCAGGTGCAAAAGAGAGTGTTTGAATGCCAGGTAAAGGCACATACACTACATATAAAACAAGACACAAACACAGAAATATAGTGACAATTCTGGAGGAGCTGCTCAACCCCTAACACTGTAGCGTGTTTTTCATTGGGGGAGCAGCTCCACCGCATGTGGACCGCAGCAAACGACTATCCCCAGCAAAAAAATGCATACGGTGGAGGATGTCGGCGCGGTCCACATGCACCACAAAGGCATCCTACACAAAACGGAGCATTGTGCGGATGAAAATATAATCATATAAATCACAGAAAAAATGCACCAAACGGATATGTCACTGACTATACTGGCTAGTCATAAATGCAGATATTAAAAGCTGAGACTTTTGCCAATATATTCCTGTCAGGAAAATATCGGAGCCCATCATGCACCACGTCACGGTCACTCAGCATGGCAAGGGGTCCTACCACTAAGCTACCTATGGTGTGAACAGGGGTCTGAAGGTGATGAAATCCAGCTCACAGCCAGGCTTCCACACAACCACCTAGCAGGACAACTAATGCAATGTGAACAAAGCAAGACTGTAAGCCACACCCATATCAGACCATGTGATGCATGATGGGCTCCGATATTTTGTGTAGGATGCCTTTGTGGTGCATGTGGACCGCGCCGACATCCTCCACCGTATGCATTTTTTTGCTGGGGATAGTCGTTTGCTGCGGTCCACATGCTGTGCGGCTGCTCCCCCAATAAAAAACACGCTACAGTGTTAGGGGTTGAGCAGCTCCCCCAGATTTGCCACTATATTTCTGTGTTTGTGTCATGCCTTTGATACCTGACTAGAGGACTAGCCCAGCTGCAATAATCTCATATTGTATCTGGACCTCAGATCCTCTATTAACTTAAACGGTGCCCCCCACCATGCCAATTTCTTAACCTAACCCCTTTGCCACATTCTCCGTGGCCCTTCCGCTGCCCCCCTCTTGCCCCTACCTGTTACTGCCTGAGGCCTCACCTGGCCTCATTGGTGGTGCACCCCTGTATCCATCACCTTATCTTCGTTCACTATATTTTTATTAGCATATTTAAATAAAAGTTAGGTTTTGTTAACTAAGAAATTCCAGTCCTAAAACCCATATTATTTCTCTCTGGGTACATTAGTCTGGGGCACAGTTACTTTGATCCCACACATTATTACGATAATGTAATGTTGTCACAGTAAATGAAAATGCAAAAAGCGGTGCCACGGAAGGACAATGCACACAGCAGTTACATGTAACCATGGCACTACATAACAAAACTTGGAAAATGGCTCTATTCACTTTTCCATGCCCTCTCAGTACGTTGAACTAATGTGTCCTTTGCTGGTAGACGGACATGTCCCTAGCCCAGTCCTACCATCTGGATCCTCTTAAATGAGCAGCAGAGTGATTCCTGCCATTGTGCAGGCCAGCCAATAAGTATAAGTGCACTAGAAGCGGCCATTTCTTGCCAGCACTGAACACATTAAGTTGACCGTCTGACAGAATGAAAATAACACCAAGGGGCATAATAACAAATATGTAACAGCAATATCTGCACACAGGAGTTTTTTTTTTAAAAGGACCTGTCCCCTCTCCTGACATGTCTGTTTTAGAAAATACTTGCATTCCCCAAAGTAATAACAATTCTGGAGCATCTATTCTTATGAATCTATGCTGTGCTATTCCTTTATGATTCCTGCTACAATTTACAAATGAATTGCTTGCAGTCTGCAAAAAAAGATGGGTATTACCTGTAGGAAGCACGCCCCTGCCCGGTCCGACACTAGCAACCCTGATTGTATAGTGTCAGACTGGCCAGGGACACCCCCCCTCCAACTGGTAATAGTCATCTGGACCTTCATTGCAAACCACTAGCAATTCATTTATAAAGTTCTAGAAGGAATAATAAATGAAAAGCAGAACATAGAGTCATAAGAATAGATGCTTTAGAATTGTTATTAAAAGGGGAATGAAAGAACTTGCTAAAACAGACACATCAGGGGAGGTGACAGCAACTCTTTAGATGATTTCAGTTAAAATATGTTTTGCCTGATCTTATAGATAAATTTAATATCTAAAGTTTACCTAAACCTTCAAAAAAAAACTTATCCTAAATGCCCTAAAATGAATTTTTATAATGTACTTTTATTTTTATTTTTTTTGTTTTACTTTTTTTCTAGCGAAATAAGCAGCTGAATTTTAGGGACCTGTAGTACTTTGCAATCCGTACACTCGTACGCTGCTGATATGTTAGCAAATACGGATTCCACTGCATAGCCCAATGAGCGATGTGAGTGCCAGAGCATGCATCTCTGCTTCGGTCTGACTGCTTTACCATGGCCTGACACAGATGTGCTATGCTAGGCCATAGCAGGGCGGACAGGCAGGAGCAGCAATGCGATATGCTGAACTCCTGCCTGCTCCCACTTGCTTCCTTCTGCTTAAAGCCTTGCGTGGTGCAGGGTCTAGTAGAGCGGAGCAAGCGGGTGCAGCCAGCAGCTCAGCATATCGCATCGCTGCTGCTGCTGACTGTCCCTGCTCCACCAAAGCCTGGCAGAGCACATCTGTGTCAGGCTATTACAAAGCGGACAGGTAGGAGCAGCAATGTGTTCGCCGGCCAGCACATCGTCCGCTGGGCCTTGTGGTGGAATCCGTACACCTCTGATATCGCAGTGTACGAGTGTATGGATTTAGCCATCTGAACTTCAGTTGCCTATTTTGTTAGGAAAATAAATAAAGTATATTATACAAAATCAATCATTTTAGGACATTTAGAATAGATTTTAATATATTTTATTTAAACATCTAGGTATGTGTAATAATGAGACAGACCCAATTTCATTCAAGATGATACAAAAGTATCAGTAATAACTTGTACAATAAACTGTGGCACATAATGTATAGCACAGGATTGTTTGCATGTCATGAAAGGATAAAGGCCAGATACTGTGTAGAGGTCTGTGTGCTCCATTTCTGCCAGGTTACAAGTTTACAAATGGCTCCCAGTTCATACATATTTATTATTCCCTTCATAATTATGGTCCATTACAATGTCAATATGTCCACTTTAGCTTTGGATACTGGTAGTTTAAAAAGCCAATGCGCTTTAAACACAGATTGTCCTAACTAAAGAAAGCTATGTCATAAATAATATAGAATTATTTATAATGCATATACGGTAAATAACATCTATTTCTGGCAGCATAATCAAATGACCTGGAGCAAAATGTTCATCCAAATAAAGGGAGCGGTATGAGATTAGAAAAAAATATGAACTCTGGCCTAACAGTAGCACCTTTAGGCCTCATGCACACGACCGTATGTATTTTGCGATCCGCAAAAAACGGAGCCGAAAAAAATACAGATGACGTCCATGTGCATTCCGTATTTTGCGGAACAGAGCAGCTGGCCCCTGATAGAACAGTACTATCCTTGTCCGTAATGCGGACAATAATAGGACATTTTCTATTTTTTTTGCGGAACGGAAATGCGAACATACAGAAACAGAATGCACACGGAGTAACTTTAGTTTTTTTTTGCGGACCCATTGAAATGAATGGTTCCGTATACGGTCCACAAAAGAAAAATGGAACGGACAGGCCCCTTTCACACGAGTGAGTATTCCGCGTGGCTGCAATGCGTAATGCGAACGCATTGCACCCGCAGGGAATCCGGACCCATTCATTTCAATGGGGCTGTGTACATGAGCGTTGGTTTTCACACATCACTTGTGCGTTGTATGAAAATCGCAGCATGTTCTATATTCTGCAAATTTTCACGCAACGCTTGCCCCATAGAAGTTAATGGGGCTGCGTGAAAATTGCATCCGCAAGCAAGTGCGGATGCGATGCGTTTTTTAACGGATGGTTGCTAAGAGATGTTTGCATACCTTCAGTTTTTTATCACGCGCATGCAAAACGCATTAAATCGCGTTGCACCCATGCGATAAAAACTGAACGCGATCGCAGACAAAACTGAATGCCCTTGTCAAAACTGAAATCGCACATTTTGCACTGAACGAATTCGCAACGCATCCGGACTTAATCTGCTCACGCTCGTCTGCAAGGGGCCTTAGGGAGGTGATTAGAGAAATTAGTCAAATGTACTCAAATGAGTATACCATTTTTATTAATCTTTAGTTAACTATTGCAGCAAACCAGTAGGTGATGGACAGGAATACTTCCCTCCTCGATTCGAGACCAGGTCTGAGGTCTGAATTTATTTTGGAATATGTGCTTCTTGTCTGGATTTGTTTTTGGGGTTTACATTTATGTAGAGAACTGGCTGAGTTTATTGACAGGTCTGGTGTTTATTACGGGACTGAATTCATTGTGTGGTCTGGTCTGGGGTCTCAATTTATAGGTAAGTTCATTTACAGTCTGGTCTGGGGTCTGAATTTAAGGAACTGCTCTGGGGGGGGGGTCTCTATTCTGTGATCTGGTCAGTGGTCTGAAATTAATTTAAGGTTACGGATTGAGGTTGCAATTTATTTTATTGTCTGATCTGAATTAATTTAGTGGTATCTAACCTTGCTACAGAAGAGTCTAAGGAATTTACCCCTAAACAGGGATCTGGACTTCGCTGCAAGAAATCCCCAGGTCGTTACCCCAGGAGTATGGTCTCCATTAGCAACAGCTAATGTAATACTGTAAAGATGGTAGCAGAACACAGTACTAAATCAGCAGGCAGAAGACAGTCAGCTGAGCAAAGGCTAGAGCTGGCAGTGATTATGAAGTATAGAAGACAGACCAGGGGCACGGCTGGCAGCATTCAGAAGGAAGAGTAAGCAAGTCTGAAGGGGAGGCAGAGGACAGGCCAGGTCAAAGGCTATAAATATAGAACAAAAGGACCCTGCAGTGACTTACTGACACCTAAAGGAACTTATTGCTCAGGCACTGATGACTGTCCTCATGACACCTGGGATGGTACTGTAGGACATTGGCAGAAGCAGGAGGGTTTTGGTCTGTGCAGACCTTTAAGGAGCTTGGAGTCAATACGTGTGCACAGCACTAGAAGTCCCAGCAGGCAGACAGCAACCACAAGCAGGATTCCAAGAAGAGAGGCCCATAACCAAGTAGTGGCAGGGAACCAAAGCACCAGCACAGTGAAGGACAGGATGCAAGGTAGGAGGCGGCAGGACAAAATTTAATGACTGCAGTCTGCTCTCTGCTATCACTAGGGGGGTTAGTATCTAACTGCATACTGTTTAGACATTGGACTCAATAATGAAACAGTATAGAGTAAGTTCCTGTGCTCCATCTAGTGGAGGTGGCAGCAATTATCCAATGTGTCATTATTGTCAATGCAGGGGATTTGGAGCATTGTGTTGCTATAAAGATATATAAGGCAATTAATTTACAATGAATGATGAGGCAAAAAAATGACGTGGTGTTAAACAGTAGATCTCACTTTAAGGCCTCCTGCACACGAACGTATTTTCCTTGATTTTTGGAGGATCCACGGACATGAAAAAAAAGTCGTTTTGGTGTCCGCCTGGCCGTGCGGAGCCAAATGGATCCGTCCTGAATTACAATGCAAGTCAATGGGGACGGATCCGTTTGACGTTGACACAATATGGTGCAATTTCAAACGGATCCGTCCCCCATTGACTTTCAATGTAAAGTCAGGAGTTAATATACCATCGGATCTGAGTTTTCTCCAATCCGATGGTATATTTTAACTTGAAGCGTCCCCATCACCATGGGAACGCCTCTATGTTAGAATATACCGTCGGATTTGAGTTACATCGTGAAACTCAAATCCGACAGTATATTCTAACACAGAGGCGTTCCCATGGTGATGGGGACGCTTCAGGTTAGAATATACTAAAAGAACTGTGTACATGACTGCCTGTAGTTAACACATTGGTGGCCAGTGTGGCCGCCCCCCCCCCTCCCTCCCCTGTAGTTAACTCATTGGTGGCCAGTGCGGCCAGCCCCCCCCTCCCCTGTAGTTAACTCATTGGTGGCCAGTGGGCCCCCCCTCCCCTGTAGTTAACTCGTTGGTGGCCAGTGGGCCCCCCCTCCCTCCCCTGTAGATAACTCGTTGGTGGCCAGTGGGCCTTCTCCCCTCCCTCCCCCTCCTAATTAAAATCTCCCCCCTATCATTGGTGGCAGTTTAATCGCGAAGTGAAAACTCAGCTATGAAAAAGCTTTTATGCAGACGGATCTTCGGATCCGTCTGTATAAAAACTAACCTACGGCCACAGATCACGGACGCGGATGCCAATCTTGTGTGCATCCGTGTTCTTTCACGGACCCATTGACTTGAATGGGTCTGTGAACCGTTGGCCGTGAAAAAAATAGGACAGGGCATATTTTTTTCACGGCCAGGAAACACGGATCACGGATGCGGCTGCAAAACGGTGCATTTTCCGATTTTTCCACAGACCCATTGAAAGTCAATGGGTCCGCGAAAAAAAACGGAAAACGGCACAACGGCCACGGATGCACACAACGGTCGTGTGCAGGAGGCCTAAAAGGCATTTTAAAGGGCATCTGTCAGCAGTTTTGTACCTATGAAACTGGCTGACCTGTTACATGTGCGCTTGGCAGCTGAAGGCATCTGTGTTGGTCCCATGTTCATATGTGCCCGCATTGCTGAGAAAAATTATGTTGTATATGCAGATAAGCCTCTAGGAGCAACAAGGGCGTTGCGTTACTCCTAGAGGCTCAGCTCTCTCTGCTCAATCCATTACAATGCAGATCAAAAATCCCCACATGGCACTTTGCAAGCCTTATTCCTTTCAAGCAGATGCAGTATGAAGCCAATCCCCCAGTGGCGTACACAGAGAAGTAAGGTCCCCATTGCAAGGATCAAACCAGGCCCCCATACAGGACAGAAGGATTTCCGCCTAAATCGCTTTTAAAGACCCTTGGGATATTTTTTCCACTGCCTCATTTGCTAAAAGTTGTTCCTTTAGAGGGTAGAGTCCTGACCAAGTTTTCACCCCCAGTAGAAGAGAGGATGATTCCAAATGGGCCCCCTCTTGCCCTGGACCCCATAGTAGTCGCATGGTCTGCCACTATGGTAGTTATGCCCCTGTAATCCCCCTAATTAAAGGCTATGTACACCTTCAGAGGCATTTTCTTTATGGTTGCATGTTACTCATTTTTGGCTAAAAATAATTTTTTCAATTGGCCTTTATTAAAAATATTGAGCCATTCTGTCACAAAGGGTTAACCATTTCTCTAGCTGTGTGACTGGTACTTTCACTTTCACTTTATGCCTGTCATGTAATAAACCTTACTTATCTAAGCCACATTCTTAACAGTAAGATAAGAACTAAGATATAATGAGTGTCTGACTGAAAAGACAGAAAATCCAAAGGGTGCAACTAGAGCATGTCAGCTCTGTACAGAAAAAAAAGATGCCAATTAAAAAATATATATTTTTTACCTCAAAATGAGTACAATGCAATAATAAAAAAAATTGCCCACAAAGGTGTTCATAGCCTTTAACCCCTTTGCTACAAGCGCCGTAAATGTACGTTGCTGGAGCGATGGGCAAACATGGCAGATCTCCACTTCACTGTCTCAAACAGCAGAGACCCACGGCTAATGACCGCAACCGGAAATAATGTCGATCGCAGTCATTAACCCCTTAGGTACTTAGGACGTAGCGGTACGCCACGTTTGCCAAGTCCTTAAGGACTCAGGACGTACCGGTACGTCCTAAGTTTAAAAATAGATTGCGGCGCGGCGGGGGTTAATAGGAACAGGATGCCCGCTGAAATCATTCAGCAGGCATCCTGTCACAACGCCGGGGGGGGTCATGTGACCCCCCCGTATCGGCGATCGTCGCAAACCGCAGGTCAATTCAGACCTGCGGTTTGCGGCTTTTATCTGCGGTTGCGGCGCCGTGGGCAGTGCCATCGGGTCCCCATGCGGCTGTGGGGGGGACCCGATGGCATTGAAGGCAGCGCGATGTCTAAGGAAGGCATCGCGCTGCCTTCCGGTAACGAGCTTGTGAGATCCAGCCCCCTGGATCTCACAGGCCGGAAGCTGGATGAGTAATACTCACTGTATTAGGCCTCATGCACACGACCGTTGTTGGGTTCCGTGTCCGTTGTTCCGTTTTCCGTGATTTTCTGCGGACCCATTGACTTTCAATGGGTCCGTTGAAAACTCGGAAAATGCACCGTTTGTCATCCGCGTCCGTGATCCGTGTTTCCAGTCCGTCAAAAAAATGGATCACGGAACAACGGAACCCTTTTTGCGGACCGTAAAAAATACTGTCGTGTGCATGAGGCCTTACAGCCAATGCATTCCAATACACAAGTATTGGAATGCATTGTAAAGGATTAGACCCCCAAAAGTTCAAGTCCCAAAGTGGGACAAAAATAAAGTGAAAAAAAGTGCTAAATAAACAATTTTTTGTCACCTTACATCACAAAAAGTGCAATAGCAAGCGATCAAAAAGTCACACACACCCCAAAATAGTGCCAAAAAAAACGTCATCTCATCCCGCAAAAATCATACCCTACCCAAGGTAATCGCCCAAAAACTGAAAAAATTATGGCTCTCAGACTATGAAAACACTAAAACATGATTTTTTTTGCTTCAAAAACAAATCATTGTGTAAAGCTTACATAAATAAAAAAAGTATACATATTAGGTATCGCCGCATCCGTGACAACCTGGTCTATAAAAATATCACATGATCTAACCTGTCAGATGAATGTTGTAAATAACAAAAAATAAAAACGGTGCCAAAACAGCTATTTCTTGTTATCTTGCCTCACAAAAAGTGTAATATAGAGCAACCAAAAATCATATGTACCCTAAACTAGTACCAACAATACTGCCACCCTATCCCGTAGTTTCTAAAATGGGGCTACTTTTTTGGAGTTTCTACTCTAGGGGTGCATCAGGGGGGCTTCAAATGGGACATGGTGTAAAAAAAAACAGTCCAGCAAAATCCGCCTTCCAAAAACCGTATGGCATTACTTTCCTTCTGCGCCCTGCCGTGTGCCCGTACAGCTGTTTACGACCACATATGGGGTGTTTCTGTAAATGACAGAATCAGGGCCATAAATATTGAGTTTTGTTTGGCTTTTAACCCTTGCTTTGTTACTGGGAGAAATGGATTAAAATGGAAAATTTGCCCAAAAATTTTAATTCTGAAATTTCATCTCCATTTGCCAATAACTCTTGTGGAACACCTAAAGGGTTAACGACGTTTGTAAAATCAGTTTTGAATACCTTGAGGGGTGTAGTTTCTTAGATGGGATCACTTTTATGGAGTTTCTACTCTAGGGTTGCATCAGGGGGGCTTCAAATGGGACATGGTGTCAAAAAAAAAACAGTCCAGCAAAATCTGCCTTCCAAAAACCGTATGGCATTCCTTTCCTTCTGCGCCCTGCCGTGTGCCGGTACAGCTGTTTACGACCACATATGGGGTGTTTCTGTAAACTACAGAATCAGGGCCATAAATATTGAGTTTTATTTGGCTGTTAACCCTTGATTTGTTACTGGTAAAAATGGATTAAAATGGAAAATTTGCAAAAAAATTTAAATTCTGAAATTTTATCTCCATTTGCCAATAACTCTTGTGGAACACCTAAAGGGTTAACAACATTTGAAAAATCTGTTTTGAATACCTTGAGGGATGTAGTTTCTTAGATGGGGTCACTTTTATGGAGTTTCTACTCTAGGGGTGCATCAGGGGGCTTCAAATGGGACATGGTGTCAAAAAACCAGTCCAGCAAAATCTGCCTTCCAAAAACCGTATGGCATTCCTTTCCTTCTGCGCCCTGCCGTGTGCCCGTACAGTAGTTTACGACCACATATGGGGTGTTTCTGTAAACTACAGAATCAGGGCCATAAATATTGAGTTTTGTTTGGCTGTTAACCTTTGCTTTGTAACTGGAAAAAAATTATTAAAATGGAAAATCTGCCAAAAAAGTGAAATTTTGAAATTGTATCTCTATTTTCCATTAATTCTTGTGGAACACCTAAAGGGTTAACAAAGTTTGTAAAATCAGTTTTGAATACCTTGAGGAGGGTAGTTTATAGAATGAGGTCATTTCTGGGTGGTTTCTATTATGTAAGCCTCGCAAAGTGACTTCAGACCTGAACGGACCCCAAAAAAATGGGTTTTTGAAAATTTCTTACAAATTTCAAGATTTGCTTCTAAACTTCTAAGCCTTGTAACATCCCCAAAAAATAAAATATCATTCCCAAAATGATCCAAACATGAAGTAGACATATGGGGAATGTAAAGTAATAACTATTTTTGGAGGTATTACTATGTATTATAGAAGTAGAGAAATTGAAACTTGGAAATTTGCAATTTTTTTTAAATTTTGGGTAAATTTGGTATTTTTTTATAAATAAAAATGAATTTTTTTTTTTACTTCATTTTACCAGTGTCATGAAGTACAATATGTGACAAAAAAAACTATCTCAGAATGGCCTGGATAAGTCAAAGCGTTTAAAAGTTATCAGCACTTAAAGTGACACTGGTCAGATTTGCAAAAAATGGCCAAGTCCATAAGGTGAAATTGTCCTTAAGGGGTTAAAGCCTTTAGATGCAGTGATCAAGTGTGCTTCCGGGCTTCTTACCGGCATCCTCTGTGGCCAATGAGGATGCGGTAATTGATTTCAATACGCTGGGTCTCTCTGAAGAGACCCAGGGTATTGAAGCTGCGATTCTTATTTTGGCCAGCAAGTGCCAGGCCAACATAAGAAATGAGCAATTCTAGTACCAATATGGATATATAATAAACATAATGGTACAGAATAAAAAAAAATATATACAGAGTTTTGTAGCCTCACACATGAGATACAAAACCATAATTTTTTTTTACAAATATAATAAAATAAAAAAATATTAAAGTTTAATAAAAATATAAAAGTAGAATAAAGAAAATACATAAATATCAAAAAATATAAACATCATGGGCATCACCATGTCCAAAAACTCCCATACTATAAAAATTTTTAAATATTTTTCCTATATGGTGAATGACCGATTTGCCATTTTTTCATCGCTTCTCTTATCCACAAGAATGTAATAAAATGAGATCAAAAAGTCACACGCACTCCAAAATGGTACCAATAAAAACTACAGATCGTCCCGCAAAAAATGAGCCCCATAGAGCTCAGTAGATGAAAGTAAAAAGTTATGGGGGTCAGAATATGGTGATGTAAAAAAAAATTTTTTTTTCAAAGTTTTCATTTATTTTTTTACACTATTTAGACATAAAAACCTATACAAATGTGGTATTGTTATAATTGTACTGACCCAGAGAATGAAGGGCACAGGTTAGTTTTGCCACATCAGAGATTTGCAACTTTCCCAAAAAGAAAGGTAAGCTGGCCATGGCAGAGGCCTTGCTGAAAAACAGTTCATCTACAATTTTAATCACATTTCTTTGCACAAGATTAACAGCAAGGAAATCTTAAAGTGTAAATGTCATGTTTTCATCAAAAAATAAATGTTAGCATATATTACTGCTGTAGCAGCATTATGCATAAAGCAATCTTTAGTTTCTTCACATACCACTGTTTTCCTTAAGTTTTTCCCTTAGTTACGGCTGTTTAAACATTTACAATATGAGGACCTTCTCAAGATGGCTGCTCTGCCAGTTCTCCTCTGTCTTCTGTTTATACTAAAAGGAAGACAGACAAGCCCTAGCAACGGTCTTTTAAGGGAGCAGTGAAAAGGGACAGAGGACATTAATGAAAGCTGTTATTATAAGGTAATTACAGATCTTTTGACAATCATTGACAGACTAACTCAGGTATACATGCCTAGCTTTAATAAAAATATGACAGTTACCCTTTAATAAGTGCCCTCCTCTGTGTGATGAATACATATTCATATTTGTACAGCTATCATCTTTTGCACATTAGGTAAGAAAACAAAAAACATTCAGAAGAACTGGATTTTATTTGCAGCAGATAATGAATGAAGGAGCAGTTTTGCAAATGCCCCCCGAATTCTAAGAGACGTCGACAATACTTAATGTGACCTGGATAAGATCTATGGGAAATGATGGCGGGGCTGCTTTTTATTGATCAATTACTTTTGTAATATCAACAAGACATTTGTAAGTGCAAACAAAGTCAGAATGCACATCCCCAGCTTACCATGAATTAAACATTTTATCCTTCGGGTTTTTCTTTTCTTTTATTATTTATAGCATCTGCCCTGTAGATGGCACACAGCAGACTATGCTTCTGTAGACTTCGAAAATGAAGCTCTTATCAGAAATTCATTTCTCTCCTTTTTTTTTTTCAAGCTCTGAATGTTAAGATCCTGTACTTGAGAAAATTGTACTTATCAACTGAACACTGAGTTTGGGTAATAAACATACAGTATATTACTGATGGTATGGAATATTACAAAATGTGATATAAGACATATTGTATGTTCTATTATTAGTCCATTTAAATGGGTTATCCCATGATTAAAGGGATGGCCTCACTTCAGCAAATGGCATTTATCATGTAGAGAAAGTTAATACAAGGCACTTACTGATGTATTGTGATTGTCCATGTTGCCTCCTTTGCTATCTGGATTCATTTTTCCATCACATTATACACTACTCGTTTTAATGGTTACGACCACCCTACAATCCAGCAGTGGTGGTCGTACTTGCACTAAGGAAAAGGTGCCAGCCTCTCTGGTGTCTAGGACCACGGTACTGCGCATAGGCTGGTGATTTTTTCTATAGTGTGCAAGCATGATCACCACTGATGGACTGCAGGGTGGTCGTAACCCCTGGAAACGAGCAGTGTATAATGTGATGGAAAAATGAATCAAGCCAGCAAAGGAAGCAATATGGACAATCACAAAACATTAGTAAGTGCCTTGTATTATCTGCTCTGCTAGATTTATTTCAGGCTGGCATGTCATTTCTGCTGCAACTATCCTCCCTATAACAGCTAAGGGCATGTGTTGTTTCTGCTGCATCACTCTCCCTATCACAGCTTAGGGGACGTGTCCTTTCTCCTGCAGCTCTCTCCTTGTAACTGTCACAGCTTCTAACAGAAGATATGGCTGGTGGCAGTTGAAGGTTGAGACTGAGCATGTGTGTCCCCTTCCGCGAGATGGGCAGAGAAATATGGAAAAGTACAAATAACAGGTGGGGCTATAAATATACATTTTATTGGATGACACAATGACTATACAAAATTTTTAATTACATGCAATAACTTTAAAAAAATTAAGTAAAAGCAGAAATTAGTTTTCACTCGGGTCCTTCCTTTCTCCCCAGTTTATAGCAGTGTATAGCTTACTATAGCCTCTGTAGTTACTTGGGGATGGGCACCAACGGGAGGAGAACCCTCTTCTAAATTGTATTACCTTTTATGTGCAAATCCAGTAATAAGTATTTTGGGGAAGGGTTCTGAGAACCCTTCTATGGTTTCATAGGAATTTTCACTATTGAATTAGAGGTGAGATTCACTTTTAGGGCTCATGCACACTAACGTATTTCCTTTCCGTTTTTTTGTGGACCATATACGGAACCAAAAAACGGAAGTTAGTTGGTGTGCATTCCGTTTCCATATTTCTGTTTCGCAAAAAAATAGAACATGTCCTATTATTGTCCGCATTATGGACAAGGATAGGGCTGTTCTATTAGGGGCCAGCTGTTCCGCTCCGCAAAATATGGAATGCACACAGATGCCATCCGTGTCTTTTGCAGATCCGTTTTTTTGCGGATCGCAAAATACATGTGGTCGAGTGCATGAGCGCTTAGGGTGCCGCCACATGTGCCAAAAGTTTCTGCACATGACATGAGGTGCAGATTTTTTTATCCGTAGCGCACCTACTTAGGCTACATGCACATGAACGTTGTTTGCTTCCGTGTCCGTTCCGTTTTTATTGGGGCGGATAGGATGCTGACCCATTCATTTCAATGGGTCCGCAAAAACATAGAAACATTGAAACATAGAATGTGTCGGCAGATAAGAACCATTTGGCCCATCTAGTCTGCCCGATATACTGAATACTATAAATAGCCCCCGGCCCTATCCTATATGAAGGATGGCCTTATGCCTATCCCATGCATGCTTAAACTCCTTCACTGTATTTGCAGCTACCATGTCACGAGTTGGAGGTCCCAGGAGAGACCACCGCGTCGTCAAGCAATAAACAAACGGAAATCAGGTACAGACACATAAGAGTTTATTGCACAAACAAAAACCAGGGAAGGCAGCACAGACAAAACATGAGCTCTATGTACCGTCAGCACAGTGGTAGAAACCCCCCACTGCGCCACTGTCTAGTAATACTCCAGAGGGGCGTGACTAAGCAACTCCTGGTATTCACTAGGGCCCCAGATGGTAGGGTTAGGCTTTGCAGCAGGAAGTTGCCAGGGTCCACTCTGGAGCATGAACTAGACAGTGACAGCAGGAACGAATGGACAACAGGTACCAGAAGGTACCGACGGCACATAGGCATACATAACATAGACAGGCAAATACAAATAGGGAAACTAATAACACAAGCAGGAGTACATAGCAAGGAAACAGGAGTGACAATGAGCAGAGAAGGACTTGCTCTACCAGTAGTAAACTGCATGGCCTTGCGCATGCCACTCTGCTGCAAAGAAAGGTGCAGCAAGGGCTTGCTGAACAGAGACATGAATACACAAACCTAACTGGCAATACAGATAACAGAAACACAGGAAAGAGGACACCAAAGAGGATGGGAGAGAGGACGTCAATGAACAAGTAGGGAAACCCACAGAGCACAGACAGACAGACACGGATCCCATGGGTCAGCAGCATGGGAGAGAGTACAAACAGGAGCAGGACAAGACAACACACACCAGGAGAGCTGACCCAGAACTGAGGAAACCTCAGCCTTATATACAGGTTCCATGGGTGCAGCAGAGAAGCCAATCCCATGGAGCAGACAGAGAGGATTAACTCCTAATAGGCACACAGTGAAGTTAACCCATACAGAACCACAAATAACACACAGAAACGAAACGAGCAAGGACGGAAGGTCACAGCCAGAGGTAACGACTGTGACACACCACTTCTGCAGGAAGGCTATTCCATGCATCCACTACTCTCTCAGTAAAGTAATACTTCCTGATATTACTTTTAAACCTTTGCCCCTCTAATTTAAAACTATGTCCTCTTGTAGCAGTTTTTCTTCTTTTAAATATTCTCTCCTCTTTTACCTTGTTGATGCCCTTTATGTATTTAAAAGTTTCTATCATATCCCCTCTGTCTCGTCTTTCTTCCAAGCTATACATGTTAAGGTCCTTTAATCTTTCCTGGTAAGTTTTATCCTGCAATCCATGTACCAGTTTAGTAGCTCTTCTCTGAACTCTCTCCAAAGAATCCATATCCTTCTGTAGATATGGTCTCCAGTACTGCGCACAATTCTCCAAATGAGGTCTCACTAGTAGGGATGAGCGAACCCGAACTGTATAGTTGGGGTTCGTACCGAATTTTGGGGTATCCGTGACACGGACCCGAACCCGAACATTTTCGTAAAAGTCCGGGTTCGGGTTCGGTGTTCGGCGCTTTCTTGGCGCTTTTTGAAAGGCTGCAAAGCAGCCAATCAACAAGCGTCATACTACTTGCCCCAAGAGGCCATCACAGCCATGCCTACTATTGGCATGGCTGTGATTGGCCAGTGCAGCATGTGACCCAGCCTCTATATAAGCTTGGGTCACGTAGCGCTGCACGTCACTCTGCTGAAACAAGCGTAGGGAGAGGTTGCAGCTGCGACGTTAGGGCGAGATTAGGCAGATTAACTCCTCCAAAAGACTTCATTCAGTGATCGATCTACAGCTGTGGATCATTGAACTGCTTCTATTCAATTGCTCAGTGTTTTTAGGCTGCCCAAAGCGTTTTTCAGTCACTTTTTTCTGGGGTGATCGGCGGCCATTTTGTGGCTTGTGGTGCGCCAGCACAAGCTACCACCAAGTGCATTTAACCATCAATAGTGTGGTTATTTTTTGCTATATCCTACATCAGGGTCAAGCTTTTATCAAGTGCATTTAACCATCAATAGTGTGGTTATTTTTTGGCCATATACTACATCAGGTGCAGGCTGAGTCTGTGTCACCCAAGTGCATTTAACCATCAATAGTGTGGTTATTTTTTGCTATATCCTACATCAGGGTCAAGCTTTCATCAAGTGCATTTAACCATCAATAGTGTGGTTATTTTTTGGCCATATACTACATCAGGTGCAGGCTGAGCCTGTGTCACCCAAGTGCATTTAACCATCAATAGTGTGGTTATTTTTTGGCCATATACTACATCAGGGGCAAGTTGAGCCTGTCACCCAGCGCCTAAAAAATAGGCCTGACATTTCTATTCATCCAAATCTGTACTGTTTTAGCTGGTCCAGTTATTTTTAGTGACCGTCAAAGCACAGTTTTTGTTCTGGGTTGAAAAACAATTCCCAAATTTGCAATTCTCAAAATTAGTGGTTTCTGCTGTATCAGGCCTACTTTAAATCTATCCCTAAAAGGGTATATTAGATTCAAGGTGCTGATAGGGTCATTCTGAAAAACTTAACACACACGCTACAGTGCAGATCCAAGTCTAAGTCTGTGATTAAACGTATACCTGTCACACAGCGCCTAAAAAATAGGCCTCACATTTATATTCATCCAAATAAGTACTGTTTTAGCTGGTCAAGTTATTTTTAGTGACCGTAAAAGCACAGTTTTTGTTCTGGGTTGAAGAACAATTCCCAAATTTGCAATTCTCAAAATTGGTGGTTTCTGCTGTATCAGGCCTATTTTAAATCTATCCCTAAAAGGGTATATTAGATTCAAGGTGCTGATAGGGTCATTCTGAAAAACTTAACACACACGCTACAGTGCAGATCCAAGTCTAAGTCTGTGATTAAACGTATACCTGTCACACAGCGCCTAAAAAATAGGCCTCACATTTATATTCAGCTAAATCTGTCATTACTGGTGTGCCTGTATTAGTGTAATACGGTACCAAAATAGATAGCCAGATAGTGTTAGGCCTGAATTTTAATTCAATACATTGGCCCGAATAATATTTTTCTTATTGTGGGGAACGGTAACAATGAGGAAAACATCTAGTATGGGGCGCGGACGCGGACATGGTCGTGGTGGTGTTAGTGGACCCTCTGGTGCTGGGAGAGGACGTGGCCGTTCTGCCACAGCCACACGTCCTAGTGTACCAACTACCTCAGGTCCCAGTAGCCGCCAGAATTTACAGCCATATTTGGTGGGGCCCAATGCCGTTCTAAGGATGGTAAGGCCTGAGCAGGTACAGGCATTAGTCAATTTGGTGGCCGACAGTGCATCCAGCACGTTCACATTATCTCCCACCCAGTCTTCTGCAGAAAGCGCACAGATGGCGCATGAAAACCAAGCCCATCAGTCTGTCACATCACCCCCATGCATATCAGGGAAACTGTCTGAGCCTCAAGTTATGCAGCAGTCTCTTATGCTGTTTGAAGACTCTGCTGCCAGGGTTTCCCAAGGGCATCCACCTAGCCCTTCCCCAGGGGTGGAAGAGATAGAATGCACTAACGCACAACCACTTATGTTTCCTGATGATGAGGACATGGGAATACCACCTCAGCACGTCTCTGATGATGACGAAACACAGGTGCCAACTGCTGCGTCTTTCTGCAGTGTGCAGACTGAACAGGAGGTCAGGGATCAAGACTGGGTGGAAGACGATGCAGGGGACGATGAGGTCCTAGACCCCACATGGAATGAAGGTCGTGCCACTGACTTTCACAGTTCAGAGGAAGAGGCAGTGGTGAGACCGAGCCAACAGCGTAGCAAAAGAGGGAGCAGTGGGCAAAATCAGAACACCCGCCGCCAAGAGACTACGCCTGCTACTGACCGCCGCCATCTGAGACCGAGCACCCCAAAGGCAGCTTCAAGGAGTTCCCTGGCATGGCACTTCTTCAAACAATGTGCTGACGACAAGACCCGAGTGGTTTGCACGCTGTGCCATCAGAGCCTGAAGCGAGGCATTAACGTTCTGAACCTTAGCACAACCTGCATGACCAGGCACCTGCATGCAAAGCATGAACTGCAGTGGAGTAAACACCTTAAAAACAAGGAAGTCACTCAGGCTCCCCCTGCTACCTCTTCTGCTGCTGCCGCCTCGGCCTCTTCTGCTGCTGCCGCCGCCTCGGCCTCTTCCTCCGCCTCTGGAGGGACGTTGGCACTTGCCGCCCAGCAAACATGGGATGTACCACCAACATCACCACCTGTGTCACCAAGCATCTCAACCATGTCACACGGTAGCGTTCAGCTCTCCATCTCACAAACATTTGAGAGAAAGCGTAAATTCCCACCTAGCCACCCTCGATCCCTGGCCCTGAATGCCAGCATTTCTAAACTACTGGCCTATGAAATGCTGTCATTTAGGCTGGTGGACACACACAGCTTCAAACAGCTCATGTCGCTTGCTGTTCCACAGTATGTTGTTCCCAGCCGGCACTACTTCTCCAAGAGAGCCGTGCCTTCCCTGCACAACCAAGTATCCGATAAAATCAAGTGTGCACTGCGCAACGCCATCTGTGGCAAGGTCCACCTAATCACAGATACGTGGACCAGTAAGCACGGCCAGGGACGCTATATCTCCATAACTGCACACTGGGTAAATGTAGTGGCGGCTGGGCCCCAGGCGGAGAGCTGTTTGGCGCACGTCCTTCCGCCGCCAAGGATCGCAGGGCAACATTCTTTTCCTCCTGTCTCCTCCTCCTCCTACTCAGCTTCCTCCTCCTCTTCTTTCACCTGCTCATCCAGTCAGCCACACACCTTCACCACCAACTTCAGCACAGCCCGGGGTAAACGTCAGCAGGCCATTCTGAAACTCATATGTTTGGGGGACAGGCCCCACACCGCACAGGAGTTGTGGCGGGGTATAGAACAACAGACCGACGAGTGGTTGCTGCCGGTGGGCCTCAAGCCTGGCCTGGTGGTGTGCGATAATGGGCGAAATCTCGTTGCAGCTCTGGGACTAGCCGGTTTGACGCACATCCCTTGCCTGGCGCATGTGCTGAATTTGGTGGTGCAGAAGTTCATTCACAACTACCCCGACATGTCAGAGCTGCTGCATAAAGTGCGGGCCGTCTGTTCACGCTTCCGGCGTTCACACCCTGCCGCTGCTCGCCTGTCTGCGCTACAGCGTAACTTCGGCCTTCCCGCTCACCGCCTCATATGCGACGTGCCCACCAGGTAGAACTCCACCTTGCACATGCTGGACAGACTGTGCGAGCAGCAGCAGGCCATAGTGGAGTTTCAGCTGCAGCACGCACGGGTCAGTCGCACTGCAGATCAGCCCCACTTCACCACCAATGACTGGGCCTCCATGCGAGACCTGTGTGCCCTGTTGCGCTGTTTCGAGTACTCCACCAACATGGCCAGTGGCGATGACGCCGTTATCAGCGTTACAATACCACTTCTATGTCTCCTTGAGAAAACACTTAGGGCGATGATGGAAGAGGAGGTGGCCCAGGAGGAGGAGGAGGAAGAGGGGTAATTTTTAGCACTTTCAGGCCAGTCTCTTCGAAGTGACTCAGAGGGAGGTTTTTTGCAACAGCAGAGGCCAGGTACAAATGTGGCCAGACAGGGCCCACTACTGGAGGACGAGGAGGACGAGGATGAGGAGGAGGTGGAGGAGGATAAGGATGAAGCAGGTTCACAGCGGGCTGGCACCCAATGCAGCTCGGGCCCATCACTGGTGCGTGGCTGGGGGGAAACACAGGACGATGACGATACGCCTCCCACAGAGGACAGCTTGTCCTTACCTCTGGGCAGCCTGGCACACATGAGCGACTACATGCTGCAGTGCCTGCGCAACGACAGCAGAGTTGCCCACATTTTAACGTGTGCGGACTACTGGGTTGCCACCCTGCTGGATCCACGGTACAAAGACAATGTGCCCACCTTACTTCCTACACTGAAGCGTGATAGGAAGATGCGCGAGTACAAGCGCACGTTGGTAGACGCGCTACTGAGAGCATTCCCAAATGTCACAGGGGAACCAGTGGAAGCCCAAAGCGAAGGCAGAGGAGGAGCAAGAGGTCGCCAATGCAGCTGTGTCACGGCCAGCTCCTCTGAGGGCAGGGTTAGCATGGCAGAGATGTGGAAAAGTTTTGTCACCACGCCACAGCTAACTGCACCACCACCTGATACGGAACGTGTTAGCAGGAGGCAACATTTCAATAACATGGTAGAACAGTACCTGTGCACACCCCTCCACGTACTGACTGATGGTTCGGCCCCATTCAACTTCTGGGTCTCCAAATTGTCCACGTGGCCAGAGCTAGCCTTTTATGCCTTGGAGGTGCTGGCCTGCCCGGCAGCTAGCGTTTTGTCTGAACGTGTATTCAGCACGGCAGGGGGCGTCATTACAGACAAACGCAGCCGCCTGTCTACAGCCAATGTGGACAAGCTGACATTCATAAAAATGAACCAGGCATGGATCCCACAGGACCTGTCCATCCCTTGTGCAGATTAGACATTAACTACCTCCCCTTAACAATATATTATTGTACTCCAGGGCACTTCCTCATTCAATCCTATTTTTATTTTCATTTTACCATTATATTGCGGGGCAACCCAAAGTTGAATGAACCTCTCCTCTGTCTGGGTGCCGGGGCCTAAATATGTGACATGTGTGGCCTGTTCCAGTGGTGGGTGACATGAAGCCTGATTCTCTGCTATAACATGAAGACTGATTCTCTGCTGACATGAAGCCAGATTCTCTGTTACGGGACCTCTCTCCTCTGCCTGGGTGCCTGGGCCTAAATATGTGACAGTGGCCTGTTCCAGTGGTGGGTGACGTGACGCCTGATTCTCTGCTATGACATGAAGACTGATTCTCTGCTGACATGAAGCCAGATTCTCTGTTACGGGACCTCTCTCCTCTGCCTGGGTGCCTGGGCCTAAATATGTGACAGTGGCCTGTTCCAGTGGTGGGTGACGTGAAGCCTGATTCTCTGCTATGACATGAAGACTGATTCTCTGCTAACATGAAGCCAGATTCTCTGTTACGGGACCTCTCTCCTCTGCCTGGGTGCCTGGGCCTAAATATGTGACAGTGGCCTGTTCAAGTGGTGGGTGACGTGAAGCCTGATTCTCTGCTATGACATGAAGACTGATTCTCTGCTGACATGAAGCAAGATTCTCTGTTACGGGACCTCTGTCCTCTGCCTGGGTGCCTGGGCCTAAATATGTGACAGTGGCCTGTTCCAGTGGTGGGTGACGTGAAGCCTGATTCTCTGCTATGACATGAAGACTGATTCTGTGCTGACATGAAGCCAGATTCTCTGTTACGGGACCTCTCTTCTCTGTCTGGGTGCCGGGGCCTAAATATGTGACAGTGGCCTGTTCCAGTGGAGGGTGACGTGAAGCCTGATTCTCTGCTATGACATGAAGACTGATTCTCTGCTGACATGAAGCCAGATTCTCTGTTACGGGACCTCTCTCCTCTGCCTGGGTGCCTGGGCCTAAATATGTGACAGTGGCCTGTTCCAGTGGTGGGTGACGTGAAGCCTGATTCTCTGCTATGACATTAAGACTGATTCTCTGCTGACATGAAGCCAGATTCTCTGCTATGGCATGAAGAGACTGATTTTCTGCTGATGTGAAGCCAGATTCTCTGCTATGGGACCTCTGTCCAATTGATATTGGTTAATTTTTATTTTTTTTATTTTTATTTTAATTCATTTCCCTATCCACATTTGTTTGCAGGGGATTTACCTACATGTTGCTGCCCTCTAGCTCTTCCCTGGGCTGTTTTACAGCCTTTTTAGTGCCGAAAAGTTCGGGTCCCCATTGACTTCAATGGGGTTCGGGTTCGGGACGAAGTTCGGGTCGGGTTCGGATCCCGAACCCGAACATTTCCGGGAAGTTCGGCCGAACTTCTCGAACCCGAACATCCAGGTGTTCGCTCAACTCTACTCACTAGTGCTCTGTAGAGCGGCATGAGCACCTCCCTCTTTCTACTGGTAATGCCTCTCCCTATACACCCAAGCATTCTGCTAGCATTTCCTGCTGCTCTATGACATTGTCTGCCTACCTTTAAAGGTATTCTGTCATGAGATTTGAGGCCTAAAACCAAAACATATGGCTAGGTCCCTACTAATACCCTGAATCCGAAACTGACCTCATTAAATGTGCCTGTGGCTCTACTAGAAATCGCCGCCCTCCCTGTCTATAGTGCCGCCTTCCTCACCTCAGCCCCGCCTTCGCAATCGTCCGGTCCCTCAGGTTATGCCTAGTGCGCACGCGCGGGATCTGACAGAGGGACCGGACGATTGCGGAGTCAGGGCTGAGATGAGGAAGGCGGCTCTATTTAAAGGGATGGCGGCTATTTCTAGTGGGAAGGCGGCGCTGGGCACCAGACGGAGATGGCTGCAGCCGGACAGCCTGTATGAAGAGACGTCCCCTTGGGCACATTAGGTAGGTGAATGACAGGTTATAAAAACCTGTTTTATATGCTAATAGAGCCATAGGCACATTTAATAACGTCAGTTTCGGATTCAGGGTATTAGTAGGGACCTAGCCATATGTTTAGGTTATAGGCCTCAAATCTCATGACAGAATCCCTTTAAGTCTTCTGAAATAATGACCCCTAAATCCCTTTCCTCAGATACTGATCTTAGGACTGGATCACTGATTTTATATTCTGCTCTTGGGGGTTTTTCACGCCCCAGGTGCATTATCTTGCACTTATCAACATTAAATTTTAGTTGCCAGATTTTTGACCATTCCTCTAGTTTTCCTAAATCCTTTTCCATTTGGTGTATCCCTCCAGGAACATCAACCCTGTTACAAATCTTTGTGTCATCAGCAAAAAGACCTTACCAACGAGGCATTCTGCAATTTCGCTGATAAAGATATTAAACGATATGGGTCCCAGAACAGATCCCTGAGGTACCCCACTGGTAACAAGACCATGGTCTGAATATACTCCATTGACTACAACCCTCTGTTGTCTGTCCCTCAGCCACTGCCTAATCCATTCAACAATATGGGAGTCATAAAGACTGCAATTTATTGATAAGCCTTCTATGTGGGACAGTATCAAAAGCCTTACTAAAGTCTAGATAAGCGATGTCTACTGCACCTCTGCCATCTATTATTTTAGTCACCCAATCAAAAAAATCAATAAGATTAGTTTGACATGTTCTCCCTGAAGTAAACCAATGCTGTTTTTCATCTTTCAATCCATGGGATTTTAGATGTTCCACAATCCTCTCCTTAAGTATGGTTTCCATTAATTTCCCCACTATTGATGTCAGGCTTACTGGCCTATAGTTGCCCGATCCCTCCCTACTACCTTTCTTGTGAATCGGCACAACATTTGCTAATTTCCAATCTTCTATAGGACGACTCCTGTTGCCAGTGATTGGTTAGATAAATCTGTTAATGGTTTTGTTAGTTCACTGCTGAGCTCTTTTAATAGCTTTGGGTGTATCCCATCAGGCCCCTGTGACTTATTTGTATTAATTTTAGACAGCTGACTTAGAACCTCTTCCTCTGTAAAGACACATGCATCAAAAGATTCATTAGTCTTCTTTCCTAACTGAGGTCCTTTTCCTTCATTTTCCTTTGTAAAAAATGAACAGAATTATTCATTGAGGCAGTCAGCTAGTTCTTTACCACAGTGGTCTCTTCCTTTTTTTGCTTTTACTGACAAGCCTAATGGAATTTTCTGTTGCCTTCAATAGTGCCACACCGTGTGCTGTCCGCATCAGTATGTCCGTTCTGTAACCCCGCAAAAAAAATAGAACATGTCCTATTCTTGTCCGTTTTAGGCATTGTTACAATGAAACCGCAAAAAAAATCTAAAAACGGATGGCATACGGATGTCATCCGTTTTTTTTGCGGATCCGCAATTTTTGCACCGCAAAACACATACGATCGTGTGCATTTAGCCTTATACTGCAAATTTCACCCTTTGCGATGCAGTACTTATGCAATGAATCCTGCAAACAAATCTTCACTATTGGTGTGGAATTTAGCTACATACTGCAGAAAATCCACAGTAGACCTGCCACGTGTGCCCTTAAAAATAATATATAAAAGAATAACATCTAAAAACAATAACTATGGAAATGCTGTAGGAATAATGAAAAAATACAGAAAGTGTATGCTCTTCACATACAGTATTATCCGTTTTGAAGCCACCAAAACAATGAATGTCACTTTGCAATGTTCTCCATCACTAATTCTATGGCTATTATACAACCTCTTTCAATATGAGCAGTGCAAGCAGTAAATAAGTTGAACAGCTAATAAAATATAAATTATATGTATGAAAAAAAAAAAAACTATCCATGGACTATTCCCCAACCTGCCAGACGGGCCCTAATTAGCTGCTAATAGATGTCTGCTGTTGGCTTGCATAATGCTGTTCTTGGCACTAAAACCTATTTATCATGAAAATAAACATAGGCTATTTACACGGGCACAGGAATAAGCAAAAGTGACTGTTTGATGTGCGGACACAAGGTCAAATTGGGTGAGATGCAGGAAGATGAGGGTAATGAGTCTGATGGGCTGGTCGTGCTGAGATTGTTAAGAGCGATCTCAGCACTGCAAAGTGTCATAATCATTGTGCTAATAATTCTGTATGAAACAATGCTTCTGGAGGCTGTATTACACAGCCCGATGTGGCAGACAACTGCTGGGAGGGAAGCATTCCTTCCTAGCAATTGCCTGCTTGCTAGAGAAGGAGACCGCTGCTATTACATGCACTGATCTCCTCCGCAGCATGGGGAGGAGTGATCGCTATGCCATCGCTCGTCCCCATGCTGTGAAGTTATTTGCTGGTGGCAGATCGTTATTAGACACCACGATCTGCAAACAATAATTTTTTAGCATGTCAAAAGATTTTGATTGCCTGTTTGCTCGTTCATCGGGCAATCGGCAGCAGTTGTACACTGCCAGATGATTGCTAACGAGCGTTCATGCGAACGCTCGTTAGCGATTATTTGCCCAAAAATCGGGCATTGTAATGCAGTCTTTAGGTAGAACATCTCCAATTTTATCGCATAAAAATGGAAGGGTATATACAGTGATGGCTAACCTCCGACACTCCAGCTGTGGTGAAACTACGACTCCTAACATGCTCCATTCATTTCTATGGAGCTCTGAGAACAGCCAAGCAGGTGTACATCTTGGGAGTTGCAGTTTTACGACAGCTGGAGTGCCGGGGGTTAGCTATCACAGGTATAGAACAATATTGTCCGATAGACTACTGTGGGTGCTGTGTTATGGCTCCTTAGTATACCGCCATGTGTACAAGCCATTAGCCAAAGTAGAGATCTGCTGTGAAGAATGGATCTGGTTCAAGAGGACTCGATGACGCAGTATTAGTATGCAACATGGTGGATGAGTCAGGGTGATTTTCTTAAGACCTTGGCTTTTTTCTTAGTGCAGAACTTTTCTTATTAGTCAACATTAAGGAGTAATATCTTTAAAAATATTACAGTGCACATCAATAGTGGATGTGCTTCTAAAAGAAACTATGGGAAATAGCTGGGATTGCCATGGTGCAACCGAGTCCTATGACCTATATTTAAAGGCTATGTATACTAGTGTTGAGCAAATCGAAGCATCCGAAGTGGAATTCGATCCAAAGTTTAGGAAAAATAAAATTTACAACGAATCCGAATTTACTCGTGCTTCGTGATAACAAATCGTTTTCTTCCTAAAATGGCGGCTACACGTTTTGCAAAGTAGAAGAAATAATGATGATACAGCCCTATAAAAGCCTAATCTCGTGTGGTCTCCGCCAGTCCCACCAATAGTAATAATTCTATGCCAGAGTGCATTTTGTGGTAACAGTAGTAATAGTAATAATGTGCCCATACTAGTAATCATGTTCCCCTTATTACCTCAGTAGTAATATTTCCCCCTATAATGTGTGCCAGTACCCCTTTTAGTGCCTCCACTAGAACGAATGTCACCATAGTGACAACCTTAGAATATGTGCCAGTACAAAAAATCCACCCTAATAATGTGTGCCAGTACAAAAATGCTCCCTTATAATATGCGCCAGTACAAAAAATGCCCCATTTTGTGACCCCTTTAGGCATGCAACTACAGATGATGAGAGCAGATGTGGGAGCACATGTTGCGAGAGGGCAGGGACATGTGCAAGAGACAGATGAGGGTGACACAAACTTGCAAACATATATAGATGCCAGGTGAGGAGGAAGGCGGGTGAAGAGGGGGCATCGTCATTATCATCATTATCATCAGGGGGTGAGGGTGGTAGCATGCCCATGAGACAGCAGGGTGGAAGGGTGTCCGTAAGCCAGCAAGGTGGAAGCAGTGGGAGATCTGCAGCCAAACATGCACCGTCTGCCACTCAGGAGACTACTAGTGAGGAAAAACACTAACAGTGCATGGGTTTGTAAAAGCTGCAGCAGGCAGGCATCATGCAGTGGTGAAGGGAAAATGCCATACTTACCAGTGTAGGAATTTTTCATCAAGTCCCTGGAGAACATTAGCGTGGTGTTATGCAGTATGTGTGGGCAGAAGGTGAGGCGCGGCCAGTGTGCTTATGTTGGCATGACAGATCTGTGTCAACACATGAAGCGTCACTTGCTGCACCACGAGGTGCTCTTCATATGAAGTTTCAGAATGCAAGGGTTTCAGGATGCAAGTTTTTTTTTAAAGGGATTCATGTCTACAGTGTTAAAATATAATTTCTGTTCTTTCAGTAGTTTTCCATTTAACAGAACAGAACCATTTACTATTTTAATGTGTACATGTTTATATTTATTCCCAATCTGATTTTGAAAGTTCTTAATTGTTTGTATTGTTTTCAGGGCATATAGTACGGGCCCCATTTTTGGTTTAGCATTTTTGCTTTGTTCCTCCCAATGTTCCAATAGCCATAACTTTTTAAAGTTTCCATTCATATAGCCATGTGAAGGCTTATTTTTTTGGGGTATATGTTATACTATTTAATAGAACCATTCAATTTACCATGTCTGTTATTGAAAAAAGGGAAAAAATTCTTTGTGCGGTTAAAATAAAATAAAAAACACAAAAATTCCGCCAAGGTTTTTGGTGTTTTGACATCATGGTATTCACTTTGCGCTGAAAATCACATAAAGTACTGTAGAGATCTATTAGGGTGAATAGCATTTTGACAGGCTTCTTCCTGAGCTGTGCCTCGTGCACAGCTCAGCAGGGAGGTTACCATGGCAGCCATGTGAAGCTTCAAATGTGTACATGATGCAACTGATCGGAGCCCCGTGGTTTCTCTGCAGGGGCTCCGATCTGAAGGCAGAGGTAACACACTGCTTAATATTGTGATTGTGTTTCATGAAAATGTGCTTGTGCCGGAGTTCCCATAGAGTTGCATAGGGAGAGGGAGGTTCTAACAAACCTACCAGGGCTGAATCCACCCTGCTCTCTGAGAAGAGAAGAAGGAGGAGAGTGTGATGTCTGAGGAAAAGCTGCACCTCAGCAGCCATTTTGGAGAATTATCTAAACTCCAGAGTTAGTTCCATGTACCAGCCCATAGAAGGGAAAGATTATAGAAGATCCAGGCAACTCAGAGAGGGAGTGAGAACATTGGCAAAGGAAGGTGGCTCTAGCCTCCTCTGTATCTGGTGGAGAGATTCTAAGCTACCAGCTGCCCACCATAACCAAAGACCGAAAGGCCACCTGTCAGGAGATAGTATTCCTAGAGAGGATACTGAATTATATGACTATACACTACAGCAGAGATAGTACATCCCTCCAGCATGGAGAAACAAGGGATTGATTGTTATAGAAAATTACCCCTATGCAACTTTTGGGAACTAATCTGAGCCATTGTAGAAGCTGCCATGCTGTAAATGACTTTTGCGCACATTGATGACCTTTGGTTAAACTTCAGTAAAGTACTGGGAATTGTTAAGAGAACTGGTGTACTTATTGTGCGAACTTATCACCTATTTGTGCCTTACTGTGCTGGCGTCCAGAATAGCAGGGCACCTTAAAACCCACACCACCAAGGGCACCTCAACCACCATCTGGCAGGATTCCCTGGACAACAGAGCTGGTGCTGTCCTTACATTCACTACACGCCGGCCCAGCGAGTAAAACTGCTACTTCCCCCATCGGCCCAACCTAACTCACACATATTGCCCCTGCGGCCTGGTTGCTGCATCTGCCTTTCCTCACAGATCCTGTAATTAGTATTGATCGCAGCATCTGAGGGGTTATGTGACAGGGTTTGATGGGAGTGCCAATCCCCCTCATTGTGGCTGGGTGTCTGCTGTATGATACAGCCAGCACTCGTGGGCTCAATGCAGCAGCCCGTTCCATACATTCCCTTAGCCACCATGACAAATGGGTATACCTGATTTATAGTGATTCGTGACAAATTAATTGTAACAATTAAAATTTCTTGACAAAGTTCGGCAAATCAAATTTTTTAAAACTTCGCTCATGTCTAATGTACACCATTGGGGGAAATTTTTTGTGAATACATTTTACTCATTTTAGGCTAAAAATCATTTCTTCAGTTGATCTTTATTAAAATTATTGAGACATTCTGTCACAAAGGATTAGGTGTTTGTTTAGCTGTGTGAATAGTACTGTCACTTTCACTTTGTGCCGGTCATCTAATAAACCTTATCTCTAAATTACTAAAAGGTCATAAACACTTATTTTTCACCATATTCTTATCAGTAAGGTAAGTATTGAGCTATAATTGAGAGTTTAAAAGGTCAAAGATCAGAAAGAAGGAGCCATCAGCTTAGCTGGCTTACTGAACACATTAAAAAGACAAAGCCTGCTACTAGAGATACTGGAGGCTGTATAGAGAAAGGTGCTCACCATTTTTAATAAAGACCAATTGAAAACATGTTTATCTTGCAATGCAATAATAATAATAAAAAATGCCCCCAAATGCGCCCATTAGTTCCCTAAACTTCTTGGTGGATTCTAATGTTCTTACAACAAACGTGACTTTCAGAATCTTCTGAAGCAGATAATACTGGTGATGATAATCCCTCTCTCAAAAGGTTAGCTAAACCCATCCAATGAGATAAGGGATCGTCTTTCTATCTGTGTCACGGCGGACAGTGGGGGAAACCCCCCGCCGTACGATGTCAAAGGGATAGTGGGAAGCTGCTAGGTCAGGACAGGAATCAGGGAGCAGGTCACCTCCTAATGCGTCCCTAACTCTGACCCTGACTCCTAACCGTATGAGCCAACCCAGATGGTAGGAGGGCTCATACTCCGTAACCTCGGGTCCCTACTAGCCCTCAGGAGATCCCTGGACTAGGAGCAGGGTGAGATGACCTGTTCCTCCTAGACACGGACAAACAGGAGTCTCACTGGCCAAGCTGCAATGAAAGGGGAACATATACAGCATATGGCAATGGCAGGTAAGTGAAACTAGTACCACACCTAGCTGCCACAGACACACAGCCTGGAACCCGTGCACAAGTGCTGATGTCCACACCAACATAAAAGGACACAGCACACACCACACATCACACAGGAACCCAGGAAACCATAGCTGCAAAAGGTTAGACACCACAAGAACATAAAGTTAACATCTTAACATATTCTTAACATCTTAACGTCTATGACCACAAGGGTGGCCCTCACCGGATAGATGGCATAAGAAGACCAGGAGGATGACTCTAGCATACAGCATGGCGTATGGAGTACCCCTCTGCTTCAGGCATCCAGCAGAAGCTAAATAGCCCAAGTAGCCACACCCACACAGACACACACTAGGAAGGGAGTTAACCCTTCCAACACCAGACAAGGTAAGGTAGCCACTTAAAGGGGAAGTGCACATACAACTTAATCCTGTGCATACCAAACAAAGAAGCTGGCACACATACAAACACACGTTGCCTGATGCAACCGCATGCATAGACAGCCGACCGCCTAGCAACCAGCTCAGGCTGCTCCACTGCCCACAACCTCATGTTGCCCACGGCAACCACACGTGAGGCAACATACTAACAACCCTCACCAGTGGTTGACAACAAGAGCAGACCACGGGCAACTGCATGCGGCTCACGGAGTCGCGACCATGACCATGGTCGTGACAATCTGGTGCAAACTATGAAAAGCCAGTAAATTTCATAGAATCTCATAATGAAGTTTGGCATTGCTATTGATATCACATTGTCTTATGAATGTGGTAAAAGATGTAGCTAGGCTTTCATTTACATATGGGCAATGATTCAGTTAGGTATCCAACCCACTAACTCTCATCATCTGGGGTACATGCATTGCCATTCTTTCCCCAATTTACACCTCTATACAAATTTCCCAATTATGGAAATCTCCATTAAGAATTGAATAGGTCTGTCACTAAATGCTCATTGCTCAGGGCATTTGCAGAATATGAGCTCCTATGTTACAATAGTGCACATGGATTCGCTTTGCCTACCGAACAGATTTGGCTTGCGGCTACTCCTTAGGGTGTTATCTAAGTGGCCCCCTGGTCTTTAAACTTTAACCGCCTACAGGGATGGGATCTCTGTTGTAGAGGAGCCACCAGGCCGCCAGCTTCTGAAGTAGTCTCTGGTTAGTGGATTGTTGACCCACTGCAGTCAAACGGCACTGGTACGAGGCACTGATGGGTCAGGCAAAACTGTAGTCAGGAACAAGCAGAAGTCAGGGCAGATAGAGTTTGTGCAATCCAAAGTCATTCTGAGGGACAGGGCAGGCAGCTCAGGTTCAGTACAGAGATAAGGCAGGGGTCAGGTCAGGCAGGGAAGGGTCAAATCCAGAGACAGGCACAGGTCAGTACACAGATCGGCAAAACTGCACCTTAGCTGGAAACTAGACTTCTATTATCTATTTCTCAGGCACCTTCCCTTTGGGAAGATTCCTTATAGACCCCAAGGGAGCCAGTCATTGGCTGGGGAAGACTGAGGTGCATAAACACTGAGGTGCAGAATGGAGACTGATCGGAGACAAACTGATACATTCTGAGCGGATCCTTTTCCATTCAGAATGCATTAGGGCAAAACGGATCCATTTTGGACCGCTTGTGAGAGCCCATGACGGATCTCACAAACGGAAAGCCAAAACACGAGTATGAAAGTAGCCTTAGTCCTGGTCCTACTTTACAACTCGAAACCTAGAAATATCAGAATTGTGCAAAGAGTCCATAAAACATCATTTTGGAATATGCAGCTATTAAGACTGGCCACAGATGTAAAGCAGTATGCCCGGGCACACTGCATTTTGCACTGCCTCCATCCATTGTCAATTACAACCAGTGTGGTCATGTATTACATTACCTCATACATATTGAATGAGATTATCTTGTGTTCCCCTCCAATGTCAGCCCATCCTTGGAGTACTACTATGCTGTACTGTTAACATTAATATATTTTCTTCATGTAACCCACGATACAAACTACTAAAGCCAAATGCATCTTAAATAAATTACATCTTCTTATGGAGGACTCTGCTAAGTAATCCTTGCCTTAAACGATTTCTGGATCTACAAATGTTTGTTTTGCATTTACGTTGAACATAGGATTTTTCAAGTTAGCCAAGGTAATGAGATTTATATTTTAGTGTATATAAATAGGAACTATCGGGTGACGAATACACACTGATGGCAGAGGTCCAGGTTGTGCCACGTGGACAAAAGCATATGTAGTAAAACTCCATGGGCTCCCTCTAGCGGATGCATGAAGCCAGAATATTATTGTGCAGTACCACAGAGTGGGAACTACCATTCCTACACCCTGCTACTGTCTCTAATGACTAACATCTGTCTATTTATTCCAGGTCCTTTGCTACTGTGCATTAATAGTATTGCTATAAAACTGTTATGTTCATGTGCTGTGCCTGGTTTAACAGCAGATGGCAGTATATCTGGCAGAGAGAGATCTTTAGATAGAATGGAACTTACCATTTCATTCTCCCCCTTTTAGGCAGAGGTGGGCTAGTATTGCTTCCTACCAAGTGAGGAGTTGCAGGAAGTGTTTAGTCATTCTAGAGTCGAGTCTAGTGTTGGAAGCAGGCGAGTGAAGATGTCGCAGTGAGGGGAATGCACCCCCCCCCCCCCCCGGCAGTAGGAGTCTCCTGAGGGAAGCAGCTCATAGAGCACCATGACAGATACAGACAGAGTTTGACGAGGAGGTCAACAGTGAGAGGCATCCCATCCAAAGGTACCACAACTGTCAGAAAGTCCAGCTACCATTTTACCCCTATACCTGCTGGAGCCAAGAGAAAAGATCAAGTATTGTCTGGGTGCAAGTTTATTCAAGTAAAGTTGTTGAACTTTTAACAAGTCTGGACTCCTACTCCGCCATCTTTAACTTCCCCTTTGTTGCTTTGGAGCCTAACCCTGGGGAGCAACGGTTTTACTATAGAACTCACATATGTTACATATTATTAGGAGAACTATTTGCTAGAAAACCAATAAAAAAGAGGATTTTATAGTCAATACCTTGCTTACATCAGCTTAAGGGCTCATTCACACATTTGAAGACCGCCTGTGCCCGTGCTGCGGATCGCAAATTGAGGTCCGCAATGTACAGGCACTGGCCATGTGAATCCTTTATTGTGACGCAGACCCATTGACTTGAATGTGTCCGCGATCTGCAATATATGGCAAAAGATAGGATATTTCCTATCTTTTGCAATGTGTAGGCATAGACCCAAAAGCCCATGGAAGCGCTTCATAGTGCTTCCATGGGCTTCTGATCCGTCCTTCCGCTCAACGCCGTATCTTGGGGATTGATGTGGACCCATTCAAGTCTGCAATACGGGCACAGACAGCCTATGGTCATGTGAATGAGTCCTGATAATAAGCATTTTCATGGTCAGATAATGTATATGCTGTTTTCTCTGGAGTAAAATTTTGAAGATCACTACTACAAGTATAATGAAAGGCACATGGTGGGTACTTATAGTTAGACTTTCCTTTGTCAGTTTCCTGTCTTACCCTTGTATCTAAATAACACATTTAAAATATTAAATCTGTAATATCTTTTTCATTTGTGTTTTCTAAATAAAAGGGACATAATACGTGTGATGTGTCTTTAAATGAAAAAAAAAATCTGAAATTAAAGCATTTTAATAAAACATACAGTACCTTATTTCATTAAATATGTATTAAACCTCTGATTCTCCTCTGTGTACTCAGAAAACGTTTATTTTTAAATTAGCGATGCTGGAAGGAAATAAGATTTATTCTGACCCCGTCCTGGAATGAAGGTATTAAGGATGAAGGTGAAGTGTATGTGTATTTTTTGAGTTTCATTGTCGTGAAAATTCGTTTGGAAAAAAAGCTTTTAAAATATTTTCTTTTTTTTCAGATGGAATAATAACCGCATCTCTTTTTGTTACATTTTAAATACTCCATTATAGGAAATCTTGTAAACAAATCTATTATGTTTATTTTAATATAAAACCAGTTTAGATAATGTGCTGTATGAAGAAGCAGAATCAGCTACTGATGCACATCTGAAAACACAGTGGAGCTACAAAAATGAAAATGAACAGGGTCATCAAAATTGTTGCAGATGGTCACGACTGGCTCCGTGGGGCAGATAAAGATTAAGATTAGTTGAAAGGATAAGTGGTGCTGTTACCCATAGTAACCAATCAGATTCCAGCTGCTATTTTTTTTCATAGATCCTGATTGTTTCTATGGGATAAACTGCTGCCAAACTGCATCATAAGACAAAAAAAAAGCTGCTGGTTCACAGACCTATGGAATTTTTTTCTAGGCTTATTTCTTGTTATGTAGTAATAATAATAATAATAATAATAATAATAACAATAATAAACTCTAAAGAAATTAACCCCTTCAACCCCGGGCCTGTTTTCAGCTTCCTGCCCAGGCCATTTTTTGCAAATCTGAAATGTGTCACTTTATGTGGTAATAACTTTAAAACGCTTTTACTTATACAGGCCATTCTGAGATTGTTTTCTCATCACATATCGTACTTCTTGACAGTGGTAAAAATGAGTAAAAAAAAATTATCATTTTTATTCATAAAAAAATACAAAATTTACCAATAATTTGGAAAAATTAGCAAATTTCCAAATTTCAATTTCTCAACTTTTATAATACATAGTAATACCTCCAAAAATAGTAATTACTTTACATACCCCATATGTCTACTTCATGTTTGAATCATTTTGAAAATTACATTTTACTTTTTGGGGACGTTAGAAGGCTTAGAAGTTTGAAAGCAAATCTTGAAATTTTTCGGAAAATTTCCAAAACCCACTTTTTAAGGACTAGTTCAGGTCTGAAGTCACTTTGTGAGGCTTACATAATAGAAACCACCCAAAAATTATGACATTTTAGAAACTACACCCCTCAAGGTATACAAAACAGATTTTACAAACTTTGTTAACCCTTTAGGTGTTCCACAAGAAGTAATGGAAAATGGAGATAAAATTTCAGAATTTCACTTTTTTGGCAGATTTTACATTGTAATCCATTTTTTTTTTACAAGCAACGGTTTACAGAAACAACCCACATGTGATTGTGAACTTCTGTACGGGCACACGGCAGGGCGCAGTAGGAAAGGAAAGCCATATGGTTTTTGGAAGGCAGATTTAGCTGAACTGGTTTTTAGATGCCATGTCCCATTTGAAGCCCCCCTGATGCACCCCTACAGTAGAAACTCAAAAAAGTGACCACATTTTGGAAACTACAGGATAAGGTGCCAGTTTTATTGGTACTATTTTGGGGTATATATGATTTTTAATTGCTCTATATTTTTGTGAGGCAAGGTAACCAAAATCCTGAGGGATTAGGTTATGTGACTTTTTTATAGAGCAGATCGTTACGGACGTGGCAATACCTAATATGTCTACTTTTTCTTATTTATTAAAATTTTACACAATAATAGCATTTTTGAAACCGAAATAATGATATTTTAGTGTCTCCATAGTCTGAGAGCCATAGCTTTTTTATTTTTTGACCGATTCTCTTAGGTAGGGTCTCATTTTATGTGGGATGAGGCGCATTTTTGATCCCTTGCTGTTGAAATTTTTGTGATGTAATGTGACAAAAATTTCATTTTATTTTTACACTTTTTTTTTATTTTTACGGTGTTCACCTGAGTGGTTAGGTCATGTGATGCACTTTTTGTGATGTAAGGTGACAAAAATGGCTTTTTTTTACACTTTTTTTTATGGTGATTATCGGACAGGGTGGATCATGTGATATATTTATAGACCTGGTCATTACGGACGCGGCGATACCTAATATGTGTGGGTTTTGTTTGTTTTTTCTGTTTTTTATTATAAAATAAAGGGAAAGGGGCGTTTTTTTTCTTTTTTACTTTATTAATTTTATTAAAAACACTTTCTTTTTACTTTTTTTTCTTTACTTTTTTTATGATGTTCACTTTTGGGGGGCTAATTCCCTCTGCAATGCATTACAATACATCTGTATTGTATTGCATTGCTGTTCGTTTACTACAGTGAGTAATACACTAACACAGTGATGGCGAACCTATGGCACGGGTGCCAGAGGCGGCACTCAGAGCCCTCTCTGTGGGCACCCGTGCCTTGGAAAAAGTCTATGGCGTACCAATATGCTTTAGACTTTTCCTGCCATTCATCAGCACAGGACGCACTATGAACAGCACAGGCAGCGCACTGAATGTAGGCTATTAAGCTATTATAGCTAAATAATAAAGTACATGGAAGATATATTATATTGGTATTCAGGTTAAATTGCCGTGTTGTCACTTTGCGATAAATAAGTGGGTATTTGGTTGCAGTTTGGGCACTCGGTCTCTAAAAGGTTCACCATCACTGCACTAACAGGTTGCCTAGGAGACCAAGCCTGAGGCTAAATCTCCTCGGCACCCGTAGAAGGCAGTTCCCGATGCTGTGCAAGGCATTGGGCTGCCTTGTGATGCATTGGGTCCCTGCCAGAGCAGCGCGGGGACTCGATGCGATCACTCACCCGACACAAACTCCTACTATGTCGCGGTCAGCTTTTACAGCGATGCCGGCGGATACAGCAGGGGCCCGGCTCTGGTGCCCGCGCGATCACTATGACGTATTATTGCGTCAAATTGCGGGAACACAGTGGTTCCCATGACATAGTAGTATGTCATAGGTCGGGAAGGGGTTAAAGGGATATTTTTATCCGAAAATTACCTATTGTTCTAAAGATGCTCAACCTGCGGCTCTCCATCTGTTGTAAAACTACAACTCCCACCATGCCCTGCTGTAGGCTGATAGCTATAGGCTGTCTGTACATGTTGGGAGTTGTAGTTTTGCAACAGCTAGAGGGCCTCAGGTTGGGCATCCCTAGTTTAAACCATATTTTTATGTTAAACAGATTTATTTTTTTACATTTTTGGTGATCTTTGTTTTAATTTGACATCCCTCTGTCTATATTTAAAATAAAATATAATCAAATTGTGCAGTTTTCACACTGACTTCCTTTTCAGTAGCTATCTCATTGTCATCACAGGCAGAATTACGTATTACTTGGTGTTGTTTGTCATGAACCTTAGCAGGGTAGACAACGTCATCCAGTTGCGGACTTGCTACCTGGAGCTTGCACTACAAGTAGGCAGGGAAAGCTGGCAGGGTTCCAGTTAGGGCTCACTGTCCGTGTCTGTCCCTACCTGCTGACATTATAGAGTGCTTCTTTAAGGCTCTGGTCACATCTGTGTTGTGGTTTCCATTTAGACTGGAAATCCTGATAAAAGATCTGTTAAATGATGAATGCCATTGATGCCCAACAGACTCCATTGATGTAATACTATTCCTCCCCGGAAATCTGATGAAATTGGCAGTGGAAGCTCCAACGAGAATGTAAAATACAGAGAAGATGTACATAAATAAGTGCAAAGAAAACTGAGGCAGTTGACCATAACATTGATATTAGGCTAGGTTCATACCGCAATCCGGGCTGAGGAGCAGGCTACTGGAGTTACTGTACCCAGCATAGCCAGACATCGCAGGGCACTGCTGGATCCCCGTTCAATATAATCCAACCCATCAGGTTTGCGGCAGGAATACCAGCATGCAGCGGTAATTTTCCTGCAGAAAATGCTTGAAACCCGCTAGATCTCTTTGTAATGAATAGTGATGAGCGGCATAGGAAATATTCAAATTCGCGATATTTAAAAAAAAAATGGCTGAATATTCGCCATAAATTCGCAAGTTCGAGAATTCGTGATCTCCAGTCATTATTTACTTGATTGCGAAAATTGGCAATGTAATATGATTGCAATAAAAATTAGCGATTAGAATATTCACGATCAACACTAAGGGGTAGCGATATTCACGATTAAAATTCGCGATTCGAATATTCACACTCAACACTAGTAATGAATAGGGATCCAATAGTGTCCTGCTATGCCCGCCATGTCTGGTAACTATGCACATGACCAAATTTTTTGTCTGCATCTGATCTGTATTTTTTGCTGACAAATGCGGACTCAAAAATGTTGACAGCACAGAAATGTCCTTTGTCTGGTGTTTGAATCCAATTATAGAACACGTCCTATCTTGTCAGTTTTGTGGACAACAGTAGGCATTTCTACAATGGGGCCCATGGAACGTGCGGGATGCAAATTATCATAATATACACATGGTTCAATCACCTATGAAAAAAAGATCATATTTTCTTTTAATTTTGTATTTGTGACATTCCTCTGTGATTCCTCCTGGAAAAGGCTGAATAAATTAGCAGCTGTGTAGTGTCAAGAGGAGCTGTTGCAGTGCTGGCACATAGAAACTTGCTATCATCATTCCAGTCCAGAAGAGGGAGCCAGTTCCCAGCAACAGATAACAGGGAAAGACAAAGGGGCATATTTATTAAAACCGGCGTTTTAGACGTCGGTCTTAATAAGGCCCTGCGCTGGTGGCGCCTCTTCATAACTTCGGCGGATCCTCCGGCCCTTTTAAATGTAAAACAGCTTCCTTGCTGTCTTACATTTAGACCATTTTCTACGCCTAAACCAGAAAATGATAAATGATTAATGAATGATACGGACCTGTTATCCCCTTGGTCCACTTTTTTAGATTTGGTGTGAGCGGGAGAAGTCACAGATTGCGGCGCAAAGGACCTTTGCGCCACAATCTGCACCAGAAATATGCCTAATTAAAGGGGTTCTGCAGTTTGCTTTAACTGATGATCTATCCTCTGGATAGATCATCAGCATCTGACCGGCGGGGGTCCAAAACCCGTGGCCTCTGCCAATCAGCTGTTTGAGAAGGCAGCGGCGCTCCAGCAGTACCGCGGCCTTCTCGCTGTTTACCGCTGGCCCTGTAACGTCACGACTAGTATCAACTGGCCTGGGCGCGGCTAAGCTCTGTTCACTTGAATGGAGCTTAGCCGCGCCCAGGCCAGTTGATACTAGTTGTGACATCACTAGGCCAGCGGTAAACAGTGAGAAGGCCACGGCGCTGCTGGAGCGCCGCTGCCTTCTTAAACAGCTGATCGGCGGGGGTCCTGGGTGTCGGACCCCCACCGATCAGATGCTGATGATCTATCCAGAGGATAGATCATCAGTTAAAACAAACTGTAGAACCTCTTTAAGGCTAGTTTCACACTAGCGGCATGGAGCTCCAGCAGGCTGTTCCGGCGGGTGAACAGCCTGTCGGATCCGTGCTGCCGTTAGTGCACGCATGCCCCCGGACTACCTCTCCGGCCCCATCGACTATAATGGGGGCGGAACGGAGTTCCGGCGGCAGGATGGCAAACATGCCGAGAGGCGGCCAGAATAAAACTACGACATGTGCTCTGATTCTGTCCGTTAATTAATAGTGACAGAAGTAAAAATTCTGAGCCCACTTTACACCTAGTCATTAGCAGGGGCATTGACCTGGAAATTGTGGTCCCCACCACAGACAAACACAAATAAAAGCAACAACAAGAACATTATTTTGATACATTTAACATGTCTTTAATACGTTTGATACATTTAACATGTCATGTCATGTGATTTAAATCTATGGCATCAGCATCAGATGCTCGTGCTGCATTCAGATTTACTTTTCTGGGTATTAGCGACTCTTGACTCCAAACATGTCAAACAGTCTCTAAGACAACAAGAAGCAGATAATGAACTCCATGGGGTTCATAAAGGATCATGACCAGGTGCAGAGCAGAAGCAATGGACGTTAAAAGGAGAGAGAGACTGCAGCAAGAGGTCACACTGTGCAATAGGAATAAGAGTGAATCTGCGAAATTACTGTAAAGGAAATAGATCTTAATGGCTAGAAGGTGGAATGAAGGTATAGTCGCCAGGCAACAGTGGTCAGTGCCGCTCCATTTTTTAAAAATATTTCCTTTAAGTGCAACCTAAATGTTCATTAGAAGCCATAGAGTTCTTCACATGACAATTATGTTTGCAATGAAAAGGCTAAAGGGGTCGTCTCACTTCAGCAAATGGCATTTATCATGTAGAGAAAGTTAATACAAGGCACTTACTAATGGACTGTGATTGTCCATGTTGCCTCCTTTGCTGGCTTGATTCATTTTTCCATCTCATTATACACTGCTCGTTTCCAGAGGTTGCAGTGCAGATACAAGGTAGCCGGGATGGGAGGTGCTATCATGGCTGCAATGTAAAAGCAATCAAGGACTGCAAGTAGCAACACACTACCATGCGCAAAGACACATGCAAACACAAGAAACATGAGTAAATTCAAATTGCATTACTGCTATACTTACTACATGAAAATTGGAAGCTCTCTGCGCACATTTTTGATCAAAAGTAAGTCAGGCCCAACCACCAGCGACAAGGTGGCTTCTAAAAGATGGGACTAGAAGTTTTGAAAAATTCGATTTGGCAACTTTGCCGAAGTTCGCCAAGAAATTAGATTTGTTCTGAATTAATTTGTCAGGTATACCCAGGCCACTCTGCCTTAGGGTACGGCCACACAGAGCGGGCAGGTTACGGCCATAGTGCGTGAAGAGCTAATTAGCCCACAGCTGCCTTTCATTTAATAATGGAGACTGCACTGTCCTTCCTCATTATTGATGGCTGTGGCTGGTATGGGGATTGGCTAGTTAGGTTGGGGGCACAATATGCATATTATTGCTGTTATGGCCTGCAATCTCCTGCAGGTTATTTGACAGTAAACACAGAATATTAATCAGCTCTGGCATACCCACTTCTCCAACACCAGCGCTCTCCTGCCCTACAGGTGGGAGCCCTTTTTCTGCCATCTGCTTTTCCTCCTTTTCCACATCATCTCATATCAATGAGAATATGTCATCAGGAACATCCAGCTCCTCCTCTCTCTGCATCTTGCTGACTTTTCTAGGACATAGATACTTTAAAGAATGATTTTTAAGAAGTGAAACCAGCAAAAGATGAGGATGGTCATCATTAAGACCTGGCCCCCCCTAAGGGGTGCAGACTAGATGGTATTGGTTAGCATCAGGGGTGTAACTACCATAGTGGCAGACCATGCGACTGCTATGGGGCCCAGGGCAAGAGGGGGCCCATTCTTAGTGGGGATTATCTCCTCATCTACTGGAGGTGAAAACTGGCGAATATTCGAATCGCAATCAAGAAAATAATGACGAGATCACGAATTCTCGAATTCGCGAATATATGACGAATATTCGCCAAAATATTTGCGAAATATTGCGAATTCAAATACTGTGCCAACAACAGTGGTGGTATACCTCGACAATAAATGTCAGTGTCTCAATAAGTTGTCGTGGCTTTGAGCATCGACTTATTGTCTGCTGAGGCATGGCATCCTACTCTTCTTGAAGGACGGCCCTCAGGTCATTGAGGTTCTAGGGTACAGAGTTACGAGCCTCTACACGGTGACTCAGCTGATCCTATAGGTTTTCAATGGGATTCAGGTCTGAAGATAGTGCAGGCCACTCCATTTGAGGTACCCCAGTCTCCCGCAGCCATTCCCTAATGATGCGACCTTGATGAGCTGGGGCATTTTCATCCATGAAGATGAAATTAGACCTGTGTTATTCATGCAGAGGCACAATGACTAGATTAAGGATGTTATTCAAGTAGTATGGGCTTCTCACTGTTCACAAAGTGTAGGATAGTTCTGTATTGACTAGACACACCTGCCCACACCAGGCTCGTCTGGTGACAACAGTGGCTGATGCATAGCGCTCACCTTGTCATTTCCAACATCGTTGGTAGTCATCATTTGTGCTTAGCGTGAATAGACTTTTATCAGTGAACAGCACTCTCATCCAGTGTAGATGCTCCCTGGCTCATGCAAGACGATCACGCCTGTGGTCCGGTACCTTTGCAGGTCGTCTAGCACGCAGACCACGCTGATGTAAACGATTTTGAATGATCAGACGCGACACTTGGGTGTGTGTCGCCTCCCTTAAATGTGCCTGGAGTTGTGAGGCATTCATCATTTGGTTCCGCAGGGCATTGTTCACAATAAAGCAGTCATCAGTGTGGGATGTGGCCAAAGGACGTCCACTTCTATGCCTCTTCCAGTCTCTCTGTTGCAACCTGCTGATGACACTCTGTGACACTCTAAGCTCGGTGGCCACATCCATCTGAGAAGATCCTGCTTTAAGACTCGCAATGGTGCGGCACTGTTGATCAATTGTTTAATTGAAATTAAAATCTGAACAGCATGATGATTAGGAGGACTGTTTAGATACCAATTCTAATAGAACCAGGAAATTTAATTGGTGATTCATGGATCAAACACCTGTTGTAAATTTTGCCGTTAAGCTCCGTATTAGATTGTGCAAAAAGTACTGAAACACTGAACAGTTGGACTCGTGCATTCAAAAGTTTAGAGAAGGTCACTTTAAGTTTACCTGTAAAGGTTAGAGTGCATTTTAGCTTCATCCTGAAATTTCACCCACAAGCCAAATATCGCTAACTTTTTGTGAGTAGTGTATTTTTTTAACCAGTTAGAGATCCTTCAGATGATAGAGATCCTTGTGACAACCATGTATACCTCATAAATAATTGAAATTTAAACCAGACATGAACAATCCACCCTCGGAGATATATCTCTGTCCTGTATGTAACATAGTAACATAGTACATAAGGCCGAAAAAATACATTTGTCCATCCAGTTCGGCATGTTATCCTACAAGTTGATCCAGAGGAAGGCAAAAAAAAACTATAGAAACATTTACCTAATGGTCTTTTTGATGATTGACTACATACGTACAAGTCAACTTGATGAGTTACATTGACCTACTGCAAGTCGCCAATTAGCAATACCTTTATTTCAACCTACTGTGCCTATAACTAGCTTAATTAGTATCTGGTTGCTTATTAAGTAGTCAGCATTGAGATATATCTACTATGACTAAATGATACATAAGAATGTTCCGAAAATTATTTACGTTCTGTTGCTAGGAGACAGCTGGATCCTAATGAAGAAGTTTCAGGAGAGGGCAGCTCACACTTTAAGAGAGAACGGACAGGCGAGTCACAACCTTGTCACGTTACAATGGGAATCTCTGATATTCTTTCCGAAGCACAACTGCAGCTGACAGCGTCTATGCAATTCTATGGCTATTTAATCACTTCAATGATGGTTAATTAATACCTAATTAAAATGAAGAACTGTGACAGCTGGAGGATTGGGAATAATTCTGTCACAGGCATGGAGCAGAAATAAATATGCTCTTACTATTTTTGGGATAATTTATCATTCTCCATCATCATGGAGTAAGGTTCCGAATGGAAGATTCGTCTTTATGGGGCACAGTCTGTTGGGGGCATTGAGCCTAGACCTTCTCGATGTCAGTCCATGCTGATTATACATATTTTTTTGCTGAGCTTGACTAAGTCTGATGGTTAAGTTCTTTGTAGAACAGTGACATTATCAGTTCTGGAGGTAATGGCTGGAAACCAAATGACCTTGGTGAAGTCACTCTATTCCCTTCGCATCGAATGGTTGTAATCTTCTTTAGTCAGTTTGCATTGTTTTGTCTAATGGTTTTATATGAATTTATGGTCATAAAATAAAAAAATTAACCAATTTTGAATGAAGAACCATATTTTTCACATACCTATCAAATCCAAAATATTATATAAAATATTAGGTTTGCCGTTTTGCACATCTCACTTTTCAGGCTAAATGCTGCCAGGAATTTAATCTTATCTCTATTGGGTGAAGTTATGATTGAGTGTTTATATATATATATTTTGGTCGGCGCTGAAACAACTGATTTTTCAGGTGGCTGTTCCAACTTGATCTTCTTTCTCCACCTCCTCAGACTCTGAACCAACCAGCAACGAGCATATTCATTATTCCTCCCTAGTATATAAATCATCCAGCAGCAAACGTTAGCGTATGTTCCTTTAAAGGAAATCAACATAGAGCAGACCCGTAGGTAAAAGCATTCAGTATACTTTATTATACTCACAGTTTTCCTCTTTCAACAACGCATATACAATAAAAAAGCTGCCCCCCCCGGGTTTTGCTCCTGCTTCATCTGGGGCGTCTCGAGATCCTTTTACAGACTTTGCATTAGGGATCAGAAGAAACAAGAAAATGGTGTGACCCTGATCTACAGTCTCACAAGAAATGTATGCTTGATTGTTTTAATTGTATACATATGTTGCCATGGTTTCACTTGTTTTCTGAAGAACATGACCTTGGATAAATATTGCTTTAATAGTCATGCATCAATTAAACACTGTAATTTACAGCTCTTTTAAAGTAAGTGTATTTTCTTTGGTGCAGGTCTTGGAGTTCTTGGCTGCATATTTCTGATCCCTTGATTTGGGATGTTGCAGAGAACCAATCCATATAAGATGAGAGCTAAAAGAGTCAATTTTCGACAGTCCCTTTTTATTTGAATGGTTCTTCGACTATAATCTGATCACAGCTCCGCCAAAGCAAGAAAAGCTCTCTGTAGCTACTGCCCGCTCTGGTTCATTGATGAGGGTCCTGAATAGAGTTGAGCGGACACCTGGATGTTCGGGTTCAACGGGTTCGGCCGAACTTCAGAAAAAAGTTTGAGTTCGGGGCCCGAACTTGGCCCGAACTTGACCCCGAACCCGAACCCCATTGAAGTCAATGGGGACACAAACTTTTGAGCACTAAAATGGCTGTAAAAATGTCATGGAAAGGGTTAGAGGTCTGCAAATGTCGTCAAAATGCGGTTAAGAGCATGGCAAGTGCTCTGCAAACAAATGTGGATAGGGAAATGACTTCAAATAACATAAAATACGTAAAAATAAAAAATAATAATCTTGATCTAGGAGGACCAGGTCCATATGGACTAGGAGGTTGAGGAGGCGGTGGATGTGGCGGCGTAGGTGGAAGTGGCGGTGGAGGAGGAGGAGGTAGCCTACACAGTTTTTTGGTTTAAATTTTTTTTATTTTTTTTTAAATTAGGGTACACCCCAAAACATTGGTAAATATAACCCTCCAGTCCTGCTAAACACACGTTCAGACAATACACTGGCTGCAGGGCAGGCCAGCACCTCCAAGGCGTAAAGGGCAAGCTCAGGCCATGTGCCCAATTTGGAGACCCAGAAGCTGCAGGGGCTGACCCCTGTCAGTTAGTTTGTGTGTGCATACTTACTGCCCCACCATGTCACACGTCCCCGTGATGTTCACGATCCAATTTCATATCTGCTCTATCAACTTTCGATGTTCTTTTATGCGCCTACCATGGTGATCACGTTGTGTCTGTTTGGCGCAAAGAAAAGAGAAGAGAAGGTACCGCCCAGCCTGTGAAAGAAAAGTACCGCCCTGTCTGTAAGGAAGATACCGCCTACCTTGAATCTTGGAGCTCCAAGAGGCCGCACCTCCGCACGACGTAACCACGTACCTCGCGAGATTTGGACCGAGCATAGCCGGAGTAAGTAAAAACTTTCGTATTCACTGGCCCCTTTATATATCAGCACCGGGGAGGTTCCGATCCTTGCAAAGAGACTGGGGGAGGTCCCTTATTATTAGTAAAAGACTGAACCCGGGGGGGGGAGTACGCCCAACTTAGATCCGACCTGCTCCGTCGCTCCTTAAAGGGCCATACCCACTCTGTAGGTGCCCTTAGCAACATTTAAGCAAGCAAAGGCCAGCGTGTGTCTGCCTATAGTCCTGGCCACCAGAGACCATGCAATGTCCGCACCTGAAGAAGCGGAGTGGGCGGTACCCGATGTGCCTCCTGAAATGCATGCCACTGATAATAGGGCACCCGCCACTGCGGCAGCATCTAGCCTGATGCCACTGATTATGCCATATTATTTCGGGGCCCCCTGGTTCCCCCGATATTCCGGGGATGGCCACAAGCTAAAAGACTTTAGGGACCAGATACTGGCCTTGTTTCGGCTCTACCCCATCTCCACTGAGCAACAAATGGAGATCCTCTTAGCACAGTTAGAAGGGGCTGCCCGCAGGGAAGTCATGTCTTGGCCCAGCTCTGAAAAGAATAACCTGGAACAGATCTTTGATCGCCTCAGCACCACGTTTGAGGCCAGAACGGTGTCTGAAGTTAAGATGCGATTTTTCAGCAGGAAACAGCCTGGTGAGTCACTTCGTGATTTTGCTTTGTCCCTGCAAGAGACCCTGAGGGCTGTGGTCCAAGTGGACCCAGGAGAGGCTGAGGACCAGGACCGGACTCTAAGAGAGCAGTTCCTTGCGGGTGTAAACACTGAGCATTTAAAGGGCCAGCTGAGGATGCTGTCGGCCCAACACCCCAATTGTGCGTTTTTGGACTTTAAGGAGCTGGCCATCAGTATCTTAGGCCAAAACCCGCCCACGGGGCCAGCGGCCTCCCTTGAACCTCAGGCCTGCCAGTCAAAAACTGTTAATGTGAGGCCGGCTGGAGCCAGTCAAGCTACTCAGGCTCCAATAACAGATGTGGTGGCGGCATTAATGGAACAAGTAAACCATCTCACTAAGAGCTTGGAGAAGGTGTGCAGGAAAATAGAGGAATGGGAGAGACCAATGTTACTAGAAGATGAAAGCCCCTTTCCTCAAAGGCTCCCGCCTGCATATAAAGATGTATACCCCAAAGAACCTGATGGACGACTGAATTACCGGTCTAAGAACCGCAAGCAGCCTGTCTGCCACTATTGTAAAAAATATGGACATACTGAATCAACGTGTTGGCAGTTAAATGGGCCACCCCCGAGGCCGAGGACCGCCCCTCGGGAGGTAGAACAGTAGGTCCAAAGGATCCAAGCTGGATGCCCAGATACATGGGATCTCGTCCAAAAATTAACATGTGTATCAATGGGATACCTTTTGAAGCCCTGCTGGATACTGGGTCTCAGGTCACCACCATCCAACGACCCGCCTTTGACAAGTTCTGGGATTCAAGTCTCCTCACCCAGCCACCAGAATCCTGGCTAGATATCATTGCCAGCAACGGCAAGCCGGTGAAAGTGGGTACTGGGAACCTACCCTTCAGGTTGGAGAAGCCACCTTACCTCAGCAGGGTGTGATTGTGGTACAAGCCGGAGATAAAGCGGGACACCCCGTGATCCTAGGGACTAATGTCTTTAAAAATTGTTACTCCGAGGTGCTTGAGGCATTGAACCAATCCATACCTTCAGCTTCACCTGCTTCTAAAAGAGTCATTCAAAAGACTATCAGTGTGCTGTGTGCTCAGCAAAGATTCGCAAATGGAAAAGGAGAAATCTGTACTGCCCGGATCCGGGATAACTGGCCGGTAATTCTGCCTCCGAATTCCCAGATCATCCTGTGGTGCCGTGCTGTGCTAGGGATCCAGGGCCAGGACTATCAAGCCCTAGTGGAACCTATCCAAATTGAGAATCATCCATTCGTGCGAACAGCCAAGAGTCTGGTGACCGTATCTCAAGGTAAAGTGCCTGTCAGTTTGATTAATTTCGGTGATCACCCTGTTACTTTTTCTAAACACTGCCCCGTTGCTCAGCTTTTCCAGGTGTCCTTTCAGGATGTTATCCATCTGCCTGCCACGGAGACGTTCCAGACCACACAGAGCAGCAGCGCACCTGCCAGCGCCTCTTCAGTAACCTGGTGGGAGGAACTTCATGTCGGGAACGAATCCACCCCGAAGGAGCAAATAGAGGGAGTCCTGAGTCTGGTGAAAGAACACCACAAGGCTTTCAGCAAGTACTCCACCATACCCACTGGCTCTCATCTTCCTATTAAGGAGAGATACAGACCCATACCGCCTACTACCTATCAGTCCGTGAAAGAGATGATACAGGAAATGAAAGACTCTAATATAATCCGGGACAGTCACAGTCCCTGGACTGCGCCCCTAGTTCTTGTTCGAAGAAAAGATGGCAGCATTAGGTTCTGCGTGGACTATAGAAAAATCGGTGTGCCACCATTACCGACACTGGCGTCACGAATCTTAAAGGGATCTTGCTACAGGCACATTAAACCGGCAACACCCAGGGCACCTCACCTACCACCGGCCTGGTCCCTATACACTGAGAGTGCCCCAGAGGACTTCTGTGCCAGCCTCTCCATCACTGCTGTACGCCTGCCCAGGGTCATCCTATAAACTGTGAGTAACCAAGAGCAACCCTCATTTGCCTAGTAACCGTGACCTCACTATCGCAATACCCTGCAGGGTTGCGTACTGCAGCAGTTTGGCGCATGTCCTTCCACCACCGAGGATTGCAGGGCGCTTCAGTTTGCCTACTGTTGCTTCCTCCTCCTACTCTGCTTCCTCATGCTCTACCAGCTCCTCATCCGGTCAGCGTAACACCTTCACCACCAACTTCAGCACAGCCAGGGGTAAATGACAGCAGGCAGTTTTAAAACATATCTGTTTGGGGGACAAACCCCACACCGCGCAGGAGCTGTGGATGGGCCTTGAACAACAGACCGATTTGTGCCAGTCAGACTCAAGCCCGGCCTGGTGGTGTGCGATAATGGACGAAATCTCGTAGCAGCTCTGGGACTAGCCAGTTTGATGCACATCCCTTGCCTGGCGCATGTGCTGAATTTTGTGGTGCAGAGATTCCTTAAAAATTACCCCGACATGTCAGAGCTGCTGCATAAAGTGTGGGCCATCTGTGAGCGCTTTCAGCGTTCTCACCCTGCTGTTCTCCTGTCAGCGCTGCAGCGTAACTTCGGCCTTCCCGCTCACCGCCTCATATGCGAGGTGCCCACAAGGTGGAACTCCACCTTGCACATGCTGGCCAGACTGACTGTGCGAGCAGCAGCAGGCGATAGTGGAGTTTCAGCTGCAGCACGCACAAGTGAGTCGCTCTGCGGAACAGCACCACTTCACCACCAATGACTGGGCCTCCATGCAAGACCTGTGTTCCTTGTTGCGCTGTTTTGAGTACTCCACCAACATGGCCAGTGCCGGCAACGCCGTTCTCAGCGTTACTATCCCACTTCTATGCCTTCTTGAAAAAACGCTCCTGGCAATGATGGAAGAGGATGTGGCACAGGAGGAGGAGGAGGAAGAGGGATCATTTTGTAGGGTTTCCGACCAGTCATTCCCAAGTGGCTCCGAGGGTGGGTTCCTGCACCCACAAACCCAAGGTACACAATTGTCCAGCCAGGGCACAGTTCTGGAGGATGAGGAGGTGGATGATGAGGATAAGGAAATGCAGGAGGAGGAACCATGTTCACAGCAGGGTGGCACCCAGACCAGCTCATGGCCATCACTGGTGCGTGGCTGGGGGATACAGAGGACACAGACGATACACCTCCCACAGAGGACAGGTTTTCATTGCCTCTGGGCAGCCTGGCACACATGAGCGATTACATGCTGCAGTGTCTCCGCAATGACCGCCAAGTTGCCCACATTCTAACTTGTGCTGATTAATGGGTGGCCACGCTGCTGGATCCCCGTTACAAGGACAATGTACCGTCCTTAATTCCGTCACTGGAGCGTGATCGTAAGATGCGCGAGTACAAGCGCACGCTGGTAGATGCGCTGCTGATGGCATTCCCACCTGACAGCGGGGGCACAGTGGAAGCACAAGTGTAACATCCCAGAGTATGTCACTAAACTCTTTCTCCCTGCTACAACATGTTAGGTGTATGTGTATTGTCATCTTGTGTAGTCTAACATTGCATTTTCCATTATATGTATTTTCAATGGCTGTTTCATATTATTGCTGTAATTTTCCATGTACACCAGCAGGTGGCAGCAATGTGTTTAGTTCAGTTTAGCATATCTAGACTGGAATAATACATTCCAATCTAGCTCCCCCCCTCTTTGAGGAGGTGTGGAATGTTCCCACATCCTGCTTAATGGGGAGGAAAGAAAGTTCTAGTCAGTGTACCAGCCACCTCGGCTAGGGGAAGGCTGTGTTAGTAGGAGCTCCCAGAAACAGGGATCCCAAGACAGGATCGAGCTTCGGCTGAGGCCAAGATCACTCTTCCCAGCCTGAGCCATCAGCCTCAGCTGGTTGACAAGAAAAGCAGCCATCTCCAGCCTCCAGGAAGAAGCATTCCCTGTGAGCCAAGCTGTGAGTACATATCCAGAGACCAGGAGAAGCCAAATTCCTCCTCAGCTAGTCAGGCCCATATCAAGTAGAAGACAGACAGAGCAGAAGATAAATACCTGCCAGATTCTCCGGGCATATAGTATAGGAGCAGAAGAGGCATTAACCCCTGCCATACATTGCCAATACCTGCTGGCACCTAAGGACTATTGCTGTACCTGTATGGATTTATGCTGCACCCATTAAGTAAAGACAAGTTGGATCATATTACCTGTTTGGATCTCATTCATTCCTCAATTACTCCTATTAACCACACTCAATTTATTGCAAGTGAGCCAGGATCCAGGACTCCAGCCGTACCAAGGTAGGAGACACAGTTATCCCCCTCTGGCATTCCTCACCTGGTACGTGAGTTGCAACATCTTAAAGAGCCCTGAGACTATAACCTGCGCACATTGCAATTGGCGTCACGAACTAAAAACCATCAATTTTGCGCCAGTGTGCATTAGTCCAATCCGGCTTACTGCACAAGGCGTAGGCAGAGGACGAGGAAGAGGTCGCCAACGCAGCTGGGGCACCACCAGCACCTCAGAAGGCAGGGTTATCATGGCCGAAATGTGGAAAAGCTTTGTCAGCACGCCACAACAACCAGCACCACCAGCTCATATGGAATGTCTTAGCAGGAGGCAGCATTTCACCAACATGGTGGAGCAGTATGTGTGCACACGCCTACACGTACTGAATGACGGGTCTGCCCCCTCCAACTTCTGGGTCTCCAAATTGGGCACATGGCCTGAGCTTGCCCTGTATGCCTTGGAGGTGCTGGCCTGCCCTGCAGCCAGTGTATTGTCTGAACGTGTATTTAGCACTTCAGGGGGCGTCATTACAGACAAACACAGCCGCCTGTCTACAGCCAACGTGGACAAGCTCACGTTCATTAAAATGAACCAGGCTTGGATCCCACAAGACTTGTCTGTACCTTGTGCAGAATAGACATTTATACCACCATCAAACATACATTCTTGTACTCAAGTCAAGTGCAATGATTCTTTGTTTTCTTTTTTTTTAATTTGTCCCAATATTTTGGGGGCTACCTACCCCAATTAAAAAAAAAAAATTGTTGGCTACCTCCTCCTCCTCCATTGCTGCCTCCACCTACAACACCACATTCACCGCTTCCTCAACCTCCGACTCCATATTCACCTCCTCCTCTGAGTTGCAGGTAATAATTTGTAATTTGTAATTTTTAGTTATTTTATTTTATTTTAAGTTATTTCCCTATCAACATTTGTTTGCAGAGCAGTTGCCATGCTCCTAAGCACATTTTACTGCCTTTTACATCCCTCTAGCCTTTTCAAGGACTATTTTAGAGCCATTTTAATGCAAAAAAGTGCAAATTTTAGTGCCCTAAATTGAAAAAAATCTTATTTTCAATTGTCGGGTGACATTTTACCATTTTTGGCGTCTACAAACCCCTGCTGTGCCTGGGTGACATGGGCCTTAATCTCTCAAAATACTCTGTTCTATTGCTGGGTGACATAAACCCACTTTTGCTGTGAATGAACCCCTGCTGTGCCTGGGTGACATGGGCCTCGTTCTCTCAAAATCCTCTGTTCTATTGCTGGGTTACATGAACCCCCTTTTGCCGTGAATTAACCCTTACTGTGCCTGGGTGACAGGGGCCTAAATCTCTCAAAATACTCTGTTCTATTGCTGGGTGACATAAACCCACTTTTGCTGTGAATGAACCCCTGCTGTGCCTGGGTGACATGGGCCTCGTTCTCTCAAAATCCTCTGTTCTATTGCTGGGTTACATGAACCCCCTTTTGCCGTGAATTAACCCTTACTGTGCCTGGGTGACAGGGGCCTAAATCTTTCAAAATCCTCTGTTCTATTGCTGGGTGACAAGAAGCTAGTTTTGCCATGAATGAACCCCTGCTGTGCCGGGGTGACAGGGGCCTAAATCTCTCAAAATCCTCTGTTCTATTGCTGGGTGACAAGAACCCCCTTTTGCCGTGAATGAACCCCTGCTGTGCCCGGGTGACAAGGGCCTAAATCTCTCAAAATCCTCTGTTCTATTGCTTGGTGACAAGAACCCCATTTTGCCGTGAATGAACCCCTGCTGTGCCTGGGTGACAGGGGCCTAAATCGCTCAAAATCCTCTGTTCTATTGACAGGGATCTCAAGTCTCCCGGAGGTTCAGGGAGTCTCCCTCTATTAGATAGCGGCTCCCTGACACCCGCATGTGAGACAATATATCCCAAAGGTTCACTGATAGCAGAGCAGAGAGATAAGAGAAGTGACAGGACACAGAGTTTAGATTACAGGTTGAATTAACCCTTTAGGGTCAAATTGGCTTCTCAAGGAGATATATATGTTAAAGGCATCTTCTTCTGTCTCATTCAGTAGCTATAGAACTATTAAGAGAGATGTATTTTTTTTAAATACATTTACACATTTAACCCTCCATTTTAATTATATTATTTACCCCAGTGTTAAATCCCCCCCCCCCCCCCCACCCGGATGCTTGTTTTTTTCCTACAGTGGGGTAGATAATTACACACAGGGTTCACTTGCTTCTTGTCAGCTCAGCGAATGAACCGAAGATTCGATTCATGAATCGGTTCATTTGAATGAACTGATTCAAATGAACCGATTCATGTGAAAGATCCGAACTTCCCATCTCTAGTTTACTCGCAGTAAACCTTTCCGGCAACCTGTAGCAGTGTCCCCTTCTCGGCGCGTGCGCACAGTGCAAGAAGAAGCCGATGCCAGCAGTCCGCAACAGTGCATGAGGCTGAGCCTGTGCGCACGCGGGGGATCTCAAAGCGGGAGGAGGGGGAGGGAGAGGCGGCACTGAGGAGTAGAAGGCGGCGCTGGGCACGAATGGCGATGCGTGCGGCCGGGCACCATGCATCCACAGACCTCCCCTGCTTGGGCACCTTAATTCAATGATTGACAGGTTAGTAAAACCTGTTTTTCTGCAGAATAAAGCCACAAATAGCTTTTATAAGGCCACCTTAGAAATCAGAATGCTACCTGGACATGAGCAGATGTTCAGCTCACAGGGCTTATAGGTGGTGACAGAATCCCTTTAATCATATACATAAATATGATAATTTGGGGCAGGGTAATGAGCCCAGTCCTCCACACCATAGAGCAAAGTGTGCAGATACTGCATATGTTTGGAAAATGTAATAGAAATTTCGTGAAAGAAAAAAGAAAGAAAACCTCCCTGAAATGAGTTTTTGCAGGTTGGGATGTCAGTATTGCTGGGTGACATGAAGCTAGTTTTGCCGTGAATTAACCCCTGCTGCACCTGGGTGACAGGGGCCTAAATCTCTCAAAATCCTCTGTTCTATTGCTGGGTGACAAGAAGCTAGTTTTGCCGTGAATGAACCCCTGCTGTGCCTGGGTGACAGAGGCCTAAATCTCTCAAAATCCTCTGTTCTATTGCTGGGTGACAAGAACCCACTTTTGCCGTGAATGAACCCCTGCTGTGCCTGGGTGACAGGAGCCTAAATCTCTCAAAATCCTCTGTTCTATTGCTGGGTGACAAGATCCCCCTTTTGCCGTGAATGAACCCCTGCTGTGCCTGGGTGACATGGGCCTCGTTCTCTCAAAATCCTATGTTCTATTGCTGGGTGACATGAACCCCCTTTTGCCGTGAATAAACCCCTGCACTGCATTGCTGACAGGGAACTAAATTTAGTGAAAACATCTGTTACTGATCGGAAGATGCGCGACTACAAGCGCACGCTGATGATAGCATTCCCACCTGACAGCGGGGGCACAGTGGAAGCACAAGGCGAAGGCAGAGGAGGAGGAAGAGTTCGCCAACGCAGCTGGGGCAGCACCAGCACCTGAGAAGGCAGGGTTAGCATGGCCAAAATGTGTAAAAGCTTTGTCAGCCTTGGAGGTGCTGACCTGCCCTGCAGCCAGTGTATAGTGTGAACGTGTGTTTAGCACGGCAGAGAGCATTATCACAGGCCGCAGCCATTGTGGACAAGCTTACATTTATTAAAATGAACCAGGCATGGATCCCACAGGACTTGTCCGTACCTTGTGCAGAATAGACATTTATACCAGCCTCAACCATCCATTCTTGTACTCAAGTGCACTTATTCTTTGTTTTATTTTGTTATATGTCCCAATATTTTGGGGGATACCCCAATTTAAAAATAAAAAATAACACAAATCAGTGTTGGCTACCTATTCCTCCTTCACCGCCGCTTCCACCTACACCGCCACGTCAACCTACACCGCCACATCCACCCATCCACCGCCTCCTCAACCTCCTACTCCTAGATCCAGATTGTTATTTTTAATTTTTCTGTATTTTATGTTATTTTAAGTCATTTCCCTATCCACATTTGTTTGCAGAACAGTTGCCATGCTCTTAAGCACATTTTGATGCCTTTTGCAGCCCTCTAGCCTTTTCCAGGACTATTTTAGAGCCATTTTAGAGCCCAAAAGTTCGGGTCCCCATTGACTTTTTTTTTAAGTTCGGCCGAACTCGTCGAACCCGAACATCCAGGTGTCCGCTCAACTCTATGCACGGACAGCCCAGAAACCGCTGACATCACGGGCACCCCACCGACCATCAGGCAGAAGACCCCAAATCAGGGTATGCCCAAAGGGGAATAAGGGGTGCACCTCTCCTTTCACTGCACAGGCCAGGGAGCCCCACAGCCCCTACTATTGCCATCATTGCTACTACACTTGAATTAAGCTTCGGATGATAGATCTGAAGTCGATTTGTAAAAAAACTTGTAAAGCTGAAGTCTCGGGCAACTTCGCCAAGATGAAGTTGGCTACATAGAGCCAATGTATTTTAATGCTGTACGGAAACAGCATTACAAATGAAGTTTTTTTTAACTAATCGACTTTGGGTCTATGATCTGAAGCGCTATTCGCTTAAGCCTAATTGCCGCTATCACCACCCCAGTCCTCTGCTCTCTCGGGCCCATTGCATTACTCCTTTGATCCAATTAAAGAGCCATCGGTGCATGTGATTAGTTGCCAGTTTTTTCGGCTATTGCATACTATAAAAATAAGGTGATGTTTAACTGTTGCAATGTGAAGACTAGCAAAAATAGTAAAAAATGTTCTCACTGAAATGAAAATGTTCAGCTTTCACTGACTGTTCCAGCCCTGCTAAGAAAATGACTTAATATAGAAATCTCCATAATTACTGTTAATGATATAGTAAGGAAATTGGCAGAAATCCACAGAAAATAAAATGATATGTTTTCTTTATTACAGTAATAGCTCTGTACATATGTTCCTCATCACCGAATATCTTTACTGAAGGCAATAAATCAACATTGCTGAAACTGACCAAAGAAAATTACAAAGACCATTGTGGGCCTTTTCTAAGTACCCACATCTATAGCACCTATCTACGTGTGCAGTTGGTGATATTTTTATATTCTTGGCATTTTTCCCATAACGCTATTGAGGGTAACATTTGCAGTATAGTTAGAAGAAAAAACACTGTCTGAATCTCAATAGCAGTCTAATGAGTAGTCTAAATCTGTTCTTATAATGAATTTTCAGAGGGGTGCATGAACTGTTTCTATGGTTTTATTGGAAAAGTCTTAAAGGGGTTGACTCATCTGAGACAATGGGGGCATATCGCTAGGATATGTCCCCATTGTCTGATTGGTGTGGGTCCCAGTGGTGGTGGGACCCAAAAGTGGTGGAGGGGGCACTGCCCTCCATTCATTTCTATGGGGCCGCTGAAAATAGCCGAGCACTGGCTTGGCTATTTCCATCGGGCTTATAGAATTGAATGGCAGCGCTGGCCGGTCATGCGCAGTGCGCTCCCAGTCACTTCTATTAGGAGAGCCCTTCTTGGTGACCAGACTGAATATCTCCAGCCACCACTTTGGCCCACTCCGTTCTCGATATAGGTGCACCTATCAGACAATGGGGTCATATCCTAGCGATATGCCCCCATCATCTCAGATGACATTACCCCTTTAAAGGGGTATTATTCCCATCTAAGAATGTCATGGCATATTCTTAGAAGGTTTTCTCTGGAGTCTGACCTGAGACCACCATGCACATGCAGAGTGGTGCTTTCACCCAATTATTGTATGGGGACCTGCGGCAAAACACCATTCAAGCTCAGTGTACAGTGAGGGGGTGGGAGCATTTCTAAACAGTCAAAAACAAGTTTAACGAGGGTCCCAGAAGTAGAACTTCATTGATTAGGAAGTAGTGGCATATCCTTGAAATATGCCATCACAATGCATAGTGAGAAAACCCCTTTAACCCCTTAATGACCAGCTTTTTTGGGCTTTAAAGACCAAGCAATTTTTTTATTTATTTATTCATTGTCGCCTTCCAACTTCCAAGAGCTATAATTTTTTTTAGCCATATGAGGGCGTGTTTTATGGGGCAGAAGTTGTAGTCTTTAATGGTGTCATTTTGGGGTACACTTATTTACTGATTAACTTTTGCTAACTCTTTTTGGGAGGGGGACAGGAAAAAACAACTATACTGCCACATAGTTTTTCTGTTATAAATTTTTCAGCGTTCATTTTTCAGCATAAATCACATGATAACTTTGTTCTGTGTGACGATACCAAATATATATATTTTTTTTTTACAACTTTTGTGCAATATATATATATACCATATTTTTCACTTTATAAGAAGCACTTTTTTCCCCTCCAAAGTGAGGAGAAAAGTCAGTGCGTCTTATAAAGCGAAGGTGACGCAAAGCAGGATGGCCGTTACTATTGAGCCTCCGATTAATCTGTTGGGTGGGCAGGCGGCTTCAGTGAAAGCTAACTTCTGCCGCCATCCTGCGCACTATTGAAGAAGCTCTGCAATTAAACAGTTGGGCTGGTGGCAGCAGTTAGCATTTAGTGAAGCTGCCAGCCCGCGTCTCCTTTTCATGCCCTGCACTATTGAAGGCGCTCAGGAGCTTTGCGCGTAGGGAAACACGGTGCAGGGGGATACGATTAGCTGCCCCTGCTCCAGGCCTTGCTCATCGCTGACAGCTTCAACAGGAAAGTAGAAAGAAGAAAGGTTATGGCAGCATCTCCGGTATATCCTTGAAGCCATGAGTGTGTACAAGTAGCAAACAAATACGACGTTTCGGCTACATAGTAGCCTTTATCAAGCATCAACAGGAGGTCACCAAGGACCGGCCGAGGGTGAGCGTCATGTTACATGGGGGACACTGACAGATTACATGTGAGGATAGAGGAGAGAATCACCTTCTCCTCTGCGATGTACCCTGGCCGTTCAGCTGATTGGCGGTGAGTGTGGTGGGAACTGCTCCTGCTCCCCCCGCCGTACCAGCTCTGCTCCTGCTGTGTGCAGCGGTTTTGTGGTCCTGTATTGTCTGTGACCTAAAGTCCCTGGGTGAGTGCATCTCAGGGGCAATATACGGTTAAAATGAAATGTGTGTCAAATATGACTATAACTCCCCTCATCCATAGCAATCCATCGATGTACTGTACTGCAGTTTACTGGTGGATTCCTATGGATGAGGGGGTTATAGTCATATTTTATATAAACACTGTCCAGGGACTGTTCTGTAATTGGCATGTGTTTACATTAAATATGACTATATGGATGAGCGGGGTTATAGTCTTATTACATGCCAATTACTGAACAGTACCTGGACAGTGGTTATATTTAATGTGACTATAACTCCACTCATCCTTAGGAATACACCAATGTACACCAATTCTTTAGGATGATGGGGGTTATAATCATATAACTGTGCATCATCCACAGATCCTCCATTACAGTGTCATCCACAGCTCCTCCCATATCAGTGTCATCCACAGATTCCCCCATAACAGTGTCATCCACAGATCCCCTCCATAACAGTGTCATCCACAGATCCCCTCCATAACAGTGTCATCCACAGATCCCCTCCATAACAGTGTCATCCACAGATCCCCTTCATAACAGTGTCATCCACAGATCCCCTCTATAAAAGTGCATCATCCACAGATCCCCCATAACAGTGAAAATGACAAATGTAGAGCAGCACTCAGACCTTCATGACCTCACCAGAATGCCGATCCACATCCACAGATCCTCAGTGGTCCACCGAATAGCATAAAACAAAAGATGGCGGCAGCATCTCCAGTGTATTTCTTTATTGGACAAGCCTTTACAGAATGCGTGCAATAAGAACCAGACAGCTGTTTTGGCTATATCCTAGCCTTTATCAAGCCTGGTAAGGAGTGATCTCTATATTCTTACACTGCGTGCAGAATTATTAGGCAAATGAGTATTTTGACCACATCATCCTCTTTATGCATGTTGTCTTACTCCAAGCTGTATAGGCTCGAAAGCCTACTACCAATTAAGCATATTAGGTGATGTGCATCTCTGTAATGAGAAGGGGTGTGGTCTAATGACATCAACACCCTATATTGACCCTTTGGCAAAATGGGTCAAAAGAAGGACTTGACAGGCTCAGAAAAGTCAAAAATAGTGAGATATCTTGCAGAGGGATGCAGCACTCTTAAAATTGCAAAGCTTCTGAAGCGTGATCATCGAACAATCAAGCGTTTCATTCAAAATAGTCAACAGGGTCGCAAGAAGCGTGTGGAAAAACCAAGGCGCAAAATAACTGCCCATGAACTGAGAAAAGTCAAGCGTGCAGCTGCCAAGATGCCACTTGCCACCAGTTTGGCCATATTTCAGAGCTGCAACATCACTGGAGTGCCCAAAAGCACAAGGTGTGCAATACTCAGAGACATGGCCAAGGTAAGAAAGGCTGAAAGACGACAACCACTGAACAAGCTGAAACGTCAAGACTGGGCCAAGAAATACCTCAAGACTGATTTTTCTAAGGTTTTATGGACTGATGAAATGAGAGTGAGTCTTGATGGGCCAGATGGATGGGCCCGTGGCTGGATTGGTAAAGGGCAGAGAGCTCCAGTCCGACTCAGACGCCAGCAAGGTGGAGGTGGAGTACTGGTTTGGGCTGGTATCATCAAAGATGAGCTTGTGGGGCCTTTTCGGGTTGAGGATGGAGTCAAGCTCAACTCCCAGTCCTACTGCCAGTTTCTGGAAGACACCTTCTTCAAGCAGTGGTACAGGAAGAAGTCTGCATCCTTCAAGAAAAACATGATTTTCATGCAGGACAATGCTCCATCACACGCGTCCAAGTACTCCACAGCGTGGCTGGCAAGAAAGGGTATGAAAGAAGAAAATCTAATGACATGGCCTCCTTGTTCACCTTATCTGAACCCTATTGAGAACCTGTGGTCCATCATCAAATGTGAGATTTACAAGGAGGGAAAACAGTACACCTCTCTGAACAGTGTCTGGGAGGCTGTGGTTGCTGCTGCACGCAATGTTGATGGTGAAAAGATCAAAACACCGACAGAATCCATGGATGGCAGGCTTTTGAGTGTCCTTGCAAAGAAAGGTGGCTATATTGGTCACTGATTTGTTTTTGTTTTGTTTTTGAATGTCAGAAATGTATATTTGTGAATGTTGAGATGTTATATTGGTTTCACTGGTAAAAATAAATAATTGAAATGGGTATATATTTGTTTTTTGTTAAGTTGCCTAATAATTATGCACAGTAATAGTCACCTGCACACACAGATATCCCCCTAAAATAGCTAAAACTAAAAAAAAACTAAAAACTACTTCCAAAAATATTCAGCTTTGATATTAATGAGTTTTTTGGGTTCATTGAGAACATGGTTGTTGTTCAATAATAAAATGAATCCTCAAAAATACAACTTGCCTAATAATTCTGCACTCCCTGTATATAGTGCCTAAAACTCCTCCCATGGTGTTGAAAAACCAATCTCCTCATAGTGCCTCATTTATCTTTACAGAAGTCACCAATCACCATGAGACAAAACATCAGTAATACATTTAGGCAAAATGTAAACGGGCTGATCCCCTCCAAACCAATTAGGATCAGGTGCTCACGTATATATGTTTACCCCAAAAACAAGCAAAAAGTAAATATATGTAGAAACGGGCACTCAAGTCATAGGGAGTTGCATCAAAAAAGTTTATATAAACATATCACTATAACATTAAAATTAAAACATAGCATTTAAAACAAATCAAATCAACATTCGGATATAAATCGATGTTATAATCGATGTTATAATCGACTCTTGAGAATAATATTCAAACAATATCGATTGAAATATTCAAAAGGATCAGTTGTTAAGAGCATCGATTGTTGGGAAAACCACAAAAAATCGAGTGATAGAAAAAAAACACAAAAAATCGAGTGATAGAAAAAAAGAGGGGAAATCGTAACAAAGTCCTCCAGGTATTATTCCCAATGGTAGCATATATGACCACTTATACTTCCTTTGTTAGGATATGTAACCATTCGTAGCTTCATATAAACAAATAAACAAACATATGGATAGAAACAAGCAGTCTCTTTACCGTGTCTTCGCCATTTTCCAGTGGTTTTTATTCAGCGAGACAGACCGCACACTTGATCAGTGATAATTTCTTTTTCCAATAGTCCGATATAAATGTAGATTTCGGTAGCATATCAAGCGAAACTTACGAGTGGTAATCCCGTATGTTCGGAGGGTAATCGCATACCTGGTGGCGTCGCACGTGGCGTCCCACGTGGTTTCTGTACGTCACCTCTTTACGAATTACAGAGTGCTGCTTCTTTCAGATTATATCATCCGTAATTGCTGTAGTCAAATTTCCATACGCGTTTCGAGGTTTACACACCTCTTCTTCAGTGGCTGTTATAAATCTTTTGTATGTAGCAGTCCATATTTTATATGGTTTTAATAGGGTGTGGTTCAAACATCCATTGGTCCAGATTTAACTAGGAGGAGTGGTTTTCAGCAGTTTCAGCTGCTCTATAATGTGGTTCTTCCCATCTCATTAGTTGACATTTTAAAACAGGTGTTAATTTAAAATACATATATTAGTTAAAAAATAAAAGTAAAATAAAATATTAATTGAAAATAATATCCAGACAGTATTATAGGAAGGAGATAGGCATAATATAGAAATGGCAAAGAATATATATATATACATATATATGAAAGGTGAGAAATGACAAAGAAACCACATCAGGGGTGTATATGGGATATCTGTGCGGCTAATATACTACTTAGTTTTTCAACTAGTATGATCTAATATTTCGCAACATATATTGATTGCTTCCTTTCAAGTCTTTTCTCACTGACTTTTCCCTCAAAGCATTTCAAAATATTATACTACATCCTCCACATCCTCAATATATTATTAGTAGACATAATGAAACACCTAGCAAAGATTTCCATCTCAATTGGAGCCGGAAGTAACAGAAAACGCACAGAAAACGCACCAAAACCGCAATTGCGATATTCAAATAATTTGTTTGTATCTCTATCTCATCGTTCTGGACTACCTTAGGCATAATTGCCAACCTTTCTTAGAGGAATATAATCGATTCTCCCCAGGGAGTCTTTTTAGAGCCTTATCTATTGAAAAATTCCTTCGAAAGAATTCCCTCGAAGGAATTAACTCGAGAGGTCCTTCTCGAAGAAATCTCGAAAAATTCGAAAAAATTCCCTCTCGGACATCCTCTCGAAAATCTTCGAGTTTTCTACTAGATGATACATACTCCAAAGCTTTTTTAAAACTTTTATGAGATATATTTCCAAACAGGGGTAATCGGATTGACTAAGTCTAAGTTTAATTTGACTACAGCAATTACGGATGATATAATCTGAAAGAAACAGCGTGCTGTAATTCGTAAAGAGGTGACGTACAGAAACCACGTGGGACGCCACGTGAGACGCCACCAGGTATGCGATTACCCTCCGAACATACGGGATTACCACTCGTAAGTTTCGCTTGATACGCTACCGAAATCTACATTTAGATCGGACTATTGGAAAAAGAAATTATCGCTGATCAAGCGTGCGGTTTGTCTCGCTGAATAAAAACCACTGGAAAGTGGCGAAGACACGGTAAAGAGACTGCTTGGTTTTATCCATATGTTCGATTTGTTTACAGTTGCAAGAAAAAGTATGTGAACCCTTTGGAATGATATGGATTTCTGCACAAATTGGTCATAAAATGTGATCTGATCTTTATCTAAGTCACAACAATAGACAATCACAGTATGCTTAAACTAATAACACACAAAGAATTAAATGTTACCATGTTTTTATTGAACACACCATGTAAACATTCACAGTGCAGGTGGAAAAGGTATGTGAACCCTTGGATTTAATAACTGGTTGAACCTCCTTTGACAGCAATAACTTCAACTAAACGTTTCCTGTAGTTGCAGATCAGACGTGCACAACGGTCAGGAGTAATTCTTGACCATTCCTCTTTACAGAACTGTTTCAGTTCAGCAATATTCTTGGGATGTCTGGTGTGAATCGCTTTCTTGAGGTCATGCCACAGCATCTCAATCGGGTAGAGGTCAGGACTCTGACTGGGCCACTCCAGAAGGCGTATTTTCTTCTGTTTAAGTCATTCTGTTGTTGATTTACTTCTATGCTTTGGGTCGTTGTCCTGTTGCAACACCCATCTTCTGTTGAGCTTCAGCTGGTGGACAGATGGCCCTAAGTTCTCCTGCAAAATGTCTTAATAAACTTGGGAATTTATTTTTCCTTCGGTGATAGCAATCCGTCCAGGCCCTGACGCAGCAAAGCAGCCCCAAACCATGATGCCCCCACCACCATACTTCACAGTTGGGATGAGGTTTTGATGTTGGTGTGCTGTGCCTCTTTTTCTCCACACATAGTGTTGTGTGTTTCTTCCAAACAACTCAACTTTGGTTTCATATGTCCACAGAATATTTTGCCAGTGCTGCTGTGGAACATCCAGGTGCTCTTGTCCAAACTGTAAATGTGCAGCAATGTTTTTTTGGACAGCAGTGGCTTCCTCTGTGGTATCCTGAAATCCATTCTTGTTTAGTGTTTTTAGTATCGTAGATTCGCTAACAGGGATGTTGGCATATGCCAGAGACTTTTGTAAGTCTTTAGCTGACACTCTAGGATTCTTCTTCACCTCATCGAGCAGTCTTCGCTGTGCTCTTGCAGTCATCTTTACAGGACGGCCACTCCTAGGGAGAGTAGCAGCAGTGCTGAACTTTCTCCATTTATAGACAATTTGTCTTACCGTGGACTGATGAACAGCAAGGCTTTTGGAGATACTTTTATAACCCTTTCCAGCTTTATGCAAGTCAACAATTCTTAATTGTAGGTCTTCTGAGAGCTCTTTTGTGCGAGGCATCATTCACATCAGGCAATGCTTCTTGTGAAAAGCAAACCCAACACCTCCAATCTCATCTCATTGATTGGACTCCAGTTGGCTGACACCTCACTCCAATTAGCTCTTTGAAATGTCATTAGTCTAGCGGTTCACATATTTTTTCACCTGCACTGTGAATGTTTACATGGTGTGTTCAATAAAAACATGGTAACATTTAATTCTTTGTGTATTATTAGTTTAAGCAGACTGTGATTGTCTATTGTTGGGACTTAGATGAAGATCAAATCACACTTTATGACCAATTTGTGCAGAAATCCATATCATTCCAAAGGGTTCACATACTTTTTCTTGCAACTGTATATGAAGCTACGAATGGTTACATATCCTAACAAAGGAAGTATAAGTGGTCATATATGCTACCATTGGAAATAATACCTGGAGGACTTTGTTACGATTTCCCCCCCTTTTTTTCTATCACTCGATTTTTTGTGTTTTTTTCTATCACTCGATTTTTTGTGGTTTTCCCAACAATCGATGCTCTTAACAGTTAACAACTGATCCTTTTGAATATTTCAATCGATATTGTTCGAATATTATTCTCAAGAGTCGATTATAACATTGATTATAACATCGATTTATATCCGAATGTTGATTTGATTTGTTTTAAATGCTATGTTTTAATTTGAATGTTATAGTGATATGTTTATATAAACTTTTTTGATGCAACTCCCTATGACTTGAGTGCCCGTTTCTACATATATTTACTTTTTGCTTGTTTTTGGGGTAAACATATACGTGAGCACCTGATCCTAATTGGTTTGGAGGTGAGCCGGCCGTTTACATTTTGCCTAAAAGAATTTATCCCTTTCTGGTTGAGCTCCCCCAACCCAAAATGGACATATGGAGCTGCATCGAAATGAAATGTTCGAAGGTAGATACTTTCGAATTCACAACTAGTAATTAGATAACTGAACAACAATCATCCACCAGATCGATGAGAGACAGTTTTAGAGAATTGGAACATCTCCTACATAAGAGACTAAGACAAAAATGGGAAATAAAATCGCTGAACCAATATTTGGAAAATAAGTGTATCCCAAAGGGATTATTATTAAATAAAAGTCCGGCATTCGATCTGGTGAATGAATCATTTCAGAAAGAATGGAATGAGTTCTTGATGAAACAATCAATGGTTTAATCCAGATGATTATTAATAGGAGAATAGTAATCCTAGATGAAACCATGGAACAGATTAATGGATTAAAAATAACCATAGATGCATATCCAAAAAATGAGGAATTTATGGATTGGCAATTAAGAATTTGTAAGAGTTTGGATAAATTGGAGTCGGAGATAATTGCAAGAAAAACCAAAAAACTAAAAGATAATAAAAACTCTTCCTTAAAAAAGACCCAATTGAATGACATTCAAAAAAATCATAATAATAGAGACAATATAACCACCCCCTGACGAAGGTAAGCCAAAATGCGCGTTGGGGTAGCGCCACCCTGGTCCCCTCTCACTCCCCTCTGTCTACATGACCTTGCGGTTTATTACGCCGGGTCTCCCACTGGTTGTTTTGCTGTATATTTCCAGCTTGCATCCGCTTCTGCATACCGTCTATCGCCATGTGGGAGTGTCTGTGTTGACCACTGTCTCACCTGGCATTCATTGTTTCCATTATTCCACTGCATGGGTCGGGCACTGTACCCAATATTTTTTCCCATGTTTTATAGATACATTGTGTATTTTTTTGAACTGTGTGCTCTTTCCCAGGGTGGCGCTTTTTCTTGTCTGTCCTCTGCTCGCATTTTTTCTTGTTTCCGGCATCATATCTATTTGTCTTTTTTATTTTATGTAATTTTAATCATGCTTGAATAAATTATATTATTACTTTGGTACTATGAGCTCCTTTTTTTTGTGTTTCTACTGTTGTATTCGGGAGCTTGTGCCGAGTTATTCGCTTGGTATGTCCCTTGGGGTTGTACTGGGTGGGCACTGTCCTTTACTGTTCCCTGGGACACGCTGGGTCATTTTCTTTGTTCTTCACAACATGTATATCAACAATCAAAAAGATACGTAGAGGACGACACAGTAAATCACTCAAGAAGACACAAAGCACGACCACATTAGAGGATTCAATAGTTAATCTTAGTAAACATATATTGACAGATACACAAAAAACTTTATTGAATAAAGGTTTGAAGTTTACACAGACAGCACATCATAAGTATTAAAAAATTTATCACAAAGATCTGTCTAAAAAATTACTATTTGAAAAACCCAATAGTAAAGGAGAATGACTATGTCCATTACAAATATACGCACACCGATTTAAAACCTAAATAAAAAAAATACCCACGTCAAGAAATCAGTGGTGAAATGGCAGCCTTTAGAAAGGGAGTAGAATCGGATCTTAGGAAGCTAAACAACAAAACAATGAGAAAAAAACTATCTGGAGCAGAAAATAGAGCAATAAAACAATTACAAGATAGTGAACGAATAGTAATAAGACCTGCTGATAAAGGGGGTGCTATTGTGATACAGGATGTAGAAAAATACAATCTTGAATGTATCAGACAACTGTCAGACAATAGTACATATAGACCCCTCAAGAAGGACCCCACAAAGGACTTCATGATAGAGCTCTTAAATGTCTGCCAGGGGGGTTTGGATGGTGGGATCTTAACTCAACAGGAATATATATATATATTACAAATACTCAACAAAGAATTCCTGTTTTCTATTGCCTACCGAAAATCCACAAAGACAATCTAAACCCCCCTGGCAGACCAATAATCTCCGGAATAGGGTCGCTCTCAGCCAATTTGTCGCATATGTAGATAAGATACTACAGCCCTTCGTGGTTAAATCCTTTTCTTACATCAAGGACACCACTGATATAATAACCAGTTTGGAAGTATTGGGTTCGCCCCCAGCTATGCGAATTTATTTATGTCGCAATGGGAAGATGAGATCATTTTCCCCAGGCTGGGGATGGACCTGGTGCTCTGGCGAAGATATATAGATGATATTGTCTATACAGGGAGTGCAGAATTATTAGGCAAGTTGTATTTTTGAGGATTAATTTTATTATTGAACAACAACCATGTTCTCAATGAACCCAAAAAACTCATTAATATCAAAGCTGAATATTTTTGGAAGTAGTTTTTAGTTTGTTTTTAGTTTTAGCTATTTTAGGGGGATATCTATGTGTGCAGGTGACTATTACTGTGCATAATTATTAGGCAACTTAACAAAAAACAAATATATACCCATTTCAATTATTTATTTTTACCAGTGAAACCAATATAACATCTCAACATTCACAAATATACATTTCTGACATTCAAAAACAAAACAAAAACAAATCAGTGACCAATATAGCCACCTTTCTTTGCAAGGACACTCAAAAGCCTGCCATCCATGGATTCTGTCAGTGTTTTGATCTTTTCACCATCAACATTGCGTGCAGCAGCAACCACAGCCTCCCAGACACTGTTCAGATAGGTGTACTGTTTTCCCTCCTTGTAAATCTCACATTTGATGATGGACCACAGGTTCTCAATGGGGTCCAGATCAGGTGAACAAGGAGGCCATGTCATTAGATTTTCTTCTTTTATACCCTTTCTTGCCAGCCAAACTGTGGAGGACTTGGACGCGTGTGATGGAGCATTGTCCTGCATGAAAATCATGTTTTTCTTGAAGGATGCAGACTTCTTCCTGTACCACTGCTTGAAGAAGGTGTCTTCCAGAAACTGGCAGTAGGACTGGGAGTTGAGCTTGACTCCATCCTCAACCCGAAAAGGCCCCACAAGCTCATCTTTGATGATACCAGCCCAAACCAGTACTCCACCTCCACCTTGCTGGCGTCTGAGTCGGACTGGAGCTCTCTGCCCTTTACCAATCCAGCCACGGGCCCATCAAGACTCACTCTCATTTCATCAGTCCATAAAACTTTAGAAAAATCAGTCTTGAGATATTTCTTGGCCCAGTCTTGACGTTTCAGCTTGTGTGTCTTGTTCAGTGGTGGTCGTCTTTCAGCCTTTCTTACCTTGGCCATGTCTCTGAGTATTGCACACCTTGTGCTTTTGGGCACTCCAGTGATGTTGCAGCTCTGAAATATGGCCAAACTGGTGGCAAGTGGCATCTTGGCAGCTGCACGCTTGACTTTTCTCAGTTCATGGGCAGTTATTTTGTGCCTTGGTTTTTCCACACGCTTCTTGCGACCCTGTTGACTATTTTGAATGAAACGCTTGATTGTTTGATGATCACGCTTCAGAAGCTTTGCAATTTTAAGAGTGCTGCATCCCTCTGCAAGATATCTCACTATTTTTGACTTTTCTGAGCCTGTCAAGTCCTTCTTTTGACCCATTTTGCCAAAGGAAAGGAAGTTGCCTAATAATTATGCACACCTAATATAGGGTGTTGATGTCATTAGACCACACCCCTTCTCATTACAGAGATGCACATCACCTAATATGCTTAATTGGTAGTAGGCTTTCGAGCCTATACAGCTTGGAGTAAGACAACATGCATAAAGAGGATGATGTGGTCAAAATACTAATTTGCCTAATAATTCTGCACGCAGTGTATATGGAATGGATCAGAGGAAGCTCTTCACTATTTCCAATGTGGAATAAATAACAACAAGACGAATTTAAAATTCACCTCTAATCATAGTAAGGAGACAATTGACTTTTTGGATATAACCGTACAGAAACAAGGTTCGAAATTAACATGTAAAACCACCTGGAAAAACTGTTATATACTGTTTTCCAGTTGCCATCTGCCTAACTGGTTGACCAACATACCAACCAGTCAATTTAGACGGTTAAAAAGAAATTGTACAAACCAAGAACAATTTACGATTGAGGCTGATAAATTAAAAGAACACTTCCTCGCCAAACAATACCCATTGGAGATAATAGATAGATCACTACAGAAAGTAGAGAGAATGGATAGGGAAACATTCTTTTTACCCAAAAATAAAATAAATAATACTGAATGTGACGAACCATTGCGTCTAATACTACCCTTTAACAGTCAATACAAAAAATAGAAAGGATAATAAAAAGATATTGTCACCATCTTCTTGTTGACAAAACAATAGGGCTCCTTCTGAGTTTGACCCCTAAAATCACATATACCAAGGCACCCAACTTGGGCCTTAAGGTTGCACCCACATGTACAAAATTGAAAACACAACGAGATAGTCATTGGTTGGATGTAAAGGGATTTTACAGAAGTGGTACCTGCAAGAATTGCAGGACCACAAAATTTCCGAAAAAAACTGTGAGGATTCAATCCACCACTAATGTATTTCACATTGATATCAAAGAACATCTATCCTGCAGTTCTACAGACGTTATCTATCTGATTCAATGTGGATGCTCTAAACAATATATAGGGTGAACGAAACTTAGTTTGAAAAAAAGAGTGTCTGAACATATTAAAAATATCAGGAAAGGGTATGAACAACATTGCCTTTCCCGACACTTTAAAGACAAACATAATCAAGACCCATCAGGCCTAACCTTCACAGCTATCGAAAGGGTGAAAAAATCATGGCGTGGAGGAGATCATTTTTTCTGCTATGTCCAGACTTGAGTCAAAAAGAATATACGAATTTGACTCGCTCATTCCGAAAGGTCTGAACGCGGAACTCGAAATCTTTGGTTTCCTGTGAGTATGGGCCTGGTACCCCCCTCCCGATGCAGCATGGAGTGTCTGGCTGTTTATCAGCACCTCCATGCTTCCTCGGGGAGGGGTCCCAGGCCCCTGTCTACTTAGTCAATCCGATTACCCCTGTTTGGAAATATATCTCATAAAAGTTTTTAAAAAAGCTTTGGAGTATGTATCATCTAGTAGAAAACTCAAAGGTTTTTTTCGGGTAAACCTTCGGGAAAACCTGAGAAGATTTTCGAGGGGATGTCCGAGAAGGAATTTTTTTAAATTTTTCGAGATTTCTTCGAGAAGGACCTCTCGAGTTAATTCCTTTGAGGGAATTCTTTCGAAGGAATTTTTCAATAGATAAGGCTCTAAAAAGACTCCCTGGGGAGAATCGATTATATTTCTCTAAGAATGGTTGGCAATTATGCCTAAGGTAGTCCAGAACGATGAGATAGAGATACAAACAAATTATTTCATTACGTCTACTAATAATATATTGAGCATGTGGAGGATGTAGTATAATATTTTGAAATGCTTTGAGGGAAAAGTCAGTGAGAAAAGACTTGAAAGGAAGCAATCAATATATGATGCGAAATATTAGATCGTACTAGTTGAAAAACTAAGTAGTATATTAACCGCACAGATATACCATATACACCCCTGATGTGGTTTCTTTGTCATTTCTCACATTTCATATATATACAGTACAGACCAAAAGTTTGGACACACCTTCTCATTCAAAGAGTTTTCTTTATTTTCATGACTATGAAAATTGTAGATTCACACTGAAGGCATCAAAACTATGAATTAACATATGTGGAGTTATATACATAACAAACAAGTGTGAAACAACTGAAAATATGTCATATTCTAGGTTCTTCAAAGTAGCCACCTTTTGCTTTGATTACTGCTTTGCACATTCTTGGCATTCTCTTGATTAGCTTTAAGAGGTAGTCCCCTGAAATGGTTTTCACTTAACAGGTGTGCCCTGTCAGGTTTAATAAGTGGGATTTCTTGCCTTATAAATGGGGTTGGGACCATCAGTTGCGTTGAGGAGAAGTCAGGTGGATACACAGCTGATAGTCCTACTGAATAGACTGTTAGAATTTGTATTATGGCAAAAAAAAAGCAGCTAAGTAAAGAAAAACCAGTGGCCATCATTACTTTAAGAAATGAAGGTCAGTCAGTCAGCCGAAAAATTGGGAAAACCTTGAAAGTAAGGGCTATTTGACCATGAAGGAGAGTGATGGGGTGCTGCGCCAAATGACCTGGCCTCCACAGTCACCGGACCTGAACCCAATCGAGATGGTTTGGAGTGAGCTGGACCACAGAGTGAAGGCAAAAGGGCCAACCAGTGCTAAGCATCTCTGGGAACTCCTTCAAGACTGTTGGAAGACCATTTCAGGGGACTACCTCTTGAAGCTCATCAAGAGAATGCCAAGAGTGTGCAAAGCAGTAATCAAAGCAAAAGGTGGCTACTTTGAAGAACCTAGAATATGACATATTTTCAGTTGTTTCACACTTGTTTGTTATGTATATAATTCCATATGTGTTAATTCATAGTTTTGATGCCTTCATAGTCATGAAAATAAAGAAAACTCTTTTAATGAGAAGGTGTGTCCAAACTTTTGGTCTGTACTGTATGTATATATATATTCTTTGCCATTTCTATATTATTGTCACCGCCAGTTCTGTGAGAAGCTCTGGCAGACGTTCTTCTCTACCTCTTGTATGTGTTCACTGCTGGAGGCTGCGTCTCCCTCCGTATTAAGTGCAGGGAGCCGGTGGTCGTGTCCCCTCAATATTATAGGGTTTTCAGGTGTCACACAGGCTTAGGTACATGGGCATGCAATCGTCTACCATCGAGACCCTTGTATGTGCATAGCAGTCAGGGAGAGCTTTTAGGGTTTTATAGGTCTCACCTATAAGCTCCTTAGTTTGGGATCAAGCCAGTCGCTCGTTTATTTATTAGTTCCAGCTATCTGCAAATCTCTTCCATGACAATTATACCTATCTCTTTCCTACAATACTGTCTGGATATTATTTTCAATTAATATTTTATTTTACTTTTATTTTTTAACTAATATATGTATTTTAAATTAACACCTGTTTTAAAATGTCAACTAATGAGATGGGAAGAACCACATTATAGAGCAGCTGAAACGGCTGAAAACCACTCCTCCTAGTTAAATCTGGACCAATGGATGTTTGAACCACACCCTATTAAAACCATATAAAATATGGATGATGATCAGGGGGAGAAACAGAACTGGATCGCACATCCACAATGCTATGTTTTGATCTAACTCGCTTCTCGGCTATAATAAGGTGTACAGCCCCCCATACTGCATGCTGTACAAGAGGCATTAGTGTACATTTTGATCAAAAGGCATAAGCCCACTCACCACACCAAGGTCGCCTCTTTGAGTAGGACCTACTCTGAAACAAAGGCGCAGCGACCATGCGGTGATGAGGTGGCACTGCCCTAGTAGGCGGCGGGACCCAGGAGTCAAACAGCACCTCTGCTGTCTGATTATGCCACCCATGGCACTGGGTCCCACCAACCCATCAGCACAGCGCCACAAAAACAAAGGCAACCACTCAGTACTGCACCATGTGAACAGTTGTCTAACACAACATGTCCATTACTATCAGAAGCTACAGGTCAATGACCACTTATATGCAGACCGCTGTGATTAAAACCACCTGTGCCAAATGGGAGGAGTGCTGATACCAGTAATAAAGAAGAAAGATTCAAATAATAGCGAGTTAGATCAAAGCATAGCATCGTGGATGTGCGATCCAGTTCTGTTTTCTCCCCCTGATAATTCATATAAAATATGGACTGCTACATACAAAAGATTTATAACAGCCACTGAAGAAGAGGTGTGTAAACCTCGAAACTCATATGGCAATTTGATTACAGCAATTACGGATGATATAATCTGAAAGAAACAGCGCGCTGTAATTCGTAAAGAGGTGACGTACTGAAACCATGTGGGATGTTACGTGAGACGCCACCAGGTACGCGATTACCCTCCGAACATACGGGATTACCACTCGTAAGTTTCGCTTGACACGCTACCGAAATCTACATTTATATCAGACTATTGGAAAAATAAATTATCGCTGATCAAGCGTGCGGTCTGTCTCGCTGAATAAAAACCACTGGGAAGTGGCGAAGACACGGTAAAGAGACTGCTTGTTTCTATCCATATGTTCATTTATTTGTTTATATGAAGCTACGAATGGTTACATATCCTAACAAAGGAAGTATAAGTGGTCATATATGCTACCATTGGGAATAATACCTGGAGGACTTTGTTACGATTTCCCCCCCCCTTTTTTTCTATCACTCAATTTTTTGTGGTTTTCCCACCAATCGATGCTCTTAACAACTGATCCTTTTGAATATTTCAATCGATATTGTTCGAATATTATTCTCAAGAGTCGATTATAACATTGATTATAACATCGATTTATATCCAAATGTTGATTTGATTTGTTTTAAATGCTATGTTTTAATTTTAATGTTATAGTGATATGTTTATATAATTTTTTTTTGATGCAACTACCTATGACTTGAGTGCCCGTTTCTACACATATCAGTAATACATTATCTATTAATTAAAGTGCATGTGCTTACCCCCTTTCCTGTAACATATTACCTAGCAGTCCTCCTCTAGACAGACCTGCGCAGTGTGTCCTGAAGTGACTACTGCGCATGTGGTATTACCTAGCTACATTGGCCGACGTGCAAACTCACATGGGCGCATTGTTGCGCGTCATCAACCACATGACTGCCAGGTCCTCTCCGTCTTACGATGCTGTCATACTACAAACCGGATTCCAAAAAAGTTGGGACACTAAACAAATTGTGAATAAAAACTGAATGCAATGATGTAGAGATGGCAAATGTCAATATTTTATTTGTAATAGAACGTAGATGACAGATCAAACGTTTAATCTGAGTAATTGTATCATTTTAAAGGAAAAATACGTTGATTCCAATTTTCACGGTGTCAACAAATCCTAAAAAAGTTGGGACAAGTAGCAATAAGAGGCTGGAAAAAGTACATTTGAGCATAACGAAGAGCTGGAAGACCAATTAACACTAATTAGGTCAATTGGCAACATGATTGGGTATAAAAAGAGCTTCTCAGAGTGGCAGTGTCTCTCAGAAGCCTAGATGGGTAGAGGATCACCAATTCCCACAATGTTGCGCAGAAAGATAGTGGAGCAATATCAGAAAGGTGTTACCCAGCGAAAAATTGCAAAGACTTTGCATCTATCATCATCAACTGTGCATAACATCATCCAAAGATTAAGAGAATCTGGAACAATCTCTGTGCGTAAGGGTCAAGGCCGTAAAACCATACTGGATGCCCGTGATCTCCGGGCCCTTAAACGACACTGCACCACAAACAAGAATGCTACTGTAAAGGAAATCACAGAATGGGCTCAGGAATACTTCCAGAAACCATTGTCAGTGAACACAATCCACTGTGCCATCCGCCGTTGCCAGCTGAAACTCTACAGTGCAAAGAAGAAGCCATTTCTAAGCAAGATCCACAAGCTCAGGCGTTTTCACTGGGCCAGGGATCATTTAAAATGGAGGGTGGCAAAATGGAAGACTGTTCTGTGGTCAGACGAGTCACGATTCGAAGTTCTTTTTGGAAATCTGGGACGCCATGTCATCCGGACCAAAGAGGACAAGGACAACCCAAGTTGTTATCAACGCTCAGTTCAGAAGCCTGCGTCTCTGATGGTATGGGGTTGCATGAGTGCGTGTGGCATGGGCAGCTTGCATGTCTGGAAAGGCACCATCAATGCAGAAAAATATATTCAGGTTCTAGAACAACATATGGTCCCATCCAGACGTCATCTCTTTCAGGGAAGACCCTGCATTTTTCAACAAGATAATGCCAGACCACATTCTGCATCAATCACAACATCATGGCTGCGTAGGAGAAGGATCTGGGTATCGAAATGGCCAGTCTGCAGTCCAGATCTTTCACCTATAGAGAACATTTGGCGCATCATAAAGAGGAAGGTGCAACAAAAAAGGCCCAAGACGATTGAACAGTTAGAGGCCTGTATTAGACAAGAATGGGAGAGCATTCCTATTTCTAAACTTGAGAAACTGGTCTCCTCGGTCCCCAGACGTCTGTTGAGTGCTGTAAGAAGAAGGGGAGATGCCACACAGTGGTGAAAATGGCCTTGTCCCAACTTTTTGGGGATTTGTTGACACCATGAAATTCTGATTCAACATATTTTTCTCTTAAAATGGTACATTTTCTCAGTTTAAACTTTTGTTCCGTGATTTATGTTCTATTCTGAATAAAATATTAGAAGTTGGCACCTCCACATCATTGCATTCAGTTTTTATTCACGATTGTATAGTGTCCCAACTTTTTTGGAATCCGGTTTGTAATAAAGAACAGTATAGTCTCTCAATAAAGAACTAACATTATGGGCTCCTTTCAACATCCTGTATACCACTTCACACCATTCATGGCCTCAAAACTATAAAGTGTGGTGGGAGTAGATAACCAGAACGGCATATCACTCTACCACCTAAACAACCATAACAGTGCATCATCCATAGATCCCCCATAACAGTGTCATCCACAGATCCCCCATAACAGTGCGTCATCCACAGATCCCCTCCATAACAGTGTAACCCACAGATTCCCCATAATAGTGTCATCCGCAGACCACCATTAGTTCAAAACCCACCAAAAGCACACCTTTTGGTTCAAAATATTTTTTTTCATATTTTCCTCCTCAAAAACCTAGGTGCGTCTTATCATCAGGTGCATCTTATAAAGCAAAAAATACTGTCGTTTTTTTTGCTACTTTTGTGCAGTAAAAAACATTTAAAAAAAAGAAAATGTTTTTGCATCATCACATCCCCAGTGCCATAACTTTCTTTCTATGGGGCTTGATTTTTGCGGGATGTCTTGTAGTTTTCATTGGTATCCTTTTGGGGTACATAACACTTTTTGATCACTTTTTATTCAGTTTTTGTTGTGGTTAAAAAAAGCAGCAATTCTGGCATTTTTTTCACGCTGTTCACTGTACTGGATAAATTATCTGATAATTGCACAGTGTGGGTCGTTATGGACACAGTGATACTAAATATGTGAAGATTTTATTTTTGCTATTTTTTCCATTAAAAAGTTTTTTTTTCAATAGAAAATGCATATTTTAAAAGGAATTTTATTGTTTAATAATTATTTTTTTTACTTTTTTGTAAACATTTAATAGTCCGACAAGGAGACCTTAATAGGTAATAATTTTATCACTTCTAAAACAATACAATACAATGCACTGGGGGAGATTTATCTAACTGTGTAAGGTAGAACTGGCTTTGTTGCCCATAGCAATCAATCAGATTTCACCTTTCATTTTCCAAAAGAGCTGGGAAAAATGAAAGATGAAATCTGATTGGTTGCTATGAGCAGCTAATTCAGCTGTACTTTACACTGGTTTGGTTCCACCTCCCCCGCTGGCGTGATGATGTAATCTCGCGCCGCGCAAGATTTCGCTCCAGATCTTCAATCAAGATGGCGGCGACCAGCCCATCGCGAGCAAATGGAGGCGGTAAGTTTGATGAAAAAAAAAATAATGTTAATTTTACACTCAGGTGCCGCGATCATGTATGAACGCGGCATCTGAGGGGTACAGTGACGAGGGGTGGCGCTATCGCAGCTCCATATCATTGCACCCGCTACTTACAAAAAAATTTGCTTCATGATGAAGACACCCTTTATCACAGTGAAACCTGCCCTGAAAAACTTGGCCCATTCATAAAGAATTGCTTGAAACCATATCACACATCTATGCAATAATAATTTTATCCTTTATGCACCCTGTACTTTTACCACCTTATTGCACTCTGATATACTCCACACAGTTACATATTCACTTTTCACCATCCAATGCACATCCTTTTCTGGAAAAATTCTATGAAACGCCTGTGAGCTCAAAGCACTCATTATATGCCTCAATAAATTCCTTAAGGGGTGTAGTTTCCAAAATGGGATCACTTTTTTAGGATTTTTACTGTAGGGATACCTTAAGGTCTCTTTAAATGGGACCTAGCACCCAAAAACCATTTCAGAAAAATTTGCCCTTAAAAGATCATTTGACGCTCCTTCCCTTCTGAACCCTGCATTGTGCCCACACTGCAGTTTATGACCACATATGGGGTGTTGCCGTATTCAGGAGAAAACCGATAACAAATTGTGGGGTGATTTTTTTCTATTCCAGCAAAATATGCCTGCTAACAACCATATGATCCCCTTTTGAGCCCTGTGATATGGTCATGCAGTAGTTCAGGACCATATTTTGGGTGGTTCTGTAAACTGCCAAATCAGGGTAATCAATACTGTGGCTTGTTTTGCTTTTACGCCTTGCTGTGTTACTGGAAAAAAATTATTAAAATGAAAAATCTGTACAGAAAAATGAGATTTTTAAATTTCACCTACATTTTGCTTTAATTCCTGTAGAACTCCTAAAGGATTAACACAGTTTCTTAATTCAGTTTTGAATAATTAGAAGGGCTTAGTTTCTAAAATGGGGCCATTTATGGGTGGTTTCTATTATGTAAGCCCCTGAAAGTTACTTCAGAACTGAATTGGTCCTTAAAAAGGCGGATTTTGGAAATGTTCTTGAAAATTAAAAAAATTCCTTCTAATATTATAAGCCTTCTAATGACCTAAACAAAAAAAATGACATTTACAAAATGATTTCAACATAAAGTAGACATATGAATGTTAATTAATAGCTATCTTGTGATGTATTTTTTTCCTTAAAGGCAGAGAAATAAAAATTAAATAAACAGTGGGTTTATTCCAAATGTTTTTGAAAATTTTTCTAAAAAAGTTAAATATCAACTCAAATTTACCACTAACTGGAAGTACTTTGTGTCATGAGAAAAATCTATCAGAATTGCTGGATGGCACTCCAAAGTTGTTACTACATAAAGTGACAAATGTCAGATTTGCAAAAATAGGTTGTGTCAGCAAGGTGAAAAATCTAGATAAAAAGGGATTAGGCTACTTTCACACTTGCGTTCAGAGCGGGTCCGTCTGATGTCTTCACAGACGGATCTGCTCCTATAATGCAGACGTTTGGATCCGTTCCGAACGGATCCGTCTGCATTATAGTTTAAAAAAAATTCTAAGTATGAAAGTAGTTCAGACGGATCCGTCCAGACTTTACATTGAAAGTCAATGGGGGAAGGATCCGTTTGAAAATTGAGCCATATTGTGTCAACTTCAAATGGATCCGTCCCCATTGACTTACATTATAAGTCTGGACGGATCCGTTTGCCTCCGCACGGCCAGGCGGACACCCGAACGCTGCAAGCTGCGTTCGGGTGTCCGCCTGCTGAGCGGAGCTGAGGCTGAACGCTGCCAGACTGATGCATTCTGAGCGGATCCGCATCCACTCAGAATGCATTGGTAGCTGGACGGATGCTTTCGGGGCCGCTTGTGAGACTCTTAAAACGGAGCTCACAAGCGGAACCCCGACGCTAGTGTGAAAGTAGCCTTAGTTGGGAGGCTTATTGTACTTTTTGTATTTTTCCGTTATTTGATTTTCTGTTACTGTAACCCCTTGGCGACCTCCGTCGTACATGTGTGGTGGATGTCAAGGCTTTAAAGGGGTATTCCCATCTTCTTGATCCTAATTTATAAAATTAAATACCCCCCATTAAACTTTTTTCAAAATACATATCATTAAAAATAACCTACTGTTCTCTATAAATTCATATAATTCAAATTCATTGTTGATCTTTCCCTGGTGATCTAGTGGCCGGTCTCCATTCTATCCTGGAGCACGCACGTCACCGGCCAGCCGCGCATGCGCTGATCTATTTTCCTTTGAGCCACATCAAAAATAGCACAACGCAGCACAAAGGAAGATAGTTTAGCGCATGCACGGCTGCCCGAACAGTTCGTGGGAGGAAGAGACGAGTCCGGACGGCGTTGGATAGCCAGCGGAGGACCGGGACAGTACTTCAGAAGTGGTGAGTATTTTTTTACATGCACCACTAATTCCACCAACGATTGGGGGCTGATGGAGGCACTTGGGAGGGCTGATGGAGGCACTTAGGGGGCAGATGGAGGAACTTGGGCGGCTGATGGAGGCATATGGGGGGCTATTTGAGTCATATGGGGTCTGATGGAGGCTGCTTGAGGCTGATGGGGGCTGTTTGAGGCATATGGGGGGCTATTTGAGGCATATGGGGGCTGATGGGGGCTGTTTGAGGCTGATGGTTGTTTGAGGCTGATGGGGGGCTATTTGAGGCATATGGGGGGCTATTTGAGGCATATGGGGGCTGTTTTGAGGCATATGGTGGGCTATTTGAGGCATATGGGGGCTGTGAGGCATATGGGGGCTGTGTGAGGCATATGGGGGCTGTGTGAGGCATATGGGGGCTTATGGAGGCATATGGAGGCTTATGGAGGCATATGGGGGCTGTTTGAGGCATATGGGGGCTGTTTGAGGCATATGGGGGGGCTATTTGAGGCATAGGGGGGCTATGTGAGGCATATGGGGGCTGATGGAGGCTGATGGGGACTGTTTGGGGCTGTTTGAGGCTGATGGGGGGGCTATTTGAGGCTGATGGGGGCTATTTGAGGCTAATGGGGGCTGTTTGAGGCTGATGGGGGCTATTTGAGGCATATGGAGGAGGCTGATGGGGGCTGTTTGAGGCTGATGGGGGCTGTTAGAGGCTGATGGGGGCTGTTTAAGGGTGATGGGGGCTGTTTGAGGCTGATGGGGCTGTTTGAGGCATATGGTGGCTTATGGAGGCATATGGGGGCTGTTTGAGGCATATGGGGGCTTATGGAGGCATATGGGGGTCTATTTGAGGCATATGGGGGTCTATTTGAGGCATATGGGGGCTGTTTGAGGCATATGGGGACTGTTTGAGGCATATGGAGCTGTTTGAGGCATATGGTGGGACTGTTTGAGGCATATCTGGGGCTGATGGAGGCATATGGGGGGGGGGGGCTGATGGATGTAGCAGAGCTGAATATGCTGCTGTTCAGCCATAGTTCTAGTGGGGAAGAGAATAGACAGATGTAGCAGAGCTTTATATGTGGCGGGTCAGCATCAATGCTGGTGGAAGAGAGAAACTGATGTAGCAGAGCTGAATACGCTGCTGTTCAGACACATTTCTAATGGGGAAGGGAGTAGACAGATGTAGCAGAGCTGTATATTTCGCGGGTCAGCATCAATGCTGGTGGAAGAGAGAAACAGATGTAGCAGAGCGGAATATGCCGCTGTTCTGACACAGTGCTGGTTGAAGAGATAAACAGACAGATGTAGCAGAGCTGTATACGAAGCTTTTCAGACACAGTGCTAGTGGGTAGGGTTGAGAGAACCCAAACTGTAAAGTTCGGGTTCGTACGGAACTTTAGGATTTTTGGACCCCGGACCCGAACCCGAACATTTCCGTAAAAGTTCGGGTTCGGTGTTCGGCGCTTTCTTGGCGCTTTTTGAAAGGCTGCACAGCAGCCAATCAACAAGCGTCATACTACTTGCCCCAAAAGGCCATCACAGCCATGCCTACTATTGGCATGGCTGTGATTGGCCAACTGCAGCATGTGACCCAGCCTCTGTTTAAGCTGGAGTCACGTAGCGCCGCCCGTCACTCTGCTCGGATTAGTGTAGGGATAGGCTGCAGCTGCTGTGAGAGAGAGATCAGGGAGGAATCTTATGAAGAACTGCTTCTTTACTCAGCGATCTACAGCAAATGTGTTTTGTGGGTGCAGTGCACAATTGTTTTAAGCCTGCCCTGAGCCAACTACTACTGAAAAAAAACTTTTTTTCCTTCAGTTAGTCAATATCAATACATAATCGGCAGCCATTTTATGCAACGATAGTGCACCAGCACAGGATATCTGCATGTCTGCATATCCAGAAATACAGCTTTGAGACACTGGGGTTAAAAAAAACCTTTGTTTCATATAGTGCACATCTAGGATTATCGCTGCATAAGTGACTGTGAAATTTAGGCCAGAAATACGGCTTTCTCGTACTGGGGCATACTGGGGTGAAAAAAAAACATCTGTTTCATATAGTGCACATCTAGGATTATAGGTACATAAGTGAGTGTCAGATTTAGGCCAGAAATACGGCTTTGGCATACTGGGGCATACTGGGTGAAACAAACCCCTCTGTTTCATATAGTGCACATCTAGGATTATAGGTGCATAAGGGACTGTTCATTTTAGGCCAGAAATACCGCTTTTGCTTACTGGGGTTAAAAAACCCTCTGATATACTGCACATCTGGGATTAGAGGTGCATAAATTCCTGTGAAATTTAGGCCACAAATACGGCTTTTGCTTACTGGGGTTAAAAAAAAACCTCTGATATACTGCACATCTGGGATTAGAGGTGCATAAGTTACTGTGAAATTTAGGCCACAAATACAGCTTTTGCTTACTGGGGTTAAAAAAACCTCTGATATACTGCACATCTGGGATTAGAAGTGCATAAATTACTGTAAAATTTAGGCCACAAATACGGCTATTGCTTACTGGGGTTAAAAAAAAACCTCTGATATACTGCACATCTGGGATTAGAGGTACATAAGTTACTGTGAAATTTAGGCCACAAATACCGCTGTCATATAGAGTTTAAAAAAAAATAATAATTGTGCAATGCAAACCCTGCATGAGGGTTTTTATTGGCGGTTAATAATTTTTAACAGACTTAACCACTTTTTACTTTGCTTGGTGAACGCTAACTATGAGGCAAACATCTAATAAGGTACACGGTCATGGTCGTGGTGGTGGTGTTGGTGGAGCCTCTGGTGCAGGGAGAGGACGTGGCCGTTCTGCCACAGCTACACGTCCTACTGTACCTACTACCTCAGGTCCCAGTAGCCGCCAGAATCTACAGTGATATTTGGTCGGGCCTAATGCCGTTCTAAGGATGGTAAGGCCTGAGCAAGTAAAGGCGCTAGTCGATTGGGTGGCGAACAGTGGATCCAGCAGGTTCACATTATCTCCCACCCAGTCTTCTGCAGAAAGCGCACAGGTGGCGCCTGAAACCCATGCCCATCAGTCTGTCACATCACCCCGTGCATATCGGGGAACCTGTCTGAGCCTCAAGTCATGCAGCAGTCTCTTATGCTGTTTGAAGACTCTGCTGGCAGGGTTTTCCAAGGGCATCCACCTAGCCCTTCCCCAGGGGTGGAAGACATAGAATGCACTGACGCACAACCACTTATGTTTCCTGATGAGGACATGGGAATACCACCTCAGTACGTCTCTGATGATGATGAAACAGAGGTGCCAACTGCTGCGTCTTTCTGCAGTGTGCAGACCGAAAAGGAGGTCAGGGAGGAAGACTGGGTGGAAGACGATGCAGGGGACGATAAGGTCCTAGACCCCACATGGAATGAAGGTCGTGCCACTGACTTTCAGAGTTCGGAGGAAGAGGCAGTGGTGAGACCGAGCCAACAGCGTAGCAAAAGAGTGAGTAGGGTGCAAAAGCAGAGCAGCCGTTGCCAAAACAGTTCGCCTGCTACTGGCCACCGTCACCAGGGACCGAGCACACCAAAGGCAGCTTCAAGGAGTTCCCTAGCATGGCACTTCTTCACACAAGTTGCTGACGACAAGACCCGAGTGGTTTGCACACTGTGCCATCAGAGCCTGAAGCGAGGCATTAACGTTCTGAACCTTAGCACAACCTGCATGACCAGGTATCTACATGCAAGACACTGGCTGCAGTGGAGTAAGCACCTTCAAAACCAAGAAAGGGCTCAGGCCCCTCCTGCTCCCTCTTCTGCTACTGCCTCGGCCTCTTCCTCCGCCTCTGGAGGAACGTTGGCACCTGCCGCCCAGCAAACAGAGGATGTGCCACCAACACCACCACCTCCGTCACTAAGCATCTCCACCATGTCACACGGAAACGTTCAGCTCTCCATCTCACAAACCTTTGAGAGAAAGCGTAAATTCCCACCTAGCCACACTCGATCCCTGGCCCTGAATGCCAGCATTTCTAAACTACTGGCCTTTGAAATGCTTTCATTCAGGCTGGTGGAGACGGACAGCTTCAAACAGCTCATGTCGCTTGCTGTCCCACAGTACGTCGTTCCCAGCCGCCACTACTTCTCAAGGAGAGCCGTGCCCTCCCTGCACAACCAAGTATCGGATAAAATCAAGTGTGCACTGCGCAACGCCCTCTGTGGCAAGGTCCACCTAACCACAGATACGTGGACCAGTAAGCACGGCCAGGGACGCTATATCTCCCTAACTGCACACTGGGTAAATGTAGTGGCGGCTGGGCCCCAGGCGGAGAGCTGTTTGGCGCACATCCTTCCGCCACCAAGGATCGCAGGGCATCATTCTTTGCCTCCTGTTGCCTCCTCTTCCTACTCAGCTTCCTCCTCCTCTTCTACCACCTCCTCATCCGGTCAGCGACAGACCTTCACCACCAACTTCAGCACAGCCAGGGGTAAATGTCAGCAGGCCGTTCTGAAACTGCCCCACACCGCACAGGAGTTGTGGCGGGGTATAGAACAACAGACCGACGATTGGTTGCTGCCAGTGAGCCTCAAGCCCGGCCTGGTGGTGTGCGATAATGTGCGAAATCTCGTTACAGCTCTGGGACTAGCCGGTTTGACGCACATCCCTTACCTGGCGCATGTGCTGAATTTGGTGGTGCATAAGTTCATTCACAACTACCCCGACATGTCAGAGCTGCTGCATAAAGTGCGGGCCGTCTGTGCGTGCTTCCGTCGTTCTCATCCTGCCGCCGCTCGGCTGTCTGCTCTACAGCGTAACTTCGGCCTTCCTGCTCACCGCCTCATATGCGACGTGCCCACCAGGTGGAACTCCACCTTGCACATGCTGGAGAGACTGTGCGCACAGCAGCAGGCCATAGTGGAGTTTCAGCTGCAGCACGCACGGGTGATTCGCACTGCGTAACAGCACCACTTCACCACCAATGACTGGGCCTCCATGCGAGACCTGTGTGCCCTGTTGCGCTGTTTTGAGTACTCCACCAACATGGCCAGTGTCGATGATGCCGTTATCAGCGTTACAATACCACTTCTATGTCTCCTTGAGAAAACACTTAGGGCGATGATGGAAGAGGATGTGGCCCAGGATGAGGAGGAGGAAGCGGGGTCATCTCTAACACTTTTAGGCCAGTCTTTTAGAAGTGGCTCAGAGAGTTTTTTGCAACAGCAGAGGCCAGGTACAAATTTGACCAGCCAGGGCCTACTACTGGAGGACGAGGAGGATGGGGATGAAGCATGTTAACAGCTGGGTGGCACCCAATGCAGCTCGGGCCCATCACTGGTGCGTGGCTTGGGGGATACGGAGGACGCAGACTATACGCCTCCCACAGAGGACAGCTTGTCCTTACCTCTGGGCAGCGGGCGCAATGACAGCAGAGTTGCTCACATTTTAACATATGCTGACTACTGGGTGGCCACCCCTCTGGATCCCCATTACAAAGACAATGTGCGGTCCTTAATTCCCTCACTGGAGCTGGTAGACGCGCTCCTGAGAGCAATCCGACTGACGCCAGGGGGACAAGTGGAAGCACAAGGCGAAGGCAGGGGAGGAGGAAGAGGTCGCCAACGCAGCTGTGTCAGCGCCAGCACCTCAGAAGGCAGGGTTAGCATGGTCGACATGTGGAAAAGCTTTGTCACCTCGCCGCAACAACCAGACCCAACTGCTAATATGGAGTGTGTTAGCAGGAGGCAGCATTTGAACAACATGGTGGAACAGTACCTGTGCACACGCCTGCACGTACTGACTGATGGTTCTGCCCCATTCAACTTCTGGGTCTCCAAACTGTCCACATGGCCAGAGCTTGCCCTGTATGCCTTGGAGGTGCTGGCCTGCCCTGCAGCCAGTGTACTCTCTGAACGTGTATTTAGCACGGCAGGAGGCATCATTACAGGCAGACGCAGCCGCCTGTCCACAGCCAACGTGAACAAGCTCACGTTCATTAAAATGAACCAGGCCTGGATCCCACAAGACTTGTCTGTACCTTGTGCAGAATAGACAGTTCTAACAACCTCAACCATCCATCCTTGTACTCAAGTGCACTTATTCCTTTTTTTTTTTTTTTTATATGTCCCAATATTTTGGGGGATACCCCTATGTAGAAATGCAAAATAACACACATCTGTGTTGGCTACCTATTCCTTCTTCGACGCCGCTTCCACCTAGACCGCCACGTGAGCCTACACGGCCACATCCACCCATTCCCCCGCCTCCTCAACCTCTTCCTCCTACATCATTCTTAATTTTTTTTTTATAAGGTCTTTTATATTTTTTTTATTCATTTCCCTATCCACATTTGTTTGCAGAACAGTTGCCATGCTCTTAAGCACATTTTGATGCCTTTTGCAGCCCTCTAGCTCTTTCCAGGGCTATTTTAGAGCCATTTTAGAGGCAAAAAGTTCGGGTCCCCATTGACTTCAATGGGGTTCGGGTTCACGTTCGGGTAAAGTTTGGGTCCCGAACCCGACCTTTTTTTTCAAGTTCGGCCGAACCCGAACATCCAGGTGTCCGCTCAACTCTACTAGTGGGGGAGTAGAATAAATATGTAGCAGGCTGTATAGGAAGCCATTCAGCCAAAGTGATGTTAGAGGACTGGAGAAGACACATGTAGCTGAGCTGTATATGCATCTATAAAGATACATAGTGTAAGGTTTATACACAACTGGAGTACAGCTGTAATGGAAACAAATCTGCATCAGTGCTGGTGGAGTGGTGGGTGGGGGTTGGTCAAGCTTTTGAGCTAATGTATAATATGGAATTATAGTTTTTGATGCACAGAATGGGTTTGTAAAAGATCAGACTGAGATTTTTTGTGTAAAACTGCAGAACAGCCAGGTGTTACTGTACACTGAGCTCACTTTATGAGGGGGAGGAGCCTCACAGACACTGCAGGCTGCCAGACTGATGAGTCATACTCTTCACATGAACTAGCACGCAAGGACTGAGTTCTCAGTGTGATGTCATAAGGAGGTGTGGCCGGCCTTCACTCAAACTGCCTAGGCCCGTCCAGCCTTAGCAGCAGAAAACCAGGAAGTGAACAGCTAGCTGGCAGCAATTGAGGATGAAGTAGTAAGATGGGAATACCCCTTTAAACATGGCACCGGCTCAGGAGACAGTTCTGCTCACAGACATTTAACCCCTCAGATGCTGTGGTCAATTGTGACCATGGCATCCGAGCAGTCACTTGGAGGGAGGGGACTTCGTCCCCGTAACAAGATTATAGGAGCTATTCAGTAGCTTTGGTAGCCTGATGTCTCCTGAAGGCTCCCAGGCCAGCAACAGTGTAAAATTATTTGATTTCTGTCTTTAGTATAAGATTTCTCATAATCACATGTTTAAGCCCCATTGGGGGACTAAAAAATAAATATAAATAAAAAACAAAAGTTTTTAGGAATATATTAGAAATTAAAAATAAAACCCTTTTTCCTCATTTTACAAATAAATAAATGCCTTTACCTGCCAAAAAAAGAATAAAAAGTGATCAAAGTCATACATATCCCAAAATATATCAATGGTTATCAATGTGTAATGCCCCAGAGTGGCATTACCACCTTTGCACCCTGCTACTGTCTTTAACCTCTTGTCATCCTATGTATTTATTTCAGGTCCACTACACTGTGCATTTTCTATTTCTATGCAACTGTATATGTTCATGTAATGTACCTGGTTCATCAGAAGGTGGCAGAAAGCATGGCAGAGCTACAGTTAGAGAGAATGGAACCCTTCTTTCCCTTCTAACCCTCTCTCTAGGGAAGGGAGGAGACTAGTTAGTTAGTCAATTCTAGCTTACCCCCTTGCTAACGGAGGGTGTGCAGCAGGTGCACGTCCTTGCTGGACGTGCCTTGCCCAAGCCAGCTAGAGAACCTTCAGCTCTGCTGGATGTAGAGGCCACAGCTGGGAGCCTCTGATGCCAGGAGGAAAAGTTCCCTGGACTAATCTAGAGCCAGACTACAGAGAGAAGTTGCATCATACAGCTAAAGCAAAGTTATTCAGTCAGCCTGTCAACACAGCAGAGCCAGAGAGCAACAGAAGTAGAGGGTTGAGTTTGTTCATCTGCCAGAGTTAATGCTAAAGCCTGCTGGGAACCAAGACAAAGCCTGAAACTGTTGGAGAAACATTTATTCAAGTAAAGCTGTTATTGAACTTCATCACAAGGTCTGGATTCAACTTATTTCTTCAAATCCCTCAATTATTCACCCTATTTGCTCTGCTTCTGACGATAGTGCCTGGGATCCAGCGTATCCAGGTAGGAGCACCGTGACACATGCACCAACATTAAGTGACATTATAGGCCACACTACACCACTCTTGCATTCCTACACCTGGGTACAATCTACTACATCACGACAAAGAGGCCTTGTGACCTTGTTGCTTCACTGCAACTGGCGTCATGAAAAACATTTACTTTAAGGGACCCCTGGCCATTGCCGTGCGTTGAAAATGATACTACAGATCAGCCCGCAAAAAAAGAGCCCTTACACAATCTAAAAATGTTATGGGTGTCAGAATATAATAATGCAAAGAAAGTGTTTTTTTTTTTTAAAGTATTTAAACACAACAAACATAATAAAAACAATAGTAGTATAGGGACCCATGTCTCGTCAAACTCAAAGTGACAGGTGCCCCGCCCCTTTTTTACACCATAACCACTCCCAGAAATGCCTAGAAACGTCCTGACCCCGCCCAGATCCGCCCATTTATCTCCCCTTGCCCGTCCCAAACCACGCCTAAATGCCGCCCACTTTGATATGCTTTTCATATAATTTTATACGGCTTAATATAAATTTTATATCAAATGATAAGCTTTTCATATCACTTTAGAAGTCCTTATGGAATGATAAGCTTTTATTAACACTTTTTATCCCATTTATTACATTTTGATACGATTTTGTGCATTGATAGCGCTTTGATATGACTTTATATACCTTTTATATCATTTTGTGCTTTGATATCACTTTTATATATGCCCATGCTTTTTTCATATCACTTTATAAGTCCTTATCAAATGATAAGCTTTATAAAATCACTGCCTCACAGACAATGACATGTCTGAACAAGCCTTTTTGGTTTAACCCCCAACTCACTGGACAACTGAGTCAACACACTGAATTTGAATTCAAAACCTGATGCTTTTTATATACCTTTTATATCATTTTGTGCTTTGATATCACTTTGATATCATTTTGATATGAATTTTATATATGCCCATGCTTTTTTTCATATCATTTTATAAGTCCTTATCATATGATAAGCTTTTTATTAACACTTTTTATCTCATTTATAACATTTTGATACCATTTTGTGCATTGATAACACTTTGATATGCCTTTTATATACCTTTTATATCATTTTGTGCTTTGATATCACTTTGATATCATTTTGATATGAATTGTATATATGCCCATGCTTTTTTCATATCACTTTATAAGTCCTTTTCAAATGATAAGCTTTTTATAATCAATGCCTTACAGACAATGGCATGTCTGGACAAGACTTTTTGGTTTAACCCCCACCACACTGGACAACGGAGTCAACACACTGAATTAGAATTAAAAACCTGAAATGCTTGTTCAGACACGTCATTGTCTGTAAGGCATTGATTTTAAAAAGCTTATCATTTGATAAGGACTTATAAAGTGATATGAAAAATTCATGGGCATATATAAAATTCATATCAAAATGATATCAAAGTAATATCAAAGCACAAAATGATATAAAAGGTATATAAAAGGCATATCAATGTACAAAACCGTATCAAAATGTTATAAATAGGATAAAAAGTGTTAATAAAAGCTTATCATTTGATAAGGACCTATAAAGTGATATGAAAAAAGCATGGGCATATATAAAATTCATATCAAAGTGATATCAAAGCACAAAATGATATAAAAGGTATATAAAAGGCATCAGGTTTTTAATTTAAATTCAGTGTGTTGACTCAGTTGTCCAGTGTGGTGGGAGGTTAAATCAAAATGGCTTGTCCAGACATGTCATTGTCTGTAAGGCAGTGATTATAAAAAGCTTATCATTTGAT